>NW_026688150.1:428603-1048861 GCF_030445035.2 Dasypus novemcinctus
TCCTCCTCAGGTCCCCAAACCTGAGCCCAGCCTTCCAGGTATGCTTTGCCAACCTCACCTACATTTAAAAAAAAATGGCAACACTAGGATTTATTTATTTTTATTACTTTTTCTTCTTTATTTTCTTTTAAATGTTACATTAAAAAAATATGAGGTCTCCATATACCCCCCATCACACCCACCCCACCCCTCCCACATGAACAGCCTCCTCCATCATTGCGGCACACCCACTGCACCTGGTGAATACATTTTGGAGCGCCGCTGCAGCACATGGACAGTGGTCCACAATGTAGTCCACACTCTCCCCCAGCCCACCCAGTGGGCCAAGGCAGGACACACAGCGTTCAGCATCCGTCCCTGCAGCACCACCCAGGACAACTCCAAATCCTGAAAATGTCCCCACATCATATCTCTTCTTCCCTCTCCAGACCATCAGCCGTCACTGTGGCCACCCTCTCCACATCACTATTAGAATTCTTCCCTTACTAATCACAATAGTTCCCCAGCAGAACAGCAGTAAGCCTACTCTAATCCATACTCTATTCCTCCATCTTGTGGACCTGGGATGGCTATGTCCAGTCCCCCTCTACATCAAGAGGAGGTTTAGATTCCACATAGATGATGGATGCAATTCTCCTGCTTGCAGCTATAGGCACTCTTGGCTCCCTGGTGTGGTGGTTGACCCTCTTCACCTCCCTGTCAGCTGGCCAGGGCAAGTCCAAGAAACCAGAGGGTAGGAGCCACAAGTCTGCTGAGGCCCAGGGCCTGGCTGTCACATGGACAGTCCAAAGATTCAGGTCTCCTGAGTATACACCAACCCAAACACCAACTACAAGTCCAGTAAAAGTAAAAAAGAGGCATGTGTAGAAAGGTCATATCTGAGTCCAACTCCATCACACTCAAACTCCAAAGTAGGGCCTACTGACATGGCCCTGAACTCCAGAGCCGTCTGCTATGACCATAGAACCTGTGGGTCTCTGCAGCCCTCAGGAGAACTAGCACCTGGGTTTCCATCTACCTTGGCTGTCTCTGGTACCCTGCTGAGGCATGCATAAGCATCACCCCCCTGATGACCTCCAGCTCTTTTTTGGAGACTCATAGCTGTATCAACTCACTTGTCCTTTCCATTTCCCCCTTTTTATCCAAAGTCAAAAGCAGTTTTGAACACCTGATATTAAATGTAGGCTGAGATATTCTGCCGGTTTGACCTTTTTGTTCATGGTCTTTTTGTAGTTACATCATCAGCTGGTGCTTGGTAGTAATCCCTCAGTGCCAGGGAGGCTCATCCCTGGGAGTCATGTCCCATGCTGGGGAGAAGGCAATGCATCTACATGCTGAGTTTGGCTTCGAGAGTGGTCACATTTGAGCAACATGGACTCTCAGGAGGTAACTCTTAGGCACCCTGCAGCTCTAGGCCTAGTTCATATTTCAGGTGCACTGGCTCACAATCAGAGCCCTCAGTATCAAGGGCTCATCGTTGGACCATCCATCTTTGTTGGTCTTTGCCATTGCACTTGGGGGATTGTTGCTGTTCCATTGTGGAATGCGATTGAGCACCCCTGGCCAGGAACTCAGCAGTCTCTCAGCTACTATGAAAATATCTGTATCTAACCTTTAAACCATCACTACATTCCATTTTACTCTTAACGGAACCTGGCAATATATTGGGCTTCCTTTTTGAAGAAGTTTTGGAGCACAGAGAGGGTCAACTCTGGCAAGGGGGGCAAGCACACGTGTTTTTGGGGGGGGCACATGGTTGGGAGGGAGTTCTCCAAGGCACGTACATAGGATGCATAGAAAGGTCTGGATGTCTTCTCACCTGCGTCTTTTAGCCCCAGAGTCTGAGCTCAGCGGTCCCCGCGGAGCTGAATGTTTTCTTCCTGGTCTGGCTGGAGTCGGGGTTGAATTCCTGCCACGCTTGGTGGCTCACGCCTGGCACAGAGCCGCGTGGCCCCCCTTCCAGCCCCCGCGTGGGGGAGGAGCCGGGGGAAGGAGCCGCTTTCGGTCAAGAACGGGGCTCGGCTCCGGAACTGCTCGTCCCCCACCCGGGCGCGGGGAGAGCGCAGCGCGGCTGTGATCTCGGGGCCCAGGGAGCTCCCTTCCGCGTATCTGAGCTCCCATTTGCCAGCCTGTGACCCCGAGCTGGTGTGCCCTCCGGCCCCGGCTCCGTGGGCGGGCTGCCGGGCGGGGAGGAGGTAGGCGGGCCGCTGGGGATTGGCTGCGGGGCCCAGGCAGCCTCGGCCTTCCCAGACCCCGGGGAGGCCGGGACCAGGGCGCCCGCGGCGCACCGCGCAGGAGGAGCGCTGGACCCGCCGCCCCGGACAGAAGGTGCCAGCCTGGCGGGGGGCGGGACTGGGGGCATCTTGGTGGGGAGGGGCACCCCAGGGAGCGAGCTGGCTGGGAGACAGGCTGTGACTGGGTGACCGGAGCCCCTGGCTGCTGCGGGCTGCGGCTAGCGCGGGCGCCTCCGGGCTCGCCGCGCGCTTCCTCCCTGCCGCCTTCGCGCTCTCTCCCCGTCTGTGGCAGCAATCTCTCTCTCGGTCTCCCTGTCTCTCTGAGGCTGTATCTCGCAGTTTTTCTCCTTCTCCTCCTCTCGCTCCTCCTTTTCTCTCTCCTTCCTGCACTCCTCTCTCTCCTTCTCCTTTTCTTTCTCCTCCTCCTCTCCTTTTCTCTCTTCTCTCTCCTCCTTCTCTCTCTCCTTCTCTCTCCTCTTTTCTCCTCTCTGTCCTTCTTCTCTCCTTCTCTCCTCTCTCTCCTCCTTCTCTGTCTCCTCTGTCTCCTTCTCCTTCTCTGTCTCCCCTTCTCTGTCTTGTACAGTCTCCCTCTCTTTCTACTTCTCTGTTTCTCCTCCTCTTCCTCTCACTGGTCTCTGCCCCCTGAATCTCCCTGGGCCTCCCCACTTCCAGCCCTTGGCCCCGTGCTCACCCACCTCTAGGCCTCCTGCCCTGGCTCAGGTCCTCCGCTCCCTCACCTGTCCATCTCCCGTCCCTGTCCCTGCTCCCTGACTCCCATCCCTGTAGACCTCTCTGCTCCCCTCCCTGCCCCCTCCCCAGCTCCCTCCTGCTCGCCACCCACCCCCTCCCTTGTCCTGCTGCTCCCCTCCTTGTTCCTCTGCCTCTACTTTATGAAGCACCCTCTCTCCCTCCAAGCCCACCCTCACCACCCCTTTTCCTCACCCTCAGAGCTCACCCTCTGTGCCTGCTGCCCTGCAGGATGCAGCTCCTGAGCCTGTCCTGGCTGGGCCCCGGGCCCACGGCCCCCTCCCCGTGGCTGCTCCTGCTGCTGCTCGGGGCCTCCTGGCTCCTGGCCCGCGCCCTGGCCTGGTCCTGCGCCTTCTATGACAAGTGCCGCAGCCTCCGATGCTTCCCACAGCCCCCCGGGAGGAACTGGCTCTGGGGGCCACCTGGGTCTGGTGAGTGGAGACCACAACCAGGACTGGGCTTCCCGAGGGGTCAGGAATGAGGCTCAGGGAGCTGAGAGATGGGGGGCTTGGCAGAGTCTAGGACAGCAGAAAAGTGAGGCGCCCAAGGGGAGCCCCTCTTTCCTCACCCACCCTGCAGGTCCATCTCTCTCCTCCTCTGTGCACCCCATGCCCCGAGGCCTTTCTCTCATTCTTACCCCCAGCCTGCTTGGGGTCACTTTCTTGCCATCTTCCCACATCAGTGCACCCTGTCTCCCCTGGGGGCTCCCAGGGCAGGCTGCACGGAGCCCATGACCTGCCCTGCCCGCAGGCTCCTCCCTGAACTCGGAGCCTTCCCCAGGGCACAGCCCAGGGTCCGCTCTCAGTGCCCCCGGGGCAGAGTCTCACATTCCTGGAACCTGGGGGCACAGCTGGGCTAGAGGGGGTGCCTCCCACCCCTCCCGGGCCCCTTCTTCTTATGGGATCCTCCAGCTGCCAAGTCGTCCTTGGCCCACCCTGGGGCAAGCATCTCCGTGGCCATTTGGAAAACCTTCACCTCGGCTGAGGAAATCCACCCAGGTTTTCTGGGGCTTTGCAGTGGGGCCAGAGGTGATGAGGCAGGACAGCTGGGTCGCCATGTCATTTCCCCCGCGCCCCAGATCCTCCCCTCGGCTCACTGCGCCATCTCCACGTACGCAAGGAGCCCTGTGCTCCCTGTGCCCCCACTTGCGCGCTCGCCCCCTCAGTGCTCCAGCGCAACAGTCCAAACTCCACGGTGTGGTGGGCCCTGCCCCCGCGAGGTGACCCTGACTTCTGGGCCCTATCTGGACTCCTCCTCCCGGCAGCTCTCCCAGTTTGCTGGCTGCTGCGTCCTCCCTGGAGCCCTGAGCCCTCGGGGTGAGAGGCAGAGAAGAGGGGGACAGGCAGGTGGGGTGAGCGGGTGCCTGAAGGCTGGGCTGGGGATGGACTTGACGCTGTGGGCAATGGGGAGCCACGGGGGGTGTGCAAGCAGGGGGCGGGGGCAGGCACACTGGCGTGCACCGTGTGGGGGCCTGGGGTGGGGGAGGCGGAAGTGGGAGGGGAAGGAGGAGGTGGCCCCACCTGCGAGGGGCGGTGCTGTCGGGTCAGGGTTGCTGCCGCAGGGTCACACCAACCCTATCCTCTGGCACTGGGGTTTCAAGGCGAAAAAGAAGTTTTATTTTTAATTTTTTTTTGGTATTTTTAAAAGTTTTAGATTTATAGAAAAATTACACCAAAAGGAGGGGGAATTCCCATATACCCGCCACCACACACCCATCCACACACATAGCTTCCCATGTTCTTGACATCTTACATTCACGCGGCACATTTGTTATGTTTGCTGAACCAGTATTTTTTTTTCTTCTTCTTTATTTTCTTTTAAATGTTACATTCAAAAAGTATGAGGTCCCCATCTACCCCCCACCCCCTTCACCCCACTCCTCCCATATCGACAACCTCTTCCATCATTGTTGCACATTCACTGCACCTGGTGTACACATTTTTTTTTAAAGATTTATTTTATTTATTTCTCTCCCCTTCCCCTGCCCTAGTTGTCTATTCTCTGTGTCCATTTGCTGCATCGTCTTCTTTTTGTCCCTTCTGTTGTCGTCAGCGGCACTGGGAATCTGTGTCTCTTTGTTGTGTCATCTTGTTGTGTCAGTTCTCCGTGTGTGGTGCCATTCCTGGGCAGGCTACTCTTTCTTTCATGCTGGGCGCCTCTCCTTACGGGGCCCACTCCCCTACGCAGGGGACACCCCTGTGTGGCACAGCACTCCTTGCACGCATCAGCACTGCTCGTGGGCCAGCTCCGCATGGGTGGAGGAGGCCCGGGGTTTGAACCGTGGACCTTCCATGTGGTAGACGGACGCCCTAACCACTGGACCAAGTCCGCTTCCCATGGTGTGTACATTTTGGGGCGCTGCTGTACCACATGGCGAAAAAGAATTTTACAGAGCAGCTGTGTCAAGAGGCAGGGGCAAAGCCTGACATGCAGCTCCCCAGATTGGAGAAACTCTGAGGTTTTATGGCATTCTAGTAAAGGTGGGATTATGGTGATGAGTAAGGGGTCTGCGGTAACAGAGTCTGGAGTGGGATTTTGGTTGCGCACGTCTAGACAGTTTACATGTTTAGTCATAGGGCGCAGGTATGAAAATGCGACAGTGGGTGAGATTTAAAAAAATTTTTGTTTATTTAATTGCCTTTTTTTAAAAAAAGATACATAGATGACAAAAATGTTACACTAAAAAAATTGAGGTTCCCATACACGCTATCCCCCAACCCCCCACTGCTCCCACATCAACAATTTCTTTCGTCATTGTAGCACACTCATTGCATTTTTTTTCTTCTTCTTTATTTTCTTTTAGATTTTACATTCAAAAAATTTGAGGTCCCCATATGCTCCCCACCCTACCCATGCCACCCCTTCCACATCAACAAACTCTTCTATCATTGCGGCACACCCACTGCACCCGGCAAATACATGTTGGAGCACTGCTGCACCACATGGACAGTGGTCCACATTGTAGTCCACACTCTCCCCCAGCCCACCCAGTGGGCCACGACAGGAAACAGGACGTTCAGCATCCGTCCCTGCAGCACCACCCAGGACAACTATAAATCTTGAAAATGCCCCCACACCATATCTCTTCTCCCTCTCCCGACCATCAGCAGCCACCGTGGCTACCCTCTCCATATCACTACTACAATTTCTTCCCTTACTAATCACTATAGTTCCCCAGAAGAACAGCAGTAAGTCCACTCTAATCCCTACTCTATTCTTCCATCCTGTGGACCCTGGGATGGTTATGTCCAGTCACCCTTTACATTAAGAGTAGGGGTTTAGATTCCACATGGATGATGGATGCAATTCTCCTGCTTGCAGCTATAGGTACTCTTGGCTCCTTGGTGTGGTGGTTGACCCTCTTCAACTCCTGTCAGCTCGCCAGGGTAAGTCCAACAAGCCAGAGGGTAGGAGCCGCAAGTCTGCTGAGGCCCAGTGCCTGGCCGTCACATGGACAGTCCAGAGATTCAGGTCTCCTGAGTATACACCAACCCAAATGCCAACCACAGGTCCAGTAAAAGTAACAGAAGAGGCATATGTAGAAAGGTTATATCTGAGTGCAACTCCATCACACTCAGGAACACAAACTCCAAAGTAGGGCCTACTGACATGGCCCTGAACTCCAGAGCCGTCTGCTATGACCATAGAACCTGTGGGTCTCTGCAGCCCTCAGGAGAACTAGCACCTGGGTTTCCATCTACCTTGGCTGTCTCTGGTACCCTGCTGAGGCATGCATAAGCATCACCCCCCTGCTGATGACCTCCGACTCTTTTTTGGAGACTCTTAGCCATATAAACTCAGTAGTCCTTTCCATTTCCCCCTTTTTATCCAAAGTCAAAAAGCAGTTTTTAACACCTGATATTACATGTAGGCTGAGATATTCTACTGGTCTGAGTTGACCTCTTTGTTCATGGTCTTTTTGTGGTTATTTCATCAGCTGGTGCTTGGTAGAAATCCCTCAGTGCCAGGGAGGCTCATCCCTGGGAGTCATGTCCCATGCTGGGGGGAAGGCAATGCATCTATATGCTGAGTTTGGGTTAGAGAGTGGCCGCATTTGAGCAACATGGAGGCTCTCAGGAGGTAACTCTTAGGCACCTCACAGCTCTAGGCCTAGTTCATATTTCAGGCACACAGGCTTATAATCGGTGCCCTCAGTATCAAGGGCTCATCGTTGGACCATCCATCTTTGTTGGTCTTTGTCATTGCACCTGGGTGATTGTTGTTGTTCCACTGGGGAATGTTAAAGAGCTCCCCTGGTCAGGAATGCAGCACTCTCTCTCATCTGTCGCTTCCAACTGAAACCACTATGAAAATATCCAAACTTTTCTATGTACCTGTGTACATGCCCTGGAGAACTCCCTCCCAACCATGTGCCCCCCCCCACTAATGACACCCCACACAAGCGCTCCTCCCCCGCCATAGTTGAACTTCTCTGTAGTCCAAAATTTCTTCAAAAAGGAAGCCCAATATATTGCCAGGTTCCATTAAGAGAAAAATGGAATATTGTGATGGGTTTAAAGGTTAGATACAGAATACATAGAAATTTAGAAAAATTAAATAAAGGAGAAATAAATTGGGGTATCAAAGAAATGAAAAAAATGATAAAGCTTTGTTTTGGACATTTTGCCTTTCATCACTGCTACAGGTGTTACCCTGTATGTATAGTGGCTAGGCAATTTCTTCCATTTCTTCTTCAGTGTCTACCTCCTTTCTTTCTTTCTTTTTGTCCTGATTATTAAGTTTTTCTTGACATAAGTTTTAGGTCACAGTAATTCACATATACAATATATAGTACTCCCACATGTCCAACATCAAACTCTTTGTCCCTTCCCAACAATGATCTTTTTATATGTTCATATTATATTTGCTGCAGCTAATATACAGATACTGAAATGATCGCTTTCAAATATGGTTCCATTTGGGTTTACATTATGGTTTATATTTTACACTATACAATTTTCTAAATTTTTAGTTATCTTATGTTTTACATTATGGTTTACATTTTAGCCTATAGACTTTTATACATTTTTGGTGTAATTTTACATGACCTATATCCATCATGGCATGATCTTGTGGAACACTTCTATTGCCCCACAGTTACCCTGATTCCATGTATTCAACACCTCTTTCCCCCTCCCCTCAGGGCCCACCATGACAATCAATCATCATTACTTGAAGGACCATATTCAGAGATACTTGCAACAATGTTGAGGGCTTGACATACTTGACTGCCCTAACCCATTGGGAGCCACTGATTCTCTCAAGAGATACAAGTCCCTCTGTTTGAGATCACCAGTCCTCCCCAGGATGTGGGTATACCTTCACTCTCATTGTATGAGTCTCCACCCAATGATATAATTCAGTATGACAAAATGAGCACTCACACACTCCCTAGAAGCCTGCCCTGTGTCAGATGCCCCCCTTAAGCATCCCAAACAGGCAACCTTCCATATTACGTTCTCTAAAGAGTTTTCTCTGCACCACAATTTCAACCACATACCTGACAATCTCCCATGATCTAATGTTCCCCTCACCCTCTCCCCAATTTCTTGGGCAATCTGACCCATCCTCCCATCACTAGTGCCCCTAAAACCCAGGCAGTCCCACCCAAAGTTATCCCTATGCCCCCATTTCATCCCTTCCCTGTACAAATACTTACCTCCACTTATCATAGATTTCACCCAAGTAGCTGTCAGCTCACAACCTTCCTCTACTCTCCAACTACCTTAAAGTTTATCTTTCAGTCTCTAACTCTCTGAGACAGCTTGGTTTACTTATTTCATATCAGAGGGCTCATGTAGTATTTGTCCTTCAATGTCTGGGTTGCTTCACTCAACGTAAGGTTCTCAAGATTCATCAACATTATCACATGTGTTTGTACTGTATTTGTTCTTACTGCTGAGTAGTATTCCATTGTATGTATATCCCACATTTTATTTATCCATTCTTCTGTTGATGGGCATTTGGGTTGATTCCAACTTTTGGCACACTCATTGCATTTGTTGAATACATTTTGGAGCACTGCTGCACTGCATGGATTATAGTTTACATTGTAGTTTACACTCTCCCTCAGTCCATTCAGTGGGTTATGGCAGGATATATAATGTCCAGCATCTGTCACTGCAATATCATTTAGGACAACTCCTAATCCCAAAAACGCCCCCACATTCCACCTTTTCTGCCCTCTCCCTGCCCTCAGCAACTCCCCTGGCCACTTTCTCCAGATCAGTGATACAGGTTATGATAGGTTAAGGACCTGTGCCTCTGCACATGTCTAGAGGGCCACTTCTGGTGCAAACTGGCTTAATCTAGGCAAAAGAAAACAAGAACTGGGGTGGGAGGGCTCATGCTCCTTCATTAATAAGCACAGAGGGTTGTTAGCAGGATCACAAAACTACGAGGTTACAAAAGACAAGATAAGGGCGTGAGCACAAGGTCAAGATTTTCATGAAGTTCCTCCCTTATAATTACAAGGAAAGGCATCTGCGTGACAGTGCACTCTTTCCTGTGGATAAGAAGTTTAGTGGGTACAAGTGGTTAGTTCTCGATTATGATACCCCCCCACCTTTGTTCGTTCCTCAGTATTGAGGGATTTGGGGTGATGACTGCTCTGATTGCTTTGGACTGAGGAGGGAAGTCGAGTTTCTGGGGCAGGGGAATTGAATTGCTTGGCTTGCAGTTAAAGAAGCATCCTCTCCGGAGATGGTGTCCTCTTAATTTATTGTCTTTTTTAAAAAATTTCTTTGATCCTTAAAATAAATGATTAAGTTTATCATTCATCCATGCACATATATAAACGATACGTGTATCGTAAAAGGTGTGAACTTACAAAAACAGACATGCATGTCATCCTCCAGGGCTCCCAGACATCATCCCTCCTCCAATACCTTGTGTTGATTGTCTTTTTCTGGCAGAGCTGGGATAAGACAGAATTCAGAGAAGAGAGTGTTAAGAATTGCTAGGTCTCAGAACTTAGCCAACAGAGGAACAAACAGGAGGCTTGAACTCTCTGAGAAATAAATGTAACAAGTGCAAATCATAGGTTCAAATAAAAGAAGTAGAAGGGTGATGGTTGAGGAATTTATAAATGAATATAGCCATGCAAAGATTCCTAGATAGGGTGTTGATTTCTGGTAGCCGTGAGGCAGGCCTGTGGTATCTGGATGTCCCTAGGGCCCTTGGGGGCACTTAAAAAAATATATATATATTTTTATGTATTTTTAAAAGATACTTAGATTACGTAAAATGTTACATAAAAAAATATAAGGGATTCCCATATGCCCCACTCCCCACACCTCCCACCCTTCTCCACATTAACTACATCCTTCATTACTGTGGAACATTCATTGTAATTGATGAACACGTTTGGAGCATTGCCACACAGCATGGATTAGAGATTACATTGTAGCTTCCTCTCTCCTCAGGGGCACTTTTGCTTTGGCTTTATATACCATGGCAGTTTGTGATCTCTGGTTGAGACTGTATGAGAGTAACATTTAGAATGACCTTAAAAACATACATAATGACTAGTAGGCGATGGAAAATATAAGGCAGATAAGGTGGCTTTTGTAATTCTTAGAGCTCGTAGGACTTCTTTTTTTTAAAAAATTTTGTTCAGGTTTATTTTATTTTTTTTCATTTTATTATTATTATTTTTTAAAAGAAGCATAGATCACACAAAAGGACTTCATTGTTTAACGTTTTCGATGATCAGATCTATTTTGCTCATTTTAAGATGCGACCTGGACAATTGGAAACGTCTTTGCCATTTCCTGAGTGGCCCTAGCAATTGCACTGAACGGCGCTTTGCTTGCTTAGGGGCCAGGGAGCATGTGGGTGCGATGAGTGTGCGGCTGTTTTTGGGACATTTTCCAGTGTCCAGGTTGTTAAACAGTAATCACAAGTACTGGCAGCCTGACCCTGGTGCTGGGAGGAGTTTCCTGGGGTTTTAGCTTGAGAGGATTTGTTTTTTCTTAGCTTTTAAAAAATTCCACAAAAAAATAAATAAAGAAAAAAAATTCCAAGTGATTTTGTCTTTCCAAGTGTCTGCATGACCTTCACCGGCCATTCTGTAAATTATTTGGTAAAGGTCTGAGCATTCAGGCTCATAAGTCCGAATGATAAGATTGAATTCTTTGTGAAACCTGCTGAGTCTTCATTAGGGTTCGGGAAATCCTATCATTGTAAAAGGGTAGCTAGGCTAAGCCAGGCTTAAACGGAAGAATTCGAGTAGTACCAGACACCCAGCTTCTCCAATTTCTAGGATTCCAGGAGTACTAATTTATTTACTTCTATGTCTGTGTCTTTCTCTACGTCTACATGTACATATCTATATCTATATCTGTATCTGTACCTATATCTATCTGTATCTATGTCATTTCTATATCTATATCTATGTCAATTCTGTATCTATATCTATGTCAACTCTATATCTATGTCAATTCTGTCAATTCCATATCTGTCCGTCAATTCCATATCTATATCTAGGTCAATTCTATATCTACATCTATCTATGTCAATTCTATATCTACATCTATCTATGCCAATTCTTTTTTTTTTTAATTATTTATTTATTATTTTTTTAAAAATTACATTAAAAAAAATATGAGGTCCCATTCAACCCCGCCGCCCCCGCCCCCCACTCCCCCCACAGCAACACTCTCTCCCATCATCATGACACATCCATTGCACCTGGTAAGTTCATCTCTGAGCATCACTGCACCCCATAGTCAATGGTCCACATCATAGCCCAGACTTTCTCACGTTCCATCCAGTGGGCCCTGGGGGGATCTACAATGTCCTGTAATTGTCCGTGAAGCACTATCCAGGACAACTCCACGTCCCGAAAACGCCTCCACATCTCATCTCTTCCTCCCGTTCCCCACACCCAGCAGCCACCACGGCTACCGTTCCCATACCCATTCCACATTTTCTCTGTGGACATTGGATTGGTTGTTTCCATTGCACACCTATGTCAAGTGAGAGCTTAGATTCCACATGGGTACTGGATGCACTCCTCCCGCTTCCAGTTGTAGACACTCTAGGCTCCATGTTGTGGTGGTTGACCTTCTTCAACTCCATGTTAGCTGAGTGGAGTAAGTCCAATAAATCAAAGTGTAGGAGCTGAAGTCTGTTGAGGCTCTGGGCCTGGGTGTCATATTATCAGTCCAGAGATTCAAATCCCCTACATATATCTCAAACCCAGCACCAACTACAATTCCAATAAAGTAGCATGCAAGTCTTGTGAAAAGAGATCCCCTCTGAGTCCAATTCCATCACGCAGAAACACCAGCTCCAAAGAAGGGCCATCTGATATGGCAGTGAACCCCTTCTGCCATGACCATAGAACCCGTGGGTCTCTTTATCCCTCAAAAGAACCAATACCTGGGGTTGTATCTACCTTATCTGTCTCTCTATGTCAATTCTATATCTACATCTATCTATGTCAATTCTATATCTATGTCAATTCTATATCTATGTCAATTCTGTATCTGTATATCTGTGTCAATTCTATGTCTATAATCTTCTCTATATCTATGTCATCTATATAGATGGGAGTGCTTATTTATCTTTTTCTTTAGGAGGTACTGGGGATTGAACCAGGACCTTGTACATGGTAAGCAGTCACTCAACCACTGAGCTACATCCACTCACCAATGAGAACTGTCTTTTTCATTTGTTTGTTTTGTTTTTAGTAGGTGCCGGCGACCTTGTACACTGGAAGCCAGTGCTCAACCACCTGATCTATGTTCCCTTCCCTTGTTCATCTTTAAGCAATTTCAAAAGAGCTTTCTTGAGAATTGATTTTGTTAATTTGTTATCACGAACTAGAGGTGGGAAAATATACATCAAACAGACAGACACAAATCGAAAGCCTTTAGCGTCAATGAAAATCTTTAGCCATGAGCCAAACAGAGTGTATTAGTTAATATGCAGAATCGGCTAATCAGATTTGCTAGACTGCTTTTCCTGTGATATATTACAGGAGCATACTCGACGCATTCACACGCAGGTCTGTGCGGGAAGCCCGAGCTCGAACGCTGTACTCAGGAAGGTGCAGGTGTCAGAGCAAGGGAGATTATCTGGGGACAGGAGCCATGGCCTCAGACCTGGTCCAGGGACTTGAACCCTTTCTCCATGACCTCCTTGTGCCTTGATGATCTCACGCCATCAGGCATCCAGGCGTGCGGCGGCTTGCTCGGTCGGTAGAGGTGGGGTCTGGCTGCGGACGAGGGGTCGGTCCCGCTCGGGACGAGGGGTCGGTCCCACTTGGGACGAGGGGTCGGTCCGGCAGCAGATGAGGGATCGGTCTCACAAGGGGTTGCGCGGTTCGGCTGATGGGGTCACCCGGCGAAGCCGGCGACGAAGGGGTCGCCCGGAGAAGCAGGCGACGAACTGGGGACAAGGGAGGCCAGGCCCTTGTCGGGGGCTCTCAGGACTGGAGGGTGCACGGCAGAAGAACTACCGCGGAGACAAGGTAAACACGCAAGTCCACTTTATTGAGGGAGAGGCAACAGTTTTATAGGGGCTGGGGAAGGCTGATTGGTCAAAGCCACGCCCTGTTCTGATTGGTTGCCGGCGAAAGGTCAGTGGGCGGTGCTGGACGGGGGAGGGGTGGTGGTTAGGGATTGGCTGTCACTGTTGCTGGGGGAAGGGGCAGGGTTTAGGGATTGGTGGCTGCTGTTGCTGGGGTGGAGGGCAGACTTGAGTTTCCCGCCCACGCCTGGCTGTTGCTGCTGTCGGGGGAGGGGAAAAGGGCAGACTGGAATTTTCCGCCCTGCGCCTGCGCAGGGAGAAAGAAGAAGAAGGGTGCCGCCCCACAGGCATCGTGTGGCGCCATCCGGGAGGAGGGGCGGCCGCGGAAGCATGGCTGCCGAGAAGGGGAGACCCGAGGGCACTCTGCGCCCATGCCGAGCTCCCTTCAGGGGTGGCGGTGGGTCCGACCAGCCACCCTATTATGGGGGCAGCGGCTTGGCCTGCCGCAGCTGCTCCCCCGCCAGGCCAGCAAACCACACTTCAGCCCGAGGGGTGACCGCACAGGTGTGGAACTGTTTTTCCCCTTGAAGCTTCAAAGGGCCAATGAAACAAACCTGACCTTGACTGACATGTCTGTGTGGGTACGCAAGATCAGTTACCGTGTCCGCACCTCCAGTTGGGGCTCCGGTGCTTCGGGCAGTCTGGCTCACAGACTCTCCTGTCCAGGCGGAGTTGCCAAATTTGTTTCCGAGCTTGATGCGCACAATAAAATTGTCCTTTCATACTGGAGTTTCAAGGAGAGAAAGGGTTTTATTGCCAGGCAGCTGTTTAAGGAGGCAGGGGGCAAAGCCTCGGATGTGTCTCCCCAGAGTTTCTATAAAACTGTGAGGTTTTCAGAAGTTAAAAATGCTTTTTGACCTGAATCAAGGGGGAAATGGAAAGGACAAATGAGTTTATATGACTATGAGTCTCCAAAAAGAGCCAGGAGGTTATCAGAGGGGATGCCCTTATGCATACCTCAGCAGAGTCCCAGAGACAGATAAAGTAGATAAAACCCCAGGTATTGGTTCTTCTGAGGGCTACAGAGACCCACAGGTTCTATGGTTATGGCAGATGGAGTTCAGTGCCATGTTAGTTGGCCCTACTTTGGAGTTTGTGTTTCTGTGTGATGGAGCTGGACTCAGATGTGATCTTTGTCCACAAGCCTCTCCTGTTACTTTTACCGGAACTGTAGTTGGTGCTGGGGTTTAATGTACACCAAGGGACCTGAATCTCTGGACTGACCATGTGATAGCCAGGCCGTGAGCCTCAACAGACTTGCAGCTCCTACACTTTGGTTTATTGGACTTAACCCACTCAGCTAACATGGAGGTGAAGAAGGTCAACCACCACACCAGGGAGCCAAGAGTGCCTACAACTGAAAGCAGCAGGATTGCATCCAGCATCCATGTGGATCTAAGCTCACTCTTAATATAGATGTGGAGTGGACACAACCATTCTAAGGTCCACAGGATGGAGGAATAGAGTAGGGATTAGAGTGGACTTACTGATATTCTATTCATGAACTATTGTGATTAGTAATCGAAGAAAATGTGGTCTTGGTGTGGAGAAAGTGGCCATGGTGGCTGCTGGGGGTAGGGAGTGGGAGGAAGAGATGAGATGTAGGGGCATTTTCTGGGGTTGGAGTTGTCCTGGGTGGTGCTGCAAGGACAGTTACTGAACATTGTATGTCCTCCCCTGGCCCACTGGGTGGAATGTGGGAGAGTGTGGGCTATGGTGTGGACCATTGACCATGAGGTACAGCGGTGCTCAGAGATGTATTCACCGAGTGCGATGAATGTCTCATGATGATGGAGGAGGTTGTTGTTATGGGCGGAGGAGTGGGATGAGGGAAGTGGGGGGTATATGGGGACCTCATATTTTTTGAATGTAACATTAAGAAAATAAAGACAAAAAATAAAAAAAAAACTAAAAAAACCTCCGAGGTTTTTGCAAGGAATCCTCTTTGCAGTTAAGTAAAATGCTTAGGAGTCTACCGTTCCCCCTTTCTCCTTTCCTCACTTCCCTCTCTCCCAGGGGAGCAGGAGGGAGCCGAGAGTGCCTACAACTGCAAACAAGAGAATTGCATCCATCATCCGTGTGGAATCTAAGCCCCCTCTCGATATAGAGGTGGAGTGGACATCACCATCCCACGGTCCACAGGACGGAGGAATAGAGTATGGATGAGAGTGGACTCACTGATATTCTACTATGGAACTATTGTGACTAGTAATGGAAGAAATTGTAGCATTGATGTGAAGAAAGTGGCCACGGTAGCTGCTGAGGGCAGGGAGAGGAAAGAAGAGATATGATGTGGGAACATTTTCAGGACTTGGAGTTGTCCTGGGTGGTACTGCAGGGACAGATACTGGACATTGTATGTCCTTCCACGGCTGACTGGATGGGCTGGGGGTGAGTGTAAACTACAATATATCCATGTGGCGCAGCGGTGCTCCAAAATGTATTCACCAAATGCGATGAATGTCCCACGATGATGAAAGAGGTTGTTGATGTGGGAGGAGTGGGGTGAGGGGGGTGGGAGGCATATGGGCACCTCATATTTTTTGACTGTAACATTTAAAAAAAATAGAGGAAAAAATAATGTCATTCAAAAAAAAAAAAAAAAGCAAATCTCTGAGGTTTTGTAGAATTCTGGGAAAGTTGTGATTGTGATGAGCCCAGCGGTCTGAGGTGGCAGAACCAGTGGTGGAATTTTGGTGGCGCATGCACAGATGGTTTACATACTTAGTCATGGGAAACAGGTGTGAAAATGGTGGCCTTGACCTGCTGGGGGGTGTAATTTTATTATTTTTAGGACGTACCGGGGATTGAACCTGGGACCTTGTCCATGTGAAGCACATGCTCAAGCACTGAGCTACGTCTGCTCTGGGCATGATTTTTAATATTGGGGTATAGGTTACTGTGGGTCAAGCTCCCGTGCTTCCGCGCCTGTCTCCAGGGACAATTCTGGCTGAAACTAGCTTTAGCTGCGAGAAGACAAACACTAATTAGAGTGGGATGATTCAGGTTTCTTCATTAATAAACAGCGAGTGTTGTTAGCAGGATCACAAACTACTAAGTTCTGAAAGACAAGATAAGGGCTTAGGCACAAGGTCCCAAGATTTTCACGAGCCTTTTCTCTTGTAATGACAAGGGACGGCATCTAGGGTGCGGTCCACTCTTTCCTGTATGTAAGAAAGTTAGTGGGTGCAAGAGGTTAGTTCTCAGTTACAAGAGGTTGGGGGCTGGAAGGGGAGAAGGGGAGAGTTTGAGGCACATGTGTCTGACCTGGGGAGGCGAGGGGTTTGAGACCGAAGGGCTGAGTTATCTTAATTTTTTTAAATAGACTTTTTAAATTAAAATAAAGATTCAGAGATCATACAAAATGTTACATTAAAAAATATAAGAGGTTTCCAGATACCCCCACTCCCCACCCCTCACTCCCCCCACGTCAACCTCTTTGATCAGTGTGGTACACTCATTGCATTTGGGGAATACATTTTGGCACCGCATGGATAATAGTTTACATTGTAGTTTACACTCTGCCCCAGTCCATTCAGTGGGTGATGGCAGGATATAGAAGGTTGTGCATCTGTCCCTGCGGTCTTATTCAGGACAACTTCAAGTCCTGAAAATGCCCCCATATCACACCTCTTCTTCCCTCTCCCTCTCCCTGCAAATCCCGTGGCCGCTGTCTCCACATCAACGATACAGTTTCTTCCATTGCTAGAGTTGTAATAATTCTATAGTAGAGTTATCTTTGATCCACCTTGGGTCTGACATTGGGGGTATCTAAGGAATGTGCCAGCATGGGTTGGACCCATGTGAGGGCTCCTGAGAGAGACTGGGGCTGGAGATGGGGGTCTGGGGGTGAGAGAGCCCAGAGGGAGAGAGGCAGGTGCAGGCTTCAACCCAAGAACCCCCAAATTTTGGGGTCAAGTGGAGTAGCAGTAAGTATATGGAGAAGGAGCCACCGGAGGGGTGGAAGTGCCCATGAAACAAACCTGGCCACCAAGCTTCTAGGCTAACAGGTCTGTGTGGGCATGCCGGAGAGGAGAGTTCCCTGGGAACCAAGGAGAAAGTTCCTGGAGGGACATGGTCGTTGGGGTCTTGGCCCATCTGTCTAAACTGTCTCTCCCTGTTTCTCTCTTTTTCACGCTCACTTAGGTTTCTCTCTCCATTTCTGCCCCTCTCTTTTCAAAGAAGATTTATTTACTTATTTTGCCCCCTTCCCCACCCTCCCCCCAGCCCTGTTGTTTTTGCTGTCTGTGTCCATTTGCTGTGTGATCTTCTGTTCTATTTCTCTTTTTGTCTTCTCTTCTCGTCTTCCTCCTCTAGGATTCACCTGGATTTGATTGTGGGGACCTCTGCTGGGGAGAGAGGTTCCCTGTCAGTTGCGCCACCTCAGTTCCTGGTCCCCGTTGCGCTTCACCTTGACCCTCCCCTTCGTCTCTCTTTCGTTGCGTCATCATCTTGCTTCATGACTCACTTGCATGGACACCAGCTCACCGCGTGTCTCGGCTTGCCACGCAGGCACTGGCTCACCACGCAGGCACTCAACGCACCACGCGGGCACTCACGTGGGCACTCAGCTCATCATGCAGGCACTGGCTTGCCACGCAGTCATGCTTTCTCTTCTTTTTCACAAGGAGGTCCCCGGGATTGAACCTGGGTCCTCCCATCTGGTGGGCAGAAACCCCACCACTTGAGCCACATCCACTTCTCCCTCTCGTTCTTTCTGTCTCTTTCCATGAGTCGGTGGTCGAGGCCTGCCAGAATCCTTTACAAGGTGGTGAACGCATATCAAGAGAATTGCCCTTGGCTACCAGGAGTCACCTTGTTCAGAGGTGCCCGGGAGGCCGAATCCCTAATTCCCAGAGTGGGTTCTGCAGCCGGGAGTTGACTGATGTGGGGATGGAAAAGCCAAGCCCCCTTGCTTCAGAGTTGTGTGATTCTGATCCCCCCCGTGAGCTCAACTGTGGCTGGACTCCAGCCCTGCCCACATCTGCCTGGCCTCTTTCCTGCCCCATCCCATGCCCCTCACTCTCTCTCAAGTTCTTCTGGGGAGCCCTCCTTCTTTATACCACTCGTACAAGCATCACCATCTCAGGGCTTCTTCTAGAGATTCCAAATGAAGGCAGGGCCCCTCTGTCTTTCAGTCTCCTCTTTCCCATTCTCCCTTTGCCTCTACCTTTTTTCCATGAGTGGTTCCATGTCTTTCCTTCCACTTCCATCCCAGTTCCTTCTGCCCCTCCCCACAATCTTCCCCAGCTGGCTGCAGTCTGGACACAGGTGAAGCTGGGCAGAGCATCCTCCTGGGGGTTCCAGCCTGGGGCTCACCCAGGTGCCCCGAATGGGGTGCTGGGGAGGTGATCCCGGCCTGGGGGGGGCGGTGGTGGCTGTGTCCACACCTGGCCCTGGGATGGCCTTTTCTTTGCTATGGTTTTTATCTCATGATGAAGAGAAGAGGTATTGGAAAAAATGGGTGAGGAGTCACTCTCCTGCCTGGAGGATGTGGGGTGCCAAGGTAGCTTGTTTTCTTCAGAGCTGGGTAGACACCTGGGTAGAGCTACTGGCAGGAGGCTGGGGTGCAGTTGAGGGGCAAGGAAGCGCATTGGGGGGGGTGAGATTCACGCTGAGCAGGAAAGTGAACTGTAGGTGCGAGCAGGGGAGGGAAAGCTGGAGCGAGGTGGAGAGTTAGAGACAGAGGGAGATAGAGAGCTAGAGAGTCAGAGAGGAGATACAGAGAAAGAATGAGCGAGGGAGACAGAAAGACATAGAGGGAGACAGATCTACAGAGCAAATGAAACAGAGATAGATATTGAGGTAGGGATAGATAGGTAGATAAAGATGATGGAAAGAAATAGATGATAGAGAGATAATAGATGATAAATAGGTGATAGATATACAGAGATGACAGAAAGAGAGAGATGATAGATGATAGATATGATGGGTAGAGATAAATAGATGATAGATTATAGATAGAGATAAATTACAGTTGGAAAGAAATAGATTAGATAGCTAGAGAGAGATGATAGATAGATAGAGAGACAGGTAGATGGATGGATGGTCATAAGGCAGATATGATAGATATGATGGATAGAAGATAGATGATAGATGAGAGATGCATGAATAGAGATAGATGATAGGTAGGTAGGTGGATGGATGAATGGCGAGATAAAGAGATATATATGATAGTTAGCTAGACAATAGATAGATGGGTAGATAGATAAAGATGATAGAAAAAATAGATAATGGATGATGGATATAAAAGATAGAAATGATGGCTAGAAAGAGATAGGTGATAGATGATAGATATGATGGATGGATAGATAATAAATAGATGATAGAGATGGCTGATAGATTATAGACAGAGATAAATTATAGATAGTAGTAAAAAATAGACGATAGGGTGGATAGCTAGCTAAAGATAGATGAGAGATATGTAAAGAGATAGATAGATGATAGGTAGATGGATGGATGGACAGTCATGCAGGCAGATATGATAGATATAATGGATGGATAGAAGATAGATGATAGATGGTAGATATATAATAGACACATGGATAGAGATAGGTGATAGATGTATGGATGGATGGACAGATATACAGATATATATGGTAGCTAAATAGACAGTAGCTAGATAGGTAGACAGACAGATAGAAGGTAGACAGACAGATAGATAGATAATAGATGATAGAGAAAATGAGAGAGGGAGATAGCAGTATATGGAGAGTGAAGAGACAGACAGACACAGAAACAGACATAGAGATATCCGCACGGAGAAGTTAACTTGGTTGGAAGAGGGGTAGACCAGTAGTCCAGGCAGGAGGGAGCAGGGGGTGTGGTGGGCAGTGGTAGGACCGAAGCCCCTTGCCAGGCCTGACCTCAGCCCCACCCATTCCCAGGTTCAGAACAATGAGGAGGGTATGCGGCTGCTGGTGGACCTGGGCCATCTCTTCCGGGACATCCATCTCTGTTGGGTTGGACCCTTCATTCCCATCCTGCGACTCGTCCACCCTAAGTTCATTGCCTCCCTGCTCCAGGCCTCAGGTATCTCTCTCAGGGGTCCCCACCCGCAACCTCTCCCTTGCCCCTGCTCTCTGCAATTCCTACCTTGGACAGACCAGGCTGAGCAGGGGAACAGGCAGCATCCTCCAGTGATCTTGATTTCGACACTAAGATGCTGAGCAAACCTGGGCAGGTCTCTGGCTCTCTCTGGTTGCCAAGATCTCTTCAGTTGTGAGTGATGGGAAGTCAACCCCACGTGGTTTAAGCAAAGAAAGGGACTCCACTGATTGGAAAGGTCAAGGAGGGCTAGCTTCAGGTGTGACTGGATCTAGGCTGTCAATGCCATGAGGACCCTATCTTCATCCCTTAATTCTGTTTTCCTCTGTGATGGCTTCACTCTCATGCTGATAAAGATGAGACCCAGAAGCTCAACTCTCATGGAAAAGTAAGCTCTTTCATCACCATTCTAACAAATGTTCCTGGATTCACTTTAATGACCAATTCTCCATGCAGTCATTGCTACCTGGATGTAGTATGCTCAGCTCTGGAGCAGGGTAGGGGGCCACCCTCCAGCTACCTGGATCAAGAGTTGGGGAGGAGTGATTCCCCAAAGGAACATGGAGGAGCTGGTGAACATTGGACAGGCAGGAAACACAGGTGTCCATCTACCAGCATCCCTGAGAGGTGGACATCTCCTGGGTGAGGCAAATGAGACTCAGGGAGACACCAGGATTTTCTCAAGGTCACAGTGCATCCTGAACTTTCCTCTTAGTTCTGTGCATTCTTGCACACCCCAGCTGTCTGTGATGGGGGACCCCAAGTTGGGTGAGGATTTGGGCATGTCCAGCATAGGTGGGGAATATACACAGGACCCCTGTTGGCCCACGGTATTTGTGCAAGCCAGCCTGGTGGCTGAAGGGAGCAGTGGCAGCTTTTCATGATAGCCAGAGCTCAGTCCCAACAGAGGGTGGCATCCTCTGGTCCCTTTACACCCAGTCTGCTGGTGGAGGCAGGACCCTGAGGAAGTCTGGGACACATCTGGGCCATGCAGGAGACATTAATGGGACCACATTTAATTCTTGTCTGGGGCACATCTGTAGGGCAAGCTGAGGTCATGTCAGGTGCTCTCCAGCTCATGTCAGAACATGCTGTATCATGCTATGGATATATTAGTGTGTCCCATGTATGTTGGGGCCATGTCAGATGGCAAGGTCCATGTCAGGAGATACCAGAGAAGGCTGGGGTGGGTGGGGTGTCCTCTGTCCATGTGACATTTTGTAGAGTGTTGGATGAGCTCAGGTATTTCAAAACACGCTGGACTGAGTA
Source organism: Dasypus novemcinctus (assembly GCF_030445035.2). Classification (NCBI taxonomy): domain Eukaryota; kingdom Metazoa; phylum Chordata; class Mammalia; order Cingulata; family Dasypodidae; genus Dasypus; species Dasypus novemcinctus. Next base: position 450,437 of record NW_026688150.1, read on the forward strand.
TGAGACATGCCAAGGTGTGATGGAGCATGTTGAGCCATGTCAGGATATGTCTAAGCATTCTTGGTAGGTCTGTCTCTACTTTTCTCTGCTGCCACAGCCTGGTCTGGCCACTTCTTTGCCTCCCCCTCCTTCCTGCTTCCTCTGTTCTTGGCCCCATCCTACTATGCTTGGTGGAGGGGGAAATGGCAGAACCCTGGCTAGGAGCCAACCCTTACCCAAGGTCCTGTCTCTGCCCCCTTCATGGCCCCTGATGGCCCATCTCTCCTATTAGCCACCATCGCACCCAAGGACAGGATTTTCTATGGCGTCCTGAAGCCCTGGTTGGGTGAGTAACTGTGGACGGAAGGGGTTGGGGATAGCCTTGAAGGCCAGAGAAAGGGGTGATCTTGCCTACTGCCTGTGGCTGCCTCTACTAGGGGACGGGCTCCTGCTGAGTGAGGGTGACAAGTGGAGCCATCACCGTCGCATGCTGACCCCTGCCTTCCACTTCAACATCCTGAAGTCCTACATGAAGATTTTCAACGAGAGCGTGAACATCATGCATGTGAGTCTCTTGATCCAAGGGTTCCAGATGGAGCCATGGATGGATGGGAACCCAGGCACATCTGGTCTGGAGTCTTGGCTTTGTTGGGTGGCTTTGAGGCCATGGTGCTTTCTCTCTGTGCCTCAGTTTCCCTATCTGCATAATAGGGATAATGGTCCCCAGTTGGAAGGGTAGTTAAGATGATTTAATGGAATCATGCCCCTGGCACATGGGAGGTGCTCAGAAAGTGCTGGTTTCTTGTCTCCCTCCCAGAATCCTTGGGATCCCAAGAGAGTGTTGATGATAAAGATGGAGAACGCAGAGTAGCTATTCATGCATAACAAAACGCTTCAAAACTCACTGGTTTTCGAGGATGAATGTTCGTTATTGCTCATGAGTTTACAAATCAGTTCTTCTTGGCTGTGCTCACTCATCTGTCTGTGGCCAGCTGGGGGTTGGACAGACAGCTCTGCTGATACAGGTTTTGCTTGCTCTCTTGGAGGCTCTGCTGGCTATAGGCCGGTCTAGGATGGTCTCGGCTAGGAAAACAGTGCTCCTGCATTTGTCTTCCATTCTCCAGCATGTTCTCTTGGTCTTGCTCAAGTGTCATAGGCAGGTTAAAAGAGAATGAGCAGAAATATTTAGGACCTCCTGAAGCCCCGTTTCAGAGAACTAGCACATCATTTTTTACCACATTCTGTAGATCAAAGCAAGTCACAATTGGTTCCACTTCCTAAAGGAAGGAGCTGTAAAGTCTCATAGTAAAGGACTGGATAAGAGAAGGGTGAGGAATAGGGGACATTAAAAAAATTAATTTATTGAAGTATATCATCCATACATAAACATACATAAACATTTAGTGTATAATAATCGTTGTGAACTTACAAAACAAACATATGCAGGACTCTCACAACTCACCCTACCACCTCCACCTTGCCTTGTTGTTAAACCTTTTAAACTAATGATTAAAGAGCATTGTCAAGATATTACTACTAATCAAAGTATTTCCCCCCAACCAACCCTATTATTATCTTTATGTCATTTATATATGAACATACGTAAACAATTAAGTGTATAGTAAAAGTTGTGAACTTACACAGCAAACATGCATAACATCATACAGGGGTCCCATACATCAACCCTCCACCAACACCTTGCATTGTCGTGAGAAGTTTGTTACAAATTATGAAAGAATATTATTAAAATCTTACTACTAATCATTGTCCTTATCTTACATTTGGTGTGTTTTCCCTCCAGCCCACCCTGTTATTATTTTTAAAATATATTCTTTTATGACAGAAGTTGTAAACTTATAAAACCATCATGCACGTGTGCAGAATTCCCAAACACCACCCCTCCATCAACACACCACACTGTGGTGGAACATTTGCTACAGATAAGATAATATCACCTGACTGTTACCATGTCCATAGTGTACATTTGGCTCACATTTTCCACTGGGGACATTTTTGCAATCATCTACCACTAATATTACTAATGAAGATGATGATAACTAACATTTATTTACTTATTTGCAGACACTTGGCGCTATTCCATGACATATTTTATTTAAGCTTTGCAAACCCATGAGGCAGCGAGTATTATTATTTTTTTACATAAACAATAAGTGTATAATAGCTGTGAACTTAAAAAACAAACATACAACATCAAACATATATAACATCTCACCCTACCACCAATAACTTGCATTGTTTTTAAACCTTTTTAACTAATGATTAAAGAACATTGTCAAAATATTACTACTGAACAAAGTATTTCCCCCTAACCAATCCGATTATTATCTTTATATCAATTATATATGAACATACATAAACAATTAAGTGTATAGTAAAAGTTGTGAACTTACAAAACAAACATGCATAATATCATACAGGGGTCCCATACATCAATCCTCCAACACCTTGTATTGTCATGAGACATTTGTTGCAAATTATGAAAGAACACTGTCAAAATCTTACTACTAATCATAGTTCTTATCTTACATTTGGTGTGTTTTTCCCCCAACCCACCCTATTATTATTTTTTAAATATATTTTTTTATGACAGAAGTTGTAAACTTATAAAACAATCATGCACATGTGCAGAATTCCCAAACAACACCCCTCCATCAACACACCACAATGTGGTGTGTCATTTGCTACAGATAAAATAATAGCATTTGGTTATTGCCATGTCCATAACATACATTTGGCTCTCTTTTTCCATACTGGCTCAGCATCATCATAGTGCATCTTTTGTAGAGATGCAAGAATATTATATTATTTCTACAAACCACAGTCCATAGGTCACTCCAGCTGTATTTTTCCCGTGCGTCTCCACATTCCCAACACCCTGCAGTAGTGATATACATTTGTTGTAGCTCACAAAGGACACTCTTGCATCTGTACCATCAACCTCAATTCTCTCCCACCTCTTGGTTTACTGTGCTATCCAGTTCCTAGATTATTCTCTAGCATTCTGTCAGTTGGCATTTATATAACTAGACTACCAATTTCATTCACATCCCCATTTATAAACTAGCTGTTACTCAGTGTGTTACCAGCCACTCTATACATTTCCACAATTTTACAGTAAAGCTAATTAAAACTTCTACATAAACATCAGTAGTCCACTCAGTCCTTCTCTTATCTCCTTTAAGAATCCATCACCTACCACCAGGTCGTGAAGATATTTTCCAATAATATCATCTAGAAGTTTTATGGTTCTTGCTTTTATGTTTAGTTTTTTGATCCATTTTGAGTTAATTTTTGGAGAAGGTGTGAGATAGAAGTCCTCTTTCCTTCTTTCAGCTATGGATGTCCAATTCTTTCAGAATCACTTGTTGAATGGATTGTTCTGCCTCAGCTGTGTGAGTTTGACAGGCTAGTCAAAAATCACTTACATATACTTGTGAATATCTGTTTCTAAACAATAAATTTGGTTCCATTGGTCTATTGTGTCTGTCTTTAGGCCAGTTCCATGCTGTTTTTACCACTATAGGTAGGTATTATGATTTAAAGTCTGGAGATGAGGGTTCACTTTTCCTTTTTTAAGATGTTTCTCGCTATCCAGGACTCCTTACCATTCCAAATAAATTTAATGATTATGTTTTCAAATTTTTCGTTAATGCTGGTGGAATTTTTATCGGGATTGCATTAAATCTGTGTATCAATTTGAGTAGAACTGACATCTTAATGATATTAGTCTTCCAATCTGTGAGCATGGAATGTTCTTCCAGTTATTTAGGGCTTTTTTGATTTGTTTTAACATTGGGTTGCAGTTTTCTGAATACAAGTGCTTTACATCATTGGTTAAGTTTATTCCTATTTGAATTTTATCAGTCATATTTTATTTTCACCACTCCTTTGACACTTTTAGTTACTTTTATTGATGTAATCTTCATTTTTAGACTCTCTTCCAGGCCTCTCTCTCCTATCTTTTCTTTTCAGGCTCTAGCACACCCTTTAGTATTTCCTGAAATTCTGGTCTCTTGCTTAGAAATACTCTGTTTCTGTTTATCTGTGAATATTCTAATTTCACCCTCATTTTTGAAATGTCATGCTGGATATAAGATTCTTGGCTGGAAGTTTTTCTCTTGTAGTATCTTAAATATATCAGACCACTGTCTTCTTGCCTCCATGGTTTCTGGTGAGAAATCAGCACTTAATCTTATTGGATATCTCTTATATGTTATGTATTGCTTTTCTCTTGCTGCTCTCAGAATTCTCTCTTTGTCTTTGGCCTTTGACGTTCTGATGAGTACGTGTCTTGGAGTTGGTCTATTTGGATTTTTTTTTGGATGGGAGTACATTGTGCTTCTAGGACAGGGATATCTATGTTCTTCAGTAGGGTTGGGAAATTTTCTACGATTATTTCAGTAAATATTCCTTCTGCCCCTTTTCCCTTCTCTTCTCCTCCTGGGACACCCATGACATGTACGTTTGCATGCCTTTTGCTGTCATTTAGTTCCCTGAGACCTTGTTCAATTTTTCCATTCTTTTCTTCATCTCTTCTTTTGTATGTTCACTTTCAGAGGCCATTTCTTCAAGCTCACCAATCTTTTCTTCTGCCTCCTCAAATCTGCTATTATATGATTCCAATGTTTTTTTAAAAAATTTCATTGATTGCACCTTTCATTCCGATAAGATCTGCTATTTTTCTATGTATGCTTTCAAATTCTTTGTGCTCATCCAATGTCTTCTTTTTTTTTTTTTTTTTAAAGATTTATTTATTTATTTAATCCCCCCCCCCTCCCCTGGTTGTCTGTTCTTGGTGTCTATTTGCTGCGTCTTGTTTCTTTGTCCGCTTCTGTTGTCGTCAGCGGCACGGGAAGTGTGGGCGACGCCATTCCTGGGCAGGCTGCTCTTTCTTTTCATGTTGGGCGGCTCTCCTCATAGGTGCACTCCTTGCGCGTGGGGCTCCCCCACGTGGGGGACACCCTTGCGTGGCACGGCACTCCTTGCGCGCATCAGCGCTGCGCATGGCCAGTTCCACACGGGTCAAGGAGGTCCGGGGTTTGAACCGCGGACCTCCCATGTGGTAGACGGACGCCCTAACCACTGGGCCAAAGTCCGTTTCCCCCAATGTCTTCTTAATATCCTTAATCTCTTTAGCCATCTCATTGAATTTATTAAGGAGATTTGTTTAAACAGGTATAATTAGTTGTCTCAACTCCTTTATGTCATCTGGAGGCTTATCTTGTTCCTTTAACTGGCTCATAGCTTCCTGTTTCTTGGTGTGGATTGTACTTTTTTGTTGGTGTCTTGGCATCTGGCTTACTAGAGTATTTATTCTGGGTGCAGTTTTTCTCTTTAGTTTAGGACTTCCTATCCTTTCTCCTTTGCTGGTTGTGCAGTAGGAGCCAAGCATGTAGTTGGTGCTGTAAGCTATGGAGGCTTAAGCTGCCCTCATTGCACCAGGGACCAATGAAGTTTCTTCCAACTTTCTCCTTTGCCAGGGGTAGGGACAGAGTCACAGCTGTGTGGAATAATCCATGTGCAGGCCTAGACTGTAGTTGCCCAGAGAGACTGATGAAGCTTCACGTCCCTTTCTCCCCTGCCTGGGGCAGGGATGGAGCTGCAGGTGTGGGCAGCAATCTATGCAGTGCGGGTCCAGGATGACCGCAGTTGCCCTGGTAGACTTCTGATTTTCAGTCAATGCCAGACAAATTTCCCTGCAGTAATCTGTATAGGCTGGTGCAGGGCTCCTCAGCCTCCCTCCTACCAGAGGCAGGGCTGGAGCCTAGGCTAGGGCTGCAGGCTGATCTGCATGAAAAAAACCGGTTTCTGCAGTCACGGAGAGTTTCAGTCAGCCCGCCTTCCCCTCAGGCTGGGGGCGAGTCAGAATGGCAGCTGCTGGCCTCTTTCTGGCTTGGGCTTGTTCTCACCCCAGCTGTTCCCAGGGTTATCTCTTAGCCAGCCAAGTTTCCCAATCTGTAGCTGAAATCAGCAGTCAACTGTCTCCTTCTCCCCTGCTTCTGGGAAGTGGATCTTCCAATTCCCGTCACAGAATAGCCCCTGGGCAGCTTGTGCCACCATAGCAGGATAATCACCCAACTTCTACAGCTTGGCTGGTAATTTCCAGGAGATTCTGGTGCAGGTCCCCGCAGCTTCCTCCCTGCTGAAGGTGGCACTGGGACCTAGGCTAGATCTGCAATATGATCTGGATGGGAAGAAGCCGGGCCCCCCAGCACTGGGGTCCTCAGTCTGCCCCTCTTCCTCTTGTGCCAGGCGCGGAGTTAAGATGGCGGCTCCTGGCCTCTTTCTAACCTGGCCAGGCTCAAACCTTAGCTGTTCTCAGGATCATACTGTAGCCCACTGAATTTCCTCATCATACCTAAAATTGGTGCCCAACCTTCTCTTCCTTCCCTGTTTTGGGGAAGTGGAGCTTTCAATTCCATCTGCGGAACAGCTCCTGAGGCGGTTTGTGCCTCCAGTGGAGGATGAGCACCTGCCTCTGTGGAATGGAGCGCTCCGCTTACGAGTCTTCTCTGCAGACGGGCATCTCCTTCTTCCAATCCTTCAAGTATGTTGCAGGATGCTCTTCTGCCCTCCTGGAGCCTCCAAACAGATGCTTCAGCTAGCTCCAGAGAGCTCTGGGTTTTTACTAATTGCCCTGTAGCAGGAGCTGGCTCTAGGAGCTCCTTAGTCTGCCACCATCTTGCTGGTTCTCCTCCAGAGAGTATGACTTTTCACCACATTAGAGATAATGAAAGGGGCTCAGAGAAGTTTCACAGCTTGCCCCTGTTCACCTTTCTGGTGAGCCAGAAAATGGTGGAGCCGGGATTCCAACCTATTTTGTCAGACCCTGGAGCAGGTCACTGAAATTTGGCAGGTGGGTCCTAGAAGAGAGCCATGATATGATCAAGACATAGTTTGCATAAGAGGCAGAATCTGGGACTTGAATTCAGATCTCTTGACTTCCAGCTATGGGGTCTTCATATCCTGATAGTGACAGCTTCCACTCCCACCCAAGTCTGGTCTTCCCTGACAGTGGGTGTCTGGGGTGCAGGATGAGGAGGCTGGGTTCTGAGTAGAGTCCAACCTGGTGGCTGGAGTTGGGGAGGGGGCTCAGGGCAGGTAGGGACCAGCCCCAGTTCTTCCCCTGTCTTTGGCTAGGACAAGTGGCAGCGGCTGGCCTCGGAGGGCAGCGCCCGTCTGGACATGTTTGAGCACATCAGCCTCATGACCCTGGACAGTTTTCAGAAATGCGTCTTCAGCTTCGACAGCCAGTGCCAGGAGTGAGTCCTGGTCCAGGACCTGGTCCATTGACACAGGGGAGTAGGTGGGAGATGGCAATCATGGGGGGTCAGAGCTGGGCATTGAAGGACAAGGGAGGGAAGGTGGATCGGGGCTAGATCTTTTTTTTCTTTTTCTTTTTTATATTTTGTGGCTAGATCTTAAAAGGCTTTAAAAGCCAGGCAACTGGTGAATCCTACCAAACATTAAATGATAATTGACTTTAATCCTTCTTAAACACTTCCAAAAAAACCAAAGAGGAGGGAACACTTTCTAACTCATTCTTTGAAGCCAGTATCACCCTAATACCAAAGCTGTGGAAAGACATTGCAAGAAAAGAAAACTGCAGGCCAGTATCAGTTATGAATATGACTTTAAAACTCCTCAACAACATGCTAGCAACTGAGTTCAGCACCATTTTAAGAAGATTATACACCACGATTAAGTGGGATTTATTCCAGGAATGCAAGGGTGGTTCAGCATACAAAAGTCAATCACCATTAATATGGTGAATAGAATGATGGGAAAAAAATCACATGATCACCTCAACTGATGAAGAAAAAGCATTTGGAAAAAAAAGTCCAACATCATTTCTTAATAAAAACATGTAACAAACTAGGAAGGAAGGGAACTTCATCAATATGATTAAGGGTATTTATAAAAACCCACAGTTAATAATATACTCAATAGAGAGTGATGGAAAGCTTTCCCCTCTTATCAGGAATAAGACAAGGATGCCTGCTGTCACCACTGCTATTCAACATGTTACTCAAAGTTATAGCCAATTATTAGGAAAGAAAAAGAAGTAAAAACCATCCAAATTGAGAAGTGAGAAGTGAAATTATCTTTATTCACAGATAACACAATCCTTTATGTAGAAAATCCTAAAGAACCCCCCAAAACTATTAGAGCTAATAAACAAATTCAGCAAAGTTGTAGGATATAAAATCAATACAAAAAAAATGAGTTGTATTTCTATACATTAGCAATGAACAACTCGGATGTGAAATTAAGAAGACAATTCATTTACAGTAGCATACAAACAGTAGTACAACCAGGAATAAATTTAACTAAGGAACACACAAGACTTGTACATTGAAAGAAGACTTGTACATGAAAAACTACAAAACATTGGTGAAAGAAATGGAAGACCTAAATAAATGGAAAGGCATCTTGTGTTTGTGTATATGAAGACTTAATATTATTAAGATGTTGATACTATCCAAAATGATCTACAGATTCATGCAATCCCTATTAAAACCCCATGGCCATTTTTTTTTTACAGAAATGGAAAAGTTGATCTAAAGTTCATATGGTATTGCAAAAGTCCTTGAATAGCCAAGGTAATATAGAAAATAGGAAAATAAAATGCAGACTCACAATTTCAAAACTTACCATACAATTATATCATTGATGTGGAGACAGTGGCCATGGGAGTTGCTGAAGGCAGGGAGAGGGGAAAAAGAGGTATGATACTGGGGCATTTCTGGGACTTGGAGTTGTTCTCAGTGATATTGCAGGGACAGATGCGGGACATTATATATCCTGCCATAACCCACTGAATGGACTGGGAGAGAGTGTAAACTACAACGTAAACTATAATCCATGCTGTGTAGCAATGCTCCAAAATGTACTCATCAAATGCAATGAATGTGCCACACTAATGAGAGAAGTTGTCAGTGTGGGAGGAGTAGGGGGTGTGAGTAGTGGGGTATATGGGAACCTCTTATATATATATATTTTTTTTTTTTGCTGCGTGTTCTTCTTTGTCCGCTTCTGTTGTTGTCAACAGCATGGGAATCTGTGTTTCTTTTTTTGCGTCATCTTGCTGCATCAACTCTCTCTGTCTGTGGCGCCATTCTTGGGCAGGCTGCACTTTCTTTCATGCTGGGCGGCTCTCCTTACGGGGCGCACTCCTTGCACGTGGGGCTCCCCTACGTGGGGGACACTCCTGTGTGGCACGGCACTCCTTGCGTGCATCAGCACTGCACTTAGGCCAGCTCCATACGGATCAAGGAGGCCCGGGGTTTGAACCATGGACCTCCCATGTGGTAGGTGGACGCCCTAACCACTGGGCCAAGTCCGCTTCCCCTCTTATATTTTTAAATTTAACATTTTGTGTGATCTATGTATATTTTTAAAAAAAAGATAATAAAAAGAGCTTGATCCCTCCCCCAAAACAAAAACAAAAACAAAAACAAAAAACCCAACTTATTACAGAGCCACTGAATTCAAAAGTGAAATATTGGCAATGGATTAGAATTGGGAGCTTAGAAATAAACCTATACAGGTATGGTCAATTGATTTTTCACAAGGGTGCCAAGTTCATTCAATGGGGAAGAGAATGGTCTCTTCAATAATTTGTGCTCAGACAACTGGCTATTCACAGTCAAAAGCACGACATCATTGTACGCCTGCCTCACACCGTATACAAAAATCAGCTCAAAAGGGAGCAACGACCCAAGTATAAGAGCTTAAACTAGAAAACTCTTCGAAGCAAATAAAGGGACAAATATTTATGACCTTGGACTTAGCAAAGTTAGTGTGTGTATATGTACCAGAATAAAATGAAAACAACAGCAACACAGGACTGTAAAACCGTATTAACACAAGGGAGTATAGTTAATAGTACAATTATAAAAATGTTCTTTCTTGAATTGTGACAAATGAACCACATTATGGCCAGGTGTTAACAAGAGGGCGGTATATGGGAACTCGAATTTTATGCACGATTTTTTTTCTGTAAATCTACAACCCCTCTGTAGCAGTTTGATATTGTTTATGAATTCCAAAAAATAGATATTGGATTATGTTTGTAAAATAGTCTGTTCATCTGGGCACATGAGATTATCTTGAATTCAGAGGTTTCCCTTTTAGTTGATTAAATAATGAAGAATGCTTTGATTGGACCTTTGGTGGGTGGAGACTCACAGAGACACCACACTGTAAAGAAGCCAGGTTGGGGATTTTTAAAATTATTGTTATTTTATTATTTATTTTTTTGTCTTTATTTATTTTTTTAATATTACATTCAAAAAATATGAGGTCCCCATATACCCCCCACCCCCTTCATCCCACTCCTCCCCCCATAACAAACATCTCCCCAACATCACGAGACATTCATTGCATTTGGTGAATACATCTCTGAGCACTGCTGCACCTCATGGTCAATGGTCCACATCATAGCCCACACTCTACCATGTTCAGGTTGGGGATTTGGATGCTAAATCTCTGGGAAGTAAACACACAGAGAAGCAGATATATTGGAAGGTTCCATTAGACATGGCAGAGGCCCCTGGAAGAGAGACAAGCCATTCATTCACCTGAATGGAGAGACCTCGTGGAGAGAACAGAGCAGCTGATCCTGGAGAGAAACGAGCCCCAGGAGAGGGATGAGACTTATCCCAGCCTACAGCTGAGATTGGAAGAAGCTGGGACCACCGAGCCTGAAGAGGAAGAGGAAGGCTGGACCTTGTGGTCGCCATCTTGCTCTAACACATCCAACAGGCTTTGGTGAGGGAAGTAACTTGTACTTTATGGTCTGGTAACTGTAAGCTTCTAGCCCAAATAAATACCCCTTTATGAAAACCAACCAATTTCTGGTATTTTGCACCAGCACTCCTTTGGCTGACCAACACACCATCTAATAAAAAATAAAAAAATAGAAAATGGCAATGGAATTTTAGAAACGACACAGAGAGCACAAGCAACAAAAGAAATAAATCGTTAAATTAAATCTTCTGTGCATCAAAGAACACTATCAAGAAAGTGAAAAGATAAGCTACTAAATGGATGAAAACATTTGCAAATCATATATCTGATAAGGGTCTAGTATTGAGAATATGTAAAGAACTCCTGAAACTCAACAACAGAGGGAAAAACAATCCAATTCAAAAACAGGCCAATGACTTGAATAGACATTTCTCCAAAAAGATATACAAATGGCCAATAAAGAAATGAAAAGAACTCAGCATCACTCACTAATCAAGAGGGAAATTCAAATAAAAACTACATTGACATACCACTTCACATTCACTAGCCTACCTATAATACTAGTGCTAATACTAATAACAATAATAATAATAATTTAAAAATAATGGAAAGTAGCAAGTGTTGACAAGGATATGGAGAAATTGCAACCCTCAAGCATTGTTGCTGGTACGTATTAATAAAATGGTGGAGCCTCTGTAAGAAACAGTTTGGCAGTTCCTTAATAAATTAAATATAAAATGTGATCCAGGGGAGTGGATGTGGCTCTAGCGATTGGGCACCTCCCTCCCACGTGGAAGGTCCTGGGTTCAGTTTCCTGTGCCTCCTAAAGAAGATGAACAGACAGTGAGCTCAAAACAATGGGGGGGAGGGCGGGGAGAGAAATAAATAAAATCAATCAAAAAAAAAAAAAAAAGGAATGAGGTTCTGACATGCTACAACATGGATGAAAGAATCCAGACCCTAAAACTCGCTATAACATATGATTCTATTTCTATGAAACGTCCAGAATAGGTAAATCCACGGAGACTGAAAGCAGAGGAGTGGTTTCCAGAGGCTGGAGGGAGGGAAAAATCGGAAGTAACTTCTTAGTAGGTATGGGGCTTCCCTTGGAGTTGATGAAATGTTTTGAAACTATATAGAAGGGATGGTTGCACAATGTCATGAATGTACTAAATGTCATTGAATTGTAAACCTTCAGATGGCTAATTTTATGTTGTGCGTATTTTACCTCAATTTATAAAAAGCCAGGCAAAACGTTTATAACTTTATACGTCGTTCCAGGGAACGATGGAGGGTGTTTGAGCAGATGAGAGACATGAAGCGGAAGTGTGAAAATTTGACTCTGTGGAGAGCTGACTGTTGTGTTGACATCGGAGGCAAGGAGAGAAGGCTTGGGCTTGATGGAGAGGATGAGACAGATTTGGGGGAGACCCAGGAAGACTGTGCAGGGCCAGGTGTTGGGCGGGATTGAGAAGAGATCAGCGTGACGCTGGGCTCTGCCCTGGGCTTCTGGGGGGGAATGGAGGCAGCATAAGGAGACTGGCACACAAGGAGAGAACAAGCTTGCATAGGACACAGTCCTGGGATTCTGGGTGGAAGTGCTCCCAGGGTTTCCATGTGTGTGGAGCAGCTGTCTCTGTCTCCCTCTCTGGCTTGGCAATGCAGGAAGCCCAGCGAATATATTGCAGCCATCCTGGAGCTCAGTTCCCTCGTGGTGAAACGGCAGCAGCAGGCCTTCTTGTTCGTGGACTTCCTGTACCACCTCACTCCCGACGGGCGGCGCTTCCGCAGGGCCTGCCGCCTGGTGCACGACTTCACAGATGCTGTCATCCAGCAGCGGCGCCGCTCCCTAACCCGGCAGGGTGTTGACGAGTTCCTCATGGCCAAGGCCAAGTCCAAAACTTTGGACTTCATCGACGTGCTCCTGCTGGCCAAGGTGGGGTTCTCTGGGATCTGGGTTGGAGAAGTGTGGGGGACCCCAATTTCCGATGGCATGTTGGAGAGCTTGTGTTTGATTCTGAGTGTACTGGGGAGCCATGGAAGGTTGCTAGAAAAAGGGAGGGATGGGACAGAGGTGATTATTAGAGGTCACTCCGTGGAATTTTGCCTGGAAGAGGAAAGAGAAGGGGCAAGGAGACAAGAAGGAAGACTGAGCTGGGGCATGGGTTATGGGGATGTTGAGACGCCTAGAACCTCTAGGAGATGGGGACTTGCCTTCTCTCCAGGATGAAGATGGTAAAGAACTGTCAGATGAGGACATCCGAGCGGAGGCTGACACCTTCATGTTTGCGGGTGAGGGACTTAGCATGGAATCATGGCAGGAACAGGGTTCTCTCTATTCCAGGGACTTGGTGGGTGGACCCTGGGCCACTCTAGACTGCACCATCTTCCTCCATCCTCTTTGAGATCACCATGTCAGGGAGCTGTCCGCCCTCGGTTGCTGAATCAGTCCCAAGACTCAAGCCTACCTGGTTGCACCCCTCAGGCCATGACACCACCGCCAGTGGCCTCTCTTGGGTCCTGTACAACCTCGCAAAACACCCAGAGTACCAGGAGCGCTGCCGGCAGGAGGTGCAAGAGCTCCTGAGGGACCGCGGGTCAGAGGAGATTGAATGGTGAGTGCAGGCTTTCGTGGCCTGTCCCTGAGTCCCTCACGTTCTCTGCTCTCCAGATGAGGACAGAGATCTTTTTAGCTGGTACATCATGATCAAGTCAATGGTTTCTTGTTTGTCCTTTCAGAAAATGTCCAGATTTATACCACCATTCTTATGTTGATGTCTCTCTGGTTTTGCTCATTATGTCACCAGATAACAACTGGACATACAGACAGTATGTTCACATCTTCACATTAAGAAGAGGACTTCAAGACCTTTTCTTTTTTAAAATATAAGTTTTGCAAAGTTCATTTTGAATTGCAAAAACAATGACGAACCCATGTTTTTGTTGTTGTGCTTTTTGCATACAGTGTAACATCTCAGAGAAGAGTAGGGTCATCTTTGTTACCCCTACCCCAAATTGATTTCCCCTATGTTTTCTGAGGGATTGCCAGAAACATCAATTAAAAAAAAAGATTTATTTATTTATTTATTTCTCTCCCCTTCTCCCCGCCCCCGTTGTCTGTTCTCTGTGTCTTTTTGCTGCGTTGTCTTCTTTGTCTGCTTCTGTTGTTGCCAGCGGCATGGGAATCTGTGTTTCTTTTTGTCGTGTCATCTTGTTGTGTCAGCTCTCCATGTGTGCGGCACCATTCCTGAGCAGGCTGCACTTTTTTTGCACTGGGCGGCTCTCCTTACGGGGTGCACTCCTTGTGCATGGGGCTCCCCTAACTCGGGGAACACCCCTGTGTGGCACAGCACTCCTTCCGTGCATCAGCACTGCGCATGGGCCAGCTCCACACGGGTCAAGGAGGCCCGGGGTTTGAACCGTGGACCTCCCATGTGGTAGTCGGACGCCCTAACCACTGGGCCAAGTCCGCTTCCCAGAAACATCAATTTTTAATATTCCTTTTCCAGACCTTTCCCTCACTTGTTATTTTCACACAACAGTGTCTAAGATTCTCTTGTATCAAAACCTACTTCTTTCTGTGTGCTATGTAGTATTCCACAATTTACTTCGTCCATACAAATCATTATTTGTATGAACATTTTCCATTATAATAGATATTGCCAGATTGTCTTCCAGAGTGATTTACTTTCTAGCTTGAAATGCGTGATAGGACAAATGGGCTCTATTTCCTTTTTGATAGTTGTGTTTTTTCTGTTATACAAAACAAGCTGTGTAGATTGTTTTGATACAGTCTATTGTATTGTTGTACCATGATTTAGCTAAGGGAAATTTGGATTGGCCTCACCATTTTGCTGAAAGAAATCCAGTGCAGCAAGTATCCATGTACACTGAAGTTTGCTTTTATGGCAGTTTGAGAATATTTATGAATTCCAAAAAGAGAGATTATGTTTGTAAACTGGTCTGTTCCTCTGGGCACGATACCCTTCAATTATATTAGATTCAGCTGAGATGTCTTCGATTAAATATGTTAAGATTAGGGCTTTGATTCAACCACATCAGTAGGGTGTAACTCAGTTTCAGTGTCTGCTCCCTTGTGGGCTATATAAACAGGCACTCACTCAAGAAGACACACTGAAGGAGATACACAGGGGAAAGGAGAGCGTGCTCCATAGATGTGGCAGAGGAGGCAGACCAAGCCTGCCATCTTACTTTAACATGTGGCAACTGGCTTGAATGAGAAACTACCTCTTACGGTACCTTGAGTTGGACTCTTTAAGGCCTTGTAACTGTAAGCTTTTACCCAAAATAAATACCCTTTATAAAAACCAACGGATTTCTGGTACTTTACATCAGCACCTCTTTGGCTGACTAATACTGTTTCCATGTGTCTGACTTTACAAGGACAGATTCCTAGGAGTGCTGTTGGTAAATCAAAGGTGATTCAAATATTAAAATTTAATAGCTCCTGGAAAATTGCACAACAGATTTTGAGAGAGTCAATTTCCCATCTTCCTACTAAGGGTGTGCAATATCAAATTCTTAAACTTTTGCCAATCTGATATATGAAATTTTGATCTTCATTACTATTATGAACATCTCTTTAATATGAGTAGATTGAGCATTGTTTTCACTTGTTGAGAGATCATGCATTTTTTTCCCTGTGAAACGTCAATTTGCACCATTTGTCCTTTCTTAGGATTTTTTTTCCAGTTTTGTTCTTATCAATTTAAGCAAGCTCTTTGTAGATTAAGAAAATTAGTTCAGTATAAATCATGAAAAAAGTCTTACCCATATTGTCTCTTGACTTTATTTAAATTTTTGTAGTCAAATTTATTTATTATTTATTTGAAAGCTTCTGTTTAATTTAAATAATGCTTGAAAAAGCCTTTCACATTCTAATATAAAATGTAAAACTCTTGTTTATTTTCCTATAATGTGTTTTAAGTGTGATTTTTAACAATATTAATATGTGTTTTTCCATGTGAAATCTATCTTGATATATAAGGACTGAGGTTAAGAAACTATTTTGTTTTTCTTCAAATGGCTAACCAATTGTTTCATCAGAATTTAATGAGTATTATGTTAATTTGTCTCATGGTTTTAAGCAATAACATACATTTTTTTTAAAATTTTTTTATTTTTTATTGACTTTGTAATAATATTACATTAAAAATATATATGTGAGGTCCCATTCAACCCCATCCCCTCCCCCCCCCCCTCCCCCCCCCAACAACACTCGTTCCCATCATCATGACACATCCATTGGATTTGGTAAGTACATCTTTGGGCACATATATATTTGAGTTTATTTCTATTTCTATATTCAAACATAAGTGCCAAGAAGTCTTCATTATTGTACCTTTTAGAGCCTTTTCATGTTGGATAAAATTGGCCCTGTCTCATTATTTTGCTAACAAATCCCTGGGGGACTGTATTAGTCAGCCAAAAGAGTGCTGGTGCAAAACACCAGAAATCTGCTGGGTGTTGTAAAGGGTATTTATTTGGGATAGGAGCTTACAGTTACCAGGCCATAGAGCACGTTTCTTCCCTCACCAAAGTCTATTTTCACATGTTGAAGCAGCTTGACTGCCGACATCTTTGAGGGTTCAGGCTTCCTGGGTTCCTCTGGGCTCAGCTCCTCTGTTTTCTCCACAAGGTCAGCTGTAGACTTTCAGACAAATGGCTCTGTCTCTTTCCCTGGGGCTCTCCAGCTTAAGATTTCAGCATCAAACTTCAACATCAAAACTCCAACGTTAAGAACCCATAACTCTGTCCTTTGTCATTCCTTTTTTTAAAAAAAGATTTATTTATTTATTTATTTATTTATTTATTTATTTATTTATTTCTCTCCCCTCCCCTGGCCGGTTGTCTGCTCTCTGTGTCCTTTTGCTGTGTGTTCTTCTGCGACCGCTTCTATCCTTATCAGTGGCACCAGGAATCTGTGTTTCTTTTTGTTGTGTCATCTTGTGTCAGCTCTCCGTGTGTGGTGCCATTCTCGGGCAGGCAGCACTTTCTTTCGTGCTGGGTGGTTCTCCTTATGGGGCATGCTCCTTGCACGTGGGGCTCCCCTACGCCGGAGACACCCCTGCGTGGCACGGCACTCCTTGCGCGCATCAGTGCTGCGCATGGGCCAGCTCCACACGGGTCAAGGAGGCCCGGGGTTTGAACCGTGGACCTTCCATGTGGTAGGCGGATGCCCTAACCACTGGGCCAAGCTCACTTCCCTGCCATGCCTTTTATCTGTGAATCCCCACCCACCAAGGGGTGGAGACTCAATGCCCTAATGATGTGGCCCAATTAAAGCTCTAATCATAAATCAATCAGGCACAGGTGCAGATCAGTTTAGAAACATAATCCAGTATCCATTTTTGGAATTTATAACCATATCAAACTGCTACAGGGAACTTTGTAATAGGTTTTTTTTTTTTTAAAGATTTATTTATTTATTTATTTCTCTCCCCTTGCCCCCTACCCCGGTTGTCTGTTCTCTGTCTCTATTTTTGCTGCGTTTTCTTTGTCCGCTTCTGTTGTTACCAGCGGCACGTGAATCTGTGTTTCTTTTTTTGCGTCATCTTGTTGCGTCAGCTCTCCGTGTGTGCAGCACCATTCCTGGGCAAGCTGCGCTTTCTTTCGAGCTGGGCAGCTCTCCTTACTGGGCGCACTCTTTGCGTGTGGGGCTCCCCGACACGGGGGACACCCCTGGGTGGCAGGGCACTCCTTGCGTGCATCAGCGCTGCAAATGGGCCAGCTCCACACGGGTCAAGGAGCCCCTGGGTTTGAACCGCGGACCTCCCATGTGGTAGGCAGACACCCTAACCCCTGGGCCAGGTCCGCCGCCTGTAATAGGTTTTAATATCTGGTAGAATGAATTGTCCCTGTTTGATATTTTACTTTTAAATTGACCTCACTCTTCATAAACTTGATTCTTCTAAATAAAATAGGATTATCAACTTTAAAAAAATCCAGCTAGATTTTTATTTTATTGCATTGAAAATATTAATTTAGAAAGAACTTACATATTATAACATTAAGTCATCCCTCCTTAGAGCGTGAAATCAACCTCCATTTGTTCAGCTATTCTTATAAGCCCTTTATAGATATTTTTCTTTTATTAGATAATTGTACTCTTTCTAAAAACTTTTAAATTTTGGACTAATTTGAGACTTACAGAAAATTTGTGAAAGTAATACAGAGTTCCCTTATATTCCTTATCTCATTTCCCTAATGTTAACATTAGGGAATTATGTAACTAGAAAATAATGATCAAGAGTGGAAAATTAGCAATGGTTATTATTAACTAAAATATAGATATTATGTGAACTTCATTCACCATTTCCCCCTCATGAATCCTGTTTATTGGTCCAGAATTTCATTCAGGATCCCACATTTTATTTAGCAGTTATTTCTCCTTAATCTCATTGAGCTTCCTGGGTGTGCATATTTATGTCTTTCATCAGATTTGGGAGATATTTCTTAAAATATATTTTTTCTGACCCTTTCTCTGTTATCCTTCTAGGACTCCAATGATGTGTATGTTGGTATATTTGATGGTGTCCCACATGTTCCTTAGGCTCTCTTCAGTTTTCTCTGTTATTTGTTCTTTCTACCTCTCACAATAAATAATTTCAATTGTCTTGTCTTCAAGTTCACTGATTATTCCTTCTGCCTGTTCAAATCTGCTGTTGAATCCATCTAGTGAGCCTTTTATTTCAATTACTGTACTTTGCAGCTCTAAATTTTCTGTTCGATTCCTTTTTATATCCGTCTCTTAATTTTGTTCAGACAATGTTTTCCTAATTTCCTGTAGTTCTTTGTAAATGGATTCCTGTATCACATTGAACATTTTTAAGACAGTTGACTTAAACTCTTTGACTAGGAGTTCCAATGTATTAGCTTCCTCAGGAATTGTTTCTGGCAAAATCTATTTTTTTCCTGTGAATGAGTCCTACATTTTGTTTCTTTTATAATTTTTTTTGGTTGAGAACTGGACATTCTGAACACCATACTGTTATAACTCTGGAAACTAGTTCTCCCCTTCCTCTGGGATTGCTAGTTATTTTGTTTTTGTTTTGTTGAGGACTGAAACCATCAATTTGTGACTTTTCTAAGCTCTTTTTGTTCCCAGGTGGGGAATGGAAAGGAAAAAAAAATTTTGTACTGTCTCTTTAAGGCTCTTCTGTCACTGTTGCCTGAAGGGGACTGGAACAGTGGCCACCCTTAGAGCCAGCAACCCATTGATTTGAAATAACTGCTCAAAAGCAGTGATTAAAAATCAGACCACACAAAAACCACAGTGGATTTTGGAGGACCATGTCCTTATAGCCCTCCCTGGCACCAGCCTGCTGGCCAGGAGTCTGAGTTGCAGTCCCTAATGCTACCTGCCATGCAGTTGGAGACGTGGGGAAATTCACCCCTTCTTACCACAATTTATCAGCCTCTTCTTCCAGCTCTTCCCTGAATGCTGCACAGTATTCCATTAGAAGCCAGAGTTCCACAATGGTTTATTCAGACAGACTCTGCCACTTCAATAGTTGGTTTGGTGGGAGGACTGATTCCTGGAGCTTCTGTGCCACCAACTTCCCAAAATCCAACCCCCGTCTGTGTTTTGACACTTAGATTATAATGTATGTCAGTGAGGATCTCTTCATGTCTGTCCTACTTAGAGTTTGTTGAACTTCTTGCATGCATATTAGATTTGAGAAGTTTTCAGCCATCATTTCTTCAGATATTCTTTCTGTTCCTTTCTCTTTCTTCTTTTGGAACTCCCGAATGTGTGCGTTAATATACTTGATTGTGAAGCGCAATCAAGTATATCCTTAGGCTTGTTCACTTTTCTTCATTCCTTTTTTTTTTTTTTAATTCAGTTATTCTACTTTTCAGTGCCAGAATTTCTATTAGGTTCCTTTTTTTAAATAAAAGATTTATTTATTTTAAATATTTATTTTAATTTATCCCTCAAGCCTCCCCGAGATGGTTCTTTCATCTGTCTGCTCATTGTTTGCTCACTTTCTCCAGGAGGTAATGGAAACTGAACCAGGGACCTCTCACATGGGAGGTGAATACCCAAGGGCCTTAGGCACATTCACTCCCCGTGGACTGTGGCAGTCTGCTGCCTCTGTGCCATCTGCATGCTTAGGAATCTGCTTGCTGCTGCAGGGTGCAGGCGTCTAGCTCTCACTGTGGCAGGTGTGGGCACCTGCCCATCCTCCCCAGGAGGCACCATGACCCGAACCTGGGACCTCCATGTGGTAGGTGGGCGCTCCATGACTTGAGCCACATGCACTTCCCTATTGGTTTTCTTTTTATAATTTGTCTCTTTAGTGATATTTTCTTTTTGTTCCTATATTTATATCCTGGTTTCCTTAAGTTTTTTTTGTCATTGGTTTATTTAGCTCTTTGAACATTTTGAAGACAGTTGATTTAAAATCTTTGTCTGGTATCCTGAGGGATAGTTTCTGTCAATTTAGTTTTTTCTTTGAAAAGGCCATTATTTCCTGGGTCCGTGGATGCCTGGTAAGTTTTTTATTGAAAACTGGTTGTTTGAATATAATGTGGTAACTATGGATTCTCCCCCTTGCCCAGGGTTTGCTGTTGCTTATTGTTGAGAGTGGTACTCATCCATCTGTTTAGTAACTTTTCTAAGCTATTTTTTGCATAGATTGTATTTCTTGTTGTATGGGTTCCTTGAAGTCTTTGTTCCACATCTCAGTAGTCAGACATTTAAGGACCTGGCAGAGACTTCCTTAAATGTCTCTTTTTTAAGTTGTCTTTTTCTTGATTTAGCATTTTAAAAATATTTGCCTGTTTTCCTGTGTTCTGACAAAGTTGATTTTGTTTCTGATGAAAAAATTATTTTATAACCCTAGGGCAGGGAATCCTCTATTATTACTTATATCTTCAGGAAATATACAAGAAAAAGTTGATAAATTCAATCACATAAAATTATAATTCAAAGCCAAAAGCTCAAAGTCAAAATGGGAAAAATATTTGCAATTCATATCACAATGGTCTGATTTTATAATATGAAGACAAGGAAAAGGCCAACAACCCAATGAATATATGGGCAAGGACAGCTAATATTTTAATATATGAAAGAATGTCCAACCTCTCTTGGTAAGATGAGTGCCCATTAAAATCTCACTTAGGTACCATTTTTTCATCTATCGGGCTGGTAAAGATCAAAATGGCAGATATGCTGTGTTGGAAATGATGTGGGAAAACAGACTCCTTTGTACATAGCTGGTGAGAGGTAAATTGGGGCAACTTCTATGGAGTAGAGGTTAGCCATCACTATAAAATAGTCAGAGAGTCTTTGTACCAACAATTCCACATTTTTAAAAAAATTTATCACATACTTGCACACCTGGGAAATGACACATATACAAGTAACTCATTGCAGCATGTTTGGAATATCAAAGGATTGGAAACAATTTAAATGTCCACCACTGGGAACTGACTAAGTTATGATAATTGAAGTACTTTAGGCTCATAAAAGAGAATGCATGCTATGGGAGGAATATCTCCAAGAGACATAGTTAAATGAAAAAAAAGCAAGATACAGAGCAGTGTGTATAGTATATAGTGTGCTATTAATGTTTTTAACAAGAATGCAAAAAAGTAGCTCTGGAAGGACTTACTGGAATTAATAATCTGGACTTCATATGGGTAGGAGAACTGGATGGTTTTGGGACTTGGGAGTGTGAGGGAGAATTTCCTCTTTTATACTCTGAATTTTGAACCATTTTATAATAATATATTAATAATATAATCTAGCAAAAAAAAAAAAGAGAGACATATTTTCCTCTGCATTTCTTTGTCCTTTCTTGTCTTATTACATTAACTAGTATCTCCAGTTCAGTGTTACATTATGGATTGTAATGGTGGCTATACCTGATTTTCTTTGGACTTATTTGTTCTTCGATTTTGCCTTTTTACTATGCAGAAATTTTACATTTTTATGTAAAAGTGTTAGCCTTTTCAAAGATGTCCTTTTACTTTTGTGTTTTGCTTAGACAAACTTCTATGAGTGCCAGGGCAGTTGTTTCATGAAGTTTTATTTTCTGATGCTGAAATCTTAAGTCCACCTGGGATTAATTTTGTTGTAGGGTCAGAGAGAGGTGGTGAGAGGGAGGGAAATTGGGGAAATTTTTGTTTTTGCTTCCTGATTATTGTTGGGGGGGGGTGTGATTTTCATAGGGACGACTTGGCCCATTTGCCCTTCCTGACCATGTGCATCAAGGAGAGTCTGCGGCTGCATCCCCCAGTCACCGCCGTCTCCCGCAGCTGTACCCAGGATGTCGTGCTCCCGGATGGCCGGGTCATCCCCAAAGGTGTCCACAGTGGCGGGGATGGAGATCCCTGGGAAGGAAGGGGATTCACGTAGGCTTTGGAGGTCCTTGTCCTGACTGCCCCTTCCTCTCCTACAGGGAACGTGTGTCTCATCAGCATCTTCGGGATTCATCACAACCCATCAGTCTGGCCAGACCCTGAGGTGCTGCCCCTTTTCCAGTTTTTCCAACCATGGAGATCTGGAGGAGGGACCAGTGTCCCCACCAGGGAAATTCGACCCACCCCCTCCACTCTGTCCACATCTGTCTTCTCTGGTGGTGGCAGCGGGTCCCAAGAGACCCCACCCACCAGCCATGTCTCTCCCAATCCAGGCATACAATCCCTTCCGCTTCGACCCAGAAAACTCCCAGAAGAGGTCCCCTCTGGCTTTTGTTCCTTTCTCTGCAGGACCCAGGTGAGGGTAGCAGGTGTCTGAGGTTGAGGATGGGGTGAAGAATGCAGGGGTCTGGGAAGTGCCTTGATAGAGCCTCTGGTTCCTGATGGTGGACCACATGTTTCGTTGGTCAGAGGTTTGGACAAGATTCTAGGAAAAGGGGGTGGGGGTCCAAGGAGGGATCCGAGGTATGCTCAGAGGCTCCTTCTGCACATCTGCTGGGCTGAGTTGGGAGCTGTAGAACCAGCCAAGCTCAGGGGACATGGAAGCCCACATGGGGTCTCACCACGATTAACGCCCCCTTCTCTATCACTCAAGCTGATGAGGAAGAGGGCTTGGGGGTCCCAGGCCAGGGCCAAGCGCGATGGGGGGCTCAAATGGGAGTCCCAGGCGCTGTCCGATTCTTGATCCCTCCCCCAGGAACTGCATTGGGCAGACGTTCGCCATGTCCGAGATGAAGGTGGTCCTGGCGCTCACGCTGCTGCGCTTCCGCGTCCTGCCGGACGAGACAGAGCCCCGGAGGAAGCCGGAGCTGATCCTGCGCGCGGAGGGTGGACTCTGGCTGCGGGTGGAGCCGCTGACCCCAGGTCTGACTGGCTGCACTGGCATATGGCCCTAGATCCATCCTTTTTTTTTTTTTTTTTTTTTTTTTTAATTTTTTTTTTTATTGACTTTGTAATAATATTACATTAAAAATATATATGTGAGGTCCCATTCAACCCCACCCCCCCACCCCCCCTCTCCCCCCCCAACAACACTCGTTCCCATCATCATGACACATCCATTGGATTTGGTAAGTACATCTTTGGGCACCTCTGCACCTCATAGACAATGGTTCACATCATGGCCCATACTCTCCTCCATTCCATCCAGTGGGCCCTGTGAGGGTTTACAATGTCCGGTGATTACCTCTGAAGCACCATCCAGGGCAGCTCCATGTCCCAAAGACACCTCCACCTCTCATCTCTTCCTGCCCTTCCCCATACCCATCGTCCACCATGTCCACTTTTCCCAATATAATGCCACCTCTTCTATGTGGACATTGGATTGGTTGTGTCCATTGCACCTCTATGTCGAGAGGAGGCTCAGATTCCACATGGATGCTGGCTGCCATCCTCCCATTTTCAGTTGTAATCACTCTAGGCTCCATGGTGTGGTGATTGCCTAGATCCATCCTTGACTTCATCCATCTACCTTGGTAGATTCCCAGGAATAAAATTTTGCTGTCACATCTGTTGAGAACTTACAGCCGGGGGGCGCTTGGAGCCTGTGGGGATCCAGAGGGTGATGGTGGCAGGTTGGAGGTGGACCTAAGTCTCCAAGCGCAAGACCCTCATTGCCTTGCAGGTTGGCCACAGGAACCCCCACCCTGATGCTGGGTTCTCCCAGAGTCCAAGCTCAGACATTCTCATGTGGGTGATAGGGAGCCTTGGTAGGTGTTTGAGCAGGACAGGGACCAGGGTTAAGGATGGATGGAAGGGGCAAACTTTGAGGCTCTGGGTACAGGGAGAGGAAATGTCACAGTGACAGATCCTTTTATCTGGGTCACAAAGGCACCAGGCCTGACCAGGGCACAGGGGGAGAAGAGTTGCAGTCACACCCAGTTCACGACTCCCAATTCCTTCCTCACTGTTGCCAACGGTCCATGCAAGCACCCTTCGGTCTGCTCCTTCCTAGTTATCCCATCGGTGGTCCCCTTCTCCTGCCCTCAGGGAGTGAACCCCCTTTTCTAACTTGGTCCCCCTGAACCTTTCCAGGCAGCCTGGACAACAGATACCAGCTGAGCCCCACTGTGTGCCAGGTGCTCTCCTAAGTCCCAGGGGCAGGTGCATCCCCAGCTTTCCCCCTCCGGGTTCCTTCACTCCATCGTGGGCCACCCTTTCTCCTCTCAGTGTGGGTGGTGCAGGGCAGAGTCATCTTATTGACCTCAGATAGTCGTAGCCAAAAAACCGGAAACAAGAGTGAACCCCAAGAGCATGTTTTGTGAAATGATTGCTCGTATTCAAGTTTCAGCTCTGTCGTGTGACTCAGACAAGTGAATGCCCCTCTCTGTGCCTCAGTTTCCTCAATTGTAAAATAGGGCCAGCAACAGCACCTGGGTTGTCAATGACTAAGTGTGACTGCCTTAAAGCTCTTCCTGGGGCAGGTAAAAACTAATAAATGTGACTAAATAGTCCTTTCTCTCTGAGTATTCCATCTCTTGTGACTAAAAAGCATATTCTCTTTGAAAACTGGTATCTGTATTACACATTTTAAGAATATCTTTTTTTTTTGTCTTTTTATTTTAATATTACATTAAAAAAATATGAGGTCCCCATATACCCCCCACCCACCTCACCCCACTCCTCCCCCCAAAACAGCAATCTCCTCCATCATCATGAGACATTCCTTGCATTTGGTGAATACATCTCAGAGCACCGCTGCACCTCATGGTCAATGGTCCACATCATAGTCCACACTCTACCACGGTCCACCCAGTGGGCCATGGGAGGACATACAATGTCCGGTAACTGTCCCAATAGCATCACCCAGACCAACTCCAAGTCCCAAAAACGCCTCCACATCTCATCGTTTCCTCCCATTCCCTTGAACTCAAACAAGAATTTTAATCTTTGTTTTCATTGAATCAGCTCTCCCCCCTTGAGGGCTGTGCATATGGGAAATGATTGATTCTGAAAGTGGTGGGGGCACCTGGAAGTGCAAGTTGGTGGTGATGTCAGAGAAGCTTCAGTTAATATCTCAGAATAATATCTACCTACAAATGTTGTTGACTTTTCATAGCCCAAGGATGTCTGCACTACTGAGCCTCTGCTGACCCTAAAAACCCCCTTTGCAGCTGATCTTTTCTCTCTCAAGAACCTCAAGCACATGGGCTTCTTCCTGATCTCCTAATATTCCCAGTCTTCTGGTACCACAGGGCTCTTTACTATGTTTCTATGGTTGCTAGGTTAATTTGTTACTATCTTATTTAAAGAGAACAAGCCCAGTTGTTTTATAGTGTGGACTGATCACTGCAGTATCTGAAACCCTTGAGTACCTGTTATGTGGTCTGTTGCTTTTGCTGGTTTTCACTCATGGTGTCATTTTCCTTGAGTAGCTGGTGTCTTTGCATATTGATTGTCATATTTGGAATAATATTTGTAGAATTTGAGGAAGATATCTTTTAAAAAAGAGTTTCCTTTGGTATCCTGCTGGAGATGGTTTATGTTAAATGAAGTCCAAGGCTAGGGGTACCCAAAATGACTAGGACAGTTTAAACTCAAACTGGAAACACTCTTGAGGAGGACTCCTTTACTTGAGATTGCTCTCACACTGGTGGTGCAGCCCTTTGAGATGTCCGCTCGTGTGAGGAGGGTCTCCTTACAGATTCCCCTCTTGGAACACCCCTGCATTTTGATTCCCTCTCCCTTTACCAATGAGGCCATCAAAACAGAGGTTCACGTG
This sequence comes from Dasypus novemcinctus, assembly GCF_030445035.2. Taxonomy (NCBI): domain Eukaryota; kingdom Metazoa; phylum Chordata; class Mammalia; order Cingulata; family Dasypodidae; genus Dasypus; species Dasypus novemcinctus. Next base: position 476,358 of record NW_026688150.1, read on the forward strand.
TTCCTTAATTGAGAAATGCCTCCAGGGTAAAAGAATAATTCATGTTCATTTTATCTCTAGGTTTCTACTTTCCTTTGAGTACTGTCTTCATCATTCTGTTTTGTATTTTCAGGTCATTTATTCACTTAAGTAGACTGGAAAAGTATCCAGCTTCTAGAGCTGTTTTAAAAGTGTTGGAAGATTAATCCAAATAACATGGCTTGCCATTAAAGAAAACAAGAAGTCTCGAGTGGGATTCCTACTTGTCATGATTTGGATAGTATTATGAGTGACAACTGCCATTGAGTTTTTGATTTCCAGACCACCAAAACCCACATCAGTATCAGATGGGGGACAATTGCACTTCACCCAGAGGTCCTGTGCTTTGAACTAAGTGGGTGTACCTGTTGGGCATTCAGCTGTTGCCCTTGGGAAGTGGTGAGTATGTTCTCCATGTAGGAAAGAGGGTATACACTGGATGCTTGCATAACTAAAGGGGTGAATGTGTCTGAAGATACTATGTACCCTGGTAAGCACTTCAGAATCCATAATTTTTATCTGGGTGCAAAGCAGCTGGATGCATTTGCAACGTGATACAGCACAGATTACATTCAAAGTCTTCCTTGAAGTTAGAATGGTTATATACCTGTCCTCTCGCATGTGGAGAAATACATGGTTTTGTGGTAATTCTGGGGACTTTCCTAATGAGGAAACTGGGAACCTATTTCTATCTAGTCTTCCCACTTCCTTCTTCCTGCTGGTGGAACACTCATGTGGTAGGTGGACTTCTGTCTTATAGGAGAAGGACAAACAGTGCAATTTAGAGATTGTGGAGCAGAAGGCTAGAAGCAGGCAGGCTCCTATGACCTTGGGTCCACCACTCCCTGGAGATGTAAAAATCAGGGTCAGAATGCCTCTCTGCTCTTGTGAGCTGTTAGACTTGGGAAGAGTTGTTTAAAACCTCAGTCTCTTTACTACCTTACAGCAGCTAGTGTGAAGATGAATAAGCCAGTAACTGTAACTAAGTCATTGTATAGAAAGTATTAACATTCTTGGGGGCTAATGTCCATCTTCCTTTAGTCATCACATTTTACATTTTATGATGCTTTAGAAATCAGAAGTCAAATAAACATACGTTTTGGGAAATGTGGCAACCTGCTGCTAACAAAAACCATCATTAGATTATTTAATAAGTTCAAGCATAGATAGTTATATCTGAGGAAGTACAAGTATCTCTTTAAAAAATCGATTTTATTGGTATATATTCATAAAGCATGCAATCCATCTGAAGTGTACAGTCAGTGGTGTTTAGTATAATCACAGATTTGTGCATTCATCACTGCAATCTTCATTAATTTATCATTTTAATTACTCCAAAACAAACAAAAAAACTTTACCCTTTAATAGTCATCTCTCAGTCTCTATTCCTCCCCTGCTGTACATAGCTGCTATTCTTTTTTTTTTTTTTTTTTTTTAAAGATTTATTTATTTATTTTAATTTCCCCCCCTCCCCTGGTTGTCTGTTCTTGGTGTCTGTTTGCTGCGTCTTGGTTCTTTGTCCGCTTCTGTTGTCGTCAGCGGCACGGGAAGTGTGGGCGGCGCCATTCCTGGGCAGGCTGCACTTTCTTTTCACGCTGGGCGGCTTTCCTCACGGGCGCACTCCTTGCGCGTGGGGCTCCCCCACGCGGGGGACACCCTTGCGTGGCACGGCACTCCTTGCGCACATCAGCACTGCGCATGGCCAGCTCCACACGGGTCAAGGAGGCCCGGGGTTTGAACCGCGGACCTCCCATATGGTAGACGGATGCCCTAACCACTGGGCCAAAGTCCGTTTCCCGCTATTCTTTTTTTAAAGCATTGGTATAGTACCTTCTTTGCATTTGCTACAAAAATTAAAATATTCCTGTTAACTATAGTGCGTAAGTTACATTAGCTGTATTTCCTCTTGTGTCACCATATTTTTAACACCTTGTAAAAGAGGAACATTCTTGTATTTGTATTATTAACCACCCAAAATATCACATGTTATATAGTCCCTAGAATCTCCTCTAGTCTTTCAATTAACATTCATTTCCCTAGACTACTACCTTCAGATACGAGCACATTTATAAATCAGCAGTGTTAGTTCTATTCATTTTAATGTGTTACACAACTCTATCCATATCCTCATATTTATAATACTACATGTATCTTTGATGTAAAGCTTGCCCAAAGTTTAGAATCTTGGAAATAAAAAACAAAAAAACGGAACAAGGCAAAGCAAAAGTATGTCCTAGAGAAGCACGATCAAGACTTGAATCTCCCCAGCTCTTCTGGAAAGTGGAGACCGCAAGGGTCCCGCCATGATGAGAAAATGGCAGAGGGGTCGGGAGTGGCACCGCCTCCTTCAGCACCTGGGACAGCGGCCTCCCCGCGATACGACCTCCCCGCCTGCAGGGGGCGACAGAATGGGTACATATTACTGGAAATGGCATCCAGGACCAGAAAACCTTGGTGGGGCCTAGAGAATGGGGGCGGGGAAAGATTACTGGTCTCGAAATAGGAAGGAAAAATGCAAAATGAGATGAAGAAATAGTGTATTCTAGAGTAAAAATGAGATTTGTTTTTCTTTGCCTTTAAACATTTAATTTAAATTATTTTTCTTTTCCATAATTTATGCATAGTTACAGAAAAGTTGAAAGTAAGTGGAAGAAATCAAAACCACCCACAACTTCAACGTGTAAAAATAGTCACTGTTAATATTGCTTGCATATCCTTATAATGTATTTTCATGTGATCTTTTTACATGTAAATATCCTAATTTATATCTAAATTAAAAAATATATATATTTCAAAATAAATATTTAGATTACATAAAAAATATAGGGGGTTCCCATATGCCCTGCTTCCCACATCTCCCACATTTTCACACATTAACAACATCCTTCATTCTTGAAGTACATTCACTGCAATTGATGAACACATTTTGGAGCACAGCCACTAGGCATGGATTATAGTTTACATTGTAGTTTGCATTCTCTCCCGCACAAATTTTGTAGGTTATGGCGAGATATACAATGGTCTGCATCTGCCATTGCAATGTCATTCAGAACAAATGCCACATCTAGAAAATGCTCCGTATTACACCTGTTTTCCCTGTCCCTGACCTCAGAACCTGCAGTGGCCACTGCCTGCACATCAATGATGATATAACTTCTTCCATTGCTAGTATCAAAATAAGTCTATCGTAGAGTATCAGTAAGTATACTCTAGTCCATAGTTCATTCCCCAATTCTGAGGATTCTGGTTGGCTGAGGTCCATTCCATCTCCAACTGAGAGAGAACTTTAGTCCCATAGAGCTGATGGATGGGACTCTCTTGCTTGCAGTTGTAGACTTTCTCAGTTCCTTGGTGTGGTGATTGTCCATCATCACCTCCCTGTCAGCTGTCCTGCGGTAGTCCAATGAACCAAAGAGTAGGCACTGCAACTCTGCTGAGGCCCAGCTGGCACATGGATAGCCCAAAGATTCAAGTCTCTTGGACATACACCTACCAATTCCAGCAGCACCTATAGGTTCAAATAGAAGGGCAGAAGAACAATATGTAGGGAAAGCACAACTGAGTCCAACTCGGTCACTCTCAGGAGTACAAACTCCAAAGTAGGACTCACAGGCAAGGCACCAAATTCCTGAGCTATCTGCCCTGACCATACTGCCTGAGTGTCTCCAGAGCCCTCAGGAGCCCCGCTATTTATAGTGTCTAATTTGGCAGTCCATGAGATCCTGCTGAGACATGCAGAAGCATAATCTCTGGAACGACCTCCAACTCACTTTGAAGTCTCTTAGCCATATAAACTCATTTTTCTTTACACTTTCCCCCTTTTGGTCAATATCTTTTCCCAGTTGTATGGCTAGTTGGTGCTTAGTAGTAATCCCTCATATACATAAATTTATTCACATGAAATTTCTTGTTAAAAATGTTATTTTACCAATCAACATTGTTATTTTGAGGTTTTCGTATAATAATATATTAGTTTGGGTTAAGTGTATCTATTTACTCTCATCTTTCAAGGACATTGACTAATATGAAAAATCATTTTTCATTTTTAAATCTTTTAAAATTTTAATTGTTATAATTAATTGTTTTTTAAAAATAAACTTTAGATTACATAAATGTCACATAAAAAATATAGGGGGTTCCTGTATGCCCTGCTCCCTAGCCCTCCCACATTTTCCCACACTAAAAATATCTGTAATTAGCTGAGTACATTTGTTACAATTGATGAAGACATCTTGCAGCATTGCCACAAAGTGATGATTATAATTTACAGTGTAGTTTACACTCTCTCCTGCACGTATTTGCAAGTTATTACAAGATATACAAGATATACAATGTCATTGAAAAGTCATTCATGACAATTCCCAAGCTCCTAAAATGCCCCCAAATTATGCCTATTTCCCCTCCCCCTCCCCTCAGAACTTCCAGTGGCCACTGTCTCCACATCCATGATAAAAGTTCTTCTATTGCTAGGATCACAAGTCTACAGTACAACAACTGTAAGTCTACTCTAGTCCATTGCTCATTCCCCAGTCCTGAGGATTCTGAGATGGTGATGTCCACCCCACCTCTAACTGAGAGGGAGCTTAGGTCCCATGAGGCAGATGGATGGGACTTTCTTGCTTGCAGTTGTGGACTCTCTCTGTTCCTTAATACGGTTATTGTCAGTCATCATCTCCTTGTTAGTTGTCCTGTGTGAGTCCATTGAACTGGAGGATAGGTATTGCAACTCTGCTGAGATTCAGTGTTCAATTGGCACATGAGTGGACCAAAGATTTAAGTCTCTGGGACATATATTTAGCAAGTATATTGCTAAATGACTTTGGCTTGGAGAAAGGCCACATTTGGGCAAGAAGGAGGCCTCAGGAGATAACTTTTTTTCTTTCTTTATTTTTTCTTCAAAGAAGTTTAGGAGATAAATCTTTTCTTTTTTAAATTTATTTCTCTCCCTCCCCCCCCACCCCAAGATGTCTGCTTTCTGTGTCCATTCGCTGTGTGTTCTTCTGTGTCCACTTGTATTCTTGTCAGTGGCACCGGGAATCTGTGTCTTTTTGTTGTGTCATCTCGTTGCATCAGTTCTCTCTGCGTGTGGCGCCACTCCTGGGCAGGCTGCCCTTTTTTCATGCTGGGCGGCTCTCCTTACAAGGTGCACTCCTCGCACGTGTGGTTCCCCTATGCAGGGACACCCCTGTGTGCACGGCACTCCTTGTGCGCATCAGCACTGCGCATGGGCCAGCTTATCACACGGGTCAGGAGGCCCTGGGTTTGAACCGCAGACCTCCCATGTGGTAGCAGGTGATCTATCCATTGAGCCAAATCCACTTCCCAGGAGGTAACTCTTAAGCAACCTATACTACTAGGTTAAGTTTCAATTTCAAAAGTAAAGGTTCATAAGTACAATCTTCAATATCAGGGCCTGGTCCAATGGTCTGTCCTCCTTCACTAGGCACCGCCTCTCTACTCGGGGGATTCTTGCTAACCTGTTAGAGAATGTAGCAGAGCTCCTCAGGATGAGAATGCAATATTCTTTTGCTTATTGTGTGGATCTCCACTCAGTGTCACAATGCCGCATGAACAATTGAGCATATTTATATGCCTTATAGGTATGCCCTAGATGAACCCCCTCTCATGCATTCCACCATCATTGACACCCCGCATCGATATTTCTCCCTTGCCACAGTTGTGACCCTTCTGTGATCCAAAACCTCTCAAAGATGAAGCCGAAAATAACCAAATAAGAATAATAAAATGAAATAATGGCAGCTTAAAACATATAAAATACCAAAAAATTTTTTGTTCATTTATTTTTAAAATCTATTTTTTATTTTTGACAAAGATACTTAGATTACATAAATGTTACATAAAAATATAAGGGATTTCTATTTGCCCCACTCCTCACACCTCCCACATTAACAACTTCCTTCATTAGTGTGGTGCATTCATTGCAATTGATGAACACATTTTGGAGCGTTGCCACTAAGTGTGGATTATAGTTTACACTGTAGTTTACACTCTGTGCCACACAATTCTGAAGGTTATGACAATATATATAATGGCCTGTATCTGTCTTTGCAATGTCATTCAGGGCAATTCGAAGTCCAGAAAATGCCCCCATATTATACCTCTTTTCCCTTTCCCTGCTTTCAGTACCTCCTGTGGCCACTGCCTCCACACCAATGATATAATTTTTCCATTGCTAGAATCACAATAAGTCTATAGTAGAATACCAGTAAGTCCACTCTAGTCCATAGTTCATTCCCCAATCCTGAGGATTCTGGGATGGTGATGCACACTCTACTTCTAATTGAGAAGGGGCTTCAATCCCATATGGTCAAAGGATGGGATTGTCTTGCTTGCAGTTGTAGACTTTCTTATTTCATTGGTTTGGCTGTTGTCCACCTTCACCTCCTTGTTAGTTGACCTGGGTGAGTCCAGTGAGCTGGAGAGTAGGTTTTGCAACTCTACTGAGGCTCAGGGTCTAGCTGCCACATGGACAGCCCAGAGATTCAAGTCTCTTGGACGTACACCTACCAACCCCAGCACCAACTGTAGGTTCAAATAGAAGGAACAAAAGAGCCATGAGTAGGGAAATCACAAGTGAGTCCAACTTTGTCACTCTCAGGAGCACAAACTCCAAAGTAAGACCCAAGGCACCAAACTCCAGAGCTATCTGCCCTGACCATAGGACCTGGGTGTCTCCTCAGCCCTCAAGAGCCACATTATTTGGGGTAGCATCTACTTTGGCAGTCCATGAGATCCTGCTCAGAAGAGCATAAAGCTTACCTCTGGAATGACCTCTCATCTCACTTTGAATTCTCTTACCCATATAGACTAATTTTTCTTACGTTTCCCCCTTTTTGGTCAACTTCTTTTTCCAGTTGCATCACCAGCCAGTGCTTGGTAATAATCGCTTGGCTCCAGGGAGACTCATCCCCAGGAGTCACGTCCCATGCTGGGGGGAAGGCAATGCATTTGTAACTCTTAGGCACCTTACAATACTAAGCTAAGTTCCCAATTTCAAGAATAAAGGTTCATAAGCACTTCATCAATATCAAGTGCCCATCGATGGACCATCCTTCTTCACTAGTTATTGCCTGTACTTGGGTGATTCTTGCATTTCCATTAGAGAATGTGGCCAAGCTCCCTAGGATAGGAATTCATTATTCTTTTGGTTATTGTGTGAATCTCCACCTACTGTGGCAATGCCCCATGAACATTTGGACACATTTATATGTCTTATATGTATGCCCAGGTGAACTTCCTCCCATGTATCCCCCATCACTGACACCCCACAGCAATGATCCCTCCCTGCCATAGTTGTAACCCTTCTTTTATCCAAAACTTCTTCAAAAATGAAGACAAATAGCCAAATACAATGAACAAGAAAATGAACTAATAATAATAGCTTTAAAAAGAAATAAAACAAAAAAATAGAATAAAATAAGAAAAAGTTGGAATTATAAAAAAGAATGAAAACATTATTTTTTACATTTTAACTTGCATAAGTGTTAGATATGTTGTCCTTTATACACAGTGACATTTTTTTTCCCCACTTATTTCCCCAGTAGACACTTACTTTTTCATTTTGTCTTCAAAGAAGTTTTAGGTTACAGCAAATTCACATAAAGAATATAGGGGACTCCTATATACTCCACATCCTTTCCCTTTCCCCCCTTCCCGTATTAAAAACATTTTGTATGTGAATGTTACGTTTGTTACAGTTGACATACAGATATTGAAGCATTGCTAATAACCATGGTCAATGGTTTACATTATATTTACATTTTGGGCTGTACACTTTTATAAATTTTGCCAAAATTTAAAATGGTCTGTATCCATTACTGCAAGATCATCTAGAACAAATCTAATGCCCTAAAAATGCCCTATGTTCCATCTATTCTATCTTTCCCTACCCCTCCCCTCAGGACCTATGGTAACCACTAAGTTTCACTTTTTGGAGAATAAAGTCATAATTACTTGCAATAATATTGAGGGCTTGACATAGTGGTCTGTTTTATTTTTTTAGGCACTGCCTATGTTCTTGAGAGACTCTTGCTCCTCTCTTTGAGAACGTAGCAGGACTCCCCAGGATGGGAGTTTAATATTTTCTTATTTATTTTGTGGGTCTCCACCCACTGATATAAGACACTAAGACAAGATGAACACTTATATATTCCGTAGAAGCCTGCCCCAAGTACATCCTGTCCTGTGTGCACCACTCCACATCCCACACCCCTCAACAGTAATCCTCCCCTGCCATATTTGCCAAAAGAGCACTTCCAACATTGTAGTTTCATCCCACAGACCTGCAAATCCCTAGAGTTCACCTACTCCTTCCTCCAACCCTTCCCCCAATTGTATGGATAGCCCAATGCAACCCCCCACCACAGACTAGCCCTGCCAAACCAAATAGTATCACTGAACCACTGCCATGACCATCCACTGCACAACTACACCCTTCCACCTTATCATAGATTTTGCCTATATGGGCATTGGCTCCTGTAAGCCTATCTTCCAGACCCTAGTTCTGTGAGTCTACTCAATTTGCTTAATTCATATCTGTGAGGTCATGTACTACCTGTCCTTCAGTGCCTGGCTGGCTTCACTCAACATAAGGGCTTCAAGATTTACCCATGTTATCCCACATGTTAATACTGCATTCTAACTGGAAAAGACCTTGGTCAAAAGGGGGAAGCGGTAAAGACAGATGAGTTTATATGGCTGAGAGACTTCAAAGTGAGTCAGGAGGTCATTCCAGAGGTTTTGCTTGTCAGCAGGATCTCACTAACTGCCAAAGTAGATAGTGTTGGAGATTTGGACCCGAAGGGTATCAGGAATGAAAGAGAAAAAGGGAGAAGGAAACAAAGAGAAAGAAAGAATGAGAGAAAAAGAACGAGAGCTGAGATCAGGGGGTCTGCGAGTAGAGACTCCTCAGACAACTTTATTGTTCACAATGGGTAAAACCATCAACATTACTCATAGTTTAAGGGATTAAGAAAATCTTACCTCAAGGTTTAAGTGTTCTACTTACTACACAAATGTTATCTGCTCATCTTTCCTTTCAGCCTTTCACAGCTTCATCCTGTTTGCTGAGAACTCTTAATTACCACATTCCTTAGATTACAAATGTAGCCATGGAGACAGCACGTCTCTCCTTGAGAGGCCACTGTGCCTCAGTTTCCAACATCTCTCCCTTTTTGTTTTAGTCGAGGTGGCCATGCCTGTCTTACATTGCCCTCCTCTGAGAGTCTTACCTGTCATTGGCTACTGGCCAAGCTCTTTGACTTGGGGAAATTATTCAAGTGCTTTTGCTAGCATCAGATTATTCGTATGTCCCATGGCTATTACGCTTTGCAATTTTCTTCGAAAGCACTGTCCGGCACAGGCAAGAATCATGAGCAACAGAACAAATATGATTAACCCTATACCTAAAGCTGACAGGAAATGCTGTGATTTCCACCAATTAACTGGGAGTAATACAAAAGTTGCTTTCATTCCAATCACATTTCAACCCACTTAACAAATTTAAATTATACAATTGATCTCCAATATGTGAAACAGCAGATCCTAAATCATCAACCTGATTATTTAACTGTTCATCAATGTGCTCTTGGCTATGCCACAAATCACTAGCAATTTTATGCCAATTATGCACGTATTGTTGAGTCTGTACTTTCAGGTAAAGCTACCATAGCAGTAGCAGCAGCTGTGATGATTCCAATTAGTCCCAAAATGCTTATAATAAGCAGTCCAATAAAGCATTTAGTCCATTTCAAGAATTCTCATGTAGCAATAATTGACTTTTAGAAGATGACTGCCAAATCTTCATCATTCTCACCAGTATCCACATGCATTTTCTTCTTCTGGCCATTGCTATTGTTTCTCCATCTGGGGATGTCTATGAGCTCTTGGCGAGTAACAGGCAGCTGGAACTGCTGGGCTAGGCACTACAAGGTTTGGTCACCTTTCTGATGAAGCCACGTTGCCTTTTCTCAGGTTTCAGTGGTAGGGCCTGGATATTTATAAAGGCATTTGCGTTAACAGTCCTAAAAGGGATGTTAGAGGAGTGGCAGGGACATGACAGTCACCTGGAGGTTTTTTCATAATCTGAGGGTGATTTACAACAGTCCGTCATTTTTGTCTTGTTTTTATATTTGCAATCTACCCTCGGATAGGGATGGCAGTCTTTAGAATGACCAAATATTATTGGGTTAAGTCTTTCACTTTTAGCAGAACCTCCCATGCTGCACACAATTGCTTTTTTATGTTTTGCTTTTGGTCCCTTTTCAGAATTGTGATTAAAACCCAAGGGTTACTTGTTTAGAATTTTGCTTTTGCCACAAACTCCACCCAAAGCCAATATGGGTGCTTGCTACATCCAATTCATAGGCTAAGTTAATGTCCACAATTTACCTTCCTTTTATTATTATTAAAAGCAGCTTGCTGGAGGCTTTCCTACTTCCATGAAGGACTTTTCAAAGTTAATACATACAATGGGTTTTAACATTTGAGCTAAATGAGGGATGAAAGATTTTTAGCACTTCAACATTATTACAAACCCTATTAACATGAGAAAACATTGCATTCCATCAGTTATAACAAGAGGGCATAGTTTTATCCTACCCAACCAAATCACATTAGGAATTTGATAGTTTGCTTAGTTCAGGCTCTTAAGATAAGATAGTGTCTCTGACGTTTCTTTTCATTCTGAAGAAAGGATTACTGATTAACATAATATCATCAGTAGAGTTTCAGCCACCAATTTTTTCTATGCAGGTAGATTATTATCACGATGCCAGGACAGATGGTTGGGCTATGCACACAGCCTTGGGGAGGCATTGCAAAAGTCCATTGTTGACTTTTCTAGGAGAATGCAGGCTGACTGGTCTTGCCTAAGGAAATACTAAAGAAAGTCTTACCACATTTTAAAACAAAGTGATAGCAACACAGCTGGACATAACTTTTTGCAACAAACTAGCAATATTTGTGTCTGCTGCATTCTACAATGTTGTTAATTTATAATAAGAGGTTGTTTCTGTGGCACACACCTTTTTATAATAATTAAAACCATAATTAACCACATTATACTTCTGTTTAATATTATGCTGAAATACTGGTAAACTTATACACTCTTAAGTACTCATTTGAATCTTTTACTCATACAACTTTAATTAAAAGAGGGTTAAAAAATCCTGTTAATTTTATAACACTTTTAAATACCTATTTAATTTATAACATATTAAATGAACTTAACTGTTACTTTAATTTTTCTGTCAAGGTAAAAGAACAAATCTCCTGTAATTAGTTTGAAATGAAAAGAAAGCAGATTTAAACATTATTTTCCTTTAAAAGAGATAAGACTTTTTCTTCCTCAAATACTGAGGAAATGATGAGGTTAACACACAAGAAGCTATTTTGATAAAACGGACTTTCTTTGAATACTGATTATGAGGATAGAAACTTTTCCTAAACTTTTACCAAAACAAACTAATGATTTGAGAGACTTTGAAAAAGGACAAAGTTTTTATCTTTGCATTAGTATACTAATTGATATTAAACTTTTTAAAACTTTATAGACAGATCCATCAAATTAAATTTAACTTTAGTCATAAAAATTTCTTTTCCACAAACCTTCTCCATTTTTCAGTATTTCATTCAGGTTTTGCCCCATACTTTACTCTTTCTCAATAATCAATCATTTTATCTTAGGACAAAATTATTACTATTATTTTTAATAATAAAAACACATTCTATATATTCCACATACTAAGTCACCAGGCAAACTTCTTACAACCTATAATTGCCATCAGCACTAAATGAGCTTGTTAAAATAATTAACTTTTCTTCACTTTAAATACTTAGTAGCAGGTAATAGTAGAAACTGTTCCCTAGAAGCAAGTTGGCAGGGAGACTGGCCACCAACAAGTTTTCCTGTTTTAAAATTACTTTTTGTTATTAGTATTATCAATTCAGGTTTTATTTAATAATGACTTTTTGCAATTAGCCATTTAAATACCTTAATTTAAACAATGCTTTATTAAAATTCTTATAATTACTTATAACCATATAGACTATAATTATATTATTTTAAGATAAATTTTACTTTCACAGAACACATTCCCTTACTTAAAGTTACTACAATACCTTCTATAACTTGCCACATGCATTTAAGTTCCAAGAGTTTATGAAAATTAGCCATTCTATTTTAGGACAAAAACACACCTTTTAGAAAAAACTTATTAAATTTCTGTCAGCATTCCCACAAACTTTTAACCTTTTAAAATATTCGTTTGTTTTACATCCTTCATTTTATCCTGCAAAGAAAAATAAACTATTCATTTCAATCTAGGCAAGAACAACTTTTTATGAAAAGACTTACAGTAATTTTGTTAATCAAGACTTACAATTTTTGTCATTGTAGAGATCTTATTAACATTTAAACTTATGTATTAATATAAGTGCTTATTTAATTTTTGGCCATTTGAATAGAACTCTTTTAAAAAATTTTTACTTATTAATTTAATTTATATTACCATCTGGAGGTATCAAAATATACACTGACATTTAACAGACAGACAAACACAAAACAATTACAACACATTAACATAAACATACAGTTTACAATTGACTCATAATTCTTACTTTCTTGGTATAGCTGCTTTTATGTTCTCTGTTATATCACATCTTAGATTGTACTTTAAAAAATTTCTTCTGGAATCCATGTTGCCTGTAACATGCAAGCTTGTGCTTGGAAACATTTTTATTCATTTTTTTTTATTATTCATTTTTAAAAAATATTACATTAAAAAAATATGAGGTCCCATTCAACCCCACCGCCCCCACCCCACCACTCCCCCCACAGCAACACTCTCTCCCATCATCATGACACATCCATTGCATTTGGTAAGTACATCTCTGGGCATCGCTGCACCTCATGGTCAATGGTCCACATCATAGCCCATAGTCTCCCACGTTCCATCCAGTGGGCCCTGGGGGGATCTACAATGTCCCATAATTGTCCATGAAGCACCACCCAGGACAACTCCAAGTCCGGAAAACGCCTCCACATCTCATCTCTTCCTCCCATTCCCCACACCCAGAAGCTACCATGGCCACTTTTCCCACACCAATGCCACATTTTCTCTGTGGATCTTGGATTGGTTGTGTCCATTGCACATCTATGTCAAGAGGGGGCTTAGATTCCACATGGATACTGGACGCAATCCTCCTGCTTTCAGTTGTAGGCACTCTAGGCTCCATGGTGTGGTGGTTGACCTTCTTCAACTCCATGTTAGTTGAGTGGGGTAAGTCCAATAAACCAGAATGTGGGAGCTGAAGTCTGTTGAGGCTCAGGGCCTGGCTATCATACTGTCAGTCCAGAGATTCAAATCCCCTAGATATATCTTAAGCCCCAGCATCAACTACAATTCCAGTAAAGTAGCATGAAAGGCTTGTGAAAAGAGATTCCATCTGAGTCCAGCTCCATCATGCAGAAACACCAGATCCAAAGAAGGGCCAACTGGCATGGCAGTGAACCCCATCTGCCATGACCATAGAATCTGTGGGTCTCTTTAGCCCTGAAAAGGACCAATACCTGGGGTTGTATCTACTTTATCTGTCTCTGAGACTCTGCTCAGGTGTGCATAAGGGCAATCCTTCTGACAACCTCCAGACTCTTTTTTAGAGACTCATAGCCATATGAACTCATCTGTCCTTTCCATTTCCCCCTTACTTTAGGTCAAATGGCATTTTTAACTCCTGCTATTATATATAGACAGGGATATTCTGCTGGTCCGTGTTGAACCTTTAATTCAAGGTCATTTTCTAGTTACATCATCAGCTGGTACTTGGTAGTGATCCCTCGGTGCCAGGGAGGCTCATCCCCGGGTGTCATGTCCCATGCTGGGGGGAAGGCATTGCATTTACATGCTGAGTTTGGCTTTGAGACTGGCCGCATTTGAGTAACACGGAGGTTGTCAGGAGGGAACTCTTAGGCACAGTGCTGCTCTAGGCCTTGTTCTTATTTCAGGTGTATAGGCTCATAAGCATAGTCATTAGTATCAGGGGCTCACTGTTGGACCCTCACTCCTTCCTGGTCCTTACCGTTGCACCTGGGGGACTGCTGATGCTCCCCTGGGGACCACGACAGAGCCCCCCCCCCCAGCCAGGAACCCAGTACCCCCCCCAGCTGTTGTTTTTAATTGTTTCCACTATGAGTATATCCAAACATTTCCATGCACCCTGGACACATGCCCTGTATAACACCCTGTCAACCATATATCGCCTGTCAATAACATCCCATACCGGTATTCCTCCGCTGCCATTGTTGAACCACTCTGTGATCCAAAACTTCCTGAAAAGTGAAGCCCAATATAATGTCAGGTTCCCTTCCTAGTAAAATGGAATATAGCGATGAGTTTAAAGGTTAGATATAGAATACATATCGATTTGGAAAAAATTCTACGTCCTATCCTTTTCTTTTTTCCTAATTATTGAGCTTCTCTTCACAAGAGCCCTAGATCACAGTAATTCATATATACAATATACAGTACTCCCACACATCCACCATAAAACCTTTTCCCTTCCACAGCGATAATCTTTTAACTTATTCATATCATATTTACTGAAACTGATGTACAGACTCTGAGACAATAGCTTTCAAACAAGGTGACATCTGTGCTTACATTGTGGCCCATACTTTAGGCTATACAGTTTTCTAAATTTTTTAGTTATCCTATGTTTTACATTATGGTTTACATTATTAGTCTGTCATCCCCTATATGTTTTTGGTGTAATATTATATGTTTTATATCCATCCTTCTGTACTCTCGTGAAACTCCTCTCTTGCCCCCACATTTACCTTGGTTCCATCCATTTAACATCCATTTTCCTCTCCCCTTGAGGCCCACAGCGACAGCCAATCTCCATTTCCCGAGGAGCCACATCCAGAGACACTTGCAACAGTGTTCAGGGCCTGACTTGCTCAACTGCCCTAATGCCCTGGGAGCCACCCTTTCTCTCGAGAGATACAGTTCCCTCTATTTGATGGCATTAGTCCTCCCCAGGATGTAGGTCCACCCCCACTCTCACTACTTGGGTCTCTACCCAATGGTACAACCCACCCTGGCAAAATGAGCACTCAGATACTCCCCAGGAGTCCGTCCCGCATCAGAACACCCCCTCTGAGCATCCTAAACAGGTAACCCTCCTAATTATATTTTGATACGGTTTTCTCAGCATTTTACTCTCAACCAACACCTAACAATCTCCTATGTTCGTATGTTGCCCGTCCCTCCCCCCAATTTTTTGGGCAATATTACCCCTCTGCCCATCCCCAGCCCCCCTCAAACCCTCCAAGCCCCACCCAAAGACAACCCCTTGCCCCCATTTTATCTATTCTTTGTGCTCATATTTACCACCAGCTCATCATAGATTCCACCTCTGCAGACGTCAGCTCACATCCTTCCTCCACCCCCTGATTTCCTGTAAACCTATCTTCCAGTCTCTAGCTCTCTGAGGCAGCTTGCTTATTTCATATCATTGAGGTCATGTAGTATTTGTCCTTCAATGATGGGTTGCTTCACTCAACATAAGGTTCTCAAGATTCATCCATGTTATCACGTGTGTTTGTAGTGTATTTGTTCTTACAGCTGAGTAGTATTCCATTGTATGGATATACCACATTTTATTGATCCACTCATCTGTTGATGGGCATTTGGGTTGATTCCAACTTTTGGCGATAGTGAACAATGCTGCTATGAACATTGGTGTGCATATATCGGTTTGTGTCCTTGTTTTCAGTTCTGCTAGGTATATATCCAGCAGTGGTATGGCTGGGTCATATGGCAAATCTATGGTTAGTTTTTTGGGAAACCGCCAAACTGTCCTCCAGAATGGTTGGATCCTTCTGCATTCCCACCAGCAGTGGATGAGTGTTCCCCTTTCTTCACATCCTCTCCAGCATTTGTATTCTTCTGTTTTTTCATAGCTGCCAATCTTATGGGAGTAAGATGGTATCTCATTGTAGTTTTGATTTGCATTTCCCTGATAGCTAGAGATTTGGAGCATTTTTTCATGTGGTTTTTAGCCATTTGTATTTCTTCTTTGGAGAAGTGTCTGTTTAAACCTTTTTCCCATTTTTTAAATGGGTTGTTTATCTTTTTATTTTCAAGATATAGGAGTTCTTTATATATGCAAGTTATAAGGCTCTTATCAGATATATGGTTGCCAAATATTTTCTCCCATTGTGTGGGTTCCCTTTTTACTTTCTTGACAAACTCCTTTGAGGTGCAGAAGGCTTTAATTTTGAGGAAGTCCCATTTATCAATTTGTTCTTTTGCTGCTCGTGCTTTTGGTGTGATATTCATGAAGCCATTTCCTATTACAAGGTCCTGTAGATGTTTCCCTACACTGCTTTCTAAGGTCTTTATGGTCTTGGCTCTTATATTTAGGTCTTTGATCCATCTTGAGTTGATCTTTGTATAAGGTGTGAGATGGTAATCCTCTTTCATTCTTCAACATATGGATATCCAGTTCTCCAGGCACCATTTGTTGAATAGGCCTTTCTCTCCCAGTTGAGAGGGTTTGGTAGCTTTATTGAATATTATATAGCTATATATATGAAGTTCTATATCAGAATTTTCAATTCAATTCCTTTGGTCTGTGTGTTTCTCCTTATGCCAATACCATGCTGTTTTCACTACTGTAGCTTTGTAGTATGTTTTGAACTCAGGTAGTGTGATTCCTCCAATTTCATTTTTCTTTTTCAATATGTCTTTGGCTAGTTGGGGCCTCTTTCCTTTCCAAATAAATTTCACAGTTAGTTTTTCTAGTTCCTTAAAGAAGGCTGTGTTGATTTTTTTTGGGATTGCATTGACTGTGTAGATGAGTTTTGGTAGGATAGACATCTTAATAGTATTTAGTCTTCCTATCCATGAACAGGGAATATTCTTCCATTTATTTAGGTCTTCTTCGATTTCCTTGAACAGTCTTGTATAGTTCATGGTGTATAAGTTTTTTACATCTTTAGTTAAATTTATTCCTAAATATTTGATTTTTTAATTTACTATTGTGAATGGTATTTGTTTCTTGAATTCCTCCTCATCTTGCTCATGATTGGTGCACAGAAATGCTACTGATTTTTGCGCATTGATCTTATAACTTGCGACTTTATTAAACTTATTTATGAGTTCTAGAAGCTTTGTTGTAGACCTCTCAGGGTTTTCTATGTATAGGATCAGGTCATCTGCAAATAATGAAATTTTGACTTCTTCCTTTCCAATTTGAATGTCTTTTATATCTGGTTCTTGCCTCAGTGCTCAAGCAAGTACTTCTAAGACAATGTTAAATAGAAGGGGAGAGAGTGGGCATCCTTGTCTTGTTCCTGACTTTAGAGGGAAGGATTTTATGATTTCTCCATTGTAAATGATGTTGGCTGTAGGTTTTTTTTTTTTTTTAATTCAAAGCCAGTTTGAGTTATTTCATTTTATTTTATTTTATTTTTATTATTTTTTATTTTTTTTAATTTTTTAATTTTTTTTTAAAGATTTATTTATTTAATTCCTCCCTCTCCCCCGGTTGTCTGTTCTCTGTGTCTGTTTGCTGCATCTTGATTCTTTGTCCGCTTCTTTTGTCGTCAGCAGCACGGGAAGTGTGGGCGGAGCCATTCCTGGGCAGGCTGCACTTTCTTCTGGGCTGGGCGGCCCTCCCTACGGGGCGCACTCCTTGCGCGTGGGGCTCCCCCACGCGGGGGACACCCCTGTGTGGCGCGGCACTCCCTGCGCGCATCAGCACTGCGCATGGGCCAGCTCCACAGGGGTCAAGGAGGCCTGGGGTTTGAACCGCGGACCTCCCATGTGGTAGACGGACGCCCTAACCACTGGGCCAAGTCCATTTCCCATGTAGGTTTTTCATATATACTCTTTATCATGTTCAAAAAATTTCCTTGTATTCCGATCTTTTGGAGTGTTTTTATCAAGAAAAGGTGCTGTATTTTGTCAAATTCTTTTTCTGCATCTATAGATATAATCATGTGATTTTTTTCCTTCACTCTGTTTATATCATGTATTACATTGATTGATTTTCTTATGTTAAACCATCCTTGCATACCTGGAATGAATCCCACTTGGTTGTGGTGTATAATTCATTTAATGTGTTGTTGAATATGATTAGCAAGTATTTTGTTAAGTATTTTTGCATCTAGGTTCATTAGAGAAATTGGTCTGAAATTTTCCTTTCTTGTGGTGTCTTTGTTTGGCTTTGGTATTAGGGTAATGTTGGCATCATAGAAGGAGTTAAGCAATGTTCCTTCTGTTTCCATTTTTTGGAAGAGTTTCAGCAGGATTGGTGTTAGTCTTTCTGGAATGTTTTGTGGAATTCACCTGTGAAGCCATCTGGCCCTGGGCTCTTCTTAGTTGGGAGGTTTTTAATGACTGATTCTGTCTCTTTACTTGTGATTGGTTTGTTGAGATAATCAATTTCTTCTTTCATCAATATAGGCTGCTTATGTGTTTCTAGGAATTTGTCCATTTCCTCTGAATTGTCATTTTTGTTGGAATATAGTTTTTCAAAGTATCCTCTTATGATAGTCTTTATTTCTGTGGGGTCAGTGGTGATATCTCCTTTCTCATTTCTTATTTTGTGTATTTGCATCTTCTCTCTTTTTTTCTTTCTTAGTCTTGCTAAAGGTTTGTCAATTTTATTGATCTTCTCAAAAAACCACCTCTTGGTCTTGTTTATCTTTTCAAGTACTTTCTTATTTTCTGTTTCATTTATTTCTGCTCTTATCTTTGTTATTTCCTTCCTTCTTCTTCCTGTGGGATTACTTTGTTGTTTTTTTTCTAATTCCTCTGAATGTGCAGTTAGTTCTTCAATTTCTGCTCTTTCTTCTTTTTTGATGTATGAATTTATGGCTATAAATTTCCGTCTCAGTACTGCTTTCCTGCATCCCATAAATTTTGGTATGTTGTGTTATCATTATCATTTGTTTCAAGGTAGTCATTGATTTCTTTTGAGATTTCCTCTTTGACCCACTGTTTTTCTAAGAGCGTGCTGTTTAATTTCCATATCT
This sequence comes from Dasypus novemcinctus, assembly GCF_030445035.2. NCBI lineage: Eukaryota > Metazoa > Chordata > Mammalia > Cingulata > Dasypodidae > Dasypus > Dasypus novemcinctus. The sequence continues at coordinate 495,442 of NW_026688150.1, forward strand.
TGGTGTGAAATCTGGGCCTCTGGCCCTTGCAGATTTCCAGCTTCACTCCACTGTGGTCAGAGATATTATTTTGTATAATTTCGATCTTTCTGAATTCATTAAGCCTTTCTTTGTGGTCTAGTATATGGTCTATCTTGGAAAATGATCCATGCGCACTTAAGAAAAATGTATATCCTGCTGTGTTTGGGTGTAATGATCTGTATATATCTATTAGATCCAGCTCCTCTAATAAACTGTTCAAATATTTTGTTTCTTTATAGATTCTCTTTTGAGATGTTCTGTCCAGAGTTGACAGTGGTGTATTAAAATCCCCCACTATAATTGTAGATGCATCTATTCTTTCACTTAATTTTTCAAGCGTTTGCTTCATGTATTTAGATGCGTCCTTGTTAGGAGCATAAATATTTATGAGTGTTCGGTCTTGACAGATTGTCCGCTTCACTAATATGTAGTATCCTTCTTTGTCTCTCATAATTGTTTTGCATTTAAAGCCTATTTTGTCTTGTATTAATATAGGTACTCCTGCCTTTTTTTGGTTATTGTTTGCTTGTAAGATTGTTTTCCAACCATTCACTTTCAACCTCCATGAGTCTCTGGGTCTAAGATGTGTCTTTTGTAGACAGCATATAGATGGGTTATATTTCCTTATCCAATGTCCCAGTCTGAATATTTTGATAGGTGAGTTTAATCCATTGACATTCAGTGTTATTACTTTCAAGGAATTATTTATGTTAGCCATATTTTGATTGGACTTGTGTTTGTCATATTTTGTTTGTTTGTTTGTTTTTTTCTTCTCTTTTTGTCTTCTTTGTTGCTCCTACACTCTCCTCCCATTCTGCCTGACCTGGTTTTTCCTTTCTTCCTGCAGAACTCCCTTTAGAATTTCTTGAAGGGGAGGCTTCTTGTTGGCATACTCTTTCAATTTCTGTTTATCTGTGAATATTTTGAACTCTCCACCATTTTTGAATGCTAGTTTAGCTGGATAGAGTATTCTTGGTTGGAAATTTTTTTTCCTTTAGTACCTTGACTATATCATACCATTGCCTTCTTGCCTCCATGGTTTCAGGTGAGAAATCAGCACTTAATCTAATGGAGCTTCCCTTGTATGTGATGGTTTTCTTTTCTCTAGCTGCTTTTAGAATTTTCTCTTTGTCTTGAGAGTTGGATAATTTGACAAGTATACGTCTTGGGGTGGGCCTGTTGTGGTTTATGATGTTTGAGTTGTGCTGTGCTTCTTGGATATGAACATCTGTCTCTTTCAGTAGATTTGGGAAGTTTTCAGCCATTATTTCCTGCAACACTCCTTCTGACCCCTTTCCCTTCTCTTCTCCTTCTGAGATGCCTATTAGATGTATGTTTGTGCATTTTGCATTGTCATTTAAGTCCCTAAGTCCTAGCTGGATTTTTCTATCTTTTTATCGATCAATTCTTTATCTGTTTGATTTCCAATGTACTGTCTTCCACATCACTAATTCTCTGCTCTGCCTCTTCTAATCTGCTGTTATTTGCTGTGAGTGTTTTTTTTTTATTGACTTTGTAATAATATTACATTAAAAATATATATGTGAGGTCCCCTTCAACCCCACCCCCCCACCCCCCCTCTCCCCCCCCAACAACACTCGTTCCCATCATCATGACACATCCATTGGATTTGGTAAGTACATCTTTGGGCACCTCTGCACCTCATAGACAATGGTCCACATCATGGCCCATACTCTCCTCCATTCCATCCAGTGGGCCCTGTGAGGATCCACGATGTCCGGTGATCACCCCCGAGGTGCCATCCAGGGCAGCTCCACGTCCCAAATACGCCCCCACCTCTCATCTCTTCCTGCCCTTCCCCATACCCATCGTCCACCATGTCCACTTTTCCCAATCCAATGCCACCTCTTCTATGTGGACATTGGATTGGTTGTGTCCATTGCACCTCTATGTCAAGAGGAGGCTCAGATTCCACATGGATGCTGGCTGCCATCCTCCCATTTTCAGTTGTAATCACTCTAGGCTCCATGGTGTGGTGATTGTCCTTCTTCAACTCCATCTTAGCTGAGTGTGGTAAGTCCAATAAATCAGATTGTAGGTGCTGGAGTCTGTTGAGGCTCAGGACCTGGCTATCACATTATCAGTCCAGAGATTCAAATCCCCTAACTATATCTTAAACCCCAACGTTAACTGCACCTCCAGCAGATTAGTATGAGAGTCTTATGAAGGGAGATCCCATCTGAGTCCAGATTCATCACACATAAACACCATTTCCAGAGAGGGGCCATCTGCCCTGGTAGTAAACCCCATCGGCCATGACCATAACTCTCATGGGTCTCTTTAGCCTTCATAGGAACCAATATCTGGGGGTTGTATCTGCTTTATCTGTCTCTCTGACTCTGCTCAGTTGTGCATGAGGGCAATCCTTCTGCCAGCCTCCAGACTCTTTTTTAGAAACTCGTAGCCATATAAACTCATTTCTCCTTTCCATTTCCCCCTTACTTTAGGTCAAACAGCATTTTATAGTCATGTTATTTTATGTAGACATGGATATTCTGCTGATCCGCATTGAACCTTCCATATAAGGTCCTTTTCCAGTTGCATCATCAGTTGGTATTTGATAGTGGTCCCTCGTTGCCAGGGAGGCTCATCCCCGGGTGTCATGTCCCACGCTGGAGGGAAGGCATTGCATTTACATGCTGAGTTTGGCTTTGAGACTGGCCACATTTGAGTAACATGAAGGCTGACAGGAGGAAATTCCCAGGCACAATGTTGCTCTAGGCCTTGTTCTTATTTTAGTTTTATCAGCTCACAAGCATAGTCATTAGCATTGTGAGTGTATTTTTGATTTCTTGAACTGTGGTGTTCATTCCCAGCATATCTGTTATCTTTTTGCGTATGTCTGCAATTTCCCTCCAATTGTTGTCTTCATATTGTTAACCTCTTCCTTTACTTCATTAAATTTGTCTGTGATATATGTTCTGAGATCTTTAATTACTTGTGTGAAGTTCTGCTCCCCTTCCTGGTTTTTAGTTTGTTGATTGGATTCAGCCATATTTTCCTGATTACTGGTTTGGTTTGTAGATTTTTGTTGCTATATGGTCATCATTTTATCTTGACGGGCTTAATTAGTTCCTTAGCTTCTTTGTCTAGTCTTGGGGATTAATTAGCTGTTGTTTTTGCATCAGTGTTATATCTTCTCTTTGTCACTTTGTTCTTCTTATTCTAATTTCTTATTGCTGGCTGAGTTCACTTTGAAGGAAAGTATTAGGGCCAGGGAAAGGTAATTGTGTAAGAAAGGAAAACGTGTAAAGTAGTATTGGTGATAAATGTTAACAGAGCAACAATATGAGATCTGGGAGGATGGATATTAGATTCACATAAGTTGTGTTGAATTATAGCAGTAGGTAGAGTACCTATAATGAGGTAGTCTACTGAATATGGGAGGAATATGGTATGAATTAAAAAGCTAGTGCTTTCATGAGAGAGGGAAAGAGAAAAGAAAGGCAATAGTTTCAAGAGTGGATAAAAGACAGAAAACAAAACAAAGGTATTAGAAATTAAGAGTTAGACACTTTGGGGATCAAAGAAAGGGAAGTGGAGTATAAGAGACAGTAGATGATGGAGGATATCAAGATGTAGGGGAAAGGGGATAGTGTAGGTAGCCAAAATCTATTCACACAGAAATGAGGCAGCGGAGGATAAGGAAACCCAGCAAATGTGAGGTGTTCCCTGCAGCACCTATTGTATAATTAAGATAAAATAAAATAAGAAGAAAATGAAGGACAAGAGAGAAAAAAAAAGTGAGAAGGAAGAAAGAAAAAGGGTGTGGGTAAAGGGAGGGGAACAAGTAAGGAAAAGAAAAAATGATATAGAACAACCACAACAGCAACAACAAAAAACTCCCCTAAATAATTGAAAAAGAAAAAAAGACTTTGGGGCATACAATGGGAGAAAAGACTAGGACATAATGCAATGTTAGCAATCAGGACAATAAAAAATAAAAAATAAAATAAAAAACAAAAAAAAAACAAAAAAGAAAAAACGCAAACATTGAGTGTTAGGACATTCAGGGACCTCAGATGGACCTCAGGGCATGATGGATTCAGGGATGGAAAGTCTGTGATATTGCAGACTCAAGAGGTGTGAGTCTCTGGGGTCTGGGCCACCAGGATTTAGGGGACTCAGACCTGGCAACCTCAAATCTGGTTAACAGGGAGCCTGGGAGCACTGCAGTGCAACACAGCCTTCAGGGATCCCCGCAGCTGGGTGCCAGCCCTATGGGGGAGGTCACATCCGCAAACTCTGACCTATGTGTCAGAACCCCATAATTCACCCTCCCACTCGGTTCTCTTCTGTGGCTGTACCACCAATTCGACTTCAGGACACCTTCCGCCCTGCAAGCCCCCAAAATGGTCACCTGGGGGCGCCTCTACACTGCAGCCAATTTAATGATGCAGATCAGTAGCCAGGCCCAGGGGGCGGGGCTCCAGCCAGAAATGCTGATATCAGAGTCCAAAACCGAAATTCCCATGCTTCGCAAAATATTCTCCTAATCAGCTTCCAGACGTCTCCCACCCTGCCAGTCCCTGAAACAGCCTCCTGGTGATGTCTCTTCATTGCGAGCAATTTAAGTCTGCTGCAGATCAGCAGCCGGCCTTGGGGCGGGGCTCTAGGCGGAAGCGCTATTATTTGTGTCTGCAATCAAAAATTCCCCGCCTCGCAATAAAACTCCCGCCTGTCTCCCCAAATCGGTCTGCGAAGGCTTCCTGCCCTGTTAGTCCCCCAATAGCCCGCTCAGGGCTTATGAATTCCCCAGTACTGCAGAGACTCCAGAAATCAATGCTGCAGCGCTGGTGTGGCGGCTCCGCCCACCCCAGGAGGGAGCGTCCTGCACACAACCCCCACCTCCGTTTAATAGAGCCTCAATTTTATCTTATACATGAATTTTCTCTGTTCCTTTCCCACCAAATCAATGTCCAGACACCTCCTGCCCTGCAAAATCCCGAAACAGCCTGGTTCCGAAGAATTTCCAACGCTGCCCAGCTTTGGCAGGAGAGATTTGGTTCTTTGCAGGAGAGATTATCAGGTGCACTCACTCAGCCACCATCTTGCCCCACCCCTCTCTTATATTTTTTAATGTGACTTTTTTTGAGATCTATGTACCTTTTTTAAAAAAAGACAATTAAAAATAAATAAAACTTAAAAAACCCCCCCAAACCACCACACACACACAAAATTACTGCATTCCTTCTTACTGCTGAGCAAAATTCTATTATATATATTATATAAATATTAATATATAAATTAACTATATATATGTAAATATGTATATATAACAGTTTGGTGATCTATTCATCTGTTCTTGGACATTTGGTTTGCTTCCAACTTTTGGCAATGATGAATAATGCCATTATGTACATTGGTGTGCATATATTTGCTCATGTGCCTTCTTTCAATTCTTCTACATATATACCTAGAAGTGAGATTACTGGATCATATGGGTGTTCTATAGTTAGCTTCCTGAGGAACCACCAAACTGTCCTCCACAATGGCTGAAGCATTCTACATTCCCACCAGAAGTGGATAAGTGTCTCCTTTCCTCGCCAACAGTTGTAGTCCTCATCTTTTAAATAGCTTCCAGTCTAATGGGTATAAGATGGTATCTCATTGTAGTTTTGATTTGTATTTCCGTAATGGCTAGTGATACTGAGTATCTTTTCATGTGTTTTTTAGCCATTTGTATTTCTTCTCTGGAAAAGTGTCTTTTTGAATTACTTGTCCACTTCTTAAATGGATTATTTGTCTTTTTATTTCTAAATGTATCATTTCTTTATATATGCTGGATATTTGTAATTAGATGGTTACAAATACTTTCTCCCATTGAGTTGGTTGCTTTTTCACTTTCTTGACAAAATTCTTTGAACCATTTACAAAAATGATGGGGGTGAGGGGATGGGGAGTGGGTTATATGGGAACCTCATATTTTTTTTAATGTTCTGTGTGATCTATTAACTTTAAATGTGTTAGAAGAGATGGATGCAGGATAACTGATGGGCAAAGGAAGTGTTCCACTAGATCATGCAATGATGGATACAAGACATGTTAAATTTCACCAAAAATGTAAAAAATCTATAGGCAAAAATGTAAAAAACATCTATAGGCTAAAATGTAAACCATAATGTGACTACAAATTTAGTAAATTGTACAATCTAAAATATACACCCTAATGTAAACCAAAATGGAACCATGTTTGGTAACTATGTTTCAATATCTGCACACCAGCCTCAGCAAATATAACAAGAACATGTAGAAAGATCATTGCTGGGGAAGGGGGAAAAGGGTTTGATGTTGGATATATGGGAGTCCCCTATATTTATAGGTGACTTTACTGTGATCTAAAACTTTTTTGAATCCTAACAAAACTGATCTACAGATTCAATGCAATCCCAATAAAAATCAACACAGCATTCTTTAATGAACTAGAGAACTAACTATGAAATTTATTTGGAAAGGGAAGAGGTCCCCAAATAGCCTAAGACATATTGAAAAAGAAAAATATAGAGGGGGCAAGATGGCGGCTGAGTGAACTTCCCGGTTACTAGCTCCTGGGGGGAATCAGCTGGGAGGCGTTGGAGACTCTTTGGGACCGGCTGTTTCGGGATTTTTCCTGGTCCGGAGGTGTCTGGACATCGATTTGGAGGGAAGGTAACAGAGAGGATCCATCTGTGAAATATACAAGGAGATCCCAGCTACGTGTGAAGGACTCCCTCCTTGGGTAGGCGGAGCCGAGGCAGCGAGCACCGCGGCGGGTGGCGGGCGGGAGAGCCGAGCCGCGCTGTGCTGCGGCGGGCGGCGGGCGAAGGAGCCGAGCCCAGCCGAGCCTAGCCGCGCTGCGGCGGGCGGCGGGCGGGAGAGCCGAGCCGCGCTGTGCCGCGGCGGCGGGCGGTGGGCGGGGAAGCCGAGTCCGGCCGAGCCCGGCTGAGCCGCGGCGGGCGGGGGGGCCGAGCCGCGCTGCGCCACGCCGGGCGGCGGGCGGGAAAGCTGAGCCCAGCCAAGCCCAGCCGAGCCACGGCGGGAGGGGAAGCCGAGCCCAGCCGAGCCGCGGCGGGCGGCAGGCGGGGGGCCGGAGCCCAGCTGAGCCCAGCCGAGCCTGGCGGCAGGGTTTCTGTTCTTTGGTTTTTTTTATTTTTTTATTTTTTTTAATTTATTTTTATTTTTTGTTGTTGTTGTTGTTCTTGTTGTTCTTTTGTTTTTGTTTTTTTTTTCAATCCTCTCTTTCTTGTCCCCAATATTCTTCTTATACTATTTTACCTTAACAATACAATAGGTCCTACAGGAAATACCTCACATTTGCTGGGTTTCCTCACCCTCCACTGCCTCATTTCTCTGTGAATAGATTTAGCCTATCTACACTATCTCCTTTCCCCTACAACTTGATATCCTCCACCATCTGCTATCTCTCCTATATTCCATCTCCCTTTCTTTGATCCACAAAGTGTCTAACTCTTAATTTCTAATACCTTTGTTTAGTTTTCCATCTCGTATTCGTCCCTGAAACTATTACCTTTCTTTTCTCTTTCCCTCTCTCATGAAAACAATAGCCTCTTAGTACGTACCACATTCCTCCCATATTCAGTCGTCTACCTTGTTATAGGTACTTTCCTACTACTATAACTCTACACAATTTACATGATCTAACCCCCATCCTCCCAGAACTCATATTGTTGCTTTGTAAACATATATCACCAATACTACTTCACACTTTTTCCTTCCTTACACAATTGACTTTCCCCAGCACTAATACTTTCCTTTAAAGTGAGCTTAACTAGCAATAAGAAATTGGAATAAGAAGAACAAAGTGACAAAGAGAAGATATAACACTTACACAAAAACAACAGCTAATTAATCTCCAAGACTAGACAAAGAAGCTAAGGAACTGATTAAACCCGTCAAGAAAAAATGTTGACAAGACAGCAACAAAAATCTACAAACCAAACCAGTAATCAGGAAAACATGGCTGAATCCAATCAACAAACTGAAAATCAGGAAGGGGGGCAGGACTTCGCACAAGCAATGAAAGATCTCAGAACATTTATCACCAACAAATTTGATGAAGTAATGAAAGAGGTTAACAGCGTGAAGACAACACTTGGAGGGGAAATTGCAGACATGCGCAAAAAAATAACAGATATGATGGAAATGAACACCACAATTCAAGAAATCAAAAATACACTTGCAGCCAATATCAGCAGACTAGAAGAGGCAGAGCAGAGAATTAGTGATGTGGAAGACAGTGCATTGGAAATCAAACAGATAGTAGAAGTGGTCAATAAAAAGGTAGAAAAAATCCAGATAGGACTTAGGGACCTGAATGATAACGCAAAATGCTCAAACATACGTATTATAGGCATTCCAGAAGGAGAAGAGAAGGGAAAGGGGTCAGAAGGAGTGTTGCAGGAAATAATGAATGAAAACTTCCCAAATCTACTGAAAGAGACAGATGTACATATCCAAGAAGCACAGCGCACTCCACTGGTCATAAACCCCAACAGGCCCACCCCAAGACATATACTTGTCAAATTATCCAATGCTCAAGACAAAGAGAAAATTCTAAAAGCAGCAAGAGAAAAGAAAACCATCACATACAAGGGAAACTCCATAAGATTAAGTGCTGATTTCTCATCTGAAACGATGGAGGCAAGAAGGCAGTGGCATGATATAGTCAAGGTACTAAAGGAAAAAAATCTCCAACCAAGAATACTCTACCCAGCTAAACTAGCATTCAAAAATGATGGAGAGTTCAAAATATTCACAGATAAACAGAAACTGAAAGAGTATATCAACAAGAAACCTCCCCTTCAAGAAATTCTTAAGGGAATTCTGCAGGAAGAAAGGAAAAAACAGGACAGTCAGAGATGGAGGAGAGTGTAAAAGCAACAAGAAAGACAAAAATAGAAGGGGAAAATAAAATAATACAAACAAAATATAACAAACACAAATCCAACCAAAATATGGCTACCATAAATAACTCTCTAAACGTAATAACACTGAATGTCAACGGATTAAACTCACCTATCAAAAGATTCAGACTGGGACACTGGATAAGGAAATACGACCCATCTATATGCTGCCTACAAGAGACACATCTTAGACCCAGAGACTCATGGAGGTTGAAAGTGAATGGCTGGAAAACAATCATACAAGCAAACAACAATCAAAAAAAGGCAGGAGTAGCTATATTAATATCAGACAAAATAGACTTTAAATGCGAAACAATTGTGAGAGACAAAGAAGGATACTATATTTTAGTGAAAGGGACAATTTGTCAAGAAGATTGAACAATCATAAATATTTATGCTCCTAACAAGGGCGCCTCTAAATATGTGAGGCAAACACTGGAAAAACTAAGTGAAAGAATAGATGCATCTACAATTATAGTGGGGGATTTTAATACACCACTATCAACTCTGGACAGAACATCTCAAAAGAGAATCACTAAAGAAACAAAACATTTGAACAGTATATTAGAAGAGCTGGATCTAATAGACATATATAGATCATTACACCCAAACACAGCAGGATATACATTTTTCTCAAGCGCACATGGAACATTCTCCAAGATTGACCATATGCTAGGCCACAAAGAAAGGCTTAATGAATTCAGAAAGATCGAAATCATACAAAACAATATCTCTGACCACAGTGGAGTCAAGCTGGAAATTTGCAAGGGACAGAGACCCAGACTTCACATGACAATTTGGAAATTAAACAGCACACTCTTAGAAAAACAGTGGGTCAAAGAGGAAATCTCAAAAGAAATCAATGACTACCTTGAAACAAATGATAATGATAACACAACATACCAAAATTTATGAGATGCAGCAAAAGCGGTACTGAGAGGGAAATTTATAGCCATAAATTCATATATCAAAAAAGAAGAAAGAGCAGAAATTGAAGAATTAACTGCACATTTGAAGGAATTAGAAAAACAACAACAAAGTAACCCAACACGAAGAAGAAGGAAGGAAATAACAAAGATAAGAGCAGAACTAAATGAAATAGAAAATAAGAAAGCACTTGAAAAAATAAACAAGACCAAGAGCTGGTTTTTTGAGAAGATCAACAAAATTGACAAACCTTTGGCGAGACTAACAAAGAAAAAAAGAGAAAAGATGCAAATACACAAAATAAGAAATGAGAAAGGTGATATCACCACTGACCCCACAGAAATAAAGACTATCATAAGAGGATACTTTGAAAAACTATATTCCAACAAAACTGACAATTTAGAGGAAATGGACAAATTCCTAGAAATACATAAGCAGCCCATACTGATGAAAGAAGAAATTGATGATCTTAACAAACCAATCACAAGCAAAGAGATAGAATCAGTCATTAAAAATCTCCCAACTAAGAAGAGCCCAGGGCCAGACAGCTTCACAGGTGAGTTCTACAAAACATTCCGGAAAGAACTAACACCAATCCTGTTGAAACTATTCCAAAAAATCGAAACAGAAGGAACACTGCCTAATTCCTTCTATGATGCCAACATTACCCTAGTACCAAAGCCAAACAAAGACACCACAAGAAAGGAAAATTACAGACCAATTTCTCTAATGAACCTAGACGCAAAAATACTTAACAAAATACTTGCTAATCGTATTCAACAACACATTAAACGAATTATACACCATGACCAAGTGGGATTTATCCCAGGTATGCAAGGATGGTTCAACATAAGAAAATCAATCAATGTAATACACCATATAAACAGATTGAGAGAAAAAAACCACATGATTATATCTATAGATGCAGAAAAGGCATTTGACAAAATACAGCACCCCTTCCTGATAAAAACACTCCAAAAGATCGGAATACAAGGAAACTTTTTGAACATGATAAAGAGTATATATGAAAAACCTAAAGCCAACATTGTTTACAATGGCAAAATCCTGAAATCCTTCTCTCTAAAATCAGGAACAAGACAAGGATGCCCATTGTCTCCGTTCCTATTTAACATTGTCTTGGAAGTACTGGCTCGAGCACTGAGACAAGAACCAGATATAAAAGGCATTCAGATTGGAAGGGAAGAAGTCAAAATTTCATTATTTGCAGATGACATGATCCTACATATAGAAAACCCTGAGAGATCTTCAACAAAGCTCCTAGAACTCATAAATGAGTTTAGCAAAGTCGCAGGTTATAAGACCAATGCGCAAAAATCAGTAGCATTTCTATACACCAATAATGAGCAAGATCAGGAGGAAATCAAGAAACAAATACCATTCACAATAGTAAATAAAAAAATCAAATACTTAGGAATAAATTTAACTAAAGAGGTAAAAAACTTATACATCGAGAACTATACAAGATTGTTCAAGGAAATCAAAGAAGACCTAAATAAATGGAAGAATATTCCCTGTTCATGGATAGGAAGACTGAATATTATTAAGATGTCTATCCTACCAAAACTGATCTACACATTCAATGCAATCCCAATAAAAATCAACACAGCCTTCTTTAAGGAACTAGAAAAACTAACTATGAAATTTATTTGGAATAAAAAGAGGCCCCGAATAGCCAAAGACATATTGAAAAAGAAAAACGAAATAGGAGGAATCACACTTCCTGACTTCAAAACATACTACAAAGCTACAGTAGTGAAAACAGCATGGTACTGGCATAAGGAGAGACACACAGACCAATGGAATCAAATTGAAAGTTCAGATATAGAACCTCATGTATATAGCCATATAATATTCGATAAAGCCACCAAACCCTCTCAACTGGGAGAGAATGGCCTATTCCACAAATGGTGCCTGGAGAACTGGATAGCCATATGTAGAAGAATGAAAGAGGATTACCATCTCACACCTTATACAAAGATCAACTCAAGATGGATCAAAGACCTAAATATAAGAGCCAAGACCATAAAGACCTTAGAAAGCAGTGTAGGGAAACATCTACAGGACCTTGTAATAGGAAATGGCTTCATGAATATCACACCAAAAGCACGAGCAGCAAAAGAACAAATAGATAAATGGGACTACCTCAAAATTAAAGCCTTCTGCACCTCAAAGGAGTTTATCAAGAAAGTAAAAATGGAACCCACACAATGGGAGAAAATATTTGGCAACCATATATCTGATAAGAGACTTATAACTTGCATATATAAAGAACTCATATATCTCGAAAACAAAAAGATAAACAACCCATTTAAAAAATGGGAAAAAGATTTAAACAGACACTTCTCCAAAGAAGAAATACAAATGGCTAAAAAGCACATGAAAAAATGCTCCAAATCCCTAGCTATCAGGGAAATGCAAATCAAAACTACAATGAGATACCATCTTACTCCCATAAGATTGGCAGCCATGAAAAAAACAGTAGAATACAAATGCTGGAGAGGATGTGAAGAAAGGGGAACACTCATCCATTGCTGGTGGGAATGCAGAAGGATCCAACCATTCTGGAGGACAGTTTGGCAGTTTCTCAAAAAATTATCCATAGATTTGCCATATGACCCAGCAATACCACTGCTGGGTATATACCCATCAGATCTGAAAACAAGGACACAAACCGATATATGTACACCAATGTTCATAGCAGCATTGTTGACCATTGCCAAAAGTTGGAATCAATCCAAAAGTCCATCAACAGATGAGTGGATCAATAAAATGTGGTATATACACACAATGGAATACTACTCGGCTGTAAGAACCAATACACTACAATCGCACGTGATAACATGGATGAACCTTGAGAATCTTATGTTAAGTGAAGCAACCCAGGCATTGAAGGACAAATACTATAAGACCTCAATGATATGAAATAAGTTAACTGCCTCAGAGAGCTAGAGTCTGGAAAAGTGGCTTACTGGAAATCGGGGGGTGGAGGAAGGATGTGAGTTAATGTCTGTAGGGGTGGAATCTGTGATGAGCTGGGGGTAAGTATGAGCACAAAGCAGGGACAAAATGGGGGCAAGGGGTTACCTTCGGGTGAGGTTTTCTGGGTTTGAGGGGGGCTGGGGATGGGAAGAGGGGTAATATGGTCCAAGAAATAGGTGGGAGGGAGGGGCAACATACAAACATGGGAGAGTGCCAGAAGTTCGTTGAGAACTAAATGTTGAGTAAAACGTATCAAAGTATAAGTAGGAGGGTCACCTGGTTAGGACGCTCAGGGGTTATGGTCTGATGCGGGACGGACTCCAGAGGGAATAGCTGAAGGCTCATTTTGCCAAGGTGGGTTCTACCATTGGGTGGGGTGGACCCATATCCTGGGGAAGACTAATGCCGTCGAATAGAGAGAACTGTATCTCTTGTGAGAAAGGACGGCTCCCAGGGCATTAGATTGGCAGGCGTTGTGGGCCCTAAGGGGAGGGGAAAATGGACGTGCAATGGATAGAACAAAGGTAAATAAGGGGGCAAAAGAGTAGTTATGTGAGAGTACACAAGGATGAATATAAAACAGCTAATATTACACCAAAAACATATAGGGGACGACAGACTAATAATGAAAACCATAAGACAAAACATAGGATAACTAAAAAATTTAGAAAACTGTACAACCTAAAGTATGGACCACATAGTAAGCACAAATGTTACCTTGTTTGAAAACTATAGTTTCGGAATCTGTACATCAGTTTCAGGAAATATGATATGAATAAGTTAAAAGATTATTGCTGTGGAAGGGAAAAGGTTTTATGGTGGATCTGGGGAAATACTGTATATTGTATATATGAATTTTGGTGATCTAAGACTCCTCTGAAGCTGACATTATGTTGGGATTCACTTTACGGGAAGTTTTGGATCACAGAGTGGTTCAACAATGGCAGCGGAGGAATACTGATATGGGATGTTATTGACAGGATATATATGGTTGACAGGGAGTTATACAGGGCATATGCCCAGGGTATATGGTAATGTCTATATATACTCATAGTGGAAACAATTAAAAACAACAGCTGGGGGGGTACTGGGCTCCTGGCCGGGGGGTCACTGTTGTGGGCCCTGGGAGAGCAGCGGCAATCCTCCAGGTGCAACGGCAAGAACCAGGAAGGAAGGAGGGCCCAACAGTGGGCTCTTGATACTAATGGCTACACTTTTGAGCCTATGCACCTGCAATAAGAACAAGGCCTAGAGTAGCATTGTGCCTGGGGGTTTCCTCCTGACAGCCTTCATGTTACTCAAATGTGGCCACTCTCACAGCCAAACTCAGCGTGTAGATGTGATGCATTCCCCCCAGCGTGGGACACGACACCCGGGGATGAGCCTCCCTGGCACCGAGGGATCACTACCACATACCAGCTGAAGAAGCAACTAGAAAATGACCTTGAATTAAAGATTCAATGCGGAACAGCAGAATATACCTGTCTACAGATAATAACATGACTTCGGGAAGCGGTTTGACCTAATGTAAGGGGGAAATGGAAAGGAGAAATGAGATTATAAGGCAGTGAGTCTCTGAAAAAGAGTCTGGAGGTTGTCAGAAGGAATACCCCTATGTACAACTGAACAGAGTCTAAGAGACAGATAAGGTAGATACAACCCCAGGTATTGGTTCTTTTGAGGGATAAAGAGACCCACGGGTTCTATGGTCATGGCAGAAGGGGTTCACTGCCATGACAGATGGCCCTTCATTGGAGCTGGTGTTTCTGCGTGATAGAAATGGACTCAGAGGGGATCTCTTCTCACAAGACTTGCATGCTACTTTATTGGAATTGTAGTTGGTGCTGAGTTTAAGATTTATGTAGGGGATTTGAATCTCTGGACTGATAATATGACACCCAGGCCCAGAGCCTCAACAGACTTCAGCTCCTACACTTTGACTTATTGGACTTACTCCACTCAGCTAACATGGAGTTGAAGAAGGTCAACCACCACAACATGGAGCCTAGAGTGTCTACAACTAGAAGCGGGAAGAATGCATCCAGTACCCATGTGAAATCTAAGCCCTCACTTGACATAGGTGTGCAATGGACACAACCAATCCAATGTCCACAGAGAAAATGTGGAATGGGTGTGGGAACGGTAGCCATGGGGGCTGCTGGGTGTGGGGAACAGGAGGAAGAGATGAGATGTGGAGGCGTTTTCGGGACGTGGAGTTGTCCTGGATAGTGCTTCACGGACAATTATGGGACACTGTATATCCCCCCAGGGCCCACTGGATGGAACGTGAGAGAGTCTGGGCTATGATGTGGACCATTGACTATGGGGTGCAGTGATGCTCAGAGATGAACTTACCAGGTGCAATGGATGTATCACGATGATGGGAGAGAGTGTTGCTGTGGGGGGAGTGGGGGGCGGGGGTGGTGGGGTTGAATGGGACCTCATATATATTTTTTAATCTAATTTAAAAAATAATAAATAAATATTTAAAAAAAAAAGAAAAAAAAGAAAAATATAATTGGAGGAATCACACCACCTGACTTCAAAGCATACTACAAAGCTACAGTAGTGAAAACAGCATGGTTTTGGCAGAAGGAGAGACACATTGACCAATGGAACTGAATTGAGAGTTCTGATATAGATCCTCATATATACAACCATATGGTATTTGACAAGGCCACCAAACCCTCTCAACTGGGAGAGAATGACCTATTCAACAAATGGTGCCTGGAGAACTGGATATCCATATGTAAAAGAATGAAAGAGGATTACCAACTTACACCTTATACAAAGACCAACTCAAGATGGATCAAAGACCTAAATATAAAACCTAAGACAATAAAGATCTTGGAAAGCAGAGTAAGGAAGCATCTACAGGACCTTTTAATAGGAAATGGCTTCATGAAATTCACACCAAAAGCAAGAGAAGCAAAAGAACAAATAGATAAATGGAACTTCCTCAAAATTAAAGCCTTCTGCATCTCAAAGGAGTTTGTCAGGAAAGTGAAAAGAGAGCCTACACAATGGGAGAAAATATTTGGTAACCATATATCTGATAGGAGACTTATATCTTGCATATATAAAGAACTACTATATCTTGAAAATAAAAAGACAAAGAGCCCATTTAAAAGATGGGAAAAAAAATTTGAACAGACACTTCTCCAAAGATGATATACAAATGGCTAAAAAACACATGAAAAAACGCTCAAAAACCCCTGATTATTAGGGAAATACAAATCAAAACAGCAATGAGATACCATCTTACTCCCATATTAGAGTGGACTTACTGATATTCTATTCATGAACTATTGTGATTAGTAATCGAAGAAAATGTGCCATTGGTGTGGAGAAAGCAGCCATGGTGGCTGCTGGGGGTAGGGAATGGGAGGAAGAGATAAGATGTGGGGGTGTTTTCAGGAGTTGGAGTTGTCCTGGGTGGTGCTGCAGGGACAGTTATCGGACATTGTATGTCCTCCCATGGCCCACTGGGTGGAATGTGGGAGAGTGTGGGCTATGGTGTGGACCAGTGACCACGAGGTGCAGGGGTGTTCAGAGATGTATTCACCAAATGCAATGAATGTCTCATGATGATGGAGGAGATTGTTGTTATGGGGGGAGGAGTGGGGTAAGGGGAGTGGGGGTATATGGGGACCTCATATTTTTTGAATGTAATATTAAAAAAATAAATAAAGACAAAAAAAAAAAAAACCCAGAAGACAACAATTGTTGGAGAGAATGTGGAGGAATGGGAACACTGATCCACTGTTGGTGGGAATGCAGAAGGATCCAGCCATTCTGGAGGACAGTTTGGCAGTTTCTCAAAAAACTAGCTATAGATTTGCCATATGACCCAGCAATTCCACTGCTGGGTATATACCCAGAAGATCTGAAAACAAGGACACGAACTGATAGATGCACACCAATCTTCATAGCAGCACTATTCACTATTGCCAAAAGTTGGGATCAACCCTAATGCCCATCGACAGATGAATGGCTAAATAAAATGTGGTATATACATACAATGGAATACTACTCAGCTATAAGAACAAATACAGTACAAACACATGTGATAACGTGGATGAATCTTGAGAACATTATGTCGAGTGAAGTAACCCAGGCATTGAAGGACAAATACTACATGACCTCAATGATATGAAATAAGTAAATCAAGGTGTCTCAGAGAGTTAGAGACTGGAAGATAAACTTTAAGGTAGTTGGAGAGTAGAGGAAGGTTGTGAGCTGACAGCTACTTGGGTGAAATCTATGATAAGCTGGAGGTAAGTATTTGTACAGGGAAGGGATCAAATGGGGGCATAGGGATAACTTTGGGTGGGACTGTGTGGACTTTAGGGGCACTAGTGATGGGAGGATGGGCCAGATTGCCCAAGAAATTGGGGAGGGGGTGAGGGGAACATTAGATCATGAGAGATTGTCAGGTATGTGGTTGAAATTGTGGTGCAGAGAAAACTCTTTAGAGAATGTAATATGGAAGGTTGTTTGGGATGCTTAAGGTAGGGGCATCTGACACAGGGCAAGCTTCTGGGGAGTGTGTGAGTGCTCATTTTGTCATAGTGGATTATATCATTGGGTGGAGACGCATACAATGAGAGTGAAGTTATACCCACATGCTGGGGAGGACTGATGTTCTCAAACAGAGGGACTTGTATCTCTTGAGAGAATTGGTGGCTCCCAATGGGTTAGGGCAGTCAAGTATGTGAAGCCCTCAACATTTTTGCAAGTATCTCTGAATATGGTCCCTCAAATAATGAAGATTGATTGTCATGGTGTGCCCTGAGGGGAGGGGGAAAGAGGTGTTGAATACATGGAATCAGGGTAACTGTGGGGCAATGGAAATGTTCCACAAGATCATGCCATGATGGCTACAGGGCATGTTAAATTACACCAAAAATGTATGAAGTCTATAGGCTAAAATATAAATCATAATGTAAAACATAAGATAACTGAAAATCTAGAAAATTGTTTAGTCTAAAATATAAACCATAATGTAAACCCAAATGGAACCATGTTTGGAAGCTATCGTTTCAATATCTGTATATCAGCTGCAGCAAATATAATATGAACATGTACAAAGATCACTGTTGGGGAAGGGACAAAGACTTTGATATTGGATATGTGGGAGTACCATATATTGTATATGTGAATTACTGTGACCTAAAACTTATGTCAAGAGAAAAATAATAATCAGGAAAAAAAAAGAAAGAAAGGAGGTAGACACTGAGGAAGAAATGGAAGAAATTGCCTTGCCACTGTACATACAGGGCAACACCTATACCAGTGATGAAAGGCAAAATGTCAGAAACAAAGCTTTTTTTGTTTTTTCATCTCTTTGATACCCCAATTTATTTTTCCTTTATTTAATTTTTCTAAATTTCTGTGTATTCTGTATCTAACCTTTAAACCCATCACTATATTCCATTTTTTTATTAATGGAAACCTGGGTTTCCTTTTTGAAGTAGTTTTGGACTACAGAGAAGTTCAACTATGGCGGGGGAGGAGCGCTTGCGTGGGTGTCATTAGTGGGATGCACATGGTTGGGAGGGAGTTCTCCAGGGTACATAGAAAGGTTTGGATATTTTCATAGTGGTTTCAGTTAGAAATGACAGATGAGAGAGTGCTGAATCCCTGACCAGGAGAGCTCTATCATATTCCGCAATGGGACAACAACAATCCCCCAAGTGCAATGGCAAACACCAATAAAGATAGATGGTCCAGTGATGAACCCTTGATACTGATGGTTCAGATTATGAGCCTGTGTGTCTGAAATATGAACTAGGCCTAGAGCTGTGGGGTGCCTAAGAGTCACCTCCTGAGAGCCTCCATGTTGCTCAAATGTGGCCACTCTCTAAGCCAATCTCAGCATGTAGATGCATTGCCTTCCCCCCAGCATGGGACATGAATGCTGGGGATGAGCCTCTGGCACCGAGGGATTTCTACCAAGCACCAGCTGATGATGTAACTACAAAAAGACCATGAACAAAGAGCTCAACTCAGACCGGCAGAATATCTCAGCTTACATGTAATATCAGATGTTCAAAACTGCTTTTTGACTTTGGATAAAAAGGGGGAAATGGAAAGGACAACTAGTTTATATGGCTCCAAAAAAGAGTCAGGAGGTCATCAGGGGGTGATGCTTATGCATGCCTCAGCAGGGTACCAGAGACAGCCAAGGTAGATAGAAACCCAGGTGTTGGTTCTCCTGAGGGCTGTAGGTTCTATGGTCAAGGCAGATGGCTCTGGAGTTCAGGGCCATGTCAGTTGACCCTACTTTGGAGTTTGTGTTCCTGAGTGTGATGGAGTTGGACTCAGATATAACCTTTCTACACATGCCTCTTCTGTTACTTTTACTGGATTTGTGGTTGGCGTTAGGGTTGGTGTATACTCAGGAGTCCTGAATCTCTGAACTGTCCATGTGATGGCCAGGCCCTGGGCCTCAGCAGACTTGCAGCTCCTACCCTCTGGTTTCTTGGACTTACCCTGGCCAGCTGACAAGGAAGTGAAGAGGGTCAACCACCACACCAGGGAACCAAGAGTGCCTACAGCTGCAAGCAGGAGAATTACATCCATCATCCATGTGGAATCTAAACCCCCTCTTGATGTAGAGGGGGACTGGGCATAGCCATCCCAGGTCCACAAGATGGAGGAATAGAGTATGGATTTGAGTGGACTTACTGGTGTTCTGCTGGGGAACTATTGTGATTAGTAAGGGAAGAAATTGTAGTAGTGATATGGAGAGGGTGGCCATGGTGGCTGTTGATGGTTGGGAGAGGGAAGAAGAGAGATGGTGTGGGGGCATTTTCAGGATTTGGAGTTGTCCTAGGTGGTGCTGCAGGCATCAATGCTGGACGTTGTGTGTCCTGTCGTGGCCCACTGGGTGGACTGGGGGATAGTGTGGACTACAATGTGGACCACTGTCCATGCGCTACAGGGGTTCTCCAGAATATATTAGCTGGGTGCAGTGGATGTGCCACAACGATGGAAGAGTTTGTTGATGTGGGAGGAGTGTGGTGGGTGGGTGGGAGTATATGGGTACCTCATAATTTTTGTATGTAAAATTTAAAAGAAAATAAAGAAGAAGAAAAAACAAAGAACGCCCCCCCAAACCCAAAATGCAAATACAAATAGATTTATAGAGATGGAAATAGATTGGCAATTACATATTGCAGGGGAAGGATAGAGGGATTGTGAAGTGGCTATTAGGGGGTAAGGGTTTTTTCTTTTGGGAATAATGAAAATGCTCTTATATAGCTTATAGTGATGAAGGCACAGCTCTGATGATACCAAATGCATTGATTATACACTTCAGATAGATTGTATGGTTAATGAAAATATTTCAATAAAATAGATTTTAAAAACTAAAAAAAAAATAAAGCTTTTTTGAGACAAAATTAAGAATTAAAAAATCCTTTTTAGTCCAAATTTTTTAATTTTGAGGAGGTCCCATTTATATATATATATTTTGGGTGTAAAGTTTATGAATCACCAACCCAGGGTGCACAGAATGGAGAAATAAAATATGGATTAGCGTGTACTTACTGGTATTCTACTACAGAACTATTGTGACTAGTGATGGAAGAAACTCTAGCATTCATGTGGAGAAAGTGGCCAAGCTATTTGCTGAGGGCAGGGAGAGGGAAGAAGAGACGAGATGTGGGGGCATTTTCGGGACTTGGAGTTGTCCTGAATGATATTGCAGGGACAGATGCAGGACGTTATATATCCTGCCATAACCCACTGAATGTACTGGGAGAGAGTGTAAACTACAATGTAAACTATAATCCATGTGGTGCAGCAATGCTCCAAAATGTATTCACAAAATGCAATGAAATTGCCACAATGTTGAAAGAGATTGTTGATATGGGAAGATTGGGTGGGGTGGAGTGTGGGGTATGTGGAACCTCTTATATATATATGTACATATATATATCTATATATATATTTTAAAGATTTAATTTTTATTTATTTCTCTCCCCTTTCCCCCGGTTGTCAGCTCTCTGTGTCCATTCGCTGTGTGTTCTTCTGTGACCGCTTCTATCCTTATCAGTGGCACCGGGTTCTATGCTTCTTTCTGTTGCATCATCTTATTGTGTCAGCTCTCCATGTGTGCGGCACCATTCTTGGTCAGGCTGCTCTTTCTTTCGTGCTGGGTGGCTCTCCGTACAGGGTGCACTCCTTGCATGTGGGGCTCCCCTATGTGGGGGACATCTCTGCGTGACAGGGCTCTCCTTGTGCGCATCAGCACTGTGGGTGGACCAGCTCCACACGGGTCAAGGAGGCCCAGCGTTTGAACCGTGGACCTCCCATGTGGTAGGCGGATGCCCTATCCCTTGGGCCAAGTCCGCTTCCCTCTTATATTTTTTAATGTAACTTTTTTTGTGATCTATGTGCCTTATAAAAAAGACAATTTAATAAAAAAAGTTCTTTACTCCAATCCTGTTTCTGAGTGTGCATGGGGTCCTTCTGGATCTTTGTTCAGTGCACACACAAGCATGTGCACACACACATGCTCTTAAGTCATGTAGAACAATTCCAATGTCCAGAAATGCCCCGTGTTACATCTAGTTTTTCCTCTCCTTGCCCTCAGAACCTCTGTTGACCACCGTCTTTACATTAATGTTGCAAGATCTTCCATTGCTAGCATAATAAGAAGTCTATTTTATTTCATAGTTGCACTTCCCCTTACGTTTGTCATTCTTTAATCCTGAGGATTTGGGGATGGTGATGCCTACTCTGCTTCCAATTGAGAGGGAAATCCTATATGCATTAAGCAGTCACGCCCCTTTCCCTCTTCCTCTAGACCCTGGTAGCCACTAATCTACTTTTGTCTCTATGAATTTGCCTTTTCCATGCATTTCATAGAAATGGAATAATAAAATATGTGGCCTTCTGTGCCTGGCTTCTTTGACGCAGCATGATGCTTCCAAGGTTTGTCCATGTTGCAGCATGGATTGGTTCTTCATTGCTTTTTTTTAAAAAAAAGATTTATTTTATTATTTATTCATTTCTGCCTGCCCCCCCCCCCTTATGGCTTGCTTGTTGTCTGCTCTCTGTGCCCATTCACTGCGCATTCTTCTGTGTCTGCTTGTCTCCCTTTGTTGAGTCATCTTGCTGTGCCAACTGTCCATGGGCAAGGGCCATCAGCTCTCCACGGGTGTGGGCCAGCTTGCCTTTGCAAGGAGGCCCTGGGATTTGAACCCAGGGCCTCCCATATGGTAGATGGGAGCCCAATTGATTGAGCCGCAGCTGCTTCTCTCTTCATTGTTTTTTTTTTTTTTTAGGACGTTAAATTTTTTTTAATTGAAATTATTTATTTATTTTTAAAAATTACATTAAAAAAATATGAGGTCCCAATCAACCCCACCGCCCCCACCCCCACTCCCCCCACAGCAGCACTCTCTCCCATCATCGTGACACATCCATTGCACCCAGTAAGTACATCTCTGAACATCACTGCACCCCGTAGTCAATGGTCCACATCATAGCCCACACTCTCCCACGTTCCATCCAGTGGGCCCTGGGGGGATCTACAATGTCCCGTAATTGTCCGTGAAGCACCACCCAGGACAACTCCAGGTCCCGAAAACGCCTCCACATCTCATCTCTTCCTCCCATTCCCCAAACCCAGCAGCCACCATGGCTACCCTTCCCACACCCATTCCACATTTTCTCTGTGGACATTGGATTGGTTGTGTCCATTGCACATCTATGTCAAGTGGGGGCTTAGATTCCACATGGATACTGGATGCACTCCTCCTGCTTTCAGTTGTAGACACTCTAGGCTCCATGGTGTGGTGGTTGACTTCTTCAACTCCATGTTAGCTGAGTGGGGTAAGTCCAATAAATCAAAGTGTAGGAGCTGAAGTCTGTTGAAGCTCTGGGCCTGGGTGCCATATTATCAGTCCAGAGATTCAAATCCCCTAAATATATCTTAAACCCCAGCACCAACTACAATTCCAATAAAGTAGCATGCAAGTCTTGTGAGAAGAGATCCCCTCTGAGTCCAATTTCATCATGCAGAAACACCAGCTCCAAAGAAGGGCCATCTGCCATGGCAGTGAACCCCATCTGCCATGACCATAGAACCCGTGGGTCTCTTTATCCCTCAAAAGAACCAATACCTGGGGTTGTATCTACTTTATCTGTCTCTTAGACTCTGCTCAGTTGTGCATAAGGACATTCCTTCTGACAACCTCCAGACTCTTTTTTAGAGACTCATAGCCTTATAATCTCATTTCTCCTTTCCATTTCCCCCTTACATTAGGTCAAACAGCATTTTGAAGTCCTGTTATTATATGTAGACAGGGATATTCTGCTGATCCGTATTGAACCTTTAATTCAAGGTCATTTTCTAGTTGCATCTTCAGCTGGTATGTGGTAGTGATCCCTCGGTGCCAGGGAGGCTCATCCCCGGGTGTCATGTCCCACACTGGGGGGAATGCACTGCATCTACATGCTGAGTTTGGCTGTGAGAGTGGCCACATTTGAGTCACATGAAGGCTGTCAGGAGGAAACTCCCAGGCACAGTGCTACTCTAGGCCTTGTTCTTATTGCAGGTATATAGGCTCAAAAGCATAGCCATTAGTATCAGGAGCACACTGTTGGGCCCTCCTTCCTTCCTGGTTCTTGCCGTTGCATCTGGGGGACTGCTGCTGCTCCCCCAGGGTCCACGACAGTGACCCCCCGGCCAGGGGCCCAGTACCCCCCAGCTGTTCTTTTTAATTGTTTCCACTATGAGTATATCTAGACATTACTATATACCCTGGGCAAAGAAAAAATACAAATGGCTAAAAAGCACATGAAAAAATGCTCCAACTCTCTAGCTATCAGGGAAATGCAAATCAAAACTACAATGAGATACCATCTTACTCCCATAAGATTGGCAGCTATGAAAAAAACAGAAGAATACAAATGCTGGAGAGGATGTGAAGAAAGGGGAACACTCATCCACTGCTGGTGGGAATGCAGAAGGATCCAACCATTCTGGAGGACAGTTTGGCGGTTTCTCAAAAAACTAACCATAGATTTGCCATATGACCCAGCAATACCACTGCTGGGTATATACCCATCAGAACTGAAAACAAGGACACAAACCGATATATGTACACCAATGTTCATAGCAGCATTGTTCACTATCGCCAAAAGCTGGAATCAATCCAAATGTCCATCAACAGACAAGTGGATCAATAAAATGTGGTATATACACACAATGGAATACTACTCGGCTGTAAGAACAAATACACTACAATCACACGTGATAACATGGATGAACCTTGAGAATCTTATGTTGAGTGAAGCAACCCAGGCATTGAAGGACAAATACTACACGACCTCAATGATATGAGTCTTCATTGCTTTTTATGGCTGAATAATGTTACATTGCATGGATAGATTCTGGATTGCTTTCATCTTTGGGCTCTGACCTTTCATGTTCAAACATTTCTATGAAATCGTTTGGATAAATATTTACAATTGGTGTTGCCACATCTTCTCTAGGCTCTTGGCTATGTTACAAAAAAGTAATTTTAGGTACATGCCAGTTCAGTTAGACCGGTAGTTTATTAAGAAAGTGAGTGTGCCACACTGATGAAAGAATTTGGTGATGTGGGAGGAGTGGGGTGGGGTGGGGAGTGGGGGTATACGGGATCCTCATATTTTTAATTGTAACATTTTGTACGATCTATGTATCTTTATAAAAAAATGTATTATAAGAAACAAAGTACAAACAAAAAGCAAGTGAAAAAAGTTAGACAAAAAGTACTACATATTGTTTGAATCCATCTATGCAAAATGTAAATACAAATAAATTACAACAGAAGTAGATCAGCAGTTATGTATAGACAGCAGAAGGATAGAGATTGAGAGATGGCTAAGGGTTAGAATTTTTTGTTAGTTTTTAAAAAATATTTTCTTTTTTTGGCATAATTAAAATGCTCTAACATTGATTTAAGTGATGAATGCACAACTCTGTGATTATACCAAATGCCACCAATTGTGCACTTTAGATAGATTATATGGTTTATGAATATATTTCAATAACATTGATAAAAAAATTAAAGTACATATTATGGCCCTTAAAAAAAAGGAAAATGAGTGAAGAGAAATGGGAGAAAATAACAGATTATGGGTCCCTGGTAGAGAGAGGAAAGGGCTAATAAGGGGTAGGAAGTTCTGATTTACAGACTACAGGACCCCATTACAAATTACAAGTCTCCAGGACTACTTGCATACTAATCTGGGCAGGGAGATAAAGGGCAAAACAGGGAGGATTTGGCTTCCGCACTTGCTCTTCCTTTTTTAAAATTTTTAAATTTTTTATTGAAGTATATCATTCATACACGAACACACATAAACAATAAGTGTATAGTAAAGAATGTGAACTTACAAAATAAGCATTCATAACATCACACAGGGGTCTCATACATCACCCCTCCACCAATTCTTTGCATAGCTGTGAAACATTTGTTACAATCTATGCAAGAGCATCATCAAAATATTACTACCAACTACAGTCCTTATCTTGCATTTGCTGTATTTGTCCCCGAACCCATACTATTTTTTAAAAATCTATTTCTGTTACAGATATTGTGAACTTGCAAAACAATCATACAGATGTGTAGATTTCCCATACAACTCCATACTCTGGTAGAACATTTGTTACAGATTATGAGACAATATCATCAGACTATTACTAGCAATCATGGTCCATAGCATATAGTTAGCACATTTTTTCCGTACACTTCCATTATCAGCACAGTACAGCTTTGGCACTGATGCAGGAATATTATAGTTTTGCTGTTAACCACAGTCTATAGGTCACACCAATTGTATTTTCCCATGCTTTTCCATATTCCCATTACCCTGCAATAATGATGTACATCTGCTCTAGCTCACAGAAGGGCTCTCTTACGTTTGTATGCATTTTAAAAAAAGATTTATTTTTTATTTATTTCTCTCCTCTTCCCTGCCCCCCCCCCACCGCTGTCTGCTGTCTGTGTCCATTCACTGTGTGTCCATTCATTGTGTGTTCTTCTGTGTGTTCTTGTCAGCGGTACTCGGAATTTGTGTCTCTTTTTGTTGCAGCATCTTGCTGCATGAGCTCTCCATGTGTGCTTTTCCACTCCTGGATGGGCTGCGCTTTTTTTGCGCTAGGTGGGTCTCCTTATGGGGTGCACTCCTTGTGCATGGGGCTCCCCTATGCGGGGTACACCCCTGCATGGCATAGCACTCCTTGCACATATCAGCACTGCACGTGGGACAGCTCATCACATGGGTCAGGACGCCCTGGGTTTGAACCCTGGACCTCCCGTGTGGTAGGCAGATGCTCTATCTATTGATCCAAATCTATTTCCTGCAATTGTGCCTTTAATCACAATTCTCAACTGTTTCTGGGTTCAGTGTGTTATTCAGTCCCTAGATTATTCTTTAACTTTCTATTCACATTTACTTTTCCAGACTACCTCTTTCAGCCACAATCCCATCTATAAACCAGCTGCTACTCACTATAATGTGTTACTATCAAATCTATCAATCTCCACACTTTTACAGTTAAGTTATTTAAAACTTGTCCATGCATTAAGCATCCATAGTTTTTCTCAACCGTCCTCTTATCGCCTAATAACCTATACTCTAGGTTTTAATTCCATGTATTTATTTGTACTTAGTTCATATTAATGAGACCATGCAATATTTGTCCTTTTGTGTCTGACTTACTTCACTTAGTATAATGTCTTCAAGACTCATCCATATCACATATGTCCCAATTTCATTTATTCTTACTGCAGCATAGTCTTCCATCGTATGTATATACCATGTTTTGTCTATCCATTCATTGGTGGATGGACACTTGGGCTGTTTCCATCTTTTGGCAATTGCGAACATCGCTGCTAAGAACACTGGTGTGCAGATGCCTGTTTGTGTCACAGTTTTTGGTTCTTCTAGATATATTGCTAGTAGAGGAATTGCTGGATCATATGGCAGTTTCCTGAGGAAACATCAAACTGTCTTCCACAGAGGCTGCACCACTTTACACTTCCACCAACAGTGAAGGAGTGTTCCTATTTCTCCTCATCCTCTCCAGCATTTATTTTTGTCTGTTTTCTCAATAATGGCCATTCTGTGTGGTGTTAGATGGTATCTCATTGTTGTTTCAATTTGCATTTCCCTAATAGCTAGGGATATGGAACTTTTTTTCATGTGCTTTTTGGCTATTTATAGTTCTCCTTGGAGAAATGTCTGTTTAAATCTTTTGCCCATTTTTAAATTGGATTATGCTCTTTTACTATTGAGTTGTATGATCTCTTTATATAGAATGGAAATCAGACTCTTATCAGATAAGTCGTTTCCCAATATTTTCGCCCATCGACTGGGCTGCCTTTTCACCTTCTTGATGAAGTCCTTTGGATCACAGAAATGTTTAAGTTTGAGGAGGTCCCATTTATCCATGTTTTCTTTCATTGTTCATGCTTTTGGTGTAAGGCTTAAGAATTCACCTGCCACCAGGTCTTGAAGATGTTTCCCTACATTTTCTTCTAGGAGCTTTATTGTACTTCTTTTTATATTTAGGTCTTTGATCCATTTTGAGTTGATTCTTGTATAAGGTGTGAGATAGTGATCTTTCTTTCTTTTGCTATGGATGTCCAGGTCTCCCAACACCATTTATTGAATAAGCTATTCTGTCCCTACTGGGAGGGCTTGACAGTCTTGTAAAAAATCACTTCACCGTAGATGTGAGGGCCTGTTTCTGAACCATCAATTCAGTTGCATTGGTCTATGCATCTATCTTTATGCCAATACCATCCATGCTGTTTTTATCACTGTACCAAGAAATATGATTTAAAGTCTGGAAGTGAGAGTTCTCCAAGTTCACTTTTCTTTTTTAAGATGTTTCTGGCTATTTGAGGCCTCTTACCCTTCTAGATAAATTTGATAATTGTGTTTTCCATTTGCTTAAAAAAAAATGCTGTGGAATTTTTATTGGGACTGCATTAAATCTGTGTATCAATTTGCATAGAATTGACATCTGTAGGGTGGCACCGTGTGGGAGCGCGGCGACAGCAAGGGTTGGCTCGTCTCCAGGCGCCGGTGCGAGTCGGACCCGGGTGGCAGGAACGGGCGTTAAGGCCCTCCGCTTGGGGTTCGGGCATACTGCCCGCCCCTCTGCCCAGCTGCACCCGCTTCCCCCTCGGTGGCCTAGCCCCACCCCTCCCCCGAGGGCCACCGCCGCACCATGACAGCCCCGCCTCGCTGCCGCCGAGAACCCTGGCTACCCCATCTTCTGCCCGCAACCAGTGATGCACCCCTGCGCGAACCTATCAGCCGTCTGCCGCCCCCCGGCCACGCCCCCTGCCCCTCCCCCATCTTCGCCCTATATTAACCCTACCCCGTCTTCTGCCCGCAACCAGTGATGCACCCCTGCACGAACCTATCAGCCATCTGCCGCCCCCGGCCACGCCCCCTGCCCCTCCCCCATCTTCGCCCTATATTAACCGCTGTACTTCCTGAATAAATCAGACTTGCGCGCAGATCCTGGTCTCCTCGGTAGTCTTCTTCCTACCGCGCGTCCTCCGCACCTTGCCGGCCCCGGAGCGCCTTCTCGGAAGGCCCCTCCGTGTGTTGCAGCCCTCTGCCCGAGCCCACACCGCCCCTGCAGCGGCCCTCCGGGCGAGCCCACACTGCGACAGACATCTCAATGATAATAGTCTTCCAGTTCATGAGCATGGAATGTTCTTCCAGTTATTTAGGTCTTTTTTGATTTCTTTTAGCAATGCATTATAGTTTTCTGAATACAAGTGCTTTGCATCCTTGGTTAAGTTTATTTCTAAATATTTGATTCTTTCAGTTGCTATTATAAATGGAATTTTTCCCCTGACTTCCTCCGCAGATTGTGCATTATTAGTGTATAGAAACACCACTGATTTTTGCATATTGATCTTGTATCCTGATACTCTACTGAAATCATTTATTAGGTCTAGGGGCTTTGTTGTAAATTTTTCGGGACTTTCTTAATATACAATCATATCATCTGTGAATACTGAAAGTTTTAATTCTTCTTTTCCAATTTGGATGCCTTTTATTTCTTTTTCTTGCCTGATTGCTCTAGCTAGAACCTTTAGCACTATATCGAACAACAGTGGTGACAGTGGGGATCCTTGTCTTGTCCCTGATCTCAACAGGAAAGCTTTTAGTCTTTCACCACTGGATATAATGCTAGCTGTGGGTTTTTCATATATGGCCTTTATCATATTCAGAAAGTTTCCCTCAATTCCTATTTTTGTAGTATTTTTATCAAAAAGGATGCTGTATTTTGTGAAATGCCTTTTCTGTGTCAATTGATAAAATCATGTGATTTTTCTTCTTTGATTTATTAATGTGATGTATTATGCTGATTGATTTTCTTGTGTTGATCTAGGATTGCATGCCTGGTATAAAACCCACTTGATCATGATGGATAATTCTTTTAATGTGTTGTTGGATTCAATTAGCAAGTATTTTATTGAGGATTTTGCATCTGTGTTCATTAGAGAAATGGGTCTGTAATTTTCTTTTTTTTTTATATTATCTTTATCTGGCTTTGGTATTATGATGATATTGGCTTCATAGAATGAGTTTGGTTGTGTTCCTTCGTGTTCAATTTTTTGGAAGAGCTTGAGTAAGAGTGGTATAAATCTTCTTTGAATGCTTGGTGGAACTCACTTGTGGAACCATAGGGTCCATGGCTTTTCATTTTGGGGAGTGGTTTGCTAACTGTTTCAATCTCTTTACTTGGGATTGGTTTATCGAGGTCTTTTATTTCTCTAGCATCAGTGTAGGTTGTTTGTACCTTCCTAGAAATTTTTCCATTTCATCTACATTGTCTAGTTTTTTAGCATAAATTTGTTCATAGTGTCTTCTTTTGATCTCTCTTATTTTTGTGGGGTCAGTAGTAAGGTTCCTTTTTTTCATTTTTATTTCATTTTTTGGATCTTCTCTCTTTTTTTCTTTGTCAGTCTAGGTAAGGGATTGTCGATTTTGTTAATCTTCCCAAAGAACCAACTTTTGGTTTTGTTAATTTACTCTATTGTTTTTTTGTTCTCAATTTCATTTATTTCTGCTCTGATCTTTGTTATTTCACTCCTTCTACTTGCTTTGGGATTAGCTTGCTGTTCTTTTTCTAGTTCCTCCAGCTGTGTAGTTAGGCAATTGATTTTAGCTCTTTTTTCTTTTCTTTTTTTAAAAATTTTTATTTATTTCTCTCCCCTTCCTCCCCCTCCCAGTTGTCTGTTCTCTATGTCCATTTGCTGCATGTTCTTGTTTTTGTCTGCTTCTGTTGTTGTCAGCAGCATGGGAATCTGTGTTTCTTTTTGTTGTGTCATCTTGCTGCGTCAACTCTCTGTGAGTGCAGCACCATTCCTGGGCGGGCTGCACTTTCTTTCGCACTGGGCAGTTCTCCTTACAGGGTGCACTCCTTGTGCTTGGGGTTCCCCTATGTGGGGGACACCCTTGCATGGCATGGCACTCCCTGTGTGTATCAGCACTGTACGTGGGCCAGCTCCACATGGGTCAAGGAGGTCCGGGGTTTAAACCATGGGTAGACGGATGCCCTATCCACTGGGCCAAGTCCACTTCCCTCTTTTTCCTTTTTTAATGTAAGCATTAAGGGCTAAAAATTTTCCTCTCAACACTGCCTTTGCAGCATCCCACAGATACTGATATGTTGTATTCTTATTGTCATTTGTCTCTAGATTTTTATTGATGTCTCCTGAAATTTCTTCTTTGTCACACTGATTATTCAAGAGTGTGTTGTCTAATATCCATATATATGTGAATTTTCCTTCTATTTGCCACCTGTTGATTTCCAACTTTATTCCATTATGATCTGAGAAAGTGCTTTGCATAATTTTGATTTTGTTGAATTTATTGAGATCCGCTTTGTGACCCAACATTATGATCGATCCTGAAGAAAGATCCATGAGCACTCAAAAAGAATGTATATCCTGCTGTTTTGGGGTGCAATGTTCTGTATATGTCTATTACATTTAGTCCATTTATCATATTATTCAAGCTCTCTTTTTCTTTATTGATCTTCTACCTAGATTTTCTATCCAGTGCTGAGAGTGGTGTATTGAAGCCTCCAACTATTATTGTAGAGATGTCTATTTCTCCCTTCAGTTTTGCCAGTATTGGCCTTGTTTATCTTGGGGCATCCTGGTTAGGTTCATATATATTTATGATTGTTATTTCTTCCTGATGAATCACCTCTTTTATTAATATGTAATGTCATTCCTTGTCTCTAATAACGGTTTTGCTTTTAAAGTCTATATCATCTGATAGAAGTACAGCAACCCCAGCTTTTTTTGTGATTACTGCATGCGTGGAACATTTTTTCCCAACATTTCACTTTTATTTATTGGTATCCTTGAGTCTAAGGTGAGTCTCTTGCAGACAACACATAAATGGCTCATATTTTCTTATCCATTCTGCCAGTCTGTGTCTTTTGATTGGGTGGTTTTTTCCATTAACTTTCAATGTTATTACTGTAAAGGCACTTCTTATTTCATCCATTTGATCTTTGCATTTTATCTGTCATTTTATATATACACTCTCTTCTAGGCTTCTCTCTCCTGTCTTGTCCTTTCAGTCTCTAACACCATTGTCTAGAGAGGCTATGGAGACACCAGACCCCTCCTATCCTACTGGGACTGGGGGTGGATTCACAGGCATCCAATAGTGCAGTTCATGCAGGCCAATTGTCTGCCACTGCCTGAAAAGGCTGTGGAAAGACCAGTCCCCTCCTTTCCTGTTGGGGAGTGCGGGTGGATCCATAAGTATCCACCAGACCAGGCTGTGTAGGCCCAAAGCACCTGCAGTTACCCAGAGAGGCTGGGCAAACACAGTCCATCTCTTGTCCTTTTGGGGATGAGGTGCAGCCACAGGTGCCCAATAGTCAAGCTCGTGCAGCCCCAAACTGTCTGAATTTTCCCTGAGAAGTTGAAGCAACACAAGCCCCCTCCTATCCTGTGTGGGGACATAGGTAGAGATGGGCTCAAAGACAGTCAACAAACCTGTTTGTGTGGGCTGAAAACTGCCATTGCCTGTAGAGGCTGAGGATACCCAGCTCCTCTCCTATTCTCTTGGGGTGCGGGGATACAGCCCCAGGTATCTGACTATACAGCCTGTGCCAGTGAAGAGCGCTTGCAGTTGCCTGGAGAGCTTGGTACAGGTCCCACCAGCTACCTCTCTGCTGGAGGCAGGGCTGGAGCCTAGGGTGGGGTTGCAGTCCCATCTTGGTGGAAAGAAGCCCATCCCTAACTTCACTGGATTTCAGTCAGCCAGGCTTCCTCTCATGCCAGGGAGTGGAGTAATAATGGCGGCTACCAGACTCTTTCCTGCTTGGACACGCTCAGACTCTAGCTGTCTCTATGATTATACTTTAGCCAGCTGAGTCCACTAACCAGTAGCTGAGGTTGGAGACATATGTCTTTTCCTCCACCATTTATGGGAAATGGAACTTCCAACTCCAGCCACAGAATAGCTCCTGAGGCGGCTTGCATCCCTGAAGTAGGATGGGCACCAGCCTCTGTGGCATGGCGTGCAGCTTCCCCGAGAGCTGGTGCAGGGCGCCCCCCCCAGCTTCCTCCCTGCTAGAGGTGGTATTGAGGTTTGGGCTAGACCTTCAATCCAACCTGGCTGGAAAGAAGCTGGTCCTTACAAGCAGTATGATTTTCACTCAGCACCACTTCCCCTCGTGCCGGGGGTGGAGTCAAAATGGCAGCCACCGCCTTCCTTCTGACCTGGACAGGCTCAAAGTTTAGTTGTTCCTAGGATTCTATTTCAGCCTGCTGAATCCACTAATCAGTAGCTGAAGTAGGTGCCACACCATGTTTTCCTCCTGTTTTTATTGGGGGAGATGGAACTTCCAACTCCAACCATGGAATAGTTCCCAAGGTGGCTTGCATGCCACCTTCATGGAGTGGAGGGCTCTACTCACGATTCCTCTGTGCAGAGAGGCAGTCTCCTCCATCCACACTCAGAGATGTTGCAGGATACTTCTCTGGTTTCCTGGGTCCTCCAAATGGGTTCTTTACATAGCTCTGGGTGACCACAAACCATTCTGTTTCAGGGGCGGACTCCAGAAGCTCCTTCCTCTGCCGCCATCTTGGTTCCATCCCATGAACTTGCTGTTTAGATCATTCATTATTATGCCCCTTTGCTAATGTCAGGAGAGGAATCCCACTTGTTTGCTGTTTTGATTGGTTACTGCACCCGTCAATTGTCTGGGGAGGGACAATGATAAGTCCCCTTGATAATATCTGGGGCTTTTCCTGGATCCCAGACAAAATCCGAATCTGAATGGGGGTTCTTGCAGGGTTTTCCCAGCAGCTGTCTTGTGGGGGCTTCATGGTCACACTTTGCCAGCTGTGTTTTCCTGCCAGATTGCAGATTCGTCTCTTTATTCCCTAATATAGTCTGCCTCAGTGAAAGTACTGGTTCATGTAGTAATTCTATATTTTACCTGTTGAGATACTACCAAATTGTTCGCCAAAGCATCTGTACCATGTTACATCCCCCCCAGCAATGCACATGTGTTGTCCGATAGGTTCTGGCTAGTTCATTTGATACTTGCCTGCCCAAGCAAGTAAGCTTCTTGGTGATTTAGACTGTTTCCTCTATTCACCGTTGCATCCTCAGCATCTAGTGCACACAGTATGTGCTTAACTAATATATGATGGAATCACCAGCTCTAAGAGGTATGGATTTTTCCTCCTCCTTTTATAACTGGAAAAAACCCTGAGAATCATGGAGGGTAAAACACTCCCCTCTCACCAGGTTTTGCAGAGCCTGGGTTCATGGGTGTTAAAACAACACTTCTCAAACCTGGACGAGTGCACACAATATCCTCTGTGGAACTTTTGAGGATGCAATTCTGGTTCAGCATTTCTGGGTGGGAGCTCAAGGTTCTGCGTTGCTGACTAGCTCTCAGGTAGTGCTGATGGTGCATGTTGGTGGACCACACTTTGAGTAGCTGGACCTTAGAGCTCAGGGCTGCAAACCTCTCTTTCTTTGCCTAGCTCTCGCATCAGTGCTTAAGACGAACAAGGCTTTCCTTACCTTGGCTGCCACATTTACATAATTTGCCATGTGGTTGGTACAAGTTGCTTCAACTCTCTCAATCTCTGGTTCCTCTTCTGTGAAAGCAGGCTCATGAACATGATATTGCAAGGTGGTTGGATGGTTAAACAACAAGAATGCAAAGAAATGTTTATTGAGTGCCTACTATGTTCTAAACATTTTCATGCACTGCCTTTTTCACCATCACCACTATCTTGTGAAGTGGGTGCCACTGAAGGCCCCTTTACAGGTGGGCAGTGGTACAGCTTAAGGCTTAAGGACTTGCCATGGGAAGTTAGGTTTCCCAGACATACATCTTGATCTGCCAATTACTGACTGTGTGTTTGGCCAAGGTGGAAACTTTCTTTCTGCCTGAAGTCTGAAGCCAGTCTGTGCTGTAAGGGACAGTGTGGTTGGGAGAGGGAGGTTTGGGGTCTCCACAACATCCTTCCTCTCTCAGGAGGACTGTCTTTCCCCAACCTTCTTGCTCAGCAGCTCTGCTGGGAGCTCCATCCTTCAAGCTCTCCTCACCTGAGACCACCCCAAAGGGGAATTCTGACCAGGAACTAGGGCATGTCAGGAGACTTGCATTAGTCCCATTGGGTGCTCCATCCTGGTTGTGCGAGCAGGAACCTAGCAAGGACATGAAGGTTTCAAGGTATTTCCTCCATGGGCCACCTCTATGTCTGAGACTCCACCATAAAAATTGTTCCTGGGAAGAGTGGCAGAGAGAAAGGGTTTGGGATTGAGAGTTTGACAGACCAGTGTTCACTCCAGCTGTGTGACCTTGGGCCAGAGGCTTTGCTTCTCTGACCCTCAATTTCCTCTTCTGTTAAATAGACATCTCCCCTTTCTCTGGATGTCACCAGCTGGGTCTCCCCACATAATTCTTGGTTCTGGTCTAGAAAGCTGAGAGGAGGGTGGCAGGGAGGATGTGGACATCGTTTCTGGTCCACAGTGGGTTTACTTCACGCAGCGTGCCTGGGACTGTGTACGTGTGCTTCAGCTGACTACTTATTACACTGTAGGCACACTTTGGGCAAAATACCAGACACACAGTAGGCACACTCTATGTAGACTGTGCAGTACAGAGTAGGCACACCCTATGCAGAGTCATCAGCACACTATCAGCAGACAGTGTAGCCTGCCTGGCACTCAGTAAGCACACTTTATGTAGGTGCCTGGCACATAGTAGGTGTGGTCTATGAAGAGTTCTCAGCACACATTGTTGCCCTGTATAGAATGTGCAGCACTCTATAGTTTCACTATGTATAGAAACTCAACATACAGTAAGCACATTGTGCAGACTGCCCAGTACACAGTAGGTGCTCCATGACGACTGCCTGGAATGCAACAGGTGCTCTATGTTATAGAGAGTCAAGGACACAGTAGATGCTCTACGAAGAGTACCTGGAATGCAGTAGGTTCTCTTTGTATAGAGCCCAACACATTATAGTTGTTCTACATACAATGCCTCATGTACAGTAGGTATGCTATAGATTGCCTTGCACACAGTAGGTGTTGTATCTGTAGGAACTCGGTCCATAGTGGGCCCAGCATGAAGACTGCCCAGTACACATTAAGCAATCTATGAGGTGGGACAGAGCACGGTACGTTCTCTACGGAGAATGTCTGGAACACAGTAGGTGCCCTATGTAGGCTGCCTGGAACCAGTAGGTGTACTATGTAGAGCGTCCAGAACTCAGTAAATGCTCTATATAGAGTTAGTAGAACACAATCGGTGCTCGATGTTGAATGCCTGGAACACAGCTCATGTACTATGTAGGGTGCCGAGAATACAGTGGGTGCTGTATGAAAATGTCCAGCACACAGTAAGTGCTCTATGAAGAGTTCATGACACAGTAGGTGTTCTGTGATGAGTGTCTGGAACACACTCAATGCTCTAGGTAGTGGGTCTGGCACATGGTTGGTATGGTATGTAGAGTGCCTAGAGCCAAGTAGAAACTCTCTATGAAGAGTGCCCAACACACAGTAGGTGCTGTGCGAACAGTGCTCTGTAAAGAGTGCTGGAGACAGTAGGTGCTCTATGTAGTGCATATGTCATGTGGTAGGTGTACTATGTAGAGCGCCTGGCATGAAGAGTGCCTGGCACACAGTGGTGTTATATGAAGAATGCCCGGCACACAGTAGGCACGCTATGCACAGCACTCTGCACAGAGTAGGCTACCTTAGTACAGCACCCTGCACACCCGCAGCTCCAGTCCTAGCTGCCAGCCCCTCTCCTTCTCTCCCTCTTTCTGAGGCTCCTGGTCCTTCCCACCTCCTTGTGGCACCCTCCTCTGCCCCCTCTAAGGCCCCCTCCCATACCCCTTTCCCAGATGGGGAGACAGAGGCCGCAGAGAGGGCCTGTGCTGCCCACCGTCAGTGCAAGGAGAAGGCAGGATGGGGTCTCCACTCAGGGCCCCTGGTCTGTGCCCTGCTGCCTGGACCACATGCCCTCACGGTCCCTCCCAGACTGACCCCCACTTCCCCCCATCCTCCTCTCGGGTCCCCAAACCTGAGCCCAGCCCCCAGGTGTGCTTTGCCAACCTGACCAGCGTCTTTTATCCCCAGAATTTGATCCCTGTTTTCTTTATTCCTGGACCGGTTCTAACCGGGGTTTAATTCCTAACAGGTTTTACAGTCTGGAAATGGACCTTGCAATTCCTGGTGGACTCTGGCCACATGCTGGGAGCGTTTAGGGAAAGGGATTTGACCCGTGATGCTCCCCTGTCCCCTGAACGCCTGCTTTCCCCACTGCACCCTGGCCTTGGACAGCACAGGGCTGGATGTAAACTTGGGACCCAGGGACCTTTGTCCTTCTCCACCAGCTCATTCCTCTGACACGTGGTGGGAGGGGCTGAACGCTGCTTCCCTGGCCACACTGTGACCCTGAGCCAGGGCCTTAGCCACTTTTGAACCCCCGGTCCCTCTCCCAGCCCCTTATTTTGGTCAGGAGGCCAGGCAGGGAGGAGGCAGGCAGCCAGTGGGGATTGGCTGGTTTAGCCCTGCCCCTTGCAGCCGAACTCAGCTCAGGCACCAGGGTCAAAGACATCTCAGGAGGAGGCAGGAGACAGGCGCACTGGACAAGCCTCTTCTGCCAGGTCCGGGGTGACAAGTCTGGGGAGGGGTTTTGTCTGGGTGCCCGCTGAGAAAGTGAGGGTGGTGGTGCATCAAATTGTGGTTACCGGGTAACTGCCCCCCACTGTCCTCCCTCTGGCTGTTGCCTCGTTTGGCCTTTCTGGACCCCAGCAGGCTCTTTCTCGGTATCACTCACCTCTCATTTTCTTCCTCTCTGTTTATTTCTCTTGTGTCCCTCTGTCTCTCTGTTTCTTTTCCTCTTCCTCTCACTTGGCCTCTGCCCCCTGAATTTCCCTGGGCCTCCCCCTTCCCTCTCTCAGCCCCGTGCTCACCCACCTCTAAGCCTCCTGCCCTGGCTCAGGCGCTCGCCTCCTTCACCCTGATCCCCTCCTCAATCCCCATCCCAAACCCTGTAAGTCCCCTCTTCCTTGCCCCCCTCCCCAGCTCCCTCTCTCCCCATCCCTGCTCCCCACCTGCTCCCTTCCTTCTTCCCACTGCTGTCCCATCACTGTCCTCTTCCCTGTCCCCCTCCATATTTCCCTCTGTCTCCCCATCCAAGCTCTCAACCTTCTCCACTCCTTCTCCCCATCTCTCTCCCTCTTCATCCACCCCCTCCCTTGTCCTGCTGCTCCCCTCCTTGGCCCTCTGCCTCTACTTTTTATTTATTTTTAAGGACTTATTTATTTCTCTCCCCTCCCCCCCCCACCCTGGTTGTCTGTTCGCCCTGTCTATCTGATGTGTCTTCTTTGTCCGCTTCTGTTGTTGTCGGCGGCACGGGAAATTCTGTTTTTTTTTGTTGCGTCATCTTGTTGTGTTAGCGCTCTGTGTGTGCGGCACCATTCCTGGGCAGGCTGCGCTTTCTTTCGCGCTGGGCGGCTCTCCTTACGGGTGCACTCCTTGCGCGTGGGGCTCCCCTACGCGGGGGACACCCCTGCGTGGCAGGGCACTCCTTGCGTGCATCAGCACTGCGCGTGGGCCAGCTCCACACGGGTCAAGGAGGCCCGGGGTTTGAACCATGGACCTCCCATGTGGTAGACAGATGCCCTAACTACTGGGCCAAGTCTGCCACCTCTGCCTCTACTTTATGAACCACCTTTGCTCCCTCCAAGTGCACCCTCACTACCCCTTTTCCTCGCCCTCAGAGCTCACCCTCTGTGCCTGCTGCCCTGCAGGATGCAGCTCCTGAACCTGTCCTGGCTGGGACCCGGGCCCACAGGCCCCTCCCCGTGGCTGCTCCTGCTGCTGATCGGGGCCTCCTGGTTCCTGGCCCGCGCCCTGGCCTGGTCCTACGCCTTCTATGACACGTGCCGCCACCTTCGATGCTTCCCACAGCTCCCAAGGAGGAACTGGTTCTGGGGCCACCTGGGTCTGGTGAGTGGAGACCACAACCAGGACTGGACTTCCCGAAGGGTCAGGAATGGGGCTCAAGGAGCTGAGAGATGGGGATCTGGCAGAGTCTAGGACACCCACCCTGCAGGTCCATCTCTCTCCTCCATGTACCCTATGCCCCAAGGCCTTTCTCTCATTCTTATCGCCCAGCCTGCTTGGGGTCACTTTCCTGACTGTCTTCCCCATCTCAGTGCACCCTGTCTCCCCCGGGGGCTCCCAGGTCAGGCTGCATGGGGCCCATGACCTGCTCTGCTCCCAGGCTATACCCTGGTATTGTGCCTTCCCCAGGGCACAGCCCAGTGTCTGCTCTCAGTGGACCCCAGGGCAGAGTCTAACATTCTCTGTACCGTGGGGGCACAGCTGGGCTAGAGAGGGAGTCGCCCCAACCACCCCTCCTAGGCACCTTCCTCTTCTCATCTTGCCCGTCCCCCTAGAATTACCAGTGTGTCCCGTTGCCCAACCTGGACAAAAGTTGGCTACTTCCCTTTTCAGAGGCTGTCCTGGAATTCCAAGTCTTGACCTCCTCAGACTTGACCCTGCTCCCACTTGTATTAAATGGTTAATTATCTAGATGATTGTTAATCATCTTTCTCTCCCATTAAACTGGTTAGGGGGGGGCAGGTACTCTGTCCACAGTGCTCAGTCAAAGAGCTGGTACACTCTAGACGTTCAACAAATGTTGACGTCCTAGAGGTTCAGCTGACCATCACCTCCATGGGTCATCCAAGGCCAAAGGGAGGAACTCTCCCTCCTCTGGACCAATTCTGGAGTGCACACAGCTGACAGCTCTCATAACATCCAAAGAAGAGCTACAACTTGGGAAAGGGCTTTCCAAGCCAAGTTCAGGACAGAAGTGAGGAGTCCAAGCTCTTCCTGAAGGTTCGCTGAAATTACGGGCCTTGGAATTCCCTAAGGCCACAGGATTGTCATAAAATTACTGCAATTCTACCTCCTGCCTGACCTTAGAGTCTGGTCTTAATGGCCCTTCCCTTCCTCCCATCCCTCTTGCTCTATGACCTAAGCTTAGTCAGTCTCCCTCTCTGGACCAGTTTCACCTAGCACATTGAATCTTCACCGCAGGGTCCATGGGGAGCAGGCAACAGGGTACACAGGTGAAAGTGACTCATATCCACCTGTTTGGAGAAGACTGGGCATCAGGCACAATGGGGCATCCCTGGGACAGGGGAGGATGGATCAACAAAACTGACCCCTGCCCCACCCCAGCAGGGTACGTGGCCTCAGCCTTTTTTTGTGAATGGCCCCTTGGTGGACTTGTCAATAGGTTCAGGGAGAAGATGCATGGAGATACTCTGCACCCACTCTGGTGGGCAGGTGGTGTCCAGGTGGGAGTACTGTTCTGAATTAGTTCCCGACTGTTCTGAGGGAGGGGGCTTCCAAGGCTGGATTGTGCACCATCTGTAGACCCTCCCCTGGGGAAGGAACACCAGAGCGACCACTATACAGGTTCTCCCTCCAGGACCTCTTCCACGAGCTCACCCCACATGCCCTCCTCCATGGTTTGTCCTGACTGCAAATCTCTACACCACCCCGCTCTTGTCTCTCCCCTGAGGGATCTCCACCTTCAGGGCCTCCACTAAGATCTTCTTGCAGAGGCCTCCCCCTCCCCATGACTACTCCTCCAAGGGCTCTCCCCACAATTCATTTTCCAATGCCCCTTCCCCATGCGCCTCATTACGGCCCCTCCCACACCAGCCCTCCCGCCCCTTCCCACATCCCAAGCCACCTCCCCTTCTGGCTACCGGCTGTGTTGGAACTTCTCCCAGCTTGAGAAAATCTGTCTTCTCTCAAGCTCTGCCTCTCAGTGGGTGGAGAACGTGTCTTCTAACTCTGTCCTGGGTCATGTTCTTGAGACCTTGAGACACCAGGACCTTCTGGCCTCAGAGACACTAGACACCCCCCATCACTGTAGAATCCCTACAGTGTTTGCACCAATGTAGGAGGTTGGACCAGTGTTTCAGGAGGTGGAGACCTGTAGGCGGCTGCTCCTAGGAGGTAACTGCATACCATTGTTTGCAGGTCAAACCAACAGAGCAGGGCTTGAAGGTACTGGAAAAGCATGTGGCCACCTACCCCCAGTGTCTTGTGAACTGGTGGGGACCCCTCATTCCCATTGTCACTCTGTGGCACCCTGACTTCATCCGGTGTGTCACCAACACCTCAGGTACCCATGCCGAGCTTGTGGTGATCATGCTGTGGGGGCTTCAGTGCTATTAAGATCCTTTATCCCAAGCTTTGAGGGCCTCTGCAGGGGTCCCTCTTCCCCTCTTCTCTCTCAGCCATTTTTCTATTTCGGCAACCCCTTATTTCACTGTCAGCCCCACGGTGGACCCACTGGGCCATTGTAGTCCCAAGAGGCCTCAATCCAAAACCCTGTTCTGGAAGAACCCCCAGTATTGGGGTGATGGATCTAGAGAGAGAGATCATCAACCCTATGTGGTCAGGAATGGGGACAGAGAGACAGAGATGGGCTGGGCCAGCCCAGAGGTAGGAGCCAGGCTTCTGCCAGGCAAGCTGGAATTCGTCCTGGAGGAGAGGGGACTGGAACTGGGTCTGGAACAATAAGTAGGAACTTTTATGCCAGGTGCAGGGTGCTGCTGTGGGCAGTGGTAGTGGGTGACTCTGGGAAGGACCCTAGACTCCCCTATTGCTGAGTTTAAGCAAAGGAACAATATCCATTGACTGAAAACTCCAGGAACAACTGTCATCTGGCACAGCTGGATCCAGAATTTAAAGGATGTTATCAGGAATCTCTCTCCATCTCTTAGTTCCACTTTTCTCTGGCTCAGCCTTACTTCCAAGGCAGCTCTTTCCTTGTGGTGTAAACAGTGAATCCCAGAAGCTCACTTCTGATGGGAAAGCTCTGACAATTTCCTATTTTCACAAATGGCGTGGATTTACTTTCAATGTCTTGTCTGAGTCACAGGACCAATTCCTGAGCCAGTTGCACAACTCTGATTTCCCACTCTTGGACTTCGGACCCTGAGAGCTATTGTTTTTGGGGGCAGAAAACAACTTGAATATTAAGAACTTAGGTCATGAATTCAAACACAGCTGTTCTTGGGTCTAAGTCTCCCCACTTGCTATTTGAAGGGCCCTGTACAAGTGACTTCATCACCACAACCTCTATCTCCTTCTTGGAAAAATGGAGATGAGAGGAGAACCAAGGTGAGGGTTATGTTTTGTTTTTTTTTAATTTTAATTTTAATTTTTTAATTTTTAAAATTCATTTAAAAAATATTACATTCAAAAAATATGAGGTCCCATTCAACCCCCCCACCCCCATCCCACCACTCCCCCCACAGCAACACTCTCTCCCATCATCATGACACATCCATTGCATTTGGTAAGTATATCTCTGGGTATCACTGTGCCTCATGGTCAATGGTCCACATCATAGCCCATACTCTCCCACATTCCATCCAGTGGGGAGGGTGATGTTTTTGAACCAAATGGAGAAAAACCTTTCT
Organism: Dasypus novemcinctus; assembly: GCF_030445035.2. Lineage (NCBI taxonomy): Eukaryota > Metazoa > Chordata > Mammalia > Cingulata > Dasypodidae > Dasypus > Dasypus novemcinctus. The sequence goes on from NW_026688150.1 coordinate 537,377, forward strand.
GCTCCTGTACCTAGAGACCCTGCAATTGTTGTGTGTCAGGCTCTGTGATCCACGAGGAGGCTTGGTGTGGAGGGCGAGCAGCTGGCTGCGCTCCTGGAGCTCAGGTCTTAGTCTCTGCACTCCAGGTGCTTCTCTGCAGCATCATGGAAAGGTCTGGAATTCATCTTTGTTCCTCCCCAGATTCTGATTTTGGAAAACGGGTCTTCTCTATACACAGGGTCTGGCGAGCATCTATGGGGAGGTGTGGCGCTGGTGGGTTGGGGCCATGTCACGCAGTCATCTGAATCTTCTGCCCACTTTCATTAATCACATCCTCTTCACTATATAGAAATTCTGCGGGCCACAGTCTTCTGCTGCTATGGTCTCTGTGCTCCCTTCAGCTGGGTGAGTGACACAGGGGTGAGTGACAGGAGGAGCCACTGCCCCTGCCAACCTGAGCCCTTAACTGTCAGACCTCCAGTCATTTCTGGTCTTGTGTGGACATGTCTATGTGATGTTTGCTGTGTAACAACACCTGGTCACTTCTGGTGTGTGCTTACACCTGGAATCAAGTGTAAATGTTCTCCATCATGTCTGGGGCTCAGCTGTGGCCATGGATATTTAGGTTATGTCAAGGTCTGTCTAGGTCTTGGCAGAGATGCTGTTTAGGAGAGTCTGTTTCCCCTCTTGGTCATGTCTGAGTGATATTTGTGTCTTTTCTGAGGTCAATTCTGGAATGAGTCTGGTTCCCAGGATCACGCTGGGAAATATCTGTGAACTTATTGGAATCATGTGTGAGGCAGGTATAAGGTATGCCTGGATCACCTCTGGTCCATTTGGGGACATGAACAAGAGCATATTAATATTTTGTCTGGAGCAGGACTGTGGGGCAAGCAAAGGACATGTTAGATTGTCTCCAGCCCATGTCGATATATGTCGTATTATGTTATGGATATGTTAGTGTGTCCCATGCATGTTGTGGCCATGTGAGATATCATGGTCCGTGTATGGAGTTGTCATACAATGCTGAGGTGTTTGGGGTGACCTAGGTTCACAAGATGCTCTTTGTAGAGTGTTGGCTGTGCTCAGGTGCTTCAAAATATGTTGGCCATTAGAGGAGACATGTTGTGCTGTGCTGTGGCATGTTGATCCATGTCAGTGTGTCTAAGCATGCTGGAGCTTGTCTGTGGGTTCTGTCTTTTCTGTAGTCTGTGGCTGCAGCCTGGTCTAGTTCCCCTCGCCTCCCCCTGCTCTCTGCTTGCTCTCTGCATGGCCCCACTCCTGCAATGCTGGGTTTGGTGGGAATGAGGGCAGAACTGCCACCTGTGACCCACCCTTGTGCCCTCCATGGCTCCTGATGACCCATCTCACCTGTCAGCTGCCATTGCACGCAAAGACATGTTCGTCTACCAGTTCGCGAAGCCCTGGCTAGGTGAGTAATTGCAGGCAAGGGGGGTTATGAACAGTCATGGGGGCCAGGAGAAGGGGTGCCCTCACCTATTGCTCATGGCTGTCTCTACTAGGGGATGGACTTGTGATAAGTAATGGTGACAAGTGGAGCCGCCACCGTCGCATGCTGACCCCCGCCTTCCACTTCAACATCCTGAAGCCCTATGTGAAGATTTTCAACAAGAGCACGAACATAATGCACGTGAGTCCCTTGAACCTGAGGTCCCAGATGGAGCTAGTTTTGGGTGGAATGGACTTCAGATACATCTGTAATGGAGTCTTGGCCCTGTTGTGTGGCTTCGAGTCCATTGCTATTTCTCTGTATGCCTCAGTTTCCTTATCTGAAAATGGTGATAATGATCTACACCCTGAAGGGTGATCAAGATGACTTCATGGAAACATGTCCCTCAATCATATATGTGATTAGAAGGCATTGGTTTTTAGGCTCCCTACCAGAATCCTTGGAATCCTAAGACAGTGTTGATGATAATAATGAATGCTGCCTAGAAGCTATTCCTGAGTAACTACTTCAAAACTCTGATTTAAAACATTAGAGTTAATTACTGTTGGAAATCTATGGGTGAGTTGGCTGGCTCTACTGGGTGTGGATGGGCTCATTCATGCATCTGTGATCAGCTGGGGTTCTGGTAAGCAGATATGATTGTTCAAGCTTGCCTCTTACATATGCTTGGGGCTTGGCTCACTCAGGCTGACCTAAAATAGTCTCTGCTGGGTGAACGGTAGTTTTCTCCTTGATATCATTCATGCTTCAACAGGCAGCCCAGGCTTGCACACATGGCAGAGGCAGGGTCCAGGACATTGAGAGAAAATTGTAATGCCTCTGGAAGTCTAGGTTTAGAATGATCATTCTTCACTTTCACTGCATTCTATTAAACAAATCAAGTCACAAGACCAGCCTAGAATCACAAGATGGGGAAGTCAGCTCCACTTCCTAGTGGAAGAATTGGCAGTCACATTGCACAGAGTGTGGCTATAGGGTGAGATGAAACATTGGGGAAAAATAGAGTAATCTGTCTGTCATTTTCCCTACTTGTAATCCAATAACTTAGTTTGTCACTCTTTCATGGATTCTTCGAGAACACACAAGACTCGAGTCAGAGTCAAAGAGTTAGCTATTCATGGCACAGTGTATGCTTCATGTTGGTTTTGACTCTTTCCCCAAGTCACAAGTCACCCAAGTCTCATAGGGTGACACAGGTATGCTTAAATCAATGCCTGGCCATGCAGACCATTGCATTAGAGGGTAGGAACACTAATTTTAGGGAATCTGCAACTTGCATAGGAAGAACAAGAATGCTTGATTTTGGTCCAAGAGAAGGCATTACCTCATCCCTCAAGGATGCTTGCTGCAAGCACAATTCTGAGAAATGGTTCAGGTAAAGAGTGCCAGGTGTTTGAATTCCTGGCATTTCCAGAAAGATGTAAACTCCTTCGTAGGGCCCATGAAGGACTGCTTCTCTCAACATAGGGGGTATTTTTCTAATCAGTCCATAACAAGGATGATAATGATGACCATAATGAAAGATAATATTTATTAAGTACTTACTATGCATCAGAAACTGTGCCATTCTAAGATATATGTTGTCCAATTTAATTTTCTCAACCCTATGAGGCAGAGATGATCATTTTTGCCCTAACAGAAATGTTTAAACAGAGGCTCAGCGGGGTTAAGGACCTTGCCCAGAGTCATTCAGCTGTTACCTGGTCTCCTTTATCTGACACGGAAGATCAGCTTAACTTTATGCAAGATTTGACAGCTGGTACCCAGAAGAAGATGTTCATTTGATTGAGGACATACAAGCACAGCATGCCAAATTGTGGCTTGAACCCTTGTCTCCTGACTCCCAGGCATGGAATCTTCATGTCCTGTCACTGACGCCTTCCACTCCCACTTAAGCCTGGTTGTCCCTGAAAGTGGATGCCTGGTGTGAAGGACCAGGCTGGGTTCTGAGTAGATTCCAACCTGGTAAGTGGGCTGAGGTGCACATAGGGATCATCCCCATTTCTTTCCCTCTCTTTTGCCAGGCCAAGTGGCAGCGCCTGGTCTTGGAGGGCAGCTCCTGTCTGGACATGTTTGAGCACACCAGCCTCATGATGCTGGACAGTCTTCAGAAATGCATCTTCAGCTTCGACAGCCACTGCCAGGAGTGAGAATTTGGTGTCCATTCACACAAGGGGAATAGGTGGGGGGAGAGAGAGAGGAGTGATTATAGCAATGAAAAGGGCTTTCCTGGAGAAGGAAGGTCAGAGCAGAGCAATGAAGGACAAGGGAGGGGAGAGAGAAAGAGAGGAAGTTCCAGGCAGTGAAAATATTAGAATAAAGGCAAGGAGGGCTAGAAGAGTAGGACAATGAGGCCACCATGGATTGGGGTTGGGGAAGTTATATCTTAAGGACTCTCATAATCCAGGCGACAGTGTAGGAATTAATCCTTATGTTTCTTTAGAAGCTATGGAAGGGGATGAGTAGATAAGAGGTTTGTTCTGAGTAAAGCTTTGTAGATCTGTTTCTTTGTAGGTCTGATTTTGACTGTTGTGTTGACATTGGACATAAAGAGACAATAGAGAGGGCTGGGCCAATGGATCCATTGGGAAGATGATGCCTGAGATGGATGGAGAGTTTGGGGGAGGAGAAGGAGCATGCATGATGGTTATTGGTCAAGAAGGGAGAGATAGTCATGTAGTCCCAAGCTCTGCTCTGAGGACATGAGGACTGAGAGGTAGCTCACTGATATGAGGTTGCAGGGAGAGAAGAAAGTCTGGAGAGGCACACCTCCTGAGTCATCCCCACTATGTATCCCTGGGGAAAACTTTTCCTGGATGCTCAGGTTCCTGGTAGGAGGTAGCTCCCAGGTTCTGTTTGGAGATGCTCCTTGGCCTTCATGGGTGTTAAGTTGTTGCTTCCCTTTATGTCCTCCTCCTCCAGGAAGCCCAGTGAATACATCACCAGTATCTTGGAGCTCAGTGCACTTGTGGCGAAACGGAAAGAGCAGATCTTCCTGCACAAGGACTTGCTGTACCGCCTCAGTTCTTATGGGCGGCGCTTCCACAGGACATGTCGCTTGGTGCACAACTTCACAAATGCTGTCATCCAGGAGCGGCGCCGAACGCTCCCTGATAAGGCTGCTGATGAGTTCCTCATGACAAAGGCCAGAACCAAAACTTTGGACTTCATTGATGTGCTCCTGCTGGCCAAGGTGAGCTCCTTTGGGATCTGAGTTCAAGATGTAGGCAGGACCTTGATCTCAATTGTTAGACCAAAGAACTCGGATTCAGTCCAGAGGGCACTTGTGAGCCATGCGAGGTGTTTGAGAAAGTGAGGGATTCAGTATCTTATAAGGTGAGCAAATGTCTCTTGGGGAAGGCAATGTGTAACTTTCAATGCACATTACCAGTATATCATCTCATACCCCAGATTGCTAGGCTTTTTTTTCTTAGAAAGCTCTCATTATGCAGAGATGGGAAAATATTTATGGAGCATTGATGGTTTCCATTAGTGTCAAAACAAGAGACAAGGACAACAGCAAGGTGGATTGTAGGGTGGGGGCTATGGGGATGGTGGGGAAGGGATGTTCTAAGAGTGCAGGGTGTGCTTGAGTTTCTGAATGGATGATGGCTCTTCAGACAATGTCTTGGTTAGGGTGGGAGGCTCTCAGAGCTGGAGTGATTCTGGAGTCTTGCAATCTCTTCAGGATGAGGATGGGAAAGAACTATCAGATGAGGACATCCGAGCAGAGGCTGACACCTTCATGTTTGCAGGTGAGAGTCCCAGCCTGGGATCATGGTAGCACTAGGCGACTCTCCAGTCCAAAATCTTGGTGGGTGGACCCTGGACCACTCTATCCTGCACTGTCCTCCTTAAGGACTCCATGGCAAGGAGCTGCCTGCCCTCTGGTGTTTAATCAATCCAGAGGTTCAAGCCCACCTGACTGTTCCCCTCAGGCCATGACACCACGGCCAGTGGCCTCTCCTGGGCCCTGTACAACCTCGCTAAACACCCAGAGTACCAGGAGCGCTGCCGGCAGGAGGTGCAAGAGCTCCTGAGGGACCGCGGGTCAGAGGAGATTGAATGGTGAGTGCATGTTCTCATGACCTGTCCCTAAGTCCCTCTCATTGCCTCTGCTCTCCAGATGGGGACAGAAGAAGATCTTTTGGTTGATTCTTCCTTTATTGATTAGTGTGGCTAGGAGGAGAGCCCAGTGACAGGCCATGGTACGCAACCTGGGTCTCAATGGAAATGGTCCAGGTTTTGGGTGAGAAAGATCTGGCTTCAAATCCTCAACCTACTGTTAATTTGCTGATTTATGAAAATGGGTTATGTCTTCTCTTCAAGACTGAGTTTCTTCCTCTAACATGGGACTAATCTTCAATCCCCAGGGATCTGTGAGAGTTAGCAGCAAAATGTAAGGGCAGATGCTGGTTAGGATGTGGTCAGTTAATGAGCTTCTCCTTTCCTCCCTTGCTTTTCTTCCTTGAAACCATGGTTTTCTGAATATCTTTCCTCTCCTGAATATTTTCTCTTCTACTGCCACAAAATTCCTACTCTATTGTGTGGCCCAGGCATTCTTTGAAGACACCTATGGGTAAGAACTTTCCATCTCTTGCTGAGGAAATCCTCCATCACCCACCTGCCTTGAATTGTACTCAACCCCACCTCTGCTCACAGCCTCCTTCTGGTCCAGGCATGATCAAGTCTCGAGTTGTACCTTCTAGGCACTCCCAGACTGGTGTGAGAACAGTCCCATTTCAAGAGACTCCCAGCTCACATGGGCTGGTTTAGGGCTAAGAGAAATTAAGGAACACCTAGGGTGGTGGTGGAGTGGAGAAACCATCTCAACTAAGATCTTTTTTATCAGTAGTCATTTAGGTGCTTTAGGCCAAAGAGTACAGTGCTTTCAGCCAAAGAGACAAATGCCAACTAGAGAGGGAAAGGGAGAGATAGAGGAAAAGAGGGAAGGATTCCAGCAAATTGCATAAACCAGGGATGTCCAAATCTTTTTGTAGTTTAGGGCTTCCTGCCTTTTCTCCCGTGATGGTTTTGCAGAAGGAGCCAAGGATGTAGTTGGTGCTGTAAACTTTGGAACCTCAAGCTGTCCTCATTACCCCTAGAACTGATGAGGCTTCTTACAACTTTCTCCTTTGCCAGGGGTAGGACAGAGTCACAGCTGTGTGGAATAATCCAAGTTGTGCAGGTCTAGACTGTAGTTTGTCAGGGAGCCTAATGAGGCTTCACACCTGTTTCTCCCCTCCCTGGGTCAGGGATGGAGCTGCAGGTGTGGGCAGCAATCTATGCAGTGCAATTCCAAGATGCCTGCAATAGCCCTGGTAGACTTCTGATTATTCAGTCTGTGCCAGCCAAATGTACCTGCAGTTACCTGGATAGGCTGGTGCAGGTTCTGCCAGCTTCCTCCCTGCCAGAGTTGGGGCTGAATCCTAGGCTAGGGCTGCAGGCTGATCTGGGTGAAAGAAATGGGTTACTATCGTCACTGTGATTATCAGCATGGCTTCCCCTCAGGCTAGGGATGTTGTCAAAATGGTGGCTGGCCTCTTTCTAACTTGGACAGATTCACATCCCAGCTTTTCCTAGGAATTTTCCTTAGCCAACTGAGTCTACTAATTAGTAGCCAAAATCAGCACCAACTGTCTCCTTCTCCCCTGTTTGTGGGAAATGGAGCTTCAAATTCCAGCCACAGAATAGCTCCTCAGGCAGCTTATGCTGCCTGACAGTCACTGGCCTCCATGGATTGGCTGGTAATTTCACAGAGAGCCTGGCGCAGGTCCTTCCAGCTTCCTTCCTACCAGAGGTGGGGCTGGGGCTTTGGCTAGAGCTTCCATCTGGCCTGGATGGAAAGAATGCGGCCCCAGCAGCACCATGATTTCCCCTCGTGCCAGGCACAGAGTTAAGATGGTGGCTCCTGGCCTCTTTCTGAATTGGACAGGCTCAAACTTTAGCTGTTCTCAGGATTATGCTTTAGTGCACTGCCTTTACTCCTCTGCAGCTGAAGCGGTGCTCAACCATCTCTTCCTCCCCATTTTTGGGAATTGGAGTTTTCAGTTTCAGGCATGGTGAGATCCATAGCTCCCAAGGCAGCTTGTGCCTCCAGTGGATATTGGGCACTGGTCTCCAGGGCATGGAACACTCTTCCTATTGAGTCTTCTCTGCAGATGGGCTGTCTCCTCCTTACATTCCTTCAAGGATGTGGCAGAATGCTCTTCTAGTCTCCTGGAGCCCCCCTAACAGGTGCTTCAGCTAGCTCCAGATAGCTCTGGGTGTTTGCTAACTGCCCTGTAGCAGGAGCTGATTTTAGGAGTTCCTTACTCTGCCACCATCTTGCTGGTTGTCTCCCAAATACTTTTGAAGTGTGTGGTGTGAGAGACAGACAAGTTTAGGAGATAAAGATGGTGTATTGCAACAGAGTCTCATTGTGGGAAATCATTAATGCATTCAATTGTATTTATCCCTTTTTCATTATAGAAGTTACAGGTTTGTAGAAAACACAGTTTTCATATGCTCCCCTATTATTAACAACTTGCTTTAGTGTGGTGCATTTATTGCAATCATGAAATCATATTACTATAATTGTTCTATTAACCATAGTCCATGGTTTATAGTAGGTTTCACTGTTTGTGTTGTATAGTACTATGATTTCTTGTTTGCTTTTTTTTTCATTTACAAAATTTATTGAAGTTTATCACTCATACATAAACATACATAAACAATAAGTGTATAGTAAAAGTTGTGACCTTAGAAAAAAACCTGCATAACATCATACAGGGCTCTCATACCTTACCCTTCCATCAATCCTTTGCATTCTTGTAAAACATTTTTTAACAAATGTTAAGTAATATTTTGAGGATGATGAATCATCATGATAGATTCATCATCCTCAAAATATTACTACTAATCAAAGTATTTTACATTTGGTGGTTTTACCCCCCAATGCACCTTATTAATATTATTATTATATTATTCATACAGGAACATACATAAATAATAACTGTGTAGCAAAAGATGTGAACTTAAAAAGCAAATGAATATAACATCATACAGGGTTCCATAAAACAACCCACCACCAACACCTTGCTTTGTTGTGAGACAGTTGCTACAAATGAAAAAAGAATATCTTCAAAGTCTTACTACTGAGTATACTCCATACATTACATTTGGTGTATTTTTCCCCCAACACACCCTATTATTATTTTTAAAATATTTTTATTACGGAAGTTGTGAACTTGCTGGACAATCATGCTCATGTGCAGAATTCACATATACCATCACTCCATCAACACACCATACCATGGTGGAACATTTGTAACAGATTGTGAGATAATATCATCAGGCTATTACCACTAACCATGGTCTATAGCGAACATTTCACACACTTTTTCCATATTGCCCCATTATCAACACAGTATATCTTTGACGTATAAGCCTTAATATTACAGTATTGCTGTTAACCACAGTCCCATAGGCCACTCCAGTTCTATTTTTCCCATGCTTCTCCACATTCCCTCCACAGGGCAATAGTTATGTATACCTGCTCTAGCTCAGAAAGGATACTCTTACAACTCTCTGTACCATCAATTCTCATCCATCTCTTGGTTCACTGTGATATCCAGTCTCTAGATTATCCTCTCACTTTTTTTCAATTGACATTTACATCCCTAGACTACCCTTTCCATACACAATCCCATTTATAAACCAGTTGCTACTTACTATAATGTGTTACCATCAACTCTATACATTTCCGCACTTTTATAGTGAAGTTAATTACAACCTCTACGTACATTAAATCTCAGTTGTCATTCTCAGCCCTTCCCTTATCTCCTTTAAGAAACCATCACCTACCACCAAGTCTTGAAGCTGTTTTCCTACATTACTTTTAGAAGCTCTGTGGTTCTTGCTTTTACATGTGGGTCTTTCATCCTTTTAGAGTTGATTTCTGTACAGGGTGTGGGATAGGGGTCCTCTTTCTTTCTTTTGGCTTTGGATAGCCAGTTCTCCCAGCATCTTTTGTGAATGGACTTTCTGCCCGACCTGGGTGGGTTTGACAGAGTTGTCAAAAGTCACTTGTCCCTAGATGTGAGGGTTTCTTTCTTTCTTTCTTTCTTTCTTTCTTTCTTTCTTTCTTTCTTTCTTTCTTTCTTTCTTTCTTTCTTTCTTTCTTTCTTTCTTTCTTTCTTTCTTTCTTTCTTTCTTTCTTTCTTTTCTTTCTTTTCTTTCCTTTCTTTCCTTTCTTTCTTTCTCTCTCTCTCTTTCTTTCTTTCTTTTCTTTTAAATGTTACATTGAAAAATATGATGTCCCCATATACCCCCCACCACTCCCCCCACCCCTCCCACATCAACAGCCTCTTCCATCATCGAGGCACATCCACTGCACCTGGCAGATACATTCTGGAGCACCGCTGCACCACATGGACAGTGGTCCACATTGCAGTCCACACTCTCCCCCAGTCCAGACAGTGGGCCATGGCAGGACACACAACGTCCAGCACCCATCCCTGCAGCACCACCTAGGACAACTCCAAATCCTGAAAATGTGCCCACATCATATCTCTTCTTCCCTCTTATTACCATCAGCAGCTACCGTGGCCACTTTCTCCACATCAATATTACAATTTCTTCCCTTACTATTCACAATTGTTCCCCAGGAAACACCAGTAAGTCCACTCTAATCCATTCTCTATTCCTCCATCTTGTGGACCCTGAGATGGTTATGTCCAGTCCCCCTCTACCTCAAGAGGGGCCTTAGATTCCACATGGATGATGGATGCAATTCTCCTGCTTGCAGTTGTAGCCATGAGCTATCAATTTGGTTCCTTTGGTCTATGTGTCTGTCTTCAGGTCAATACAATGATGTTTTTACACTGTAGCTGAGTAATATAATTTATTTATTTATCTATCTATTTATTTATTTCTCTCCCCCCCTCCCCCGATGTCTGCTCTCTGTGTCCATTCGCTGAGTGTTCTTCTGCAACCACTTCCATCCTTATCAGTGGCACCGGGAATCTGTGTTTCTTTTCGTTGCATCGTCTTTTTGTGTCAGCTCTCCATGTGTGCAGGGCCATTCTTGGGCAGGCTGCCCTTTTCTTTCGTGCTAAGCGGCTCTCCTTACGTGGCGCACTCCTTGTGCATGGGGCTCCCCTAGGCGGGGGACACCCCTGTGTGGCACGGCATTCCTTGCTTGCATCAGCACTGTGCATGAGCCAGCTCCACACAAGTCAAGGAGGCCCAGGGTTTGAACTGCGGACCTCCCATGTGGCAGGTGGATGCCCTATCCATTGGACCAAGTTGCCTTCCCTGGGTAATATAATTTAAACTTCTCATGTGTGAGTCCTCCAACCTTGTTTTTTCTTTCTAAAAATGTTTCTGGCTATTTGGGGTCCCCTTACACTTCGAAATAATTTTGATAATTGTGTTTTCCACTTATTTAAAATACGCTGGGGGAATTTTTTATCAGGTTTGCATTGAATCTGTATATCAATTTGGGTATTTGGGCAGAATTGTCATCTTAATGATATTTAGTTTTCCAATCCATGAGCATGGGATGTTCCTCCAATTACTTAGGCCATTTTTGATTTCTTTTAACAATGCACCGTAATTTTCTGAATACAAGTGCTTTACATCCTGAATAAGTTTATTCTTAAATATTATTCCTTTTAGTCTCTGTTGTAAATGGAATTGTTTGCCTGACTTCCTTCTCAGATTGTGCATTACAAGTGTCTTTTTAAAAGGACACATATTTATTTATTTAAAAAGAAACTTAGATTACACAAAAAATATATGGGGTTTCCATATGCCCCACTCCCTAGCACTCCCACATTTTCCCACATCAGCAACAACCTTCATTAATTTGGTACATTTGTCACAATTGATGAACTCATCTGGGGCATTGCCACTATGTGAAGACTATGGTTTACACTCTTTCCTGCAAATTATTGCAAATTATTATATGATATACAATGGCTTGTATCTGCCATTGAAATATCATTCAGAATAATTCCCAAGTCCCAAAAATGCTCCTAAATTACACTATTTTCCCCCCTCTCTCCCCTCAGAAACTCCAGTAGTCACTGCCTCCACATCCATGATAAAAAGTTCTTCCATTCCTTGGATCACAAATCTAAAGTAGACCAACTGTATGTCTACTCTAGTACATTGTCTGTTCCCCAGTCCTAAGATGTGATGGTGATGCCCACTTCACCTCTAATTGAGCAGGGGCTTAGGTACCATGTGGCAGACAGATGGGGCTTTCTTGCTTGCAGTTACATGCTCTCTCTGTTCCTTGAGATGGTTGTTGTCAGTCATCTTCTCCTTGTTAGTTGTCCTGGGTGACTCCAATGAACTGTAGAGTAGGTGATGCAAGTCTGTTGAGATTCAGGGCCCAATTGGCCCATGGACAGACCAAAGATTTAAGTCTCTTGGACATACAACTATCAACTCTAGTACTAACTGTAGGTTCAGATAGAGGGTCAGCAGAACCATATGTAGGGAAAACACAACTGAGTCCTACTCTATCACAATAGGGAGTGTAAATTCCAAAGTAGGGCCCACTGGCAGGGCACCAAATTCCTGAGCTGTCTGCTCTGTGTATAGTGTCTGGATATCTTCAGAGACCTCAGAAGACTTGCTGTTTTTGGTAATATTTACTTTGTCAGTCTATGCATTCCTGCTGAGATGTGCTTAAGTGGATCCTCTGAATCTTGAAGACCTTATGTTGAGTGAAGCAAGCCAGGCACTGAAGGGCAAATATTACTTGACCTCACTGATATGAATTAAGGAAACTGAGCATGATCACAGAACTAGAGTCTGGAAGATATGCTTACAGGAGATAAGTGTCTTGTAAAGTCTATTTCATATGATTGAAGTATAGCTACTCCTGCTTTTGTTGTTGTTGTTGTTCAGTGCATGCATAGAATAACTTTTTCCAGCCTTTCACTTTCAATCTGTTGGTGTCCTTGGGTCTAAGTTAAGTGTGTTAGACATTATATAGGTGCCTCATATTTTCTTTTCCATTCCACCAGTCTGTTCTTTTCTTTTTTAAAATTATTATAGTCTTTTCAGAAAAAGATACACAGATCACATAAAATGTTACCTTAAAAAATAAAAGAGGGTCCCATGTACCCCCACTTCTCCCCCCAACTCCTCCCACATCAACAACTTCTTTCATCAGTGTGGCACATTCATTGCATTTGATGAATACATATTGGAGCACTGCTCCACAGCATGGATCATAGTTTACATTGTAGTTTACACTCTATCCCAGACCATTCAGTGGGTTATGGCAGAATATATAATGCCTTGCATCTGTTCCTGCAATATCATTCAGGACAACTCCGAGTCCTGAAAATGCTCCCATATCACACCTCTTCTTCCCTTTCCCTGTCCTCAGTATCTCTTGTGGCCACTGACTCCACATGAATGATACAGTTTCTACCCACTCTCTAACCCAACCCCAGCATGGGACATGATTCCTGGGGATAAGCCTCCCTGGTGCTGAGGTATTACAACCAAGCACCAGCTAGTGATGCAACCAGAAAAAGATTTTGTATATAAGGAGTGAATGGTAAAAACAGAGACTTTATATGGCTAATAGACTTCAAAAAGGGTTGGGAGATCATCATAGGGGTCCTGCTTATGCATATCTCAGCAGGATCTCAGAGACAGCCAAAGTAGACACAACCCCAGGTAGTGGTGCTCTGAGGGCTAAGGAGGCACACAGGTCCTACAGTCTTAACAGATGACTCTGGAGTTCAGTGCCTTAGCAGTGGCCCTCTTTTTCAATTTGTGTTCCTAAGTGTGATGGAGTTGGACTTAGATGTGACCTGTCTATGCATATTTCCTCTGTCCCTTTTACTGAACCTTTGATTGGTGCTGGTGTTGATGTATGCTCAGGAGACTTGAATCTCTGGACTGGCCATGGGCCAGCTGGGCCCTGAACCTCAGCAGGATTGTTGGACTTACCCAGGTCCACTACCAGGGAGTAGGCTTGTCAACCACCACACCAGGGAACAGGGAGAGGCTACAGCTGCAAATAGGGGAATCCCATTCATCGCCCATGTGAAATCTAAGCTCCCTCTTGATTTCGAGGTGGATTGGACATTTCCATCCCAGAGTCCTCAGGATGGAGGAATAAAATATGGATTAGAGTGGACTTACTGGTATTCTACTACTGAATTATTGTGACTTTAGCAATGGAAGAAACTGTAGTCTGTTTCTTTTGATTGGGGAGTTTAAGCCATTCACATTCAGTGTTATTATTCTAAAGTTTTTCTTTCACCCATTTTAACCCTTGGGTTTTATCTGCCATATTTTATTTTCACCACTCTTTTGAGACTTTCAGTTACTTTTACTGATATACTCTTCTTTTCTAGATTGTTTTCCAACCCTCTCTCTCCTGTCTTTTCTTTTCAGACTCTGGCACACCCTTTCATGTTTCTTGCAAGGCCAGTTTTTTTGTTATCTGTGAATATTCTAAACTCGGACTCATTTTTGAAAGACAGATTTGCTGGATATAAGTTCTTGGCTGGAAGTTTTTCTCTTACAGTATCTTAAATACATCATACCACTTTTTTTGTGCTTCTGATGAGAAATTGGCACTTAATCTTATTGGTTATCCTTTATATGTTATGCATTGTTTTTCTCTTGCTGCTCTTAGAATTCTTTCTTTGTCTCTGCCATTTGACATTCTGATTGGTATGTGTCTCTGAGTTGGTCTTTTTGGATTTATTTGGATGGGGGTACATTGTACTTCTTGGACAGGAATATCTATGTCCTTCAATAGGGTTGGGAAATTTTCTACCATTATTTCTTCAAATATTCCTTCTACCCCTTTTTCCTTTTCTTCTTCTTCTTGGATACCCAGGACACATATGTTTTCACATCTCTTGATGTTGTTTAGTTCCCTATGACCTTGTTCACCTTTTTCCATTCTTTATTTCATCTGTTCTTTTGTATTTTTTCCCAGAGGTCATGTCTTCAAACTCACTAATCCTTTCTTCTGCCTCCTGAAATCTGTTGTTTTACAACTCCAGTGTATTTTTAACATTTTATTTTTTTAAAAAAGATACATAGATTATGTAAATATTACATCAAAATATAGGGAATTCTCATATGTCCTGCTCAAAACCCCTCCCACATTTTCCAACATTAACTACACACTTCATTAGTGTGGTATATTTGTTACAATTGATGAATACATTTTGGGGCATTACCGCTAAGCATGGATTATAGTTTATATTGTAGTTTAAACTCTGTTCAGCACAATTTTATAAGTTACATGAAGATAAATATGACATAATGTTATATATATCATTTCTCTGATAATTACTAACTTTGAGCATACTTTCATTTTTGAACTCCCATGAATTCCTAGTTCATATCCATTGCCTATCTTTCTGTTGGATTTGCTGTTATTTCTTTTGTTGATTTTAGAGAATTCCTTGAGTACTTAGGGACATTTGGCTGTTAAGTTTGTCTATGTTGTCTGTTTTTAGAAATAACAGAAATATTCTTTGTTATTAAGGTTTATTATTAACATAACAATTGCATTTTCTATTACTTCCTTAATTTTGATGCATTTTCCTAAATTTTATTTGGTCTTGCAGTTTGTACTTTTTGGATTTTAAGAAGTGTTTCCTACCTCTAGGCCACAAAATTGTCTTACATTATCTTCTTTTCCCCCTCTCCCCACACCTGCGAGATGGTTCACTGTCTGTTTGTTCATTGTTGTTTTTTTTCCATTGTCTGTTTTATTTTTCTTCAGGTGGCACCGGGAACCAAACCCATATCTCTCATGTGGAAGTGGGCATTCAACTGCTTGAGCAACATTGCTCCCCACATTATCTTCTTTAACTTTTAGTTTTACCTTTCTTGATAGGTATCTAGTCCACCTGTAGTATATGGAATAGATGATGATCTAGTTCTATTTGTTTCCGTATTATCAGTTGTTTGAACACTGCATCCATCCATGCACAAGGTCTTATTGGGTTGAACTTTACCCAATGTTAAGTTTTCACCTATTTATGTGCATGTCTCTGAGCTCTCTGTTCTTAGTCATGGATCCATTTTCCTGTTCTTGCACAGGAATACACTATTTTTTTTTCCTTCTTTTTCTTATTAAAGCAGCTTTGCAATAGGTTTTGATATCTGGTGGAGTAAATGTTCTTCTTTGATTTTTTTTGGTTTTAAATTGACCTAGCTCTTCATGATCTTTCATTCTTTCAGAAAATTTAGAGAAAGTTTATCAAGTTCCTAAAATAATTCAACTAGATTTTTACATGATTGAATTGAATATGTGATTGTCTTGTGGAATAATGATTACTTCATGATATTAGCACAGACTGTCCTAGAGTGTGAATGGATCTCCATTTATTCAAATAATCTTAATGACTTTTAATGGAGTAAGAGATTTCTGCCTAGAGATTTTAAGTATCTAGTTTTAAATTATCCCTTAGACACTTGTTATTATGGAAATTATTATATTCTATTGATATTTTGCACAATACCAGTAGGATAGTATTTATAAGTTCATTTGGAATGAAGGGCTTTCATATTTCTTGTTATATTTAATCCAGTTATTTTATATTATTATGATTACTGTGTTTTATTATGTTTTCCAACTGGTTGTTATTTTTTATAGAAAAGTTAATGACATATATATATTTACATTAACTTAGAAAATACTAAAGATGGCATTTATATCAGTGGGGAAAATGTGGATCATTTAATAAAACTTCTTGAGAGAACTGGAGAGCAATCAAGAAAAACATTCAATCTGCTTCTCAGATCTTCTAACAAGATAATGTCCACATGAAACAATGAATTGTTAAAAACAAACAGACAAACAAAAGGTAACCAAACCCAGTGATTGTATTTAAAAAAGAAGTCTTAAAACTTCTAGAAGAAACCATGGGGAAATAGGAGGCCCTATTTTGACACAAGTCTCAGGAGATGTGCAAGAAGAAATTGGTACACTTTTAGATGAAAGAGATTCAAAGTAGTGTAAATGTAGTATGGCACTATATAATTTTTTAAAATGCAGAAATGTAATGCTGGAAGAATACACAAAGAATTAATATCTTGGATAATGTGTGGGTAGGGGAAGTTGGTATTGCTGGGTCATAGTGGTGCTCTTTTATAGTTTTCAAAATTTGAACCATTTGTCTTTATAGCCATTGAAATGTTAAAGAGTTACCCAAAAAGAAGGGGTAAATAATTTACCCTGTTACTGAATTCTCAGTGTTTATGAAATTTTTCCAGTGGGTTCTTTTGTGCTTTCTGAAAATAAAGACATTATCAGCCAATGACAATACCTTTCCTCCTATATTTTAAATTACATTAGTCTTCTTTTTTTCCTTGTCCAATTGCATTAGCTAGTATCGCTCATAAATGTGAAATAAGAGTAAACCATTGGCTGTGCTTATTTTCTTATTCATTCATCCTTTGGTTTTGTTTTCTTACCATGCAGAATATACTATTTTCATGCAAATTTTCATGGATGGTTTCTGGGTGTTGGTTTTGTTTAGAAGATTCTAAAATTAGCTGTCTAAATTTTCTCTGGCATTTTCTGATATTATTTTTCTGATCCTCAAGTTTCTGATGTATCAGGGATTTGTTTTGTTATAGAGAGTCAGAGCTAGAGAGAGGCGATGAAAGGGTCTCATGGGGCAAGTTGGAGCTGGGGGAGTCTGTCTTTGCTCCCTGGTCAATTGTGGGGGGATCTCAACAGGGACGACCTGGCCCATTTGCCCTTCCTGACCATGTGCATCAAGGAGAGTCTGCGGCTGCATCCCCCAGTCACCGGCATCCTCCGCCGCTGTACCCAGGACGTGGTGCTCCCGGACGGCCTGGTGATCCCCAAAGGTATCCACAGTGACATGGATGGGGACCCTTGGGCAGGGAGCTGGTTTCCTTAGGCATTGGGGGCCCTGGTCCTGACTGTTCCCTCCTCTTCCACAGGTGTAAACTGCCTAATCAGTATTTTCGGGATGCATCACAACCCGACAGTCTGGCCAAATCCTGAGGTGCTGCCCCTTCCCCAGTGATTTCACGTCCAGGGACCTGAGGGGATGGTGCAGAGTCTTGCCCCGGGAAACCAGATGCACCTCCCCCACCATACACACATCTGCCTCTCAAGAGCATGGTGTCCTGGGAGAATAACCTTAGCTGTCCTGCCTCATCTGCCCCAGGTCTATGACCCCTTCCGCTTCAACCCAGAAAACACCCAGAAGAGGTCACCTCTGGCTTTTATTCCCTTCTCAGCAGGGCCCAGGTGAGGCCAGTGGGCGTCTGGGGTGGGGAGCAGGAGAAGGGTGACTGGGGTCTGGGATTGCGTCTAGACCTGATTGTGGGGGAAGAGGAGGTTCCAGGTGGCCGGCTTTCTAATGCCCCTCTTTCCCCTCCCTGGGAGGATGGACAGTGACTGAAGAAGCTGAGTGAGGTCCAAGGAGAGGTCCCTGGCCTTCTCAGAGTCCCCTCCTGCACATCTGCTGGTCTGAATGGGGTTTGGAGTCTGAGCCAACTCTGAGGACATAGTCACACGGGGTTCCTATGCATGATTAATGTCCACTGCTCTATTGCTCAGGCTGATGTGGGAGAAGGTTGGAGTAGTAGACGAGGTCCAGGAATGATGGCGGCCCAAATGGGAGTCCTGGGCACAGTCCAATTCCTGATCCCGTCCACAGGAACTGCATTGGGCAGACATTCGCCATGTCCGAGATGAAGGTGGCCCTGGCGCTCACGCTGCTGCGCTTCCGCATCCTGCCAGGCATGACAGAGCCCCAGAGGAAGCCGGAGGTGATCCTGCGCACGGAGGATGGACTTTGGTTGCGGGTGGAGCCACTGAGCGCAGGTCCTACTGGATGCATCGACAAAGGGCCTTAGACCCCATCCCTGACCCCACCCATTCGCCTTGGTAGATTCCCTGGATTAAAACATTGCTGTCATCTCTGGTCAGACCTCACTGTGGTTCAGCAGACGGCCTTTGGAGACTGAGTGTATCCAGGGGATGATGGTGGCAGTTTGGAAGTGGGGCTGCTGTCTTTATTGTCTATGACCTTTATTGTCTTTCAGGCTGACCTCAGAGGCCCCACCATGATGGTGAGTTCTTCAAGAGCCCAATCACCGACATTCTCCTGTGGGCCAGAGGGAGCCGTGGTGGTGTTTGAGCAGGAAAAGGTCCAGGGTTAAGGATGGATTTAAGGGGACAGCTTGAGGTTCTGAGTCGAGGGAGAGGAGCTCTTGTAATAGCAGATCCTTTTCTCTGGGCCACAAAGGCGTCTGGCCTGACTAGAACACAGGGTAGAAGGGCTGCAGCCACACCCAGTCCACGACTCACAGTTCCCTCCTTGTGTTGCCAATGGCCCATGCAAGGACACTTGTGACTGCCCCCTTCTAGCCATCCCATCAGTGGTCCCCTTCTCCTCCCTTCAGGTAATCTCCCTTTTGTCTCCTGGTCCTCTGATGATGCTCAGGCAGCCTTGAGAAGAGATACCAGCTGAGTCCCATTGTGTACCAATTGGTCTTCTAAACCCTAGCAGCAGGGTGCATCCCCACCTTTCAACTCTGGGTTCTTCCATTCCATCACAGGCTAACCTCTCTCATCTTGGTGTGTGGTGTGGGGAGGACCTTCTTGTTTGACCCCAGATAGTCATCGTGAAACCCCCAAAACAAAAGTGAAAATGGAACATGTTCTGTGAAATGATTGTCTTCACATCTCACCTCTGCTTATGCAAGTGAATTCCCCTCTCTGTACCTCAGTTTCCTCAAATGTAAAAGGAGGCCAGCAAAAGGACTTAGGTTATACCAGTGACTAAATGTAAATGGCTTAAAGCTTTTCCTGGTGCAGGTTAAAAGTAAATAAATGTGGGAAGCAGATTTGGCTCAACTGATAGAGCATCAGCCTACCACATGGGACATCCAGGGTTCAAACTCAGATCCTCCTGAGCCATGTGGTGAGCTGGTGCATGCATAGTGGTGATGCATGCATGGAGTGCCATGCCACGCAGGGGTGTCCCCCACACAGGGGAACCCCATGCACAAGGAGTGCACCTGGTAAGGAGAACCACCCAGCACAAAAAAAGTGCAGCCTGCCCGGGAGTGGCACTGCATATGTGGAAAGCTGATGCAGTAAGATGATGCAACAAAAAGAGACACAGATACCTGGTGCCATTGACAAGAACACAAGCGGACACAGAAAAACACAGAGTGAATGGATACAGAGAGCAGACAACCAGGAGGAGGGGAAGGGGAGAGAAATAAAATAAAAAGTAACTCTTTAAAAAAAAAAATAAACGAATGTGACTACTATTCCTTTCTCTTCGAGAAAGCTTGTCTCTTGTAAATACAAGCATGCTCTCTTTGAAGACTGGTATCTCTGTTATGCATTTTAAGAGTGTCTTAGAACTCAAAGGCAAGACTTTTGATCTTTGTGTTCATTGAATCAGCTCTCCCCCTTTGAGGGCTGTGCAGATGGGGAATGATTGTTTCTGAAAGCGGTGGGAGCACCTGGAAGTACAATGGTGTGGTGATGTCATAGAAGCTTCAGTTAATATCTCAGATTAATATCCTGTTACAAATGTTCTCTTTTCATTGCCCAAGGGTGTCTTCATCACTGAGCCACAGCTGACCCTAAAATTCATCTTTCTAGCTGAACTTCTCTCCATCAAGACTTCCCAGGCACCTTCGACTCCTTCCTGTTCTCCTAATATTCCCTGTCTCTTTGCACCACGGAGTTCTTTCCCATGCTTTTATGGTTACTAGGTTAATTTGTTACTATCTTTATTTAAAGAGAACAAGCCTAGTTATTTTATAATGTGTGTCTGATCACTGCAATATCTGAAGTCCTTGTGTATCTGTCATTTTGTCTGTTGGTTTTGCTGGTTGTTATTCATGGTGTCACTTTCCTTGTGTAGCTGGTGTCTTTGCATATTGACTGTCAAATTTGGATAATATTTGTAGAATTTGAGGAAGCTATCTTTTTCAAGAGAGTAGTCTTTGGAACCATGCTGGAGCTCATTCATGTTAAATGAAGTCCAAGGCTATGGGTAACCAAAATGACTACAGCAATTTAATCTCAAACTGTAAATGCTCTTGTGAGGGGCTCCTTTACTTGAGTTTGCTCTCACACGGGGTGCAGCCCTGTCAGATGTCCGCTTGTGTGAGCAGGGTCTCCTTTGATTCCTCTCCTTGTAACATTCCTGCAATTTGAATTCCCTATCCTCTTTACCATCAGGCCATCTTGTCCCTGAAAAGAGAAATGCCTCCAGAGTAAAAGAATAATTCATATTTATTTTATCTCTAGGTATCTACTTTCAATTGAGTACTGTCTTCATCATTCCATTTTGTGTTTTCAGGTCATTTATTCACTTAAGAAGATTGGAAAAGTATCCATCTTCTAGAGCTGTTTTAAAAGTGTTGGAAGGTTAATCCAAATAACCTGACTTGCTATTAAAGGAAACAAGAAGAAGATGGGGGCACAGGGATACTATTGGGCAGGGCTTTTCACGCTTGAGGGGGGCTAGGGATGGGGGGATCAGTCAGATGGCACAAGGAATTGGGGGGAGGGTTGGGGGGAACAGATGAACATGGGTGATAGTCGGGTACGTGGTCGAAACTATACTGTTGAGAAAACACTTTAGAAAATATAATAAGGAAAGGTTACCTGTTTAAGGTACTTAATGGGGGGCATCTAGCACAGGGGCAGGCTTCTAGGGATTGTGTGAGTGGTCACCTTGTCATAGTGTGTTGTACCATTGGGTGGAGACCCATACAATGAGTGGGAAGGTGTACCCCCATCCTGGCAGAGGCCTGGTGTTCTCAAAGATAGAGAATTGTGTCTCTTGAGAGAATTGATGGTTCCCAATGGGGGAGGACAGTCTAGTGTGTCAAGCCCTCAGTATTGTTGCAAGTACGTGTGAATCTGGTCCTTCAAAAGTGTAGCTTGGGGAAGTGGACTTGGCCCAGTGGTTAGAGCATCCGTCTACCACATGGGAGGTCTGCGGTTCAAACCCTGGGCCTCCTTGACCCATGTGGAGCTGGCCCATGTGCAGTGCTGATGCGCTGCCCTGCCACGCAGGGGTGTCCCCCGCATAGGGGAGCCCCACGCGCAAGGAGTGTGCCCCATAAGGAGAGCCGCCCAGCCCGAAAGAAAGTGCAGCCTGCCCGGGAATGCGCAGCACACACGGAGAGCTGACACAGCAAGATGACGCAACAAAAAGAAACACAGATTCCTGTGCTGCTGACAACAGAAGCGGACAAAAAAAAAAAAAAAAAGAACACGGAGCAAATGGACACAGAGAACAGACAATTGGGGGAGGGGTGAATGCAAGAGAAATAAACAAACAAACAAACAAAAACAAAAGTGAAGCTTGGTTTTTACTGTGGGCCCAGAGGTGGGTGGGGGAGAGGAATAGAATAGATGCAAGAGAGGTAAATGGAGGCAATGGCAGTGTTCCACAAGATCATGCAATGATGGATAAAGGCCATGTTATATTTCACCAAAAATTTATAGAAGTGTATAGTCTAAAATGTAAATGATAATGTAAACCATAATGTAATTAGAATTTTGAAAAGTGTACAGTCTAAAATATAAACCATAATGTAAACCATAGTGGAACAATGTTTAGTAGCTTTGTTTCATTATTTGTACATCAGCTGTAGCAAATATAACACCGACATGCAAAAAGATCATTGCTGGGGATGGGGTGAAATGGTTTGATGCTGGGTATATGGGAGTCCCCTGTATTATCTATGTGAATTACTGTGATCTAAAACTTTTTTGCAGACAAATTAAAAATTAAGAAAAGAATGTTGCAAGTGAGGAAGAAGTGGATTAGATTGCCTTACCACTGTACATACGGGGCATCATCTATTACAATGATGAAAGGCAAAAGGTCAACAAAGTTTTTTGATATTTTTCACTTTTTAATTCCCTATTTTTTCTTCTTTATTTTCTTTTAAAACTTACATTAAAAAATATGAGGTTTCCATATACCCCCACCCAACCACGCTGCCCCTCTCACATCAACAACCTCTTCCATCACTGTGGCACATCCACTGCACCCAGCAAATACATTCTGGAGATCCACTGTAGCACATGGATGGTGGCCCACATTGTACTCCACACTCTCCCCCAGGCCACCCAGTGGGCCACGACAGGACACACAACATCCAGCATTCACCCCTGCCGCACCACCTAGGACAACTCCAAATCCTGAAAATGCCCCCACACCGTATCTCTTCTTCCCTCTCCCGACCATCAGCAGCCACCATGACCACCCTCTCCACATCACTACTACAATTTCTTCCCTTACTAATCACAATAGCTCCCCAGCAGAGCACCAGTAAGTCCACTCTAATCCATACTCTATTCCTCCATCTTGTGGACCAGGGATGGCTATGTCCCTTCCCCCTCTACATCAAGAGGGGCCTTAGATTCCACATGGATGATGGATGCAATTCTGCTTGCAGCTGTAGGTACTCTTGGCTCCCTGGTGTGGTGGTTGACTCTCTTCATCTCCCTGTCAGCTGTCCAGGGTAAGTCCAAGAAACCAGAGGGTAGGAACTGCAAGTCTGCTTAAGCCCAGGGCCTGGCCATCCCATGGACAACACAGAGATTCAGGTCTCCTGAGTATACATCAACCCAAACGCCAACCACAGATCTGGTAAAAGTGACAGAAGAGGCACGTGTAGAAAGGTTATATCTGAGTCCAATTCCATCACACTCAGGAACACAAACTTCAAAGTAGGGCCAACTGACATGGTCCTGAACTCCAGAGCCATCTGCCTTGACCATAGATCCTGTGGGTCACTGCAGCCCTCAGGAGAACCAGCACTTGGGTTTCCATCTACCTTGGCTGTCTCTGGTACCCTGATGAGGCATGCATAAGCATCATCCCCCTGATGACCTCCGACTCTTTTTTGGAGACTCTTAACCATACAAACTCAGTAGTCCTTTCCATTTCCCCCTTTTTATCCAAAGTCAAAAAGCAGTTTTTAACACCTGATATTAGGCTGAGATATTCTGCCGGTCTGGGTTGACCTCTTTGTTCAAGGTCTTTTTGTAGTTACATCATCAGCTGGTGCTTGATAGTGATCCCTCTGTGCCAGGGAGGCTCATCCCTGGGATTCGTGTCCTATACTGGGGGGGAAGGCAATGCATCTACATGCCGAATTTGGCTTAGAGAGTGGCCACATTTGAGCAACATGGGGGCTCTCAGGAGGTAACTCTTAGGCACCCCACAGCTCTAGGCCTAGTTCGTATTTCAGGCACACAGGCTCATAATCAGAGCTATCAGTGTCAAGAGCTCATCATTGGTCCATCCATCTTTACTGGTCTTTGCCTTTGCACTTGGGGGATTGTTGTTGTTCTATTGGGGAATGTGATAGAGCTGCCCTAGTCAGGAACTCAGCACTCTCTCATCTGTCGTTTCCAACTGAAACCACTATGAAAATATCCACACCTTTCTATGTATCCTGTATACATGCCCTGGAGAACTCCCTCTCAACCGTGTGTGCCCCAGCAATGACACTCCACACAAATGCTCCTTCCATGCCATAGTTGAACCTCTCTGTAGTCCAAAACATCTTTAGAAAGGAAGCCCAATATATTGCCAGGTTCCATTAATAGAAAAATGGAAAATAGTGATGGGTTTAAAGGTTAGATACAGAATATATAGAAATTTAGAAAAATTAAATAAAGGAAAAATAAATTGGTGTATCAAAGAGATGAGAAAATGAAAAAGCTTTGCTTTTGACATTTTGCCTTTCATCATTGCTTCAGGTGTTGCCCTGTATGTACAGTGGCAAGGCAATTTCTTCCATTTGTTCCTCATTATCGCACAACATTCTTTTTTTTTCCCTCCAAATTATTAAGTTTCTTTTGCATAAGTTTTTGGACAGTAATTCACATATACAATATATAGTACTCCTACATATCCAACATCAAACTTTTTGCACCTTCCCCAACAGTGACCTTTTTATATGTTCCTATTATATTTGCTGCAGCTAATGTACAAATATTGAAAAGATAGCTTTCAAACATGGTTCCATTTGGGTTTACATTATGGTTTGTATTTTAGACTAAATGATTTTCTAAATTTTCAGTTATCTTATTTTTTACATTATGGATCGCATTTTAGCCTAATAGAATTTTATACATTTTTGGTGTAATTTAACATGACCAATATCCATCATGGAATGACCTCATGGAACACTGCCATTGACCCACAGTTACCTTGAGTCCATGTATTCAACACCTATTCCCCTCCTCTCAGGGCCCATCATGACAATCAATCTTCATTACTAGAGGGACTATATTGAAAGATACTTGCAAAATGTTGAGGGCTTGACATACTTGACTGCCCTAACCCATGGGGAGCCACCGATTCTCTCAAGAGATACAATATCCTTTGTTTGAGAACACCAGTCCTCCCCAGGATGTGGGTATAACTTCACTCTCATTGTGAGTCTCCACCCAATGATATAATTCAGTATGACAAAATGAGCACTCACACACTCCCCAGAAGCTTGCCCTGTGTCAGATGCGCCCCCCTTAAGCATCCCAAACAGGTAACCTTCCATATTACATTCTCTAAAGAGTTTTCTCTGCACCACAATTTCAACCACATACCTGACAATCTCTCACGATCAAAAGCTCCCCCCAACCCTCTCCCCAATTTCTTGGGCAATCTGACCCATCTTTCCATCCCTAGCACCCCTAAAGCCCAGGCAGCCCCACCCAAAGTTATTCCTATGCCCACATTTTTTCCCTTCCCTGTACAAATACTTACCTCTAGCTTATCATAGATTTCACCCAAGTAGCTGTCAGCTCACAACCTTCCTCTTCCCCCAACTACCTTTAAGTTTATCTTCCAGTCTCTAGCTCTCTGAGACAGCTTGGTTTACTTATTTCATATCAGAGAGGCCATGTAGTATTTGTCCTTCAATGCCTTGGTTGCTTCACTCAAAATAAGGTTCTCAAGATTCATCCACGTTATCACGTGTTTGTACTGTATTTGTTCTTTTTTTTTTTTTTCCCAAATTCTACTCAATTTATTCATTTTTTAAAAAGATGTTACATTAAAAAAATATGAGGTCCCCATTCGCCCTCACCGCCCCCACCCCACCACTCCCCCCCCAATAACACTCTCCGCCATCATCATGTCACATCCATTGCATCTGGTGAGTACATCTCCAGGCATCGCTGCACCCCATGTCCCGTGTTCCACACCATAGCCCACACTCTCCCACGTTCCATTCAGTGGGCCATTTGGGTTTATTCCAACTTTTGGCAATAGTGAATAGTGCTGCTATGAACATTGGTGTGCATATATCAGTTTGTGTCCTTGTTTTCAGATCTTCTGGGTTTATACTCAGCAGTGGAATTGCTGGGTCATATGGCAAATCTACGGCTAGTTTTTTGAGAAAATGCCAAACTGTCCTCCAGAAGGGCTGGATCCTTCTGCATTCTCACCAGCAGTGGATGAGTGTTCGCCGTCCTCCACATCCTCTCCAACAATTGTAGTCTTCTGATTTTTTGATAGCTGCCAGTCTTATGGGAGTAAGAAGGTATCTCATTGTTGTTTTGATTTGCATTTCCCTAATAGCTAGAGATTTGGACATTTTTTCATGTGTTTTTTAGCCATTTGTATATCATCTTTGGAGAAGTGTCTGTTCAAATCTTTTCCCCAGTTTTAAAATGGCTCTTTGTCTTTTCATTTTCAAGATATAGGATTTCTTTATATATGCAGGTTATAAATCTCCTATCAGATATATGGTTACCAAATATTTTCTCCCATTGTGTAGGCTCTCTTTTCACTTTCTTGACAAACTCCTTTGAGGTGCAGAAGGCTTTAATTTTGAGTAAGTCCCATTTACGTATTTGTTCTTTTGCTGTTTGTGCTTTTGGTGTGAAGTTCATGAAGCCATTTCCTATTACAAGGTCCTGTAGATGCTTCCCTACTTTGCTTTCCAAAGTCTTTTTGGTCTTGGCTCTTATATTTAGGTCTTTCATCCATTTTGAGTTAATTTTTGTATAAGATGTGTGTTGGTAATCCTCTTTCATTCTTTTACATATGGATATCCAGTTCTCCAGGCACCATTTGTTGAAGAGGCCATTCTCTCCCAGCTGAGAGAGTTTGGTGGCCTTATCAAATATTGTATGACTGTATATATGAGGGTCTGTATCAAACCTCTCAGTTCGGTTCCATTGGTCAGTGTGTCTATCCTTGCCATTTTCACTACTGTAGCTTTGTAGTATGTTTTGAAGTCAGGTAGTGTGATTCCTCCAATTTCATTTTTCTTTTTCAGTATGTCTTTGGCTATTCGGGGCCTCTTTCCTTTTCAAATAAATTTCATAGCTAGTTTTTCTAATTCATTACAGAATGCTGTGTTGATTTTTACTGGGATTGCATTGAGTCTGTAGATCAATTTTTGTAGGATAGACATCTTATTAATATTCAGTCTTCCTATCCATGACCAGGGAATTCATTGATACTTTTTCTGTGGCCTAGCATTTGTCTCTCTTGGATAATGATCCATGTGCACTTGAGAAGAATGTATATCCTGCTGTATTTGGGTGTTATGTTCTCTATATGTCTACTAGGTCCTGTGGGGAACAAAGGCATGTTGTTTCCATAAAAGCAAGTTACCTCCTTAACCATTGAGTCGTGCTGTCCTTGGAGATATAGGTGCAAGTCATAAATCTATCAGGCAAATGTAACATTCTGGTGGAACAAGGACTTGCTAGAACAGAACGACCTGAGCAACAAGATAAATGAGTATATTTGTTTCAATAATATAATAGAACATTATGAGCTTTAGTAACTATCTAATTCACTGTGTTAGTAAGAATGAGGTAATGGTAATAGTTATCTAGAATAGTTCCTGCTTCTCATGACCTATTGGCATATATAAGCAAGACCCTGAGACTAATAAAGTTGTCTGATGAGCTTGAGAAATCAATGCTCTCAGATCCCCAGAACCCAATCTCTCTTTGTCTTTCATTCCGGATACTCTTCCGGTACGTGACTCAGACGTTTGGTGCCCGGGGCGGGGCCGGAAGAAGTTAGTGAGGCTTCTAAATCAGTGTCTGGAACCACGGAAAAGACCTCATCGAGGGTCGTGTGTGATATCCAAAGCAGAGTGACTCGAGTCTTCAAGATTAAGTAAGTAAGTAACATTTCCGCGAATTCATCAGGGTAATGGGTAATCAAATGAGATGTGTGGAAGCATATTTGCAAGTGTTAAAAACTTTGTTGAAAGCTAGAGGGGTGCCTTTAAAAAGTTGTGAGTTAATCAAATTGTTTGCTTTAATACAAAAGTATTGTGTTTGGTTTCGGCCTCAGGGGCGTAATGTTTTAAATTTGAAACAGTGGAAATGTGTAATGAAAGCTTTACGAGGAGTATATCAAAGAGGGGAGTCCATTCCTTTATCTGTGTGGGCTTTGTGCCAGCAAATTGCTGCCGCCTTAGATCCTTTACAGTCTGAGGAAGGAGAGAAATATGAAACTACTATATTTTCTAAGCCCGTAATTAATTTGAAATGAAAGAAAGTAAATTGGAACAAAAACAGGAGCTCGAGGGGAATGGGGAACCATCAGGTTTTTTCCCTCATCCTGGTATTAACCCTTTCATCAATAAAAGCTCAGTGAAGTGTCCCAATGAAATATCTTCTGTGTATCCAGTACAACCCTCTGCACCTACTGAATTGCCTTCTGTTACTAAGCCCAAATTAGAAATGTTTTCAGATGTTGCCGATGCTTTGCCTTATGTTAAACAATTATTATCTGCTTTCCCCGTAACATTACATGTGATACCACCAGATACAAATAATCTGCCAGGGGGTGTCAAGTTTCATTCTGAGCCAAAAACTTTTAAACTATTGAAAGATTTAAAATGAGCAAAGATACTAAATAAAGTCCTTTTTAGTGAAATCAGGCTTGTAAGAAAGCTCTCTGTTAAAGTGTTAGCTAAGATAAGAAACTGTTCTGGCAGCAACTCTGCAACCCCCCTGCTGTCTACATGACAATGTAGCTGTGGGCTAGTGGGGGTTAACTGAGTTAAGCCACTGAAAAAAGAGAAAAACGGGCTAACATTGGTGTACTGTTTTGTTACCATGCTAATTCTGATTGGGTCTAGTTAACCAAGGTAATAAAATTAGTACAAAATTTTTATCAAATTTTAAAAAGGAATTTTCAGTTTTCAATCAATAGTTTACTCCTCAACTTCAAGTCTCAGTATAATCTTACAGAGCAATGATCTGTAATGTATGTTAATGGTCTGTCTAAACTGCTAAATAAGAGTTTAGCTACATTTCTGCTGCTCAGGTTATCTTAACTGATTGCTGATAACTAATAAAAATGTTTCCCAAGTACAGGCTTGCATGTTACAGGCAACATGGATTCCAGAATAAACCTTTTTTTTTTTTTTAAAGATTTATTTATTTATTTAATTCCCCCCCTCCCCCGGTAGTCTGTTTTCCATGTCTGTTTGCTGGGTCTTGTTTCTTTGTCCGCTTCTGTTGTCGTCAGCGGCACGGGAAGTGTGGGCGGCGCCATTCCTGGGCAGGCTGCACTTTCTTTCACGCTGGGCGGCTCTCTTTCAGGGTGCACTCCTTGCGCGTGGGGCTCCCCTACGCTGGGGACACCCCTGCATGGCAGGGCACTCCTTGTGCGCATCAGCACTGCGCATGGGCCAGCTCCACACGGGTCAAGGAGGCCTGGGGTTTGAACCGCGGACCTCCCATGTGGTAGACGGACGCCCTGACCACTGGGCCAAGTCCGCTTCCCCAGAATAAATCTTAAAAAGTACAATCTAAAATGTGATATATGGAGAACTTAAAAAACAGCTATACCAAAAAGTAAGAAAGTAAGAATTATGAGTTAATTGTAAACTGTATGTTTCTGTTAATGTGTTTTAATTGTTTTGTGTCTGTCTGTTCGTTCAATGTCAGTGTATATTTTGAGACCTCCAGATGGTAATATAAATTAATAAAAATTTTAAAAAGAGCTCTATTCAAATGGCCAAAAATTAAATTAGTGCTTATATTAATACTTAAGTTTAAATGTTAATAAGATCTCTACAATGATAAAAATTGTAAGTCTTGATTAACAAAATTACTATAAGTCTTGTTATAACAAGTTGTTCTTGCCTAAATTGAAATGAATAGTTTACTTTTCTTCACAGAATAATATGAAGGATGTAAAACTTAAATGAATATTAAAGAAGGTTAAAAGTTTGTGGGAATGCTGACTGAAATTTAATAAGTTTTTTCTAAAAAGTGTGTTTTGTCCTAAAGTAGGATGGCTAATTTTCATAAACTCTTGGAACACAAATGCATGTGGCAAGTTATAGAAAGTATTGTGGTAACTTTAAGTAAGGAAGTGTGTTCTGTGGAGGTAAAATTTGTTTTAAAATAATATAATTATAGTCTATATGGTTATAAATAATTATAAGAAATTTAACAAAGCATTGTTTAAATTAAAGTGTTTAAATGGCTAATTCCAAAAGGTCATTATTAAACAAATCTGAATTAATAATAATAATAATAAAAGGTAATTTTATAACAGGAAAATTTGGCAGCAGCCAGCCTCCCCTGACAACTTGCTTCTAGGAGACTGTTTCTGATATTGCATGCTACTAAGTATTTAAAGAAAAGTTCATTATTTTAACAAGCTTGTTTAGTGTTAATGGTATTTGTTATAAGAAGTTTGCCTGATAACTTAGTATGTGGGCTACATGGAATGTGTTTTTATTATTAAGGAAACAAGAGATGATTTTGTCCTAAAATAAAATGATTGATTATTGGGAAAGAGTAGAGTGTGGAATAAAACCTAGGTGAATACTAAAGTGCAGAAGGTTCATAGAAAAGAAATTTTTATGATTAAATTTAAATAAAATTTAATGGGTCTATCTATAAAATTTTAAAAGGTTTAGTATCAAGTAGTATACTAATGCAAAGTTAAAATTTTGTTCTTTCTCAAAGTCTCTTAAGTCATTAATCTATTTTGGTAAAAGTTTTTATCCTGAATAATCAGTATAATATAAAGAAAGTCTGTTTTATCAAAATAGCTTATTGTCCTTTAACCTTATCATTTCCTCAGTGTTCAAAAAAGAAAAGGTCTTATCTCTTTTAAAGGAACATAATATTCAAAACTGCTTTCTCAAAATCAAATCCTGAAAAGCAGCCTTTTATTCCAAACTAATTATAAGAGATTTGTTCTTTTACCTTGAAAGAAAAATTAAAGTAATAGTTAAGTTCATTTAATATGTTATAAGTCAAATAGAAGGTGTTTAAAAGTGTTATGAAATTAACAGGTTTTTTTTCTTCTTTAACTCTCTGTTCATTAAAGTTGTATGAGTAAAAGATTTCTATGAATGCTTAAGAGTGTATAAAGTTACCAATATTTCAGCATAATATTAAAGAGAAGTACAATGTGGTTAATTATGGTTTTAATTATTATAAAAGAGTATGTGTCACAGAAACAACCTCTTACCATAGATTAAAATAACGACACTGCAGTATGCAGCAATCCCAAACACTGCTAGTTTGTTGCAAGAAGTTAATGTCCAGCTGTGCTGCTATCACTTTGTTTTGAAACTTGCTAAAACTTTCTTTAGTGTCTTCTCAAACAAGTCAAGCCAGCTGCATTCCTCTATCTGTAGAAAACCCAACAATAGACTTTTGCAGTGCTTTTAGGGCTATGTGCATAGCCCAACATCTTGTACAGTACTTACTGATGGTAGTAGTAATGGGAAAGCAGCATACGTTACTTCTCAAAAAGAACAGGTTTGGCAGACTCCTTATTCATCTACTCAATGCACAGAGCTTTCAGCCATCATTAAGTTTTGCAAACGTTTCAAGAGCCCTTGAATATTGTCTCTGACTCCAAATATGTTTAACTGTAAGCCATATTAAAACAGCCCATATTTTTATTACTGATGAATTGTCTCAACTTTTTGCTGACCTTCAAGCCCTCATTCGGCAAAGAAGTCAGCCCATATATATTACTCATGTCTGGTCTCATTCTTCCCTTCCTGGTCCTCTAGCTACCCAAAATGCAAGAGCTGATTTATTAGTAGGATGTTTGCAAGATGCCAGTAAATATCATGCATTGACTCATATTAATACTAAGGGACTTAGACATAAATTCCCTCAATTAACAAAACATCAAGCTCAAGAAATTATTCGCACCTGCCCCACCTGTGGATCCTTAATTACAGTGCCTTTACAGGCTGGGACTAATCCCAGAGGCCTGACTTCTAATCAACTGTGGCAGATGCATGTACTCACATACCATCATTCGGTAAATTACAATATGTCCATGTTTGCATTGATACTTACTCTCATTTTTTTTGGGCTACTGCACAAAGTGGTGAACGTTTTCATCATGTTCATTCCCATTTGTGGTCTGCTCTTGCTGTGATAGGATGCCCCTCAAAAATTAAAACCGACAATGGTCCTTCTTACACCAATAAGTCCTTTGCTACATTTTGTGCTACATATGGTACTGGACATACTACAGGTCAAGCCATAGTTGAATGCTGCCATCATACCCTAAAAACTATGCTTTTAAAACAAAAAGGGGGAGATGATGGTATTATAACACCAAAGATCAATTGGCAAAAGCTTTATTTACTTTAAGTTTTCTTAATGTTTATAATTCATTGACACCTGCAGAATGTCGCTTTGGAAAACGTCAAACATCTACAGTGGGCGCAGGAAATGAAGATCCACCAATATTGTGGAAAGATATTTTAAGCAATGAATGGAAAAAAGGCAGGATTAAAGTATGGGGGCGAGGCTATGCTCTTGTCATTTAATGTGGGAAACAAAGGCACGTTGTTTCCATAATAGCAAGTTACCTCCATAACCACTGAGTCGTGCTGTCCTTGGAGACACAGGTGCAGGTCATAAATCTGTCAGGGAAATGTAACATTCTGGTGGAAGAGGACTTGCTAGAACAGAACGACCTGAGCAACAAGATTAATGAGTATATTTGTTTCAATAATAAAATAGAACATTATGAGCTTTAGTAACTATCTAATTCACTGTGTTAGTAAGAATGAGGTAATGGTAATAGTTATCTAGAGTAGTTCCTGCTTCTCATGACCTATTGGGGTATATAAGCAAGACCCTGAGACTAATGAATTTGTCTGATGAGCTTGAGAAATCAATGCTCTCAGATCCCCGGATCCCAATCTCTCTTTGTCTTTCATTCCCGATACCCTTCCGGTCCGTGACTCCGACATCATCTTTTGGTGTTATAATGCCATCAAGGTCCAGCTCCTCTAATATATTGTTCAAAGTCTTTGTTTCTTTATTGCTTCTCTTTTGAGATGTTCGGTCCAAAATTGATAGGGGTGTATTAAAGTCCCCCATTATAACTGTAGAGGCATCTATTCCTTCACTTAGTTTTTCCAGCATTTGCCTCATTTGGAGGCACCCTTGTTAGAAGCATAAATGTTTATGATTGTTCTTTCTTCTTGAAAGACTGTCCCTTTCACTAATAAGTAGTGTCCATCTTTGTCTGTCAGAATTGTTTTGCATTTAAAGTCTATTTTGTCTGATATTAATATAGCTACACCTTCCCTTTTTTGGTTGTTTCCTTGAAAGATTGTTTTCCAGCCATTCACTTTCAACCTCCTTGAATCCCTGGGTCTAAGAATTGTTTCTTGTAGACAATGTATAGCTGGGTTATATTTCCTTATCCAGTCTTCCAGTCTGAGTCTCTTGACAGGTGAGTTTAATCCATTGACATTCAATGTCATTACTTTCAAGGAATTACTTATTTAGCCATATTTCCTTTGGATTTGTGTTTGTCATATTTTGTTAGATTTTCTTTTCCTGTTTTTGTCTTTTTAGTTGCTCTTACACTCTCCTCCAACTCTATCTCTCTTGTTTTTTTCTTTCTTCCTGCAGAACTCCCTTTAGTATTTCTCGAAGGGCAGGATTCTTGTTGGCATACTCTTATAGTTTCTGTTTATCTGTGAATATTTCGAACTCTCCATCATTTTTGAATGCTAACTTTGCTGGATAGAGTATTCTCAGTTGGAAATTTTTTCTTTTAGTACCTTGACTATGTCATACTACTGCCTTCTTGCCTCCATGGTTTCAGATGAAAAATCAGCACTTAATTTTATGGAGCCTCCTTTTATGTGATGGTTCTCTTTTTTCTTGCTGCTTTTAGAATTTTCTCTTTGTCTTGAGCATTGGATAATTTGACAAGTATATGTCTTGGGGTGGGCCTGTTGGGATTTATGCTGTTTGTGGTGTGTTGTGCTTCCTGGACATGCACTTCTATCTCCCTCAAAAGGTTTGGGGCGTTTTCAGCCATTATTTCCTCCAACCCCCCCTCTGTTCCCTTTTCCTTCTCTTCTCCTTCTGGGATGCCTATAATACATATGTTTGTGCATTTTGCATTGTCATTCAGGTCCCTAAGCCCCTGCTGGATTTTTTCTATCTGTTTATCGAGCTGTTCTACTATCTGTTTGATTTCAGATGTACTGTCTTCCACATCGCTTAATCTCTCCTCTGCATCTTTGAGTCTGCTCTTATGTGCTGTGAGTGTATTTTTGATTTCTTGAATTGTGCTGTTCATCACCATCATATCTGTTATCTTTTTGCGTATGATTGGAATTTCTTCTGTATTCTCTCCAATTGTTTTCTTCATATTCTTAATTTCTTCCTTCACCTCATGAAATTGGTCCCTAATATATGTTTTGAGGTATTTAATTACTTGTTCAATGTTCTGCTCCTCTTCCTGGTTTTTAATTTGTTCATTGCATTGGCCCGTGTTTTCCTGATGATTGGTTTGGTTTGTAGTTTTTTGTTGTTGTCTGGTAATCATTTTATCTTGATGGGGTTATTCAGTTGCCTAGCTTCTTTGTCTAGTTTGGAGTTTAGTTGTTTTTGCGTGCGTGTTGAGTCTTCTCTTTGTCACTTTGTTCTTCTTATTCTGTTTCCTTATTGTTGCCTAAGTTCACTTGAAAGAAAATATTAGGGCCAGAGAAAGCAAAAGGAGTAAGAAATGAAAATGAATAATAGTAGTATTGATAGTAAATATTAACAGAGTAACCCTGTGAGATATAGGAGAATGGATATTAGAGTCATGTGGGGTATGTACATTTATAACAGTAATAAATTTAGAGTACGTATAATGAGAAAGTAATCTGAAAATGGGGAGGAATACAGTGTGAATTAATAGGCCTGTGTATTCAGGAGAGAGGGAAAGAGAAAAGAGAGGACAATAATATAAAGAGAAAATATAAGGCAGAAAACAGTACAAATGTATTAGTAATAAAAGTAAAAAAAATAGGGTGGCAAACAAGAGAGGTGTAATGTAAGAGAAACAATCAATGATGGAGGATAGAAAGATGTAGAGGAAAGGGAATAGTGTTGGTGGCCAAATCAATACACACAGAAAAGAGTAATTGGAGGATGAGGAAATACAGCAAGTGTGAAGCTCTCCCTGCAGCAGCTAATGTAAGAAGAGTAAGAAAGCAGAGAAAGAGAGAAAGAGGGAAAAAAAGGGACAAAAGGGAGTGGGGAAGTAAGCAGGAAAAAGAAAAAGAGAAAGAAAGCAGAAAGATAAAAGGGCCTTGGGGGGATAAAAAGAAGGAAAAACCATCCAAATACTAGGGAAAGTTTCAAGGAAGGAATCCTGTCTGTAGTTAAATAAAATGCTTAGGGATCTAACGTTCCCCCTTTTTTCCCTTCCTTACTTCCCTCTCTCCCAGGCAGCGGGAAAGCTGCCTGAGAGGTCCAGTAGGAGATTCAAGTGAGTGCTTGTTGAGTCAGCTCCACACAGAAAATAATGACTTTTAATTTCCAGAGAGAGAACACCCACACCTCACCAGGAACCCCAAGTATGCTACTGGAGGCTTGGAAAGAACCTCCTACAATCTGTCTCTTTTAGATGTGCTACGAGAGGGCTTCTTGATTTTCTGACTCCACCTTCTCACAGGTCAAGTTTCCTATCCCAGTGTATTTGGGTGAATCGGGCTTTCTCAGCAGATTCGCCACTCCTCTCTTCCCAGACTCTCCCCAAGCCAGCCGGAATGCTCCTCCAAGCACAAAAAGAAGAAAAAAAAAAAAAAGAAAATTAAAAAAAAAAGGGGGGGAGGGTGGGAACACCAGAAAATGGAACCTGCACTAGCCAGGCCCCGCTACTGCACCCCCCCACTGGATCCCTCCTACCCATGGAAACAGTCCAAAGCCAGAGGTCTAAGGCAACCCCGGACCTCTGGGTGCACTAGACTTGGGAAAGGGAAGTCTGGGACTCTGCAGACCCAGGGCACGTAGGTCCATGGAACATGGATTTTGGGGGCTCAGGGAACACTGACCAGGGGACCACGCATCCGGAGACCATGGGGCCCAGGAACGCCACTGCACAACCGATAGTTCTCAGGAAAACCGCGGCCACCAGCCCCAGGGGGAAAGGTCCCGCCAGTATACAGCTTCCGACCTCTATACTTGTAAGCTGCAATTCTACGTTTTGCAGTCACCACCTCCACCACTCTCTCTCCAAATCTATGTCCACACACTCTGCCCTGCAAGCCCTCAAGACAGCCCACTCTGGCCAGACTCCAACCCCACTCAGCAATCTCTTCGCAGGAGAGACAGTAAGGTGCACTCAGATGCCATCTTGTCCTGCTTCCACCCTATTTTATTTTTTACTTTATTTTTTCTAAATTATTAGTATTCTATTTCTAATCATTAAAACTATCATTATTATTTCATTTTCCTGCTAATTGAATTGACAATATATTAGCCTTCATTTTTGAAGAACGTTTGGACCATGGAGGGGTTCAACTATGGCAGGGGAGGAACGCTGGTGTGGGATGTTATTGATGGGGGACACATGGGCCAGAGGGAGTTCTCCAGGGCATATATATAGGGTATATAAAAAAGTTCATGTATTTGTTAGGTATTTTATAGTAGTTACAGTTAAAAATGACAACTGAGGGAGTGCTGAGTTCCTAGCCAGGGGAGCTCTGTCACTTTCCCCAATGGGACAGCAACAATCCCCCAAGTGCAAGGGCAAAGACTAGTGAAGTAGGATGCTCCAATTGTGAGCCCTTGACACTGATGAATATGCTTATGAGTCTGTGTGTCTAAAATTTCAATGAGGCCTAGAGCTGCAGGGTGCCTAAGAGTTACCTCCTGAGAGCCTCCATGTTGCTCAAATGTGGCCACTCTCTAAGCCAAACTCAGCATATAAATGTATTACCTTCCCCCCAGCATCAGACATAACTCCCGGGAATGGGCCTTCCTGGTGCCGAGGGATTACCCCCAATCACTAGCTGGTGATGCACTAGAAAAAGACCTTGAATAAAAGGGGGATAATGATAAAGCCAAATGAGTTTATATGGCTAAGAGAATTCAAAATAAGTCAGAAGGTCACCAGAGGGGTTGTGCTTATGGACATCTCAGCAGGATCTCAGAGACAGCCAAAGTAGATACAACCCCAAGTAGTGGTTCTCCTGAGGGCTACAGAGACACACAGGTTCTATGGTCATGGCAGATGGCTCTGGAGTTCAGTGCCTTGCCAGTGGGCCTTATTATGTAATTTGTGTTCCTAAGTATGATGGAGTTGGACTCAGATGTGATCTTTCTACATGTGCCTCTCCTGTCACTTTTACTGAACTTGTGTTTGGTGCTGGGGTTGGTGTATACTCAGGAGATTTGAAAATCTGGACTGACCATGTGCCAGCTGGGCCTTGAGACTCAGCACTGTTGCAACACCTACTCTCTGGTTCATTGCAATTACCCAGGTCAGCTAAGAGGTAGGTGAAGATGAGGGAACCGAGAGAGTCTACAACTGCCAACAGGAGAATCACATCCATTAGCCATGTGGGATATAAACCCCCTCTCAATTTAGATATGGAGTGGACATCAGCATCCTAGGGTCCACAGGATGAAGGAATAAAATATGATTTAGAGTGGACTTACTGGTATTCTACTATAGAAGTATTGTGACTCTACCAGTGGAAGAAATTGTATCATTGATGTGGAGACAGCAGCCATGGTAGTTGCTGAAGGCAGGGAGAGGGAAGAAGAAAAGTGACGTTGGGTATTTTCGGGCCTTGGAATTGTTCTAAATGATATTGCAGGGACAGATGCTGGACATTATATATCCTAGCATAACCCACTGAATGTATTGGGGGAGAGTGTGAACGACAATATAAACTATAATCCATGCAGTACAGCAGTGCTCCAATTATATTCACCAAACGCAATGAATGTGCCACAATGATATGATTGCTTGTTGATTTGGGAGGAGTGTGGATGGGTGTGGGATGTGGAGTATGTGGGTGCCTCATATATATATATTTTTAAATTAAAATACTGAGTTTATTTCACATGTATATTTTGTGTCCCCACCATTTTCATTTGTCTGACCACTGCTACTACTATATCCTATCATAACATTCCATACATACTTAAAACCAAGCAAGGGGTGGAGTTCCATTTTTAAAAACTAAACAGGCATTTTGGACAACACATTCTTGGCAAAGGGACCTGGAAAACATTTATCAGACACGGTAGGGAAAGTTCTCACTCTGCATTATAAAAAGGACAGCCAGATATTAATGGTTACAGAAATGAAATAAGACAGAAAATGTTAACAAAGTGTTCAAACTACTTTCTTAAAGAGACTTCCTCCACTGCCAGAGATCTTGAATAGCCTCCTGGTCAGTCATCCGGAAGCAGTTCTTCACATAATTGATGAATTTGGCTTCCACTTTGGGAAGAGAACCACCTTTTTCTATACTTGCTTGCATTCTTGCTTTAATGTCTTCTATAGAACTAGGTCCTTCTGGTGTGTTAGGAGTTTTTTCCTGTTTTTTGAAGGATTCTTGACCTTTTGATTTTGGTGTTGATGGTTTTGAGTATTTTCCATTCTGGTTTGATTTTTGTGCATTTTTGGACTGGAGTTTCTCTGACAGATTTATTCACTGGAACTTTTTCTTCCGTTTCCTCCTCATCTTCATCATCATCATCATCTTCATCATCATCGTTGTCATCTGCATCAGCAAGTTTTACTTTTTATGTGGAACCTTGCTACCACTTCCGGGGGCAGATCGCTTTCCAGATGTGCTTAAGAGTTTCACATCCTCCTCCTCTTCCTCTTCTGACTCTGCATCTTCCTCTCAGCTACTAAGTGCTGTCCACTACTATGCACAGGCCCAGAACCACACTTCAACAGTAAGACAACAGGTGGCATTATTTCAAAGCCTCCAAGGGAAACCATTGGCTGTACAGACATTTTCAAAGTTGCCAGTGTTACTGTAATTGGACTGCCTTCATAAGTCATTGCCTCTGCTTCAAACAATGTGCAATTCATCCTTTGCTCCAGCTCCTAAACTGACCGTTCTTAAAGATAACGGGTGCTCATTTTCATCATTATCCACCTTAAAGTGATAATCTTTGTCAGCCTTTAGTTCACAACAGAAAAGATAGTTCTGGGGCCTCAGGGGGCTCCTGTCCATGTCCATCGAATCTTCCATGGGGTGGTGGCACGCACTTAGGTGGGAGAGAAGGCAGACGGAGACAGGCAACCACTGTTCCAAAAAACAGCCACGCAGGACAGAATCAGACCAGGGATTGTATTTTTCAATGTAACATTTTTTTGGTGTGATTTATGTATCTTTAAATAAGACAATAAAAAATGAAAAATATAATTTTTTTCATTGTGACTTTCATCACTGTAATAGGATTTGCCCTGCATGTATAGTGGCAAGTCAATTTCTTCCATTTCTTCCTCAGTGTCTTTCAAAATTTTATTTTTTATTATGTGTATTAAAAAAAATTTAGATCACAGTAAAGTCACATATAGAATATAGAGGACTTCATATACCCAATATCCTCACCCTCTTCCCCCTTCCCCAGCAATGATCTTTTTGCATGTGGATATTTCATTTGCTACACCTGATGTACACATATTGAAACATAGCTACTAACCATGGTTACATTATGTTTTACATTTTAGACTATACACTTTTATAAATTTTTGGTGAAATTTAACATGGCCTGTATCCATCATTGGACAATCATTCAAAACACTTCCATGCCCCTCCCCCCAGTTACACCCTCTTCCATCTATTCTATTCTTTCCCCCTCCTCTCAGGGCACACAGTGATAATTAAGCCTCACTCCTTGAAGAAGATTCATAGATACTTGTGACAATGCTGAGGGATTGACTCACTAGTCTGTCCTCCCCCATTGGGAGCCACCTATGTTCT
Source organism: Dasypus novemcinctus (assembly GCF_030445035.2). Lineage (NCBI taxonomy): Eukaryota > Metazoa > Chordata > Mammalia > Cingulata > Dasypodidae > Dasypus > Dasypus novemcinctus. Next base: position 577,074 of record NW_026688150.1, read on the forward strand.
CGAGAGACACCCTTTCCTCTTCTTGAGAATATCAAGCCCCAGGATGGGGTACACACCTTTCCACTCATTGTGTGGGTCTCCACCCACTGATAAAACACATTATGACAAGATGAGCACTTACATACTCCCTAGGAGCCTTCCCCAGGTGCACCCTGTGCCAGATGTCCCCATGAAACACCTTAAACTAGTTACCCTTTATTGTATTTTCTGAAGAGTTTTCTCAACATTATAGTTGCAACCACATATCTGACAATCTCCCATTTTCACCTGCCCTCCCCAACCCTCCCCCCAATTCCATGGACCATCAGACCCATCCTCCCAACCCTAGTGTCCCTCAAGCCTGTAAAGTCCAAACCAACAGTATCCTTATACCCCCGACTTATCCCTTCACTGCACAAATACTTACCTCCACTTTATCATAGATTTCACCCATGTTAGTATTGGCTCACAGTCTTCCTCTCCCCCTCTATTTCCTGTAAGCCTATCTTCCAGTCTCTAGCTCTCTGAGGCAGCTTGATTTGCTTAATTCATATCAGAGAGGTCATGTAGTATTTGTCCTTCCATGCCTGGCTTGCTTCCCTCAACATAAGGTCCTCAAGTTTCATCCATGTTATCCTGAGTGTTAGTACTGTATTCCTTCTTATAGCTGAGTAGTGTTCCCTTGCATGTATATACCACATTTTGTTTATCCACTCATCTGTTGTTGGGCATTAGGTTGATTTCAACTTTTGGCAGTAGTGAATAATGCTGCTATGAACATTGGTGTGCATATATCAGTTCACGTCCTTGCTTTCAGTTCTTCTGGGTACATACCCAGCTGTGGAATTGTTGGGTCATATGGCTGGTTTTTTGAGGAAATGCCAAACTGTGCTCCACAATGGCCGCATCCTTCTACATTCCCACCAGCAGTCGATGAGGGTCCCCATTCCTCCACATGCGCTCCCACACTTGTCCTCTGCTTTTTTAACAGCCGCCAGTCTAATGGGTATAAGTTGGTGTCTCATAAGTTTTGATTTGCGTTTCCCTAATATCTGGTGATGTCGAGCATCTTTTCATGTGCTGTTCTGCCATTTGCATTTCTTCTTTGGAGAAAGGTCTGTTCAAATCTCTGAAAACAAGGACACAAACCAACATATGCACACCAATGTTCATAGCAGCACTATCCACAATTGCCAAAAGTTGGAATCAACCCAAAAGCCCATCACCAGATGAATGGATAAATAAAATGTGGTATATTCATGCAGTGGAATCCTACTCAGCTATAAGAAGGAATACAGTATAAACACATGATATCATGGATGAATCTTATTTATTTTTTCTCTTTATTTTCTTTTAAATGTTACATTAAAAAAATGAGGTTCCCCTATACCCCACACCCCACCCACCCCACCCCTCCCACATCACATCTGAGTCCAGCTCCATCACACTCAGGAACACAAATGCCAAAGTAGGGCCAACTGACATGGTACTGAACTCCATCTGCCATGACCATAAAACCTGTGGGTCTCTGTAGCCCTCAGAAGAACCAATACCTGGGGTTGTATCTACTTTGTCCATCTCTGGGACTCTCCTGAGGTGTACATAAGGACAACCCCTCTGATAACCTCCTGGCTCTTTTTGGAGACTCATAGCCATATAAACTCATTTGTCCTTTCCATTTCCCCCTTTTATTTAGGTCAAAAAGAATTTTTAACTCCTGGTATTATCCTGATAATCCTGGTATTATCCTGGTAATATCCTGAGATATTCTGCTGGTCTGAGTTGACTCTTCTATTCAAGGACCATCCTTTATTGGTCTTAACCATTGCTCTTGGGGGATTGTTGCTGTTCCATCAGGGTATGTGATAGAGTTCCCCTGGCTAGGAACTCAGCACTCCCTCAGTTGTCGTTTTATCTGTCACCACTATGAAAATATCCGAACATTTTTATGTATCCTATATATATGCCCTGGAGAACTTCCTCCCAACCATGTGCTCTCTATCAATAACACTCCACACCAGTATTCCTCCCCTGCCATTGTTGAAACTCTCTGTGGTCCAAAACTTCCTCAAAAATGAAGCCTAAAATATTGCCAGGTTTCATTAATAGTAAAATGGAATATAGTGATGGGCTTAAAGGTTAGATATAGAATACAAACTTATTTAGAAAAATTAAAGGAAAAACAAATTGGGGTATCAAAAAATTAAAAAATGAAAAACTGCTGTTTTTGATGTTTTGCCTTCTATCACTGCAATAAGTGTTGCCCCGTATGCAAGTTCTTCCATCTCTTCCTCAGTTTCTGTGTCTTTTCTTTTTCTTTTCTTTTTTCTAATTATTAAGCCTGTCTTCACAAAATTTTAGATCACAGTAATTCATATATACAATATATGGTACTCCCACATATCCAACATCAGACACTTTGTCCCTTCCCCAGCAATAATCTTTTTACATGTCTACTATATGTACTGCAACCGAAGTACAGATACTGAGACAATAGCTTTCCAACAATGTTACACTTGGCTTTACATTGTGGTTTATAGTTTAGACTATACAATTTTCTAAATTTTTAATTATGTTTTACATTATGATTTACATTTTAGCCTATAGGACCCTATACTTTTTGGTGTAATTTAACGTGGGCTATATCCATCCTTGCATAATCTTTTGGAACACTTCCATTACCCCACAGTTATACTGATTCCATCTATTCAATACCTCTTTTCCCCTACCCTCAGGGCCCACAGTGACAGTAAATCTTCATTGACTGAAGGGCCATGTTCAGAGATACTTGCAACAATGCTGAGGGCTTGACATGCTCAACTGCCCTAATGCATTGGGAGCCACCCTTTCTCTCGAGAGATACAATTCCCTCTATTTGAGGTCTTCAGTCCTCCCCAGGATGTGGGTTTACATTCACACTCACTGCATCCAATGGTATAACCACTATGACCAAAAGAGCACTCACACACTCCCTAGAAGCCTGTCCTGAGTCGGATTCTACCCTTTAAGCCTCTTAAATAGGTACTCTTCCTTATTATATTTTTGAAAAAGTTTTCTCAACATTATACTCTCCACCACATACCTGACAATTTCCTATGTTCATATGTTCCCCTACCCTCTCCCCTATTTCCTGGGTCATCTTACCCATCCTCCCATCCCTAGCCCCCCTGAGGCCCACAAAGCTCCACCAAAAGTTATCAAGTTATCTCTATGCTCCAATTTTATCCCTTCCCTGTACAAATACTTACCTCCAGCTTATCATAGATTTCACCCATGTAGGTGTCATCTCGCAACATTCCTCTACCCCCCAACTTCCTTAAAGCCTATCATCTGGTCTCTAGCTCTCTGAGGCAGCTTCGTGTACTTGTTTCAAATCATTGAGGTCATGAAGTATTTGTCCTTCAATGCCTGGGTTGCTTCACTCAACATAAGGTTCTCAAGATTCATCCGTGTTAGCACATGTGTTTGTAATGTATTCATTCTTAAAGCTGAGTAGTATTCCATTGTATGTATATACCACATTTTATTGATCCATTCATCTGTTCATGGGCAACTTTTGGCAATAGTGAACAATGCTGCTATGAACATTCGTGTGCATATATCGGTTTGTGTCCTTGTTTTCAGCTCTACTGGGTGTATACCCAGCAGTGGAATTGCTGGGTCATATTGCAAATCTATAGCTAGCTTTTTGAGAAATCGCCAAACTGTCCTCCAGAATGGCTGGATCCTTCTGCATTCTCACCAGCAGTGGATTACTGTTCCCATTCCTCCACATCCTCTCCAGCACTTGTAGTCTTGTTTTTTTTTCATAGCTGCCAATGTTATGGGAGTAAGATGGTATCTCATTGTACTTTTGATTTGCATTTCCCTCATAGCTAGAGATTTGGAGCATTTTTTCATGTGCTTTTTAGCCATTTCTATTTCTTCTTTGGAGAAGTGTCTGTTTAAATCATTTTCCCATTTATAATTGGGTTGTTTGTCTTTTTATTTTCAAGATATAGGAGTTCTTTATATATGCAGGATATAAGTCTCCTATCAGATATATGGTTACCAAATATCTTCTCCCATTGTGTAGGCTCTCTTTTCACTTTCTTGACAAAAAACTTTCGGGTCCAGTAGGCTTTAATTTTGAGGAAGTCCCATTTATCATTTTGTTCTTTTGCTGCTTGTGCTTTTGGTGTGAAGTTCATGAAGCCATTTCCTATTACAAGGTCCTGTAGATGCTTCCCTACACTGCTTTCAAAGTCTTTATGGTCTTGGCTCTCATATTTAGGTCTTTGATGTATCTTGAGTTGATTTTTGTATAAGATGTGAGTTGGTAATCCCCTTTCATTCATTTACATATTGATATCCAGTTCTTCAGGCACCATTTGTTGAAGAGGCCATTGTCTCCCAGTTGAGAGTGTTTTGTGGCCTTATTGAATATAATATGACTATATATATGAGGATATATATCAGAACTCTCAATTTGGTTCCATTGGTCAGTGTGTCTATCCTTGTGCCAATACCGTGCTGTTTTCACTACTGTAGATTTGTAGTATGTTTTGAGGTCAGGTAGTGTGATTCCTCCAATTTCATTTTTCCTTTTTCAATATGTCTTTGGCTATTTGGGGCCTCTTTTCTTTCCAAATAAATTCCATAGTTAGTTTCTCTAGTCCATTAAAGAATGCTGTGTTGATTTTTATTGGGATTTTATTGAATGTGTAGATCAGTTTTGGTAGGATAGACATCTTAATAATATTTAGTCTTCCTATGCATGACCAGGGAATATTCTTCCATTTATTTAGGTCTTCTTTAATTTCCTTCAACCGTGTTGTGTGGTTTTCTGTGTGTAAGTTTTTTTTACATCTTTATTTAAATTTATTCCTAGTTATTTGATTTTTAAATTTACTATTGTAAATGGTATTTGTTTCTTGATTTCCTCCTGAAATTGCTTATTATCAGTGTACAGAAATGCTACTGATTTTTGCACATTGATCTTATAACTTGCTATTGTACTGAACTCATTTATGTGTTCTAGAAGCTTTCTTGTAGACTTCTCAGAGTTTTTTATGTATAGAATCATGTCATCTGCAAATAATGAAATTTTGGCTTTCTTTCCAATTTGGATGCCTTTTATTTCTGGTTCTTGCCTCAGTGTTCACGCAAGTACTTCTATGCAAATGATAAATAGAAGGGGTGATAATGGGCATCCTTGCCTTGTTCCTGATCTTAGAGGGAAAGATTGTAGGATTTCACCATTGTAAATGATTTTGGCTGAGGGTTTTCATATATACCCATTATCATGTTCAGAAAATTTCCTTGTATTCCAATCTTTTGCAGTGTTTTTATCAAGAAAGGGTGCTGTATTCTGTCAAATGCTTTTTCTGCATCTATATATATGAGCATGTGATTTTTTTCCTTCAATCTGTTTATATGGTGTATTACATTAATTGATTTTCTTATGTTGAACCATCCTTGCATACCAGGAATGAATCCCACTTGGTCGTGGTGTATAATTTGTTTAACATGTTGTTGAAAATGATTAGCAAGTATTTTTTTGAGTATTTTTGTGTCTAGTTTCATTAGAGAGATTGGTCTGTAATTTTCCTGTCTTGTGGTGTCTTTGTTTGGCTTTGGTTATAGGGTATTATTGGCATCACAGAATGCGTTAGGCAATGTTCTTTCTGTTTCGATTTTTTGGAATAGTTTCAACAGGATTGGTGTTAGTTCTTTCCTGAATGTTTTGTAGAATTCACCTGTGAAGCCGTCTGGCCCTGGGCTCTTCTTAGTTGGGAAATTTTTAATGACTGATTTTATCTCTTTACTTGTGATTGGTTTGTTGAGATAGTCAATTTCTTCTTTTGTCAATGTAGGCAGCTTATGTGTTTCTAGGAATTTGTCCATTTCCTCTGAATTGTCCTTCTTGTGGGAATATAGTTTTTCTTTACTTTTTCTGTATTAAAGATTTATTTATTTATTTCTCTCCCATTCCCCCTCTCCCACCCTGGTTGTCTGTTCTCTGTGTCTATTTGCTGCATCTTCTATGTCCACTTCTGTTGTTGTCAGTGGCACTGGAATCTGTGTTTCTTTTTGTTGTGTAATCTTGTTTTGTCAGCTCTCCGTGTGTGCGGCGCCATTCCTGGGCAGGCTGCAGTTTCTTTTGCGCTGGGTGGCTCTCCTCATGAGGCGCACTCCTTGCACATGGGGCTCCCCTACACGGGGGACACCCCTGCGTGGCAGGGCACTCCTTGTGCGCATCAGCACTGTGCATGGGCCAGCTCCACACGGGTCAAGGAGGCCCGGGGTTTGAACTGCAGACCTCCCATGTGGTACGCGGATGCCCTAACCACTGGGCCAAGTCTGCTGCCTGGAGTATAGTTTTTCAAAGTATCCTCTTATGATAGTCTTTATTTCTGTGGGGTCAGTGGTGATATCGTCTTTCTCATTTCTTATTTTGTGTATTTGCATCTTCTCTCTTTTTTTGTGTGTGTTAATCTAGCTAAAGGGTTTGTCAATTTTATTGATTTTCTCAAAGAACCAGCTCTTGGTTTTCTTTATCTTGTCAAGTGCTTTTTTGTTTTCTATTTCATTTAGTTCTGGATCTTATTTTTGTTATTCCTTTCTTTCTACTTCCTTTGGGGTTAGTTTGTTGTTTACTAATTTCTCCAAGTGCGCAGTTCGTTCTTCAATTTTAGCTCTTTCTTCTTTTTTGATGTATGAATTTATTGTACAAATTTCCCCTCAGTACGGCTTTTGCTGCACCCCATAAGGTTTGGTATGTTTTTTTTTTATTTTATCATTTTCATTACTTTCAATGTAGTTATCAATTTCTTTTGAGGTTTCCTCCTTGACCCACTGTTTTTCTAAGAGTGTGTTGTTTAGTGTCCATTTCTTGGTGTGAAATCTGGGTCTCTGGCTCTTGCAGATTTCCAGCTTCATTCCATTGTATTCAGAGAAATTATTTTGTATGATTTCTACCTTTCTGAATTCATTGAGACTTTCTTTGTGGCCTAGCATATGGTCTGTCTTGGAGAATGATCCATGTGCACTTGAGAAAAATGTATATCTTGATGTATTTGTTTGTAATGTTCTGTACATGTCTGTTAGGTCCAGCTCCTGTAATACAGTGTTCAAAGATTTTGTTTCTTTATTGGTTCTCTTTTGAGATGTTCTGTCCAAAGTTGATAGTGGTGTATTAAAGTCCCCCACTATAGTTGTAGAGGCATCTCTTCTTTCAGTTTTTCCAGTGTTTGCCTCACGTATTTGGAGGCACCCTTGTTAGGAGCATAAATGTTTATGATTGTTCATACTTCTTGAAAGATTATCCCTTTCACTAATATGTAGTGTCCATCTTTGTCTCTCACAGTTGTTTTGCATTTAAGGTCTATTTTTTCTGATATTAATATAGCTACTCCCTTTTTTGTTATTGTTTGCTTCTAAGATTGTTTTCCAGCCCTTCACTTTCAACCTTCTTGAATCCCTGGGTCTAAGATGTGTTTCCTGTGGACAGCATATAGATGGGTCATATTTCCTTATCCAATCTTCCAATCTGAATCTTTTGACAAGTGAGTTTAATCCATTGAATTTCAGTGTTATTGCTTTCAAGGAACTACTTACGTTAGCCACATTTTCTTTGGACTTGTGTTTGTCATATTTTTTTGTGTGTGTTTTATTCTTTTTGTCTTTTTAGTTGCTCTTACACCCTCCTCCAACTCTGCCTGTCTTGTTTTTTTTCTTTCTTCCTGCAGAACTCCCTTTAGTATTTCTTGAAGGGTGGGGTTCTTCTTGGCATACTCTCTTCCTTTCTTTTATCTGTGAATATTCTGAACTCTCCATCATTTTTGTATGCTGGCTTAGCTGGATAGAGTATTCTTGTTTGGAAATTTTTTCTTTTAGTGCCTTTACTATATCATACCACTGCCTTCGTTCCTCCATGGTTTCAGATGAGAAATCAGCACTTAATCTTATGGCGTCTCCTTTGTATGTGATGGTTGTCTTTTCTCTTGCTGCTTTTAGAATTATCTCTTTTTTCTTGAGCATTGGATAATTTGACAAGTATATCTTGGGGTAGGCCTGTTGGAATTTATGGTGTTTGGGGTGTGTTGTGCTTCCTGGACATGTACATTCATCTCCCTCAGTAGATTTAGGAAGTTTTCAGCTATTATTTCCTCCAAAATCCCGTCTGTCCCCTTTCCCTTCTCTTCTCCTTCTGGGATGCCTATAATGCATACATTTGTGCATTTTGCATGATCGTTCAGGTCCCTAAGTCCCAGCTGGATTTTTTCTATCTTTTATCGGTCAGTTCTACTATCTGTTTGATTTCAGATGTACTGTCTTCTACATCACTAATTCTTTCCTCTGCCTCTTTGAGTCTGCTGTTATTTGCTGAGAGTGTATGTTTGATTTCTTGAACTGTGCTGTTCATCACCATCATATTCATTATCTTTTCACATATGATTGCAATTTCTTCTGTATTCTCTCCAAGTGTTTTCTTCATATTCTTAATCTCTTCCTTCATTTCATCGAATTGGTCCCAAATATATGTTTTTTTTCCAAAGATTTCTTTTTTTCATTTCTCTCCCCTCCCCCCCACTGCAGTTGTCTGTTCTCTGTGTCCATTTGCTGTGTGTTCCTCTTTTCATCTGCTTCTGTTTTTGTCAGTGGCATGGGAATTTGTGTTTCTTTTCTGCATCAGCTCTCCATGTGTGTGGCCTCACTCCTGGGCAGGCTGGGCTTTCTTTGCTCAGGGGGCTTTCTTTGCTCAGGGCACACTCCTAGCGTATGGGGCTCCCCTACATGGGGGACACCCCTGCATGGCAAAGCACTCCTTGTGTGCATCAGCACTGCACATGGTCCAGCTCCATGTGGGTTAAGGAGGCCCGGGGTTTGAACCATGGACCTCCCATGTGGTAGATGGATGCCCTATCCACTGGGCCAAGTCTGCTTCCCCCAAATATATGTTTTGAGAGCTTTAATTACTTGTTTGATATTCTGCTCCTCTTCTTGGTGTTTAGTTTGTTCATTGACTTGGGCCATGTTTTCCTGCTTATTGGTTTGGTTTTAGTTTTTTGCTGCTGTCTAGTCATCACTTTATCTTGCCACATTTAATTAGTTGCTTAGCTTCTTTGTCTAGTCTTGGGGTTTAATTAGTTGTTTCTGCATAAGTGTCATGTCTTCTCTTTGTCATTTTGTTCTTCTTATTCTATTTTCTTGTTGCTGGCTAAGTTCACTTTGAAGGAAAATATTAGGGCCAGGTAAAGCAAAATGAGTAAGAAAAGAAAATGTGTAATAGTAATATTGATAATCAATGTTAGCAGAGGAACCATGTGACATCTAGGAGAAAGGATATTAGACTCATGAAAGCTGTGTAGAGTTATAACAGTAAGTAGAGTACCTATAATGAGACAGTCAACTTTATATGGGAAGGAATATAGTATGAATTAAAAGGCCAGTGTTTTCAGGAAAGAGAGAAAAAGAGACAGTAATATAAAGAGTGAATAAAAGACAGAAAACTGAACAAAGGTATTAAAAATAAAAAGTCAGAAAAATAGGGGGGAAAACAAAGAGAGGTGTAATGTAAGAGAAACAATCAGTGATGGAGGCTAGAATGATGTAGAGGAAAGGAATAGTGTTGGTGGCTAAAATCAATACAGAGAGAAAAGAAGAAATGGAGGATGTGGAAACACAACAAACCTGAAGCGCTCCCTGCAGCACCTAATATATATATATATATAATAAAATAAAAAAGGAGAGAAAGAAGAAAAAGAGAAAATAAAGGGGGGACAAAAAAGAGGGGGCAAGCAAGAAAAAGAAAAAGAGAAGAGAAGAAAAAGAGCCTTGGGAGGATAAAGAGGAAGAAAAAACCAGAAGACAATGCAGCAATAACAACAACAACAACAAAACCAAAGTTTCAAGCTAGGAATCCTCTTTGCAGTTAAATAAAATGCTTAGGGATCTGATGTTCCCCCTTTCTCCCTTCCTCAGTTCCCTCTCTCCCAAGGTATCAGGAAAGCTGCATGAGGGGTCCAGTAAGAGATTCAAGTGGGTCCTTGGTGAACCAACTCAACACAGAAGACAATGACTCTTTAAAAAATTTTTTGTCTTTATTTATTTTTTTAATATTACATTAAAAAAATATGAGGTCCCCATATACTCCCGACCCCCCTCACATCCCTCCTCCCCCCATAGCAACAATCTCCTCCATCATCATGAGACATTCATTGCACTTGGTGAACACATCTCTTAGCACCGCTGCACCTCGTGGTCAATGGTCCACGTTATAGCCCACAGAGCACCTACACCTCACCAGAAACCCCAAACATGCTATTGGAAGCTTGGATAGCTCCTTCTACAGTCCCTCCCCCTTAGGTGTGCTAGGGGAGGGCTAATTGATTTTCTGACTCCACTTTCTCCTAGAACAAGTTTCCTATTCCAGGGCATTTAGGTAAATTGGACTTTCTCAGCTAATTTGCCTTTCCTTCTTCCCAGACTCCCCAAGACAGCTGGTATGCTCCTCCAAGCTCAAGAAAAAAAAAAGCAGACAACTCGGGTAATCACGGACCTTAGACAGACCTCAGGGTGTGCTAGATTTGGGAATGGGAAGTCCGGGATATTGCAGACTCAAGGTATGTGAGTCTGTGGAGCGTGGGCTATGGGGTTTAGGGGACACAGGCCTGGGAACCACGCATCCGGGAAACACAGGGTTTAGGAATGTCACTATGCAACCAACAGTTTTCAGGAATTGCCATGGCTGCCAGCCCTAGGGGAAAGGGTCCTGCCCACAACTTCTGACCTCTGTGTCAGAAACCCAAAATTCTACCTATTGCAAGAACCTCTTCTATCACTGTCTCACCGAATTGACATCTAGACACCTCCTGCCCTGCAAACCCCTGAAACAGCCCTCTCCAGCAGGACTCTGACCCTACTCAGCTGCTTCTTTGCAGGAGAGATTATAAGGTGCACTCACTCAGATGCCCTCTTGCCCTGCCTCCTCTCAAGTTCTTCTTTTTTGTGTACTGATTTTGGCTACCAACACTATCTCTTTTCCCTCCTGTATCCTTCTATCTTTTGCCTTCTGTTATTGCTCTTATATTCCTCCTCTCTTTGTTCAGACCTTAGTTTTTCTGGCTTTTTATTTCTAACACTTCTATTCTCTTTTCTATCTTTTATAAACTCTGTTTTTGTCCTTTCTTTTCTATTTCTCTCTCCTCATCATGCTGCCCTTTTAATTCATACTACATTCTTCTCTATAATCAGTTTCCTATTTCACTATAAGGTACTCCACTTCTTTATTCCTATAACTCTACACTGTTTACATGATTTTAACACCCATTCTCCTAGGTCTTATATGGTTCTTTGGCTAACTTTTACTATCAATATTACTATTATACTTTTTCTTTTCTTATCTCTTTTGCTTTCCTTGGCCCTAATGTTTTTTCCTTCAAGGGAACTTACACAACAGCAAGGAAATAGAATAAGAATGAAGTGTCAAAGAGAAAACTTCACATGCACACAGAAACAGCTACTAAATAAAACCTGAGAATACAGTGAGAGGCTAATCAGTTGAACAAACCCATCAAGATAAAATGATGACCACACAGCAACAAAAAATTGGAAACCATACCAATAAACAGGGAGACATGGCCCAATTCAATGAACAAACTGAAAACCAGGAAGAGAAGGAGAAAATTGAAGAACTAATCAAAACTGTCCAAATAAATATCATGGACCAATTTAATGAAGTAAAGGAGAGCATACAGAAAAAATTGTAAACATACACGAATAGATAGTGGGTGTGATGGTGATGAATGGCACAATCCAAGGAATCAACAATACATTCTCAGCAAATAACAGCAGATTTGATCAGGCAGAGGAAAGTATTAGTGGAGGACAGTACATCTGAAATCAAACAGATAGTGGAATTGATAGATAAAAAGATAGGAAAAATTCAGCAGGGACTTAGGGATTTGAACAACAACCCTAAATACACAAACATATGCTTTATAGGCATCCCAGAAGGAGAAGAGAAGGGAAAGGGGACAGAAGGTGTGTTGGAGAAAATAATGGCTGAAAACTTCTCAAATCTATTGAGAGAGATGGAGGTACATGTCTAGGAAGTGCAATGCACCCCAAATAGTATCAATCCCAACAGGCCTACCGTACCATGATCTTGTGATGTTCATGCTACTGAATGCCCCTTTACAGGTGAACAGTGGTACAGCTTAAGGCTTAAGGACATGCTATGGGAAGTTAGCTTTCCCAGACACATCTTGATCTGCCAATTTCCAACTGTGTGAGTTTGGAGAGGAGGGAAACTTTCTTTCTGCCTGACATCTGGAGCCAGTCTGGGCGGGAAAGGATAGTGTGGTTGGGAGAAGGAGGTTTGGGGTCTCCCCAACATCATATCTCTCTAAGGAGGAAAGTTTTTCCCCAACCTTCTTGCTCAGCAGCTCTGCTGGGAACCTCATCCTTCAAGCTCTCCCTCACCTGAGACCACTGCAAAGGATAATTCTGACTAGGAACAAGGGTGGGGCAGTCTGGAGAGCTGCACTAGTCCCATTGGGTGCTCCATCCTGGTTGTAGGAGCAGGAGCCTGGTAGGGACCTCAAGGATTCAAGGTTTATTCCCATGGGCCACCTCTATGTCTGAGACTCCACCTTAAATATTGTCCCTGGATAATGGCAGTGGGGACAGTGGCAGAGGCAAAGGGTTTGGAATTGGGAGTTTGACAGACCAGTGTTCACTCCAGCTGTGTGGCCTTGGGCTGGAGGCTTTGCTTCTCTGAGCCTCAGTTTCCTCTTCTGTTAAATGGGCATCTCTGCCTCCTCTGGATGTCACCACCTGGGTCTCCCCGTGTAACTCTTGGCATAGGTCTAGAAAGTTGAGAGGAGAGTGGCAGGGAGGAAAGGACATGGTTTCTGACACACAGTGGGTTCACTTCATGCAGAGTGCCTGGGGCAGGGTAGATGTGCTTCTAGCTTACTAATCACACTGTAAGCATGCTTTGGCAAAACACCAGACATGCAGTAGGCACACTCTTTGTATTGTGCACAGTATAATGTAGACACAACCTCTGCTGTGTCACAAGCTCAGAGAAGGCACACTGTGTTGACTGCCTGGCACACAGTAGGCACACTTTAAAAAAAAAAAAGATTTATTTATTTAATTCTCCCCCCTCCCCCAGTTGTCTGTTCTCGGTGTCTATTTGCTGCGTCTTGTTTCTTTGTCCGCTTCTGTTGTTGTCAGCGGCACGGGAAGTGTGGGCGGCGCCATTCCTGGGCAGGCTGCACTTTCTTTCGCGCTGGGCGGCTTCCTCACGGGCGCACTCCTTGCGCGTGGGGCTCCCCTACGCGGGGGACACCCATGCGTGGCAGGGCACTCCTTGTGCGCATCAGCACTGCACATGGCCAGCTCCACACGGGTCAAGGAGGCCCGGGGTTTGAACCGCGGACCTCCCATGTCGTAGACGGACGCCCTAACCACTCGGCCAAGTCCGTTTCTCCGCTGTAGGCACACTTTATGTAGGTGCCTGGCACATGGAAGGTGTGTTCTGTGAAGAGTTCTCAGCACACAGTGTTCTATGTAGAGTGTGCAGCACTCCGTAGGTTCACTATGTGTAGAAATTTGACACACAGTAGGCATAATGTGCAGACTGCCGAGCACACAGTAGGTGCTCTACGAAGAGTGCCTGGCACACAGTAGTGCTCTATGAAGAGTTCCTGGCACACAGTAGGCACACTATGTACAGCAGTTTGCACAGAGTAGGCTACTTTAGTACAGCACCTGATACATGTGCAACTCCAGTCCTAGCTGCCAATCACTTCTCTTCTCTGCCTCTATCTTAGGCTCTGGTCCTTCCTGAGGCTGCCTCCACTGCCCCACCTAAATCTCCCCCCCATGCCCCATTTACAGATGGGAAAATGGAGACTGCAAAGAGGGCCTGTGTTGCCCACCTTCAGAGCAAGGAGGGGGCAGAATGGGATCTCCACTCAGGGCCCCTGGTCTGTGCTCCGCTGCCTGGACCACATGTGCTCCCGGCCTCTCCCAGGCTGACCCTCATTTTCCCTCTGTCCTCCTCTGAGGTCCCCAAGCCTGAGCCAGCCCTCCAGGCATGCTTTGCCAGACTGACCTGTGTCTTTTTTCCCCGGAATTTAATCCCTGGGTTCTTTCTTCACGGGCTGGCTAGAATCGGAGTTGCATTTCTACCAGAACGTGTAGCCTGGCAGTGGACCCTCCAATTCCTGCTTCACTCAGGCGCACATGCTGGGAGGCAATTCACGTAGAGGCATTGGGCTGGTGATGCTGACCTGACCCCTGGACACCTGCTTTTCCCTGTCCTTTTGGAGAGCACAGGGCGTACTGGAACCTTGGGGACCTTTGTCCCTCTATAGCCAGTTCATTCCCCACTCTTGGTGAGAGGTGCTGCCCACACTGTGTGACCTGAGCCAGGGCCTTGGCCAGGCGTGAAACCTGAACCCTCCCCTTTCCCCTATTTTGGGCAGCTGCCGTGAAGGGAGGAGGCAGGCAGGTCAATGGGGATTGGCTGGTCTAGCCCCGCCCCTCCCACCCTGACTTGGCTCAAGGACCAAGGGCAGAGTCCTCAGGAAGAGGCAGGAGACGATTGCACTGGACAAGCCTCTCCTGTCTGAGGTGCCAGCCTGGGGTGACAGGTCTGCAGGGGGAGGTTTGCCTGGATCCCTGTTGAGAAGGTGAGGGTGTTGGGGCAGCACACTGGAATTATTGATTAAATGCCTCCCCCCCAATCTCCTCCCTCTGGCTGTTGGCTTAACTGGCCTTTCCGGACTCCAGCCAGCTCTGTTCCTCCCTTACCTGTCCATCTCCCATCCCTGTGCCCCCAACCCCCATCCCAGTCCCTCTCAATCGCCTTTTCCTTGTCCCCTCCCAAGCTCCATCTCTCTACCCATCCTTGCTTCCACCCCTCACTCCATCTCTCCCCCTTTCCATCCACGCTCATCCCTTGTCCTGCTGCTCCTCTCCATGGCCCTCTGCCTCTACTTTGTGAACCCTTCTCTCCCCTCCAAGCCCACCCTCACCACCCCTTTTCCTTGCCCTCAGAGCTCACCCTCTGTGCCTGCTTCCCGGCAGGATGCAGCTCCTGAGCCTGTCCTGGCTGGGACCTGGCCCCACGGCCCCCTCCCCGTGGCTGCTCCTGCTGCTGATCGGGACCTCCTGGCTCCTGGCCCACGCCCTGGCCTGGTCCTACGCCTTCTTTGACAAGTGCCGCCACCTGCGATGTTTCCAACAGCCCCCAAAGCTGAACTGGTTCTGGGGCCACCTGGGTCTGGTGAGTGGGGACCAAAACCAGGACTGGATTTCCCGAAGGGTCAGGAATGGGACTCATGGAGCTGCGAGATGGGGGGATGGATGTGATCTAGGGTGCAGTGATGCAAGGGAGGGTGATGGGAGCCCCTTTTTCCTCACCCATCCTACAGGACCATCTCTCTCCTCCTCTATGCACCCCATGATCCAAGGCCTTTCTCTCATTCTTACCCACCAGCCTGCTTGGGGCCACTTTCCAGCCTGTCTTCCCCACATCAGTGCGCCTGACTCCCCTGGGTGTTCTCAGGGTGACCTGCCCTGTCCCCAGGCTCCACCCTGAACATGGAGCCTTCCCCAGGGCACAGCCCAGGGTCTGCTCTCAGTGCACCTCAGGGCAGAGTCTAAAGTTCTCTGGGTCGTGGGGGCACAGCTGAGCTAGATGGGGAGTCTTCCCACCCACCCCTCCTGGGCACCTTCCTATCCTCATCTTGCCTCCCACCTTCAGAGGCTGTCCTTTACCCCACAACCGTGACCTCCTCTGATTTGGCCCTGCTCCCTCTTGTACTTAAATGGTTAGTTATCTAATTGATAGTTAACCATTTATCTCTCCCTTTAGACTGGGGGAAGGTACTCTATCCACAGTGCTTAGCCAAGGACCTGGCGTCCAGTAGGTGCTCAACAAATATTTATGTCCTAGAGGTTCAGCTGATCATCACTTCTGTGGGTCATCCAAGGCTGAGTGGAGGAGCTCCGGGCTGCTCCCCTTCCCCAGACCAATTCTATAGTGTGCACAGTTGACCAGCTCCCCCAATGCCCAAAGGAAACCTACAGCTTTGGAAAGGGTTTCTAAGCCTTGTTCAGGACTGGGGTGAGAAGCCCAAGCTCTTCTTGAAGCTGTCCTGAGATTCTGTATCTTGGAATTCCCTAAGGCCTCAGGATTGTCATAAATTTATTGCAATTCTCTCTCCCCTCTTGGCCATGGAATCTGGTCTGCAGTCTTTCCCTTCTCCCATCTCTTGTTGTGTGACCATAAACTAGTCACTCTCTCTGGACCAGTTTCACATTGCACATTGAATCTTCTATCCAATGTCCTTGAGAAGCAGGTAACAGGGTACACAAGGGAGAGCGACTTATGCCCACCTGTTCATAGCAGCCTGTGCATCAGGTAGATAGAGCATCCCCTGGGACCAGGGAAGATAGATAGTTCACGTAGAACCAGCCCCTGTGCCATCCCTTTGGGGAACCAGGCCTCAGATTTTTTATTTGTGAATGGCCCCTTGTTGGTCATGTCTGTAGTTTCAGGGAGAAGATGCATGGAGATACTCTGCACCCAGCCTGGTGGCAGGTGATGCTCCAGGAGCGAGCGCTGTTCTGATAGAGTTCATGTCCATCCTGGGTGAGGAGGACTTCTAAGGCTCAATAGTGCCCCATCTGTAGACCTTCCTCTGGGTGAGGAACCTCGCGGGGGCCACCATACAGGCTCTCCCTGGAGGACCCCTTCGACGAGTTTACCCCACATTCTCTCCCTCATGCTTCTCTCCCACATCGTCCCCATGATCTGCCCCCAGTGAATCTCCACAATGCCCCCCCTAGGGTTTCACACCCAGGAATCTACCGCCAGGGTCTCCACTATTCCCTTTGCTCACAAGCCTCCCCCTCCCCCGTGGGCTTTCCTCACAGTTCCCTTTCTGCTGCCCTCCCACACCAGGCTCTCCCTACCCACTGCATCCCAAGCACTTCCTCTCAGTGGCCAAAGAAGGTATATTTTTGGTCTGCCCTGGGTCACGACCCTGGGACCTGGAGACCCCTGGACCTTCTGGCTTCAGGGACAGTTGAGACCCTGCATCAAGGCAGAATCCCTACTGTGGTTGCAGCACTGCAGGAGGTGGGCCAGGGCATGGGGAGATGGAGACCTGCAAGTGGCTGCACCTAGGAGGTGACTGCACACTACTGCTTGCAGACGAACCCCTCAGAGCAGGGCATGAAAGTCCTGGAGCAACTGGTGGCCGACTACCCCCAGGGGATTGTGAGCTGGTTGGGGCCCCTCATGCCCCATGTCACTCTGTGGCACCCTGACACCGTCCGATGTGTCACCAACGCCTCAGGTACCCATGCAGAACTTGTGGTGATGGGTGCTGTGGTGGTTTCAAGGGTATTAAACCCCTTTATCCCAAGATCCAAGGGCCTCTGCTAATCCACTTTGCTCTATGCAGACACTCTGCCGGCCACCGCCTTCTACTGATGTCTCTGTGTTCCCTGCAGCTGGGTGGGTGATGCAAGGGTGAGGGACAGGTGGTGCTGCTGTCCCCTGCCCACCTGAACCCTCAGCTGTCAGATCTCTAGGCATTTCTGATCTCGACTGGACATGTCTGTGTGACTTCTGCTGTGTAACCCCACCTGGTCACTTCTGGTGTGTGCTTACACCTGGGATCACACATGTACGGTCTCAGTCATGTTGGGATCAGCTGTGACCATGGACATTTGGGCCATGTCCAGGTCCATCTGGTTCTTGGCAGAGATGCTGTTTTAGGATAGTCTGTTTCCCATCCTGGCCACGTCTGAGTGATATTTATATCTTGTTTGAGGTTAATTCTGGAATGTGTCTGGCACCCAGGATCCCTCTGAGAAATGTCTGTGACCTTATTTGAATCATGTTTGAGGGAGATATAAGGTATGCCTGGATCACATCTGGTCCATTTTGGGACATGAACAAGACCATATGCATATTATGTCTGGGGCACATTTGTGGGGCCGGCAGAGGTTCTGCAAGATGGACTCCAGGCCATGCAGAGCAAGTCATGTTATTTAATGGATATTTTAGTGTCCCATATATGTTGTGGCCATGTGAGATATCAAGGTCCATATCTGGAGAGGTCAATTGATGCTGGGGTGGTTGGGATATCCTATGTCCACAGGAAAGTTTTTGTAGAGTGTTGGCTGTGCTCAGGTGTTTCAGAACACATTAAACTGTGGAGGAGACATGTCGTGGTGTGATGTGGCATGTTGATCCAGGTCAGTGTGTCTAAGCATGCTGGAGCTTGTCTGTGAGCTCTTCTTTTCCTGTACTCTGGGGCTTCAGCCTGGTCTGGTTCCCCTCACCTTCCCCTGCTCTCTGCTTGCTTTCTGCATTCCCCCACTCCTGCAGTGCTGGTCTTGATGTGAGTAAAGGCATACCCTCCATCTAGACCCCTCTCTTATCCCTTGCATGGCTCCTGATGACCCATCTCACGTCAGCAACCATCGCACCCAAAGACATTATCTTCTACCCGTTCCTGAAGCCCTGGCTAGGTAAGTATCTGCAGGCAAAGGGAGTTGTGGTCAGTCACGGGGTTCAGGGGAAGGGGTGCCTCACCTGCTGCCCTTGGCTGCCTCTACTAGGGGATGGGCTCCTGCTGAGTAGTGGTGACAAGTGGAGCCGCCACCGTCGCATGCTGACCCCTGCCTTCCACTTCAACATCCTGAGGCCTTATATGAAGATTTTTAATGACAGCACGAACATCATGCATGTGAGTCCCTTGATCCTGAAGTCCCTGACGGAGCTAGTCTTAGGTGGAATGGACTTCATATGCATCTGGTCTGGAGTCCTGGCACTATTGCATGGCTTTGAGACCGTGGCTTTTCTCTCTGTGCCTCTGTTTACTTATTTCAAAATGTGGATAATGATCTCCATCCTGAAGTGTGGTCAAGAAACTTAATGGAAACATGTCCCTCACACATAGTAGGTGATCAGAAGTTGTTGGTTTCTAGGCTGCCTACCAGATTCCTTGCAATCCTAAGACAGTGTTGATGATAATGATGAATACTACATAGTAGCTATTGCTGAGTAACTCCTTCAAAACTCTTTGGTTTAAAACTCAAGAGGTAATTATTGCTAGAAGTCTATGGGTGAGTTTGGCTGGCTTCCCTGCATGTGGATGGGTTCCTTTATGCAGCTGTGATCAGCTGTGGGTCATACAGGTAGATTTGATTGTCCAGGCTTGCCTCTCACACATGCTTGGGTCTTGGTTCACTCAGGCTGACCTAGAATGACTTCTGCTGGTGAACTGCACTGTCTTCCTTGTGATTACCCATGCTTTAAGCCCAGGCTTGCACACATGGCTGAGGCCTGGTTACAAGGCATTGAGAGAAATTTGCAAAGCCTCTGGAAGCTTAGTTTTAGCATTATTCATCACTTTCACTGCATTCTATTAAACAAAGAAGGCCACAAGTCCAGTCTAAGATCACAAGAGGGGGAAGCTGTGGTAGAATCACATTGCAAAGAGCACGGATATAGGGTGAGATGAGGCATTGGGAAAAATATCTGCGAATGGTCGGTGATTTTCCCTACTTACAATCTCATAAGTTAGCTTGTAACTATTTCAAGGATTCTTCAAGAAAAGAACGGACTCTTGGGTCAGAATGAAAAGAGTTTGCTATTCATGGCACAATGTATGCTTCCTGTTGGTTTTGACTCTTTCTCCAAGCCACCCAAGTCTCACAGGGATGACAGGTGTATATGCAGACATTGGCATTAGTGGTTAGGAACACTAATTTTAGGGAATCTGCAACTTTCATATGAAGGACAAGCATGCCTGATTTTTGTCCAAGGGAAGGCATTACCTCATCCCTCAAGGTTGCTCACTGCAAGTACAACTCTGAGAAATGGTCCAGGTAAAGTGTGTCAAGTCCTTGAATCCTTGGCGTTTACAGGAGAAGGCAAAGTGAATCATATGGCCCATGAAGGCTTGCATCTCCCAGTACAGGGAATATTTTTGTAATCAGTTCACTTCTAAGATGGTGATGATGACGATAAAGAAATATTTATTAAGTACTTAATATACGCCAGAAACAGCCATTCTAAAATACATGTTGTCTAATTTAATTTTCTCAACTCTTTAAGGCAGAGATGATTATTTTTTGCCCTAATACAAGTTATTAAACTGAGGTTCAAGGTGGTTAAGGAGCTTGCCCAGAGTCCTTCAGCTAGTACATGAGCTGCTTTATCTGACATGGAAAAAGTTCATCTTAACTGTTATGAAGGAGATGACAGCTGGTACTCAGAGAAAGATGACTTCTTTGTGAATATACAAGCAAAGCAGGCACAGTTGGGACTTGAATCCACTTGTCCTGACTCCCAGACATGGACTCTTCTTGTCCTATCAGTGACAGCTTCCACTCTCACTTAAACCTGGTCATCCCTGAATGTGGGTACATGGAGTAAGGACCAGGAGGCTGAATAGATTCCAACCTGATAAGTGGAGCCAGGAAGTGGCCGCAGGGCATGTAGGAACTATCCTCATTTCTTCTCCTCTCTCTGGCCAGGACAAGTGGAAGCGTCTGGCTTCAGAGGGCAGCGCCCATCTGGAAATGTTTCAGCACATCAGCCTCATGACCCTGGACAGTCTTCAGAAATGCATCTTCAGCTTCAGCAGCCACTGCCAGGAGTGAGAACTTGGTCCATTCACTCAGGGAGTAGGTGGGACAGAGAGAGGAGTGACCATGGCAATCAAAAGGGCTTTCCTGGAGGAGGAGGGTGAGAGCTGGGCACTGAAGAACAAGGGAGGTGAGAGAGAAACAGAGGAACTTCCAAGCAGTGAAAATATTAGAGGAAAGGCAAGGAGGCCTGGAGAAGAAGAGTAATGAGGCACCATGGAAGTGGGTTTGGGGAGGTGGACAGGGGCTGGATCTTAAGGGCTTTCAAAATCTAGGCAGCAGTGTAGGAATTAATTCTCATGCTTCTAAGAAGCTATGGAAGGGGATGAGCAGCTGAGGGGTATGTCCCAAGCAGAACTTTGCAGATCATCTCTTTGTAGGTCTGACTTTTGACTGTTATGTTGACACTGGACATAAAGACACCAGAGAGAAGGCTGGGTCTATGAAACCTCAGAAGATGACATCTAAGATGGATGGAGAAGTTGAAGGAGGAGAAGGGACAGGACTGATAATGGGCAGGAGGGGAGAGCGCCATGTAGTCCAAGCTCTGCTCTGAGGATATGAGGACTGAGAGATAGCTCACTGAGCTGTGGATGCAGGGAGAGAAGGTTTGGAGAGGCACACCTCCTCTGTGATCTCCACCATGTACCTCTGGGGCAATCTTTTCCTGGATGCTCACAATCCTGGTAGGAGGTAGCTCCCAGATTCTGGGTAGGAGATGCTCCTTCCCCTTCATGGGTGTTAAATTGTTGCTTTTCTTTATGTCCTCCTCCTCTAGGAAGCCCAGCAAATATATCACCGCCATCTTGGAGCTCAGTGCCCTCGTGGCAAAACGGAACCAACAGATCTTCCTGTACTCGGACTTCCTGTACCACCTCACATCCGATGGGCGGCGCTTCCACAAGGCCTGCCGCCTGGTGCACGACTTCACAAATGCTGTCATCCAGGAGCGGCGCCGAACCCTCCCTGATCAGGCTACTGACGAGTTCCTCATGGCAAAGGCCAGAACCAAAACTTTGGACTTCATCGATGTACTCCTGCTGGCCAAGGTGGGCTCGCTTGGGATCTGAATTCAAGAGGCAGACAGGATCTTGATTTCAAATGTTAGATCAAAGAACCCAGATTCAAACCAGAGAGCACTGGAGAGCCATGTGAGGTGTTTGAGGAAGAGAGGGATTCATTATCTTAAAATGTGAGCAAATGTCTCTTGAGCAAGGCACAATTTGTAAAATCTAAGGCATGTTGCCAGCGAATCATCTCTTAACCGAGATTGCCAGGGTTTTTTTCTTAGAAAGCTCTCATTTTCAGAAACACAAAAATATTCACGGAGCATTGATTCTTCCCATTAGTGTCAAAACAAGAGACAAGGACACAGTGAAGTGGAATTTGGGGAGGGGGCTGTGGGAATGGTGAGGAAGGTAGGTTCTAGGAGTGCAGGGTGGGCTTGAGTTTCTGAAGGGATGATGGATCTTCAGACAGTGTCTCGGTTAGGGTGGGAGGCTCCCAGAGCTGGAGTGATAATTCAGTCTTCTTGCATTCTCTCCAGGATGAAGATGGGAAAGGACTGTCAGACGAGGACATCCAAGCAGAAGCTGACACCTTCATGTTTGAGGGTGAGGGTCTGAGAATGGGATCATGGTAGGAACAGGTGTCTTTCCAGTCCAAAGCCTTGGTGGGTGGACCCTGGACCACTCTATCCTGCACTGTGCTTTTCCATCCTCCTTGAGGGCTCCATGTCAGTGAGCTTTCTACTCTCTGGTTTTGAATCAACCCAGAGATTCAAGACTGCCTAATTGTGACCCTCAGGCCATGACACCACAGCTAGTGGCCTCTCCTGGATCCTGTACAACCTTGCAAAACACCCTGAGTACCAGGAGCGCTGTCGGCAGGAGGTGCAAGAACTCCTGAGGCACCGTCCGTCAGAAGAGATTGAATGGTGAGTGCACATTCTCAAGGTTTGTCCCTGAGTCGCTCTCATTGGCCCTGCTCTCCAGGTAGGGACAGAAGTAGATGGTTTGTTGATTCTTCCATTATTGATTAGTGAGACTAGGAGGAGATCCCAGTACAGGTCCTGGTATTCAACGTGTCCAAGAAATGGTCCAGCATTTCTTTTAAATCCTCAACCCCTTATTAAGGTCTGGTTTTGAATCCTCAACCCCCTAAGACTTTGCTGAGGTATCAAAATGCATCATGTCTGCTCTCCGTGCCTGAGCTTCTTTTTCTAACATGGAATCAGTCTTCAGTCCCCAGGGATATGGGAGAATTAACAGCAATATGTAAGGGCAGAATCTGGTTAGTACATGGTCAGTAAAGATACTTTTCCTTTCCTCCCTTGCTTTTCTCTCCTGAGACCACAATTTTCTGAGGATCTTCACCCTCCTGAATATTGCCCTTCTTCTGCCAAACAATTCCTACCATATTGACTAGTCCAGGCATTCTTTTTTCTTTTTTTTAAAGGTACAGTTTGATGACTTTTTTTTTTCTTCTTTATTTTCTTTTAAATGTTACATTAAAAAAAAATATGAGGTTCCTATATAACCTCCACCTGACCCACCCAACTCCTCCCATATCAACAACCTCTTCCATCGGGTGAATACATGTTGGAGCACTGCTGCGCCACATGGACAGTGGTCTACACTGTAGTCTACACTCTCCCGTAGTCCACCCAGTGGGCCATGGCAGGACACACAATGTGCAGCATCTGTCTCTGCAGCACCTCCCAGGAAAACTTCAAATTGTCAAAATGCCCCAACATCATATCTCTTCTTCCTTCTCCCTACCATCCTTGCTACCATGGCCACTTTCTCCACATCAATACTACAGTTTCTTCCCTTACTAATCACAATAGTTCCCCAGCAGAACACCAGTAAGTCAACTCTAGTCCATTCTCTCTTCTTCCATCCTATGGACCCTGGAATGTTTATGTCCAGTCCCTGTCTACATCAAGAGGGGGCTTAGATTCCACATGGGTGATGGAGGCAATTCTCCTGCTTGCAGTTGTAGGCACACTCAGCTGCCGGTGTGGTGGTTGACCTTCTTCACTTCCCTGTTATCTGACCAGGGTAAATCCAATAAATGAGAGGGTAGTATTTGCAAGTCTGCTGAGGCTCAGGGCCTGGCTGTCACATAGGCAGTTTGGAGATTCAAGTCTACTGAGTATACATCAACCCAAACACCAACCATAGGTCTGGTTAAAGTAACAGAAGAGGCATGTGTAGAAAGGTCATATCTGAGTCCAACTCATATCTGAGTGAACTCCTTCACTCTCAGGGCTCAATCTCCGAAGCAGGGCCAACTGACATAGCCCTGAACTCCAGAGCCATCTGCCATGACCATAGAACTTGTGGGTCTCTGTATCCCTCAGGAGAACCAGTACCTGGGTTTCTATCTACTTTGACTGTCTCTTGTACCCTGCTGAGGTGTGCGTAAGCATTATCCCGCTGATGACCTTCCAACTCTTTTTTGAAGACTCATAGCCACATAAACTCATTCATCCTTTCAAATTCCCCTTTTATCCAAAGTCAAAAAGCAGTTTTTAACACCTGTTATTACGTGTAGGCTGATATATTCTGCCTATCTGAGTTGACGTCTTTATTCAAGGTCTTTTTCTAGTTACGTCATCAGCTGTTGCTTGATAGTAATCCCTCAGTACCAGGTAGGCTCATCCCTGGGAGTCATGTCCCATGCTGGAAAGAAGGAAATGCATTTACATACTGAGTTTGGCTTAGAGAGTGGCCACACTTGAGCAAAGAGGAGGCTTTCATTAGGTAACTCTTAGGTACCCTGCAGCTCTAGGCCTAGTTCCTATTTGAGATGCACAGGCTCTCAAGCATAGTCATTAGTATCAAGGGCTCATCATTGGACCATCCATCTTCATTGGTCTTAGCCTTTGCACTTGGGAGATTGTTGTTGTTCCATTGGGGAATGTGATACAGCTCCCCTGGCTAGGAACTCAGCAGTCTCTCAGTTGTCATTTTTAACTGAAACCACTATGAAAATATCCAAACATTTTTATGTACCCTGTATACATGCCCTGGAGAACTCCCTCCCAACCCTGTGCCCCCTATCAATAACCCCCCACACCAGTGTTCCTCCCTTGCCATAGTTCAATCTCTCTGTCATCCAAAATTTCTTTAAAAAGGAAACCTAATATATTTCCAGGTTCCTTTAATAGTTAAATGGAATAGAGTCATGGGTTTAAAGTTTAGATATAGAATATATAGTAATTTAGAAAAATTAAATAAAGGAAAAATTAATTTGGGTGTCAAAAAATAGAAAAAAATGAAAAAACTTTGATTTTGACATTTTGCCTTTCATCACTGCTATTGGTGTTTCCCTGTATGTACTTTGACAAGGCAATTTTTTCTATTTCTTCCTCAATGTCTACACCCTTTCTTTTTTTTTTTCTTCTAATTCTGTAGTTTGTCTTCACATAATTTTTATTTATTTTTTGTCTTTATTTTTCAATGTTACCTTCAAAAAATATGAGGTCCCCATATACCACCCACTCCTCTCACCCCACTCCTCCCATATCAATAGCCTCTTTCATCATCATGGGACATTCATTGCATTTAGTGAATACATTTTTGAGCACTGCTGCACCGCATGGATAATGGTTTACATTATAGTTTACACTTTCCCCCGGTCCATCCAGTGGGCCTTGGTAAGACATACAATGACAGCAATTGTCCCTGCAGTACCACCCAGGAAAACTCCAAGTCCTGAAAATGCCCCCAAATCGTATCTCTTCTTTCCATTCCCTACCCTCAGCAGCTACTGTGGCCACTTTCTCCACATCAATGCTTCATTTTCTTCCATTACTAATCACAATAGTTCCACAGCAGAACACCAGTAAGTCCACTCTAATCCTCTAATCCATGCTCCATTCTTCCATCCTGTGGACCCTGGGATGTTTATGTCCACTATACCTCTATATCGAGAGGGGGCTTAGATTTCACATGGATGATATGGGTGCAATTCTCCTGCTTGCAGTTGTAGGCACTCCTGGCAGATGTTGGATATGTGGGAGGATTTCTTTCAAATGACACTTGCATCCCTGGACTACCCTTTATAGTCACTTTCCCTTTTATAAACAAGCTGTTATTCACTACAATGTATTACCATCAACTCTCCACATTTCCACACTTTTATAGTCAAGTTAATGAAAACTTCTCCATACATTAAGCATCAGTCATCCTCAGTGTTCCTCTTATCTCCTTTAAGAATACACCACCTACCACCAGGTCTTGAAGATGTTTTCCTGCATTTTCTTCTAGAAGCTTTATGATTCTTGCTTTTATATTTAGGTATTTCATCCACTTTGAGCTAATTTTTGTATAAGGTGTGAGATAAGTACTCTTTCTTTCTTTTGGGTTTGGATATCTAGTTCACCTAGCACCATTTGTGGATGGACTTTCTGTCTGAACTGGGTGGGTTTGACAGGCTTGTCAAAAGGCGCTTGTTCATAGATGTGAGGGTTTGTTTCTGAACCATCAGTTTGGTTCCATTGGCCTATGTGTCTGTCTTTAGGTCAATACCATGGTGTTTTTACAACTGTAGCTGGGTAATGTGATTTCAAGTCCGGATGTGAGAGTCCTCCAACTTTGCTTTACTTTTCAAAAGATGTTTCCAGCTATTGGAGCCACCTTGCCCTTCCAAACAAATTTGAGAATAGTATTTTCCATTTATTTAAAAATTTGGTGGAAATTTTGTTGGGATTGCATTGAATCTGTTTATCAATTTGGGTAGAATTGACATCTTAATGATATTTAGTCGTCCAATCCATGAGAATGGAATATTCTTCCCATTATTCAGGTTTTCCCCCCCTCTTTTAACAATGCATGGTAGTTCCCTGAATACAACTGCTTTACAACCTGGTTAAGTTTATTCCTAAATATTATTTCTTTTGATCACTATTGTAATGGAATTTTTTCCCTACTTCCTTCTCAGAATTGCATTATAAGTGTCTTTTTTGTTATTATTATTATTATTTTAAAAACATTGCTGTGTATTTTATTGAATAAAAGGGAGTATTTATTTATGTTTACAAACAAGTTTCAAAATCAAAGAAAAACATGCATGCTTCTACTTATTAACCTTTTTCAAAATGCCAATAGCCCTCATGCTATATGAAGGTTTCTAAGGATTTATTAGAAAAAGCAACACAGTTCACCAAGACATCACTGAACTAACATGTTAGAAAAAAACAAAAAGGGATAAGATGCTCTTGTAGCTTGATAGTTTGATTTAATTTGACTTGATTGAAATAACCAAAGCATTTCAAGCATCTTTCATTATGTAGATGATGTTCTGCATTGAACAGTCTACTAAATTCTGAACAAAAGGTTATTATCTTTTAAAAAAATACATAGATCACACAAAATGTTACATTAAAATATAAGAGGTTCCCATATACCCCACTCATCACCACCCCCACCTGTCCTGCATCAACGTCTTTCATCAGTGTGGCACATTCATTGCATTTGATGAATACATTTTGGAGCACTGCTATAGAGCATGGAATATAGGTTACATTGTAGTTTACACTCTCCCGGTCCATTCAGTGGGTTATGGCAGGATATAGAATGTCCTGCATCTGTCCCTACAATATCATTCAGGAGTACTCCAAGTCCTGAAAACGCCCCCATATCACCTCTCTTCTTCCCTTGCCCTTCCTTCAGTAACTCCCATGGCCACTGTCTCCACATCAATGATACAATTTCTTCCATCGCTAGAGTCACAATAATTGTATAGTAGAATACTAGTTAGTCCAGTCTAATCCACATTTTGTTTCTCCACACAGAGAACCCTGGGATGGCAATGTCCACTCCATCTCTGAATCCAGAGGAGGCTTAGATCCCACATGGCTGATGGATGGGATTCTCCTTCTTGCAGTTGTAGACTCTCTGGGTTCCCAGGTGTGGGGTTGACCATCCTCACCTCCTTGTTAGCTGACCTGGGTAAGTTCAACGAACTGGAGAGTAGGTGTTGCAACTCTGCTGAGGCTCAAGGCTCAGCTGGCACATGGACAGTTCAGAGATTCAAGTCTCCTGAGCATAGATCAACTCAAGTGCCAACTACAGTTTCTGTAAAAGTGAAGGAAGGCATGTGTAGATATTTCATATCTGAGTCCAACTCCATCGCACTCAGGAGCACAAGTTCCAAAGCAGGGCCCACTGGCAAGGCACTGAACTCTATAGAGTCATCTGCCATGACTGTAGGACCTGGTTGTCTTCATAGCCCTCAGGAATACCATTACCTGGGTTTGTATGTACTTCGGCTGTCTCTGGGATCCTGCTGAGATGTGCATAAGCGTTGCCTTTCTGATGACCTCACCACTCATTTTGAAGTCTCTTAGCCATATAAACTCATTTGTTTTTACCATTCCTCATTTTATTCAAGGTCTTTTCCTAGTTGCATCACCAGCTGGTGCTTGGTAGTAATCCCTTGGTGCCTGGGAATCTCATCCCTGGGGGTCATGTACCATGTTTGAGTGAAGGTAATGCGTTTATATGCTGAGTTTGGCTTAGAGAGTGGCCACATTTGAGCAACATAAAGGCTCTCAGGAGGTAACTCTTAGGCACCCTGCAACACTAGGCTATGTTGCAATTTCAAGAGCAAAAGCTCATAAGCGTAGTCATCAAAATCAAGGGCCCATCAATGGACGATCCTTCTTCATTAGTCATTGCCCCTGGACTTGTGTGGATTGTGCTGTACATTAAAGAATGTGGGAGAGCTCCCCAGGATGGTAAATGAATATTCTTTCCATTGTTTTGTGCATCTCAACCCAATGTGGCAATGCCCCATGAACATTTGAACATATTTATTTACCTTATATGTATGCCCAGATGAACTTCCTCCCATGCCTCCCCTGTCTTTGATACCCTACATCAGTGGTCCTCCCCTGCCTTAGCTGTAACTCTTCTGTGTTCCAAAACTTCTTTAAAATGAAGCAAAAAATATTGCCAAATACAATTAATAGGAAAATGAAATAATAATGATAGCTTTAAACATAAGAAATAGAATACATAATAATTCAGAAAAACTAAAACATTATCTTCTTCTCAGTTTTAGTTTTACCTCTCCCTGATAGGTATCTGTTCCACCTGTAGTATATGGAGTAGATGAGGATCTATTTTTATTTGTTTCCACATCATCAGTTGTTTGGATGCCTTCTACTAAACAACCAATCCATACGCAAGACTCTTTCTTTACCTGATGTTACGTTTTCACCTATTTATGTGACTCTTTCTGAGCTTTCTGCTCTCATTCATGGATCTAGTTTCTTGTTCTTGCACTAGAAAACCTTCTTCTCCTTCTCCTTCTCCTACTCATTCTTTATCCTCCTCCTCCTTCTCCTCTTCCTTGTCCTCCTTCTCCTTCTCCTTCTCCTTTTTCTTCTTCTTCCTTGTTACTGAGCATTATAATAGGTCTTCATATCCACTGGAGTGTTTCCTTCTTTGATTTTTTAGTTTTAAATTGACCTAGCTCTTTATGATCTTTTATTCTTCCAGAAAATGTAGAGGAGTTTTATCAAGTTCCTAAAATAATTCAGCTAACTTTACACTAGGATTGAATTGAATAAGCGATTGACTTGTGGAAGAATGATTACCTTATGATCACTGCACACACTGTCCTAGTTTCTGTAATGTATCTCCATCTATTCAAATAATCATAACATCTTTTGGTGGAGTAAGAAATTTCTGCCTACAGATTTTTTTTTTTTTTAAAGATTTATTTATTTTATTTAATTTCCCCCCCTCCCCCGGTTGTCTGTTCTTGGTGTTGATTTGCTGCGTCTTGTTTCTTTGTCAGCTTCTATTGTCCGCTTCCGTCAGCGGCACGGGAAGTGTGGGCGGCGCCATTCCTGGGCAGGCTGCTCTTTCTTTTCACGCTGGGCGGCTTTCCTCACAGGCGCACTCCTTGCGCGTGGGGCACCCCCACGTGGGGGACACCCTTGCGTGGCACGGCACTCCTTGCGCGCATCAGCACTGTGCATGGGCCAGCTCCACACGGGTCAAGGAGGCCCGGGGTTTGAACCGCCGACCTCCCATATGGTAGACGGACGCCCTAACCACTGGGCCAAAGTCCGTTTCCCCTGCCTACAGATTTTAAGTATGTATTTTTAAATTAACCCTTAGATACGTGCTGTTATGGAAAATATTATATTCTCTTGATATTTTGCATAATAGCAATAGAGGATAATATTCATACATTCATTTGGAAAGAAAAGCCTTCATATTTCTTCTGATATTTAATCTAGTTATTTTATATTATTATGATTAGCATCTTTTATTGTGTTTTCTAACTGGTTGTTATTTTTATATAGATGAATGATATAGATACAGTTTTCCATTAACTTAGAAAATGCTAACATTGGCATTTTATATCATGGAGAAATGCGGATCCTTTAATAAAAGCTTTTGGGACAACGGGATAGAAATCAGGAACAAAAATTATCTGCTTATCAGCTCTTTTAATAACATAATGCCCACATGAAACAATGACATATGTTTGTAAAAAAAAAAGGTAACCAAACTAGGAGATTGTATTTAAAAGAAAAGAAGTCTTAAAAGCTCTAGAAGACTGTCCACATGCCAACTGGGCACTGAGCCTCAGCAGAGTTGCAACACCGCTTCTCCAGTTCATTGGATTTACACAATGGACTTACCTGGTTCATTGAACTTACGCACCTCACCCAGATCAATTGACAGGGAGATGAGAATTGTCAACCATCACACCAGGGATCTGTGAGTGTCTACAACTGCAAGCAGGAGAATGACATCCCTCAGCCATGTGAGATCTAAGCCCCCCTCTCGATTTAGAGGGGGAGTGAACATGGCCATCCCAGGGTCCACAGGATGAAGAAATAGAATATGGATTGGAGTGGACTTGTTGGTATTCTACTATAGAACTGCTGTGACTCTCGCAATGCAAGCAATTGTGTCATTGCTGTGGAGACGGTGGTCATAGGAGTTGCTGAGGGCAGGGGGAGTGGGGATGAGCTGTGATATTGTGCATTTTTGGGACTTGGAGTTGTCCTGAATGATATTGGAGGGACAGATTCAGGGCACTGTGTATCCTACCATAACTAACTGGATGGACTGGGGGAGGGGGAGTGCGAACTATAATGTAAACTATGGTCCATACGTGTGGCAGTGTTCCAAGCTGTATTTATGAAAAGCAATGAATGTGCTTTACTGATGAAAGGGGATGTTGATTTGCGAGGGAGTGGGGAGCGATGAGGTGGGGAGTGGGGTATATTGGAACCTCTTATGGTTTAATGTAACATTTTGTGTGATATATTATCTTTAATAAAAAAGACAATAAAAATTTGCTTAAGGGAAAGCTCTAGAAGAAACCATGGGGAAATAGTGGAAGTCCTATTTTTTTTTTACTTCATAGCATAATTTTAATAATCCAGTTAATCATTTGTAACAAATGTAGCACACGAATGCAAAATATTACTTTTCAGGAAAATTGTGTGTGTGTGCGTATCTGGGAACTTCCTACTCTCAGCATGATTCTTATGTAAACCTGCAATACTCCTTGAAAGAAGGAAGTTAAGTTGGCAACAACAGGTTAGGAGATGAGGGGGTCATTCTGAGATATTTCCAACTGATTCTGGGCACCCAGCAACATCTTGATTAAAATCAACAAGAATCATTTCTACCATCTTCCAAAGCTGACATTTCTTGGACCCTTCTAAACATGACGCGGTTTCTGAAAGGAACAGGAGTGAATGTCAGCAATGGAGAGTGACCAAAGATGCTTCCAACTGAAAGCACCAGAGAGTAAGGAGTTTGGGGTACAGTTCTCCTTCCAAAACTTTGACCTTTTCATTATAGAGCAGTGATGATATCCGATGGGACATGTTCCTCTTCTTGGTCCCACGTTCACAGGCATCACACAAACAAACCTCAGTAAAGGAGTTGTACAGGAGGAGAGTGGTACACGTTTAGGTAAAAGAGATACAGAGCAGTATATTTATGTGATGCTAATATATAAATTTTTAAAATGCAGCAAAGTAATGCTGGAGCAATACATAAAGAATCAGTATCTCATACAATGTGTGGAGAGGGAAGTGGTTATTGCTGGGTCATAGGAGTGCTCTTTTATAGTTATCAAAACTTGAACCACTCAACTTTATCAGCTACTGAAATGTTAAAGAGTCACACACAAAAAAAGGGGTGAAAATTCATCCCTTTACTGCATTCTTAGTGTTTATGAAAGTTTTCCTGTGGTTTCTTTTGTGTATTCAAAAATTGAAGGCATTATCAGCCAACCATAATGCATTTCCTCCTACATTTCAAA
This sequence comes from Dasypus novemcinctus, assembly GCF_030445035.2. Lineage (NCBI taxonomy): Eukaryota > Metazoa > Chordata > Mammalia > Cingulata > Dasypodidae > Dasypus > Dasypus novemcinctus. The sequence goes on from NW_026688150.1 coordinate 609,039, forward strand.
TTACTATACTCTTCATTTTTCCTCGTCTAATTGCGGTAGCTAGTATCTCTAAATAATATGAAATAAAAGTAAAACATTAGGTGTACTTATTTTTTTACTCATTCATCTTATGTTCTTTCCCATCCCTGGAGAATATATTATTTCCATGCAAGTTTTTAATATTTTTATAATGGTTCCTGGGTATTGGTTTTGCTCAGATGATTTCTAAAACTAGGTGGCTAAATTTTCTCTGGGATTTTTCTGATATTATTTTTCTGATACTCAAATCTTTGATCTTTCAGGGGTTTGTTTTGTTAAAGAGAGTGAGAGTCAGAGAGAGGCGATGAAAGGGTCTCATGGAGCCAGATGGAGTGGGGGAGTCTGTCTTGGCTCCCTGTTCAATTGTGGGGGGATCTCAACAGGGACGACCTGGCCAATTTGCCCTTCCTGACCATGTGCATCAAGGAGAGTCTGCGGCTGCATCCCCCAGTCACCGCCGTCTCCCGCAGCTGTACCCAGGACATCGTGCTCCCGGAAGGCCGGGTCATCCCCAAAGGTGGAAGTGACGGAGGTCCCGGGCAGGGCGGTGTCTCTCTTAGGCATTGGGGGCCCTTGTTCTGACTGTCCCCTCTTCTCGCACAGGTGTGATCTGCGTCATCAGCATTTTTGGGACACATCACAACCCGACAGTCTGGCCAAACCCTGAGGTGCTGACCCTTCCCCAGGGATTTCACGTCCAGGGACCTAAGGGAATGGTGCAGGGTCCTGCCCCGGGGAAACCAGACCCACCTCCCCCACCCTACACACATCTACCCCCTGGAAAGCATCCTGTCTTGGGACAATAACCTTAGCTGTCCTACGCCATCCACTGCAGGTCTATGATCCCTTCCGCTTCAGCCCAGAAAATACACAGGAGAGGTCACCTCTGGCTTTTATTCCCTTTTCGGCGGGGCCCAGGTGAGGCCAGCGGGCATTTGGGTGGGGAGGGGTGGAGGGTGACTGGGTCAGGGACTGGGTCTACGCCTGATACTGGGGGAAGAGGAGGTTCCAGTTGGCCGGCTTTCCAAGGCCCCTCTCTCCCTTCCCTGGGAGGATGGACAAGGACCTGGAATAGCTGGGTGAGGTCCAAGGCGGGTCCCAGCAGTGCTCAGGGCCCCCTTGTGCACGTCTGCTTGTCTGGGTTGGGGATTGGAGTCCGGGCCAGGCTCAGGGACATGGAAGCCCACATGAAGGTCCTATGCATGGTTAGCGCCTACCTGTCTATCTCTCAGGCTGATGAGAGAGAAGGTTGGAGTCGTAGACAAGGTCCAGGGGCAATGGGGGCCCAGATGGGAGACCTGGGCGCTGTCCGATTCTCGATCCCTCCCCCAGGAACTGCATTGGGCAGACCTTCGCCATGGCTGAGATGAAGGTGGCCCTGGCGCTCACGCTGCTGCGCTTCCGTGTCCTGCCTGATGACCCTGAGCCCCGGAGGAAGTCAGAGGTGGTCCTGCGCTCGGAGAATGGTGTTTGGCTGCGGGTGGAACCACTGAGTGCTTTGCCTGGATCCACTGCCACGAGGTCTTAGACCCATCCCTGACCCCACCCATGTACCCTGGCAGATTCCCTCCTCCTCCTCCTCCTCCACTTCCTTGTCCTCCTTCTCCTTCTCCTTTTTCTTCTTCTTCCTTGTTACTGAGCATTGTAATAGGTCTTCATATCCAGTGGAGTGTGTTTCCTTCTTTGATTTTTTTAGTTTTAAATTGACCTAGTTCTTTATGATCTTTTATTCTTCCAGAAAATGTAGAGGAGTTTTATCAAGTTCCTAAAATAATTCAGCTAACTTTTCACTAGGATTGAATTGAATAAGCGATTGACTTGTGGAAGAATGATTGATTACCTTATGATCACTGCACACACTATCCTAGTTTCTGTAGTGTATCTCCATCTATTTAAATAATCATAACATCTTTTAGTGGAGTAAGAAATTTCTGCCTAGAGATTTTAAGTATGTATTTTTAAATTAACCCTTAGGTACTTGCTGTTATGGAAAATATTATATTCTTGATATTTTGCATAATAGCAATAGAGGATAATATTCATACATTCATTTGGAAAGAAAAGCCTTCATATTTCTTGTGATATTTAATCTAGTTATTTTATATTATTATGATTAGCATCTTTTATTGTGTTTTCTAACTGGTTGTTATTTTTATATACATGAATGATATAGATACAGTTTTCCATTAACTTAGAAAATGCTAACATTGGCATTTTATATCAGTGGAGAAATGTGGATCATTTAATAAAAGTTTTTGGGACAACGGGATAGAAATCAGGAACAAAAATTATCTGCTTATCAGCTCTTTTAACAAGATAATGCCCACATGAAACAATGACGTATGTTTGTAAAAAAAAAAAAAAAGGTAACCAAACTAGGAGATTGTATTTAAAAGAAAAGAAGTCTAAAAAGCTCTAGAAGAAGACTGTCCACATGCCAACTGGGCACTGAGCCTCAGCAGAGTTGCAACACCGCTTCTCCAGTTCATTGGATTTACACAATGGACTTACCTGGTTCATTGGACTTACCCACCTTACCCAGATCAATTGACAGGGAGACGAGAATTGTCAACCACCAACCAGGGATCTGTGAGTGTCTACAACTGCAAGCAGGAGAATCACATCTCTCTGCCATTTGAGATCTAAGCCCCCCTCTTGATTTAGAGGGGGAGTGGACATCGCCATCCCAGGGTCCACAGGATGAAGAAATAGAATATGGATTGGAGTGGACTTGTTGGTATTCTATTATAGAACTGTTGTGACTCTCGCAATGCAAGCAATTGTGTCATTGCTGTGGAGACGGTGGTCATAGGAGTTGCTGAGGGCAGGGGGAGTGGGGATGAGCTGTGATATTGTGCATTTTTGGGACTTGGAGTTGTCCTGAATGATATTGGAGGGACAGATGCAGGGCATTGTGTATCCTACCATAACTAACTGGATGGACTGGGGGAGGGGGAGTGGGAACTATAATGTAAACTATGGTCCATGCGTGTGGCAGTGCTCCAAGCTGTATTTATGAAAAGCAATGAATGTGCTTTACTGATGAAAGGGGATGTTGATTTGGGAGGGAGTGGGGAACAATGGGGTGGGGAGTGGGGTATATTGGAACCTCTTATGGTTTAATGTAACATTTTGTGTGATCTATTATCTTTAATAAAAAAGACAATAAAATTTGCTTAAAGAAAAGCTCTAGAAGAAACCATGGGGAAATAGTGGAAGTCCTATTTTTTTTTACTTCATAGCATAATTTTAATAATCCAGTTAATCATTTGTAACAAATGTAGCACACGAATGCAAAATATTACTTTTCAGGAAAAGTGTTTGTGTGCGTATCTGGGAACTTCCTACTCTCAGCATGATTCTTATGTAAACCTGCAATACTCCTTGAAAGAAGGAAATTAAGTTGGCAACAACAGGGTAGGAGATGAGGGAGTCATTCTGAGATATTTCCAACTGATTCTGGGTACCCAGCAACATCTTGATTAAAATCAACAAGAATCATTTCCACCACCTTCCAAAGCTGACATTTCTTGGACCCTTCTAAACATGACGCGGTTTCTGAAAGGAACAGGAGCGAACGTCAGCAATGGAGAGTGACCAAACATGCTTCCAACTGAAAGCACCAGAGAGTAAGGAGTTTGGGGTACACTTCTCCTTCCAAAACTTTGACCTTTTCATTATAGAGCAGTGATGACATCCGATGGGACATGTTCCTCTTCTTGGTCCCACGTTCACAGGCATCACACAAACAAACCTCAGTAAAGGAGTTGTACAGGAGGAGAGTGGTACACGTTTAGGTAAAAGAGATACAGAGCAGTATATTTATGTGATGCTAATATATAAATTTTTAAAATGCAGCAAAGTAATGCTGGAGCAATACATAAAGAATCAGTATCCCAAAGATGCCTCGGAGGCGTCTTTGGGACATGGAGCTGCCCTGGATGGTGCTTCAGGGGCAATCACCGGACATTGTAAATCCTCACAGGGCCCACTGGATGGAATGGGGGAGAGTGTGGGCCATGGTGTGAACCGTTGACCATGGGGTGCGGGGGTGCCCAGAGATATACTTGCCAAATGCAATGGCTGTGTCATGATGATGGGAGGGAGTGTTGCTGAGGGGGGGGAGAGGTGGGGTGGGGGAGGTAGGGTTCAATGGGACCTCATATATATATATTTTTAATGTAATATTATTACAAAGTAAATAAAATAAATAAAAAAAAGAAAAAAAAAAGAATCAGTATCTGGTACTATGTGTGGAGAGGGAAGTGGTTATTGCTGGGTCATAGGAGTGCTCTTTTATAGTTATCAAAACTTGAACCACTCAACTTTATCAGCCACTGAAATGTTAAAGAGTCACACACGCCTGATTTTGGGGGAAGAGGAGGTTCCAGTTGGCCGGCTTTCCAAGGCCCCTCTCTCCCTTCCCTGGGAGGATGGACAAGGACCTGGAATAGCTGGGTGAGGTCCAAGGCGGGTCCCAGCAGTGCTCAGGGCCCCCTTGTGCACGTCTGCTTGTCTGGGTTGGGGATTGGAATCCCGGCCAGGCTCAGGGACACAGAAGCCCACATGAAGGTCCTATGCATGGTTAGCGCCTACCTCTCTGTCCCTCAGGCTGATGAGAGAGAAGGTTGGAGTCGTAGACAAGGTCCAGGGGCGATGGGGGCCCAGATGGGAGACCTGGGCACTGTCCGATTCTCGATCCCTCCCCCAGGAACTGCATTGGGCAGACCTTCGCCATGGCCGAGATGAAGGTGGCCCTGGCGCTCACGCTGCTGCGCTTCCGTGTCCTGCCTGATGACCCTGAGCCCCGGAGGAAGTCGGAGCTGATCCTGCGCTCAGAGAATGGTCTTTGGCTGCGGTTGGAACCAGTGAGCGCTTTGCCTGGATCCACCTTTGTCTGACCCCACCTTTGTACCCTGGCAGATTCCTGGAAATAAAACGTTGCCACTTCTGTTCAGACCTCACCGTGGTTCAGCAGCGGGTGCTTGGAGACTGAGTGTATCCAGGGGATGATGTGGCAGGTTGGAAGTGGAGTTGCTGCCTCCAAGCCTAAGACCCTCATTGCCTTGCAGGTTGACCTCAGAGGCCCCACCATGATGGCGAGTTCTGCAAGAACCCAATCACTGATAGTCTCCTGTGGGCTATAGGGAGCCATGGTGGTGTTTGAGCAGGAAAGGAACCAGGCTTAAGGATGACTTTATGGGGTAAACTTCAGTGTGTCCAGGAATAAGAGGATCCTTAGTGGCAGATGCTTTTTTTCTAGGCCACAACAGTCCTTGGCCTGACCAGAACACGGGGAGAAGAGCTGTAGTCACACCCAGTCCACGACTCACAGTTCCCTCCTTGCTTTTGCCAATGGTCCATGCAAGGATACTTGCTCCTGTCCCTTTCTAACCATCCCATAGGTGGTCCCCTTCTCTTGCCCTCAGCGAGTCTCCTCCCTTTTCTTCCCCGGTTCTCTAATGCTACTCAGGAAGCCTTACAACAGATGCCCGCTGAGTTCCCATTGTGTGCCAGGCACTCCCCTAAACCCCAGAGGCAGGGTGCATCCCCACCATTCAACTCTGTGTTCCTCCATTCCATCGTGGGCCAGTCTCTCTCATCTTGTGTGGTGCGTGGCAGGGCCCTCTCTTTTGGCCCCAGATAGTCATAGTCAATCCCTGAAAACAAAAGTAAACCCCAAGAGCATGTTTTGTGAAATGATTGTCTTCATGTCTCAGCTCTCCTGTGCAAGTTAATCCCCCTCTCCGTGCCTCAGTTTCCTCAATTGTCTAGGTTTCAGCTTTCATTTGAGTAGTTTCTTCATCATTCCATTTTGTCTTTTCAGGTCATTTATTTACTTAAGTGGATTGGAAAAGTATCCAGCTTCTAAAGCTGTTTTATTTTTATTTTTTCTTCTTATTTTCTTTTAAATGTTACATTAAAAAAAAGAGGTCCCCCGTATACTACATATACTACAAAAAACATGAGGTTTAAAAAATATAGGTAGTTATGTCTGAGAAACTACAAGTGTCTTTTAAAAAAACGATCTTATTGCTACACAGTCATACATCACCAATCCATCCAAAATGTACATTAAGTGCTGTTTGGTGTAACGACAGAGTTGTGCATTCATCACTTCAATAATTATTATAGCATTTTAAATTACTCCACTAATAATGATAAATGCAAAGCAGGCAAACAAAAAAATTCCACCTCTTAAAAGTCACCTCTATCATGGCAGATGGAGTTCAGAGCCATGTCAGTTGGCCCTACTTTGGAGTTTGTGTTCCTGAGGGTGAAGGAGTTGGACTCAGATGTGATCTTTGTTCACAAGCCTCTTCTGTTACTTTTACCAGACCTGTAGTTGGCACTGGGGTTTAGTGTATATGTAGGGGATCTGAATCTCTGGACTGTCCGTATGATAGCCAGGCCCTGAGCCTCAACAGACTTGAAACTCCTACGCTCTGATTTATTGGACTTACCTCAGCCAGCTAACATGCAGGTGAAGAAGGTCAACCACCACACCAGGGAGCCAAGACTGCCTACAACTGAAAGCAGGAGAATTGCATCCATCATCCATGTGGAGTCTAAGCCCCCTCTCGATATAGATGTGGAGTGGGCATAACCATTCCAGGGTCCACAGGATGGAGGAATAGAGTATGGATTAAAATGGACTTACTGATATTCTATTCTGGAACTATTGTGGTTAGTAATCAAAGAAAATGTAGCTTCGACGTGGAGAAAGTGGCCATGGTAGCTGCTGAATGTAGGGAGTGGGAAGAAGAGATGAGATGTGGGGGAGTTTTCGGGACTTGGAGTTGTCCTGGGTGGTGCTGCAGGGACAGTTACCGGACATTGTATGTCCTTCCATGGCCCACTGGGTGGAACATGGTAGAGTGTGGGCTATGGTGTGGACACTTGACCATGAGGTGCAGTGGTGCTCTGAGATTTGTTCACCAAATGCAATAAATGTCTCATGATGATGGAAGAGATTGTTGTTGTCGGGGGAGGAGTGGTGTGTGGGGTGTGGGGGTGTGTGTGGGTGGGGACCTCATATTTTTTTAATGTAATATTAAAAAAATAAAGCCAAATAAAAAATAAAGCACCTGTTTGGGTATTCCAGGAGACCAGAAGAGCATCCTGAACCATCTTGAAAGAATAAAAGAAGAAGACGGCCCATCCACAAAAATTTATAAGTAGAGCACTCCATGCTGGGGAGTCAAGTGTCCATCCTCCATGGGGGCAGAAGCCACCTCAGGCGCTGTTCTGTGGCTGGAATTGGAGGCTCTATTTCTCAAATATGGTGAAGGAAGAGACGGTTGGGCACCAATTTAAGCTACTGAGTAGTAAATACAGTGGGTTAAAGTATAATCCTAATAAGAGCTAAAATTTGAAGCTGTTCAAGTCAGAAAGAGCCTGGTAGCCTCCATTATACCTCTGCCCCCTGCATGAGGAGATGCTGGGTGGACTGAGAATCATAGTGCTGGTGGGGACTGGCTTCTTTCCACCCAGATGAGATTGAAGTCCTAACCTAGGCTTTATCCCACCTCTTGCAGGGAGGAAGCTGGCAGGACCTATCCCAGCCTCTCTGCGTAACTGTAGGTGCATTCAAATTTTGCACAAAATGAATAGTCAGAAATTGACTGGGGCAACTCTGCTATTTTGGGCCCACAAGAAATAAATTGCTGCCCGCACCTGTAGTTCCCTCCCCACCCCAAGAAGGGGAGGAAGGGGCATGAAGCTTCATCAGTCTATCCCGGCACCTCAGTCTAGGACTGCACCACTTGGGTTATTACACAAGGCTGTGGATCCATCCCACCCTGGTAAAGGAGAAAGGTGGGAGAAGCTTCATCGGTCCCTGGGGCAGTGAGGGCAGATTGAGCTTCCACAGCTTACAGCACATTACATCTTCAGCTCCTACTACAAAACAAAGGGAGAAAGGGCAAGAAAGCCCTAAACTAAAGAAAGAACTGCACCCAGAGTAAATACATCTAGTAAGCCAGATGCCAAGATGCCAAAAAAAAAAAAAAAAAAAACACCCACAAAAAACCAAAACACTACAGTCTATATCAATAAACAGGAAGATATAACACAATTAAAGGAACAAGATAAGCCTCCAGATGATAGATGTTCAAAAAAATCTCATTAAATTCAATGAGATGGCTAAAGAGATTAAGGATATTAAGATGACATTGGTTGAGCACAAAGAAGAATCTGAAAGCATATATAGAAAAATAGCATTTTGGCAATATGACAAGGAAAGGTTCTTGGTTTAGGTTGTTGGATGGGGGCATTCAGCACAGGGCACACCTGGGGAGGGCTTCTAGAGAGTGTGTGAGTGTTCATCTTGTCATAGTGTGTTATATCAGTGGGCAGAGACCCATATAATGAGTGGGTAAGTATTGTACTCCCGTCCTGGGGAGGCCAGATATGTTCTCAAACAGGGAGGAGGGTGTCTCTTGAAAGCATGAGTGGTTACTAATAAGGAAGGATAAACTAGTGTGTCAAGCCCTCAGCATTGTTGCAAGTGTCTATGAATCTTGTCCTTCAAGGAGTGAAGCCTGTTGGTCACTGTGGACCCTGAGGGGAGGAATAGAATAGATGGAAGAGTGGGTAAGGGGGGGGCAATGGAAGTGTTGTTCATGATCTTGCAATGATGGATACAGGCCATGTTAAATTTCACAAAAATTTATAAGAGTGTATGGTCTAAAATGTAAGCCATAATATAGACCACTGACCATGGTTTGTAGCTATGTTTCAATATTTGTACATCAGTTGTAACAACTGTACCATTCACATGTAAAAAATCATTAATATGGAAGAGGGGAAAGGGGGAGGATGTTGGGTATACGGGAGTCCCCTATATTCTGTATGTGATGTTACTGTGACCTAAAACTTCTTTGAAGACATAATGAACAGAAAGGGAGACACTGAAGAATAAATGGAAGAAATTGCCACTGTACATACAGGACAACAGTTATTACAGCGATGAAAGGTGAAACATCAAAAAAATTAAAATACTTTTCATTTTTTAATACCCCAATTTTTTCGACTTTTATCTTTTTAAAAAAATTATTATGTATTTTATTTCTTATGTTTAAACCTATCGTTACTATCTCATTTTCCTTTAATTGAATTTGGCTATATATTTGGCTTTGTTTCTGAAGAAGTTTTGGATCACAAAGGGGTTCAGCTATGGCAAGGTAAGAGCATTGGTGTAGAGTGACAGTGATGGGAGACACATGAGAGGAAGTTCACCTGGGCATACATATTAGGAAATATAAATATGTTCAAATGTTCATGGGGCATTGCCACAGTGGGTAGAGGTTCACACAACAACTGAAAGAATACTGAATTCCCATCTAGGGAACTCTGCCACAATCTCTAATGGAACAGCAACAATTTCCCAAGTACAGGGGGGCAATGACCAATGAAGAAGGATGGTTCATTGATGGGACCTTTTTTTTTTTTTTTTTTAAGTAAAGGGTATTTATTTGGGGTAGAAGCTTACAGTTACCAGATCATAAAGCATAAGTTACTTCCCTCACCAAAGTCCATTGCCATGTGTTGGAAAAAAATAGCTGCTGAATTGATGGAACCTTGATATTGATGAGTATGTTTATGAGCCTTTTGCTCTTGAAATTGCAACTTTGCCTAGTGTTGTAAGGTGCTAAGAATTATCTCTTGAAAATTTCCATGTTGCTCAAATGTGGCAACTCTCTAAGCCAAACTCAGCATGTAAATGCATTACCTTCCCCCTATTGTGGGACATGACTCCCGGGAATGAGCTTCGCTGGTGCCGAGGGATTATGATTACTATCAATTACTAGCTGATGATGAAACTAGAAAGAGACCTTGAATAAAAGGGTCAACTCAGACAAGCAGAATATCTCAGCCTACATGTAGGATCATGTGCTAAAAACTGCTTTTTCACCTTGAATAAAAGGGGGAAATGGCAAAGAAAAATCAGTTTATATGGCTAACAGACTTCAAAAAAGAGGCAGGAAGTCACCCAATGGGTCACACTTATGCATGCCTCAGCAGGACCCCAGAAAAAGTCAAAGTAGATATAACCCTAGGTACTGGTTCTCCTGAAGGCTACAGAGACCCTCAGGGTATATGGTCATGGCAGATGGATTTGGAATTCTGTGCCATGTCAGAGGTTCCTACTTTGGAATTTGTGCTTCTGAGTGTAATAGAGTTAGACTCAGATGTGACATTTCTACACATGCCTCTTCTCTCACTTTTACTGAACTTGAAGCTAGGGATAGTGTATACTCAGGGGACTTGAATCTCTGAACTGCCCACGTGCCAGCTGGGCCCTGAGCCTCAGTGGAATTGCAACTCCTACTTTCTGGTTTGTTGGACTCACCTAGGTCAGCTAACAGTGAGGTGAAGATTGTCAACCACCATACCAAGGATACGGAGTGCCTACATCTGCAAGCAGAAGAATTGCATGCATCATCCATGTGTAATCTAAGTCCCCTCTTGATCTAGAAGTGGAGTGTACATCACCATCCCAAGGTCCACAGAATGGAGGAATAAAATATGGATTAGAATTTATTCCCTTACTAATCACAATAATTCCCCAGCAGAACACCAGTAAGTCCACTCTAATCCATACTCTATTCCTCCATCCTGTGGATCCTGGGATGGTTACGTCCAGTACCCCTCTACATCAAGAGGGGAAGAGGGGCTTAGATTTTGTGTGATCTATGTATCTGTTAAAAATAAATAAAAATACATTAAAAAATAGAGTGGACTAACTGATATTCTACTATAAAAATATTGTGACTAGTAATGGAAGAAATTATAGCATTGAGGTGGAGAAATTGGCCACAGTAGTTGCTGAGGGCAGGGAGAGAGAAGAGGTGTGATGTGGGAGCATTTTTGGGACTTTGAGTTTTCCTAAATGATATTGCAGTGTCAGATGCTGGACTTTATATATCCTGCCATAGCTCACTGAATGTACTGGGTAGAGTGTGATCTACAGGGAAACTATTATCCATGTGGTGCAGCAGTGCTCCGAAATAGGTTCACTGAGTGCAATGAATGTGCCTCAATTATGGAGGAGGTTGTTGGTGTGGGAGGAGTGGGGTGGGAAGGTCAGGGTTATATGGGAACCTCTTATGTCTTTCAATGTAATGTTCTTTGTGAACTACTAACTTTAATTTTAAAAAAGTGTTAAAAGTAAAATTTTAAAAAAGATTAAGAAACAAAGAAAAAGCTTTTAGCTCTTCTTACCTTCCACCTTTCTCTACGGGTGTTGGAATTTTGATAGTTTTCAGTGCTGGACTACTCATTTGTCTGTCTCTGCACCCTCCCCACCCAAGTTCTTCTCTCCCAGGGTGGTTGGGTTCAACAGGCTCCCTGAGCAGTTTCCTCTCTCCTTTCTCCCTGGGGACACCTCGGTGCTAGCTGGTCTGCTCCCCGAAATTCAAAGAGGGCCTAGGTATCCAAACCCATGGAAAGGAAACCACTCTCCACCTTTCACCAGAACCCAATTGCCCCAGGAGAATGCTCCCTCCAACTGGCTGGTGGGAGTTAGGGAGTCCATGGAGGTTTTTGCCTTGAGGGTGGGGCTTAGCTCCCACCACGGTTTCCAGTCACAATGGTGAGCAACTCTCAGCTTTCCCTTGGTCTCTTTATTTCTTTGTCCAGTTCCCTCCAGATCAATGAATGCCCTGAAGCCTCCTTCTCTGTGGGTTCCCAAAACAATTCACTCCAGCAAGATTTTGCCTCTTCTCAGCCGTTTCTAGTGAAAGCCTTGGGGAGTGCCCACCTACAATGACACCATCTTCTGAGAACCTCACATTCTTCTATTTTTCACCTGCCCCAAGAAAGCTTTAAGTGTTTCACATTTAGTCCTTGAGACAACACAAGGGTTGTTGCTGACCCCATTTTTAATTGAGGAAACAGGCACAGTGAGGGGGATTGACTGGCTCGAGTCACACAGCAGAGCTGAGACTTGAAGCCAAGCAATCTGACTCCACAGCACATGTTCTTGGGACTTATTTTGCTTTCAGTGGTTTGGCTGTGACTACCAGTGGTCAGTCAAGATGGCCTTGACCTGTATCTCACAGCAAGATGAGAAAGGTTGGCCCGCGATGGTATTGAGGAACCTGGAAGGGAAAGTTTGGGGATGAACTCTGCTCCTGGGGCTTTTCAAGGGTGCCTGGCACACAGTGGCGTCTCAGCTATTACAGTGTCTGTTGGACAGCATCAGAGGGACCAAGGCAGAAAAGGGAGTGGACTCCCTGAATGTCAGAAAAGGGAACCACAGATGGAATAACTAGGAGGGGGCAGGCACATGAATGGAGCTGTTGGCAACAGCACTGAGGGGACTCTGAGTCCTGGAAGGGTGTGGCTACATCTTTTCTCCCCCTATGTTCTGGACAGGCCAAGGGACTTTGTTTCAGAGCACACGTGGCCAAGAGAAAGGGATCTGCCACTATGGGATTCCTCTTCCTGGACTCAAAATCCCAAGGCAGCCTCTTAAATCCATCCTTAACCCTGGTCCCTTTCCTGATCAAGCACCTACTATGCCTCCCTATGGCCCACTGGAGAATGTCAGTGATTGGGTTCTTGCAGAACTCACCATCATGGTGGGGCCTCTGAGGTCAACCTGCAAGGCAAGGAGGGTCTTAGGCTTGGAGGCAGCAGCTCCAATTCCAACCTGCCACCATCTCCTCTGGATACAGTCAGTCTCCAAGCGCCCCCTACTGACTCACAGGGAGGTCTGAACAGAGGAGACAGCAAAGTTTTATTCCCTTAAATCTGCCAAGGTAGATGGGTGGGGTCAGGGATGGGTCTAAGGCCCTGTGGCCGTGAATCCAGGTGAGGCTGTGTTCAGCGGCTCCACCCGCAGCCAAAGTCCACCCTCCGCGCGCAGGATCAGCTCTGGCTGCCTCCGGGGCTCTGTCTTGTCCAGCAGGATGCGGAATCGCAGCAGCGTAAGCGCCAGGACCACCTTCATCTCGGACATGGCGAATGTCTGCCCAATGCAGTTCCTGTGGGCCGGATTGGGATTTGGACAGTGCACAGGACTCCCATTTGGGCCCCCATCCCTCCTGGACCTTGTCTACTACTCCAACCTTCTCCCTCATCAGCCTGAGGGTTAGAGAGGAGGTGATAACCATGCATAGGACCCTCATGTGGACTTCCATGTCCCCTGAGCTTGACCCGGACTCCAACCCCCAATTCAGACCAACAGATGTGCAGGAGGGGCCTCTGAGCACTCCTGGGAGGCCTCCTTGAACCTCACCCAGCTTCTCTAGGTCCTTGTCCATCCTCCAAGGGATGGGAAGAGGGGTGCTGGAACTCTGGCCCCCTGAACCTCCTCTTCCCCCACAATCAGGTCTAGAAGCAGTCCTAGGCCCAGGTCACCCTTCACCCCTTCCCCACCTCAGATGCCCGGTGGTCTCACCTGGGCCCCGAAGAGAAGGGCATAAAAGCCAGAGGTGACCTCTTCTGGGTGTTTTCTGGGTTGAAGCGGGAGGGGTCATAGACCTGTGGTGGATGAGGCAGGACAGCTAAGGTTATTCTCCCAGAACAGGATGCTTTTGAGAAGCAGAAGTGTGTGTGGTGGAAGAGGTGGGTCTGGTTTCCCAAGGCAGGACCCTGGATCATCCCCCAGGTCCCTGGATGTTAAATCACTGGGGAAGGGGCAGCACCTCAGGGTTTGGCCAGACCGTCGGGTTGTGATGTGTCCCGAAAATGCTGATGACGCAGATTACACCTGTGAGAGGGAGGGAATAGTCAGGACAAGGGCCCCCAATGCCTAAGAGAACCACCTCCCTGCCCAGGAGTCTGCGTCCTGCCGTTGTGGACACCTTTGGGGATGACCCGGCCATCCGGGAGCGCGATGTCCTGGGTACAGCAGCGGGAGATGGTGGTGACTGGAGGATGCAGCCGCAGACTCTCCTTGATGCACATGGTCAGGAAGGGCAAATGGGCCAGGTCGTCCCTGTTGAGATCCCCCCACAATGACCAGGGAGCCAAGACAGGCTCCCCCAGCTCCATCTGCCCCATCAGGCCCTTCCCTTGCCTCTCTCTGACTCTCACTCTCTACAACAAAACAAATCCCTGAAAGAGCAAAGATTTGAGCATCAGAAAAGTAATGTCAGAAACACACCAGAGAAAATTCAGCCAGCTAATTTTAGAAATCATCTGAGCAAAACCAATACCCAGGAACCATTATGAAAATGTCAAAAATTTGCATGAAAATAATATATTCTCCATGAATAAGAAAATAAGATGAATGAGTAAAAGAGTAAGTACACTAAATGTTTTACTTTTATTTCACATTTATTAGAGATACTAGCTACTGCAATTAGACAAGGAAAAATGAGGAGTATAGTAATTTGAAATGTGGGAAGAAATGTAACATGGTTGGCTGACAGTTTCTTCATTATTGTAATACACAAAAGAATCCACTGGAAAATTTTCATAAATACTGAGAATTCAGTAAAGGGATGAATTTTCACCCTCTTCTTTTTGTGTGGCTCTTTAACATTTTAGTAGTTGATAAAGTTGAATGGCTCACATATTGAAAACTCTAAAATAACACTCCTATGACCCACCAAAACCCCTTTCCCTCCCCATACATTGTTGAAAATACTAATTCTTTATATATTGCTCCAGCATTACTCTTCTGCATTAAAAAAATATATATAGTAGCATACTATATACACACTACTCTGTTTCTCTTTCATCTAAGCATACTAATCTCTGCTTGTACATCTCCTGAGACTTGTGTCAAAATAGAAACTCCACTATTTCCCCATGGTTTCTTCTAGAGCTTTTAATAATTCTTTTTTAAAAAAATACATTCTCCTAGTTTGGTTACCATTAAAATAAATAAATATAAGTCATTGCTTCATATCGATATTATCTTGTTAGAAAATCTGAGAAGCAGATTATTTTTTTTCCTGATTTATCTCTAGTTGTCTCAAAAGCTTTTATTAAATGAGCCACATTTCCCACTGATATAAAATGCCAACTTTATTATTTTCTAAGTTAATGTACCACTGTATATATATTATTCATTTGCCTATACAAAAACAACCAGTTAGAAAACATAATAAAAGATGCTCATCATAACAGTATTAAAAAAAACAGATTAAATATAACAAGAAATATGAAGGTTGTTCATTCCAAATGAGCATATAAATATTATCCTCTATTGGCATTATGCAAAATATCACTAGAATATGATATTTGCCGTAATAACGAGTATCTAAGGGTTAATTAAAATACATACTTAAGATCTCTAGGTAGAAATTTCTTCACTAAAATACATTAAAGTTATTTGAATAAATGGAGATCCGTTGCACACTCTAGGACAGGGTATACTAATAGCATGAGGTAATCATTCTTCCACAAGTCAATTGCTTATTCAATTCAATCCTGGTGAAAAGCTAGCTGAATTATTCTAGGAATTTGATAAACTTCCTCTAAATTTTCTGGAAGAATAAAAGGTCATAAGGAGCTAGGTCAATTTAAAACTAAAAAGTCAAAGAAGGAAACACACTCCACCGGATATGAAGACCTATTATAAAGGTTATTAAGAAGAAATAATAAGAAGAATGAGGAGGAGGAAAAGAAGGAAGAGAAGGAGGAGGAGGAGGAGGAGAAACACTGTTTTCCTGTGCAAGAGCAGGAAAATGGATCCATGAGTGAGAGTATAAAGCTCAGAGACAGGCACATAAATAGGTGGAAACTTAACATCAAGTAAAGGAAGAGCCAAAAAGTCTTTGCTTATGCATGAATTGTTTGGTAGAATGTATTCAAACAACTGATGATGTGGAAACAAATAGAAATAGACCCTCATCTACTCCATATACTACAGGTGGAGTAGATACCTATTAGGGAAAGGTAAAACTAAAGTTAAAAAAAGATAATGTTTTAGTTTTTGTGAATTATTATGTATTTTATTTCTTATGTTTAAACCTATCATTATTATTTAATTTTCCTATACTTGTATTTGGCTATATTCTTAGCTTCATTTTTGTAGAAGTTTTGGATCACAGAAGAGTTACAGCTATGGTAGGGGAAGATCACTGGTATGGGGCATCAGTGATGGGGGAGGCATGGGAGGACGTTCACCTGGGCATACATATAAGGTATATAAATATGTTCAAATGTTCATGGGGAATTGCCACATTGGGTGGAGATGCACACAACAACAGAAAGAATATTCAATTCCCATCCTGGGGAGCTCTGCCACATTCTCTAATTAACAGCATTAATTCCACAAGTACAGGGACAATGACTAGTGAAGAAGGATAGTACTTTGATGGGCCCTTGATATTGATGACTATGCTTATAAGCCTTTACTCTTGAAGTACAACATAGCCTAGTGTGGTAGGGTGTCTAAAACTTACCTCCTGGGAGCCTCCATGTTCTACAAATGTGGCCATTCTCTAAGACAAACAACATATAAATGCATTACCTTTCCCCAGCATGGGAAATGACCCCCAGGCACCAAGGGATTACTACCAAGCCGTGGCTGGTGATGCAACTGGAAAAAGCCCTTGAATAAAAGGTGGAAAAACGTAAAGACAAATGAGATTATATGGCTAAGAGGTTTAAAAGTGAGTGGGGAAGTCATCAGAGAGGTAATGCTTATGCACATCTCAGCAGGATCTTGTAGACATCTGAAGTAGATACTATCCCAAATATAGGGGCTCCTGAAGGCTCTGGAGACACTCAGGTCATACAGTCATGGTAGGTAGCTCTGGAGTATGGTGCCTTGGCAATGGGTTATCCTTTGCTGTTTGTGCCCCAAGTGTGAGAGAGTTGCACTCAGATGTGACTTCTCTACACAGGCATCTTCTATTTTGTTTGAATCTGCAGTTGGTGCTGGAGTTGGTAGGGATATGTTCAGGACTCTCGAATTTCTGGGCTGTTCATGTGCCAGCTGGGCCCTGAGATGCAGTGCAGTTGCAATACTTACTCTCCAGTTCATTGGACTCAGCCATGACAACTAACAAGGAGGTGAGGATGGGCAACTGCCATACCAAGAAAACAAGAGAGTCTACAACTGTAAGCTAGTGAGCCCCATCCATCAGCCATATGGGATAGAATTCCCTTCTCAATTAGAGGTGGAGTGAGCATCATCATCCCAGAATCCTCAGGATTGGGGAATAAAATATCTACTAGAGTAGACTTACTGGTATTATACTATAGACTTATTGTGGCTCTAGCAATGGAAGAAATTATATCATCGATGTGGAACAGTGGCCACTGGAGGTGCAGAAGTCAGGGAAAGGGAAAAAAGGTGTAAAATGGGGGCATTTTCAGGACTTGGAATTGTCCTGAATGAAAATGCAATGACAGATACAGGACATTATATATCCTGCCATAATCTCCAGAATTGAGTGGGAGAGAGAGTAAACTATAATGTAAAGAGTAATCTATGCTGTGTAGCAATGCTTCAAAATGTGTTCATCAACTACAATGAATGTACCATGTTAATGGAAGAAGTTATTACTGTGGGGAAAAGTGGGAGGAGTGGTGATTGGGTTAAATGCAAATCCCTTATTTTTTTATGTAACATTTAATGTAATCTAAGTCTCTTTTAAAAATAAATTTAAAAAGATTTTTAAAAAGTAGATAATGTGGGGACCATGAGGTTCAAGCAGTTGGATGCTCACCTCCACATGGGAGGTCTGGGTTTGGTTCCCCAAGCCTCCCAAACAAACGAACAAAAAAAACAGACAAAGAACAACAACAAAAAAAGAGCAAGCAGACAGGGAACCATCATGGGGGGGAAGGAAGGAAAAAGAAGATAATGTGGGACATCTTTGTGGCCTAGAGGTGGGAAACAAATATTAATATCCACAAAGTTCAAACTGCAAGACCAAAATAAAATGGATAAAAATGCATCAAAATTAAGGAAATAATGGATAATGCAATGATTATGTTAATAACATTATGTTAATAATAAATATTAATTAATATTTAATAAGCAGTCAGAAGAGACATTTGGAGAAGATATTTGCAGAATATCTTACATACTGAAGGAAATCTCTCAAATCAATAAGAGAAATAACAGGAAACCCAAGAAAAAAATAGGCAAAGTATATGAACTAAGAATTCATGGGAGCTCAAATAAAGAAACTTTTAAGCATATGAAATTATGCTCAAAGTTAGTAATTATCAGAGAAAAGAAACATAAAATTATGTCATATATACCATAACATAACTTATAAAATTGTGCAGAAGAGAGTTTAAAGTACAATAAAAACTATAAAATCTATGCTTAGTGGCAATGTTTCCAGATATATTAATAAAGTTTATCAAATATACCACACTAATGAAGGAAGTTGTTAATGAAGAAAAACATGGGAGGGGTTGGCAATGGGGCATATGGGAATCCCCTATATATTTATGTAATATTTATGGAATCTAAGTATCTTTTTAAAAAATTTAAGGAAGTACAGAAGATTTGAGGAGGCAGAAGAAAAGATTGGTGAGCTTGAAGACATGGTCTCTGAAAACAGACATACAAAAGAAAAGATGAAACAAAGAATGAAAAAAATTGAACAAGGTCACAGGGAACTAAATGACATCAAGAGAGGCATAAGCATATGTGTCCTGGGTGTCCCAGAAGGAGAAAAGAAGAGAAAAGGAGCAGAAGGAATATTTGAAAGAATAATGGTAGAAAATTTCCCAACCCTATTGAAGGACATAGATATCTGTGTCCAAGAAGCACATGGTACTCCCATTTGAATAAATCTGAATAGACCAGCTGCAAGATACATACATACTAACTAGAATGCCAAATGCCAGAGACAAAGAGATAATACTGAGAGCAGAAAGAGAAAAGCAATGTATAACCTATAAAAGATAATCAATAAGTTTAAAGTGCTGATTTCTCACTAGAAACCATGGAGGCATGAAGACAGTGGTGTGATATATTTAAGATACTGCAAATGAAAAACTTCCAGCCAATAATCTTAAATCCAGCAGGTTTGTATTTCAGAAATGGGAGCAAGTTTAGAATATTCACAGATAATAGAAACTGAGAGAGTTTATAACAAAGAAACTGGCCTTGCAGTAAATACTAAAGTGTGTGCTACAGTCTGAAAAGAAAAGACAAGAGAGAGAGGCTTAGAAGAGAGTCTAGAAATGAAGACTATATCAGTAAAAGTAACTAAACTTCTCAAAAGAGTGGTGAAGCAAAATATGACAGATAAAACCAAAAGGTTATGATGCGTGAAAAAAGAACTGCATTTAGAGTAATAATATTGAATGTTAATGAATTAAACTCCCCAAAGAAAAGAAACAGACAGGTGGAATGGATAAGAAAATATGAGCCATCTATATGCTGTCTGCAAGAGTATCCCTTAGACCCAAGGATACCAACAGATTGAAAGTGAAAGTCTGGAAAAATTATTCCACACATGCACTAAATGAAAACAAAACAATAAAAAAATGGGGGAGGGTGGAATCGGATGTGGCTCAAGCAGTTGGGCCCCTGTTTACCAAATAGGAGGTCCAGGGTTCGAGGCCCAGGGCCTCTTGGTGAAAGCAAGCTAGCCCTCATGGTGAGCTGGCTGACACAGAAAGCCAGCCCACATGGGAGTGCCCTCCCATGTAGGATTACCATCCCACACAGAGTGCTGGTTGATGCTGAGAGCTAGCGCAGTAAGATGACACAACCAGAGACACAGAGGAGAGAAAATATGAAGACATAGCAGAACAGGGAGTTGAGGTAGTATAAGAGAGTGATCACCTCTCTCCCACCCCGGAAGTTCCCAGGATCAGTTCTCAGACTCGCCTAATGAGAATACAAGCAGACACAGAAGAACGCACAGTGAATAGACACACAGAGCAGACAATGGCAAGAACCAGATATAAAAGGCATTCAAACTGGAAAGGAATAAGTCGAAATTTCATTATTTGCAGATGACATGATCCTAAACATAGAAAACCCTGAGAGGTTTACAACGAATCTTCTAGAACTCATAAATGAGTTTAGTAAAGTCGCAGGTAATAAGATCAATGCACAGAAATCAGTAGCATTTCTGTACACCGATAATGGTATCGTAAATACCATTTACAATAGTCAATAAAAAAATCAAATACCTAGGAATAAATTTACCTAAAATGTAAAGAATGTATACACAGAGAACAACACAACACTGTTCAAGGAAATCAAAGAAGACCTAAATAAATGGAAGAATATTCCTTGTTCATGGATAGGAAGACTAAATATTATTAAGATGTCTATTCTTCCAAAACTGATCTACACATTCAATGCAATCCCAATAAAAATCAACACAGCCTTCTTTAAGGAACTAGAAAAACTAGCTATGAAATTTATTTGGAAAGGAAAGAGGCCACGAATAGCCAAAGACAGATTGAAAAAGAAAAATGAAATTGGAGGAATCACACTACCTGACTTCAAAACATACTACAAAGCTACAGTCATGAAAACAGCATGGTATTGGCATAAGGAGAGACACACAGACCAATGGAACCGAATTGAGAGTTCGATATAGATCCTCATATATATAGTCATATAATATTCGATAAAGCCACCAAACCCTCTCAACTGGGAGAGAATGGCCTATTCAACAAATGGTGCCTGGAGAACTGGATAGCCATATGTAGAAGAATGAAAGAGGATTACCATCTCACACCTTATACAAAAATCAACTCAAGAAGGATCAAAGACCTAAATATAAGAGCCAAGACCATAAAGAGTTTGGAAAGCAATGTAGGGAAGCATATACAAGTCCTTGTAATAGGAAATGGATTCATGAACTTCACACCAAAAGCACGAGCAGCAAAAGAACAAATAGATAAATGGGACTTCCTCAAAATCAAAGCCTTCTGCACCTCAAAGGAGTTTGTCAAGAAATTGAAAAGAGAGCCAACACAATGGGAGATAATATTTGGTAACCATATATCTTATAGGAGACTTATGACGTGCATATATAAAGAACTCCTATATCTTGAAAATAAAAAGATAAACAACCCATTTAAAAAATGGGAAAAAGATTCAAAAGACACTTCTCCAAAGAAGAAATACAAATGGTTAAAAAACACATGAAAAAATGCTCCAAATCTCTAGGTATCAGGGAAATGCAAATCAAAACTACAATGAGATACCATCTTACTCCCATAAGATAGGCAGTTATGAAAAAACAGAAGACTACAAATGCTGGAGACAATGTGGAGGAACGGGAACACTCATCCACTGCTGGTGGGAATGCAGAAGGAGCCAGCCATTCTGGAGGACAGTTTAGCAGTTTCTCAAAAAACTAGTCATAGATTTGTCATATGACCCAGCAATACCACTGCTGGGTATATACCCAGTAGAACTGAAAACAAGGACACAAACTGATATACGCACACCAATGTTCACAGAAGCATTGTTCACTATTGCCAAAAGTTGGAATCAACCCAAATGCCCATCAACAGATGAGTGGATAATTAACATGTGGTATATACATACAGTGGAATACTACTCGGCTTTAAGAATGAATGCACTACAACCACATGTGATAACATGAATGAATCTTGAGAACCTTATGTTGAGTGAAGCAACCCAGACATTGAAGGACAAATACTACATGACCTCAATGATATGAAATAAGTAAACCAAGCTGCCTCATAGAGCTAGAGACTGGATGATAGGCTTACAGAAATTTGGGGGCTAGAGGAAGGATGTAAGCTGACACCTACATGGGTGAAATCTATGATAAGCTGGAGGTAAGTATGTGTACAAGGAAGGGATAAAATGGGGGCATAGGGTTACCTTGGGTGGGGCTTTGTGGTCTTGAGGGGGGCTAGGGATGGGAGGATGGGTAATATTGCCCATGAAATTGGGGGGAGGGTGGGGTAACATACGAACATAGATTGTCAGGTATTTGGTTGAGAGTATAATGCTGAGAAAACTTTTTCAAAAATATAATAAGGAAGGTTACCAGTTTAAGATGCTTAAAGGGGATAATCTGATGCAGGACAGGCTCCTAGGGAATATGTGAATGCTCATTTTGCCAGAGTGGGTTATATCATTGGATAGAGACCCATATAATGAGAGTGAAGGTATATACCTACATCCTGGGGAGGACTGATGTTCTCAGATAGAGGAAATTGTATCTCTCCAGAGACATGGTGGCTCCCAGTGAATTAGGGCAGTTGAGCATGTCAAGCCCTCAACACTGTTGCAAGTATGTCTGAACATGGCCCTTCAAGCAATGAAGATTGACTGTCACTGTGGGCCCTAAGGGGAGGGAGAAAGAAGTATTGAATAGATGGAACCGACGTAGCTGTGAGGGCAATAGAAGTGTTCCACAAGAGTGCGCAAGGATGGATATAAAACATGTAAAATTACACCGGAAATATATAGGGGCCGATAGGCTAAAATGTAAATCATAATGTAAAACATAAGATAACTAAAAATTTAGAAAATCGTATAGTCTAAAATGTAAACTGCAATGTAAACACAAATGTTATCTTGTTTGAAAGCTATTGTCTCAATATCTGTACATCACTTTCAGTAAACATAGTATGAATATGTAAAAAAACTATTGCTGTCGAAGGGAAAAGGCTTTATGTTGGATATGTGGGAGTACTGCATATTGTATATATGAACTAGTACAATCTAAAACTCTTGTGAAGATAAGCGTAATAATTAGAAAAAAGAAAAGAAAAAGATAGGACGTAGACACTGAGGAAAAGACGTAAATAGTTGCGTGGCCAATTTGCATACAGGGCAACACTTATTGCAGTGATGGAAGGCAAAACATCAAAACAAAGCTTTTGCATTTTTAAATTTTTTGATACCCCAATTAATTTTTACCTTAATTTTTCTAAATTAATATGTATTCTATATTTAACCTTTAAACTCATCATTGTATTGCATTTTACTTTAATGGAACCTGGCAATATATTTGGCTTCACTTTTGGAGAAGTTTTGGGTCACAGAGAGGTTCAACAATGGCAGCGGAGGAATACTGGTGTGGAGTGTTATTGACAGGGGACACATGGTTGGCAGGGAGTTCTCCAGGGCATATATCCAGGGTACATAAAAATGTTTGGATATTTTCATAGTGAATACAATTAAAAACAACAACTGAGGCAGTGCTGAGTTCCTAGCCAGGGGAGCTCTATCACATTCCCTAAAGGAACAGGAACAATCCCCCAAGTTAATGACAAAGACCAAAACAGAATGAAGGTCCAACAATGAGCCCTTGATAGTAATGACTATGCTGTGAGCCTGTGCACCTGAAATAAGAACAAGGCCTAGAACTGCAGGATGCCTAAGAGTTACCTCCTGAGAGCCTCCATGTTGCTCAAATGTGGCCAGTCTCAAAGCCAAACTCAGCACATAAATGCGTTGCCTTCCCCCAAGCGTGGGACATGACTCCTGGGGATGAGCCTCCCTGGTGCCGAGGGATTACTACCAAGTACCAGCTGATGATGTAACTAGAAAATAACCTTGAATAAAAGGGTCAACTCGGACCAGCAGAATATCTTAGTCTACATATAATACCAGGAGTTAAAAATGCTTTTTGACCTGAATAAAAGGGGGAAATGGAAAGGAGAAATGAGTTTATATGGCTACGAGTCTCCAAAAAGAGCCAGGAGGTTATCAGAGGGGTTGCCCTTATGCACACCTGAGCAGAGTCCCAGAGACAGATAAAGTAGATACAACTCCAGGTGTTGATTCTTATGAGGGGTACAGAGACCCACAGGTTCTATGGTCATGGCAGATGGAGTTCAGTGCCATGTCAGTTGGCCCTACTTTGCAGTTGGTGTTTCTGTGTGATTGAGCTGGACTGAGATGTGATCTTTGTTCACAACTATAATGTAAACCATTATCCATGTGGTGTAGCAGTGCTCAAAAATGTATTCACCAAATGCAATGAATGTTCCATGATGATGAAAGAGGTTGTTGATGTGGAAGGAATGGGGTGAGGGGGGTGGGGGGTATACGGGGACCTCATATTTTTTTAATGTAACATTAAAAAAATTAATAAGACAAAAAATTAAAAAAAGAAATAGAAAAAAAATAGAAAAAAATAAAGAAAACACAAAAACTGTAAAACTTAAAAAAAAAAAGGCTTTGGTCACTCCTGGTTTACGCAATTGGCTGCATTCCCTCCCTCTTTTCCTCTATCTCACCCTCTCCCTCTCTCCTTGCCTTTGTCTCTTCAGCCTAAAGCACTGTTCCTGATTGTACTTAAATGGCTACTGATAATCATTCAAGGTCTTAGCTGCTATCTCTTCTCTGCCTCCACCACCATCCCGGGGTTTCATCAATTTCTTTCAGTGTTAGAACCGCCTATGTGAATTGGGAGTCCCTTGATATGGGAATGCTCTCCCACCGGGCTGGGAGCACCTAGAAGGCTGAAACCAAGTCTTGATCCTTCCTGGACCAGATTGAGGCTGTGAGCAGAGGTGAGTATAAGCAGAATGCAAGACAGATGGATGATGGAAGGGTTTGTCAGCAAGAGATGGAAACCTCTTACTTAGAGGACTACTAAGAATGCCTGGACTAGTCAATATGGTAGGGATTATGTAGCAGAAGATGAGCAAATATTCAGTAAAGTGAAGATCTTCAGAAAACTGTGATCTCAGGGGAGAAAAGCAAGGGAGGAAAGGAGAAGCTCATTTACTGACCATGTCCTAACCAAATTCTGCCCTTACATATTGCTGCTAAATCTCCCAGATCCCTGGGGATTGAAGACTGGTCCCATGTTAGAGGAAGAAATTCAGTCGTGGAGAGAAGATATGACCCTTTTTGATAACTCAGCAAATTAATAGAGGGGTGATGATTCAAAAGCAGATCTTTCTCACCCCAAAGCTGGACCTTCTCCAGGACAGGTTGGGTACCGGGGCCTGTCACTAAGTTCTCCTCCTAGTTCCACTAATCAATAATGGAAGAATCAATAAAAACATCTTCATCTGTCCCCATCTGGAGAGCAGAGCCAACGAGAGGGACGAGGGAGAGGCCATGAGATCATGCACTCACCATTCAATCTCCTCTGACCCGCGGTCCCTCAGGAGCTCTTGCACCTCCTGCCGGCAGCGCTCCTGGTACTCTGGGTATTTTGCAAGGTTGTACAGGACCCAGGAGAGGCCACTAGCTGTAGTGTCATGGCCTGAGGGGTACAGTCAGGCAGTCTTGAGTCTCTGGGTTGATTCAAAACCAGAGGGCGGACAACTCCCTGACATGGAGCCTTCAAGGAGGATAGGAAAGCACAGTGCAGGATAGAGTGGTCCAGGGTCCACCCACCAAACCGTTGGGCTGGAGGGACCCCTGTTCCTACCATGATCCCGTGCTCAGACCCTCACCCTCAAACATGAAGGTGTCAGCCTCCGCTCGGATGTCCTCGTCTGACAGTTCTTTCCCATCTTCATCCTGGAGAAAATGCAAGAAGATTCCATTATCACTCCAGCTCTGAGAGCCTCCCACCCTAACCGAGACACTGTCTGAAGATGCGTCATCCATTCAGAAACTCAAGTACCCTGCACTCCTAGAACCTACCTTCTTCACTATTCCCACAGCCCCCACGCCAAATTCCACCTCACTGTGTCTTTGTCTCTTGTTTTGGCACTAATGGGAAGAATCAATGCTCCGTGAGTATTTTCATGTTTCTGCATAATGAGAGCTCTCTAAGAAACAAAATCCTGGCAATCTGGGTTATGAGATGATTCATTGGCAGCATGCCTTAGAATTTACAAATTGTGCCTTGCTCAAGAGACATTTGCTCACATTTTAAGATAATGAATCTCTCTTGTCCTCAAACACCTCACATGGCTCTCCAGTGCTCTCTGGTTTGAATCTGGGTTCTTCGATCTAACATTTGAAATCAAGATCCTGTCTGCCTCTCTTTTTGGTCTTTATTTTTTTAATATTACATTAAAAAAATATGAGGTCCCATATACCCTCCACCCCCTTCACCCCACTCCTCCCCCCATAACAACAACCTCCTCAATCATCATGAGACATTCATTGCATTTGGCGAATACATCTCTGAGCACCGCTGCACCTCATGGTCAATGGTCCACATCATAGCCCACACTCTCCCACAGGCCACACAGTGGGCCATTTTGATACCTGTCTGCCTGTTGAATTCAGATTGCAAGGGAGCCCACCTTTGCCAGCAGGAGTACATCGATGAAGTCCAAAGTTTTGGTTCTGGCCTTTGCCATGAGGAACTCGTCAGCAGCCTGATCAGGGAGGGTTCGGCGCCGCTCCTGGATGACAGCATTTGTGAAGTCGTGCACCAGGCGGCAGGCCTTGTGGAAGCGCCGCCCATCGGATGTGAGGTGGTACAGGAAGTCCGAGTACAGGAAGATCTGTTGGTTCCGTCTCGCCACGAGGGCACTGAGCTCCAAGATGGCGGTGATATATTTGCTGGGCTTCCTAGAGGAGGAGGACGTAAAGGGAAGCAACAGTTTAACACCCATGAAGGCGAAGGAGCATCTCCTACCCAGAATCTGGGAGCTACCTCCTACCAGGATTGTGAGCATCCAGGAAAAGATTGCCTCAGAGGTACATGGTGGGGATCACCCAGATGTGTGCCTCTCCAAAACTTCTTCTATCCCTGCATCCACATCTCAGTGAGCTATCTCTCAATAATCATGTCGTCAGGGCAGAGTTTGAGGTACATGACTCTCTCCTCCTGCCCAATATCCATCCTGTCCCTTCTCCTTCTTCAACCTCTCAGTCCATCCCAGGCATCATCTTCTGTGGGTCCATAGGCTCGGCCTTTTTCTCTTCTCTTCATGTTCAATGTCAACACAACAGTCAAACATTAGACCTACAAAGAGTTGGATCTCCAAATCTCTGCTTGGGTTGCACTCCTCATCTGCTCATCTCCTTCCATAGCTTCTTAGAAACTGGAGGATTAATTCCTACACTGCTGCCTGGATTTTGAAAGCCCTTAAGATTTAGCCCCTGTCTACCTCTCCAACCCCATTTCCATGGTACCTTATTACTCTGCTCATCCTGGTCTCCTTGCCTTTACTCTAATATTTTCACTACCTGGAAGTCCCTCTGTTTCTCTCTCCCCTCCCTTGTCCTTCAGTGCTCTCCTGTGACCCTCCTCCTCCTCCTCCCCCTCCTCCCCCTCCTCCTCCTCCTCCAGGAAAACCCTTTTGACTGCCATATTCACTTCTCTCTCTCTCCCACCTACTCCCTTGCATGAATGCACCAAGTTCTCACTCCTGGCAGTGGCTGTTGAAGCTGAAGACGCATTTCTGAAGACTGTCCAGGGTCATGAGGCTAATGTGCTCAAACATGTCCAGACGAGCACTGCCCTCCAAGGCCAGCCGCTTCCACTTGTCCTGGCCAGAGAGAGGAGGAGAAATGAGGCTAGTCCTTATGTGCCCTGAGCCCACTCCCTGGCTTCACCTTTCAGGTTGGAATCTACTCAGAACGCAGCCTCCTGGTCCTTCACCCCAGGCACCCACTTTCAGGGACAATCTGGCTTAAGTGAGAGTGGAAGCTGTCACTGATAGGACATGAAATTTTCACGTATGGGAGTCAGGAGATGTGGTTTCAAGTTCCAACTCTGCCTTCTGTGCTTTTAAGTCCTAAATCAAGTCATTTTCCCCTGTGTAACAGCTCTTTCATAACAGTTGAGATGAACTTTTTCCATGTCAGATAAAGCAGATCATATACTAGTGAATGACTCTGGGCAGGCTCCTTAACTGCCCTGAGCCTTAGTTTAATAATTTTATTAGGGTGAAGAAAGATCATCTCTTGCACAAAGAATTGAGAAAATTAAATTAGACAGCATGTATCTTAGAATGGTTTTCTGACATATAGTAAGTACTTAATAAATATTATCTTCCATTATCTTCATCATCATCACCATAGTTGTGGACTGATTACAAAAATATCCCCTATGTTGGGAGATGCAGGCTTTCATGGGCCATATGAATCACTTTACATTCTTCCTAGAAATGGTAAGAATTCAAGGACCTGTCACTATTTACCTGGACCATTTCTCAGAGTTGTGTTTGCAGTGAGCAATCTTGAGGGATGAGGTAATGCCTTCCCTTGGACAAAAATCAGGCATGCTTCTCTTTCCTACGAAAGTTGTAGATTACCCTAAAATTAGTGTTCCTACCCTCTGATGCAATGGTCAGCAGGTGCAGACATCCAATACACCTATCTGTGTCATCCCTATGAGGCTTGGGTGGCTTGGGGAAAGAGTCAAAACCAACATGAAGCATACATTGTGCCTTGAATAGTAAACTTTGATTTTGACCCAAGAGTCTTGTGTTCTGGAAGAATTCTTGGAAGAGTCACAAACTAACTTATCAGATTATAAGTAGGGAAAATCACAGACAGTTCACATATTTTTTTCACCAATGCTTCTTCTTACCGTATATCCATTGTCTTTGCAATGTGACTCGACTGCAACTTCCCCACCTTGTGGTCCTAACTTCCCCACCTTGTGATCCTATCCTGGTCTTGTGGCTTTCTTTGTTTAAGCGAATGCAGTGAAAGTGATGAATAATTCTAAACCTAGGTTTCCAGAGGCTTTGCAAATTTATCTCAATACCTTTTAGCCAGGCCTCTGCCATGTGTGCAAGCCTGAGTTGCCTGTTGAATCATGAATAATCACAAGAAGAAAAGTGCAGTGCACCCAGCAGAGACCATTCTAGGTCATCCTGAGTGAACCAAGACCGAAGCATATGTGAAAGGCAAGTTGGACAATCAGACCTGCCTACCTGACCCACAGCTGATCACAGGTGCATGAATGAAGCCACCCACGTCCAGGAGAGCCAGCCAACTCACCCATAGACTTCTCGCTATAATTAACTCTTACATTTTAAACCAAAGAGTTTTGAAGGAGTTACTCAGCAATAGCTACTATGTAGTATTCATCATTATCATTAACACTGTCTTGGGATTGCAAGGATTCTGGTAGGGAGCCTAGAAACCAACACCTTCTGATCACCTACTATGTGTGAGGGACATGTTTCCATTAAGTTTCTTGACCACACTTCAGGATGGAGATCATTATCCACATTTTGGAATAAGTAAACTGAGGCACAGAGAGAAATAACCATAGTCTCAAAGTCATGCAACAGAGCCAAGACTCCAGACCAGATGCATCTGAAGTCGTTCCCACTTAAAGCTAGTTCATCAGAGACTCCAGGCTCAAGGGACTCACGTGCATGATGTTCGTGCTCTCATTGAAAATCTTTGTATAGGGCTTCAGGATGTTGAAGTGGAAGGCAGGGGTCAGCATGCGACGGTGGCGGCTCCACTTGTTGCCATTACTCAGCAGGAGCCCATCCCCTAGAAGAGGCAGCCATGGGCATCAGGTGAGGGTACCCCTTGCCCTGACCCCCATGACTGACCAAATTCCTTTTGGCTGCAATTACTCACCTAGCCAGGGCTTCAGGAATGGGTAGAAGACCATGTCTTTGGGTGCAATGGTGGCTGGCACATGAGATGGGTCATCAGGAGCCATGCAAGGGATAAGAGGGGTCACAGGTGGGGGGTATGCCCTTACATCAAGTCCAGCACTGCAGGAGTGGGGCCATGCAGAGAGCAAGCAGACAGCAGAGGGAGGTGAGGGGAAACAGAACAGGCTGCAGTTGCAGAGTGTAGGAAAGGTAGAACCCACAGACAAGCTTCTGCATGCTTAGACACACTGACATGGATCAACATGCCACATTACACCATGACATGTCTGTTCCACAGTCCAATGTGTTCTGAAACACCTGAGCACAGCGAACACTCTACAAAAGGTTTCTTGTGGACATAGGACATCCCAGCCATCCCAGCATCAATTGACATCTCCAGATATAGACCTTGACATCTCACAGGGCCACAACATACATGGGATACACTAAAATATACACAGCATAACAAAACATTCTTTTACATGGCCTGGAGACCATCTGACATGACCTCATCTTGCCCCACAGTTGTGCCCCAGTCATAATATGCATATGGCCTTGTTCATGTCCCAAAATGGACGAGATGTGATCCAGGCATACCTTATACCTTCCTCAAACATGATTCAAATAAGGTCACAGACATTTCTCAGAGACCCTGGGAGCCAGACACATTTCAGCATTGACCTCAAACAAGACATAAATGTCACTCAGATGTGACAAGGCAGAGAAACAGATGATCCTAAACAGCATCTTTGCCAAGATCCAGACAGACATGGACATGGCCCAAATGTCTGTGGCCACAGCTGATCCCTGGACATGACAGACCATACATGTGTGCTCCCAGGTGTAAGCACACACTTGAAGTGATCAGGTGTGGTTACACAGCAGTTGTCACACAGACATGCCCAGATAAGAACAGAAAATCCTGGGGATCTGACACCTGATGGTTCAGGCGGGCAGGGGGCAGCAGCACCCCTGCATCACCCACCCAGTTGAAGGGAGCACAGAGACCATAGCCGTAGGAGGCTGAGGGCAGAGGGATGTCTGCATAGGGTGAAATGGACAGATTTGATGAAGGTGGGGTAGAAGGTGCAGATGACCATGTGACATGGCCCCACCCACCAGCAGCACACCTCTCCATAGGTGCTCACCAGACCCTGTTTATAGATTTCCAAGCTTCGAATCTGGGGAGAAACAAAGACCAATTCCACACCTTTCCAGGCTGCTGGAGAGAAGCACCTGAAGGCAGAGACCAAGACCTAAGCTCCGGGGAACAGCCAAGTGCTCACTCTCCACACCAGACCTCCTCATGGATCCCAGAGCCTGACACACAGCAATTCAGGGTCCCTCAAGTACAGGAGCAGAAAAAGCCTTTCTCCATTTTGGTCCCCAAATATCATCTTTACCTTGGTTCTCCTCTCATCTCCATTTTCCCAATAAGGAAATGGAAGTTGTGATGAAGTCACTTGTGCAGAATCTTTCAAATAACAAGTGGGGAGCCTTAGACCCAAGCAAAGCTATGTCTGAATTCACGACCTGCATTCTTAATATTCAAGTTGCTTTGTGCCCTTGATATTCAAGTTATTTTGTGCTTGAGAGGCCCAAGTCCAAGAGTGGGGAATCAGAATTGTGAGATTGACTCAGGAAATGGCCTTGTGACTCAGGCAGAACACTGAAAGTAAATCCAGGTCATTTGTGGGAATGGGGACTTGGCAGAGCTTTCCTATCAGAATTGAGCTTCTGGGATTTATTCTTTACGAGGAAAGAGCTGCCTTCAAAGTAAGACTGAGTCAGAGAAAAGTGGAACTAAGAGATGGAGACAAATTCCTAATAACATCATTTGAATTCTGCATCCAACTGTACTGGATGATAACTCTTCCTGGACTTTTCAGTTAATGTATATTGTTACTGGGGTTACTCCTCAGAAATGAGAGAGAATAGGGTCCTTCCAAGAGTCAACCACTACCACCACCCACAGCACTGCCCTGTCCCCAGTGTAAAATTCCTACTCATTGTTCCAGACCTTGTTCCAGCAACCTCTCCTCCAGGAAGCTTTCCATCTTGCCCAGCAGAAACCTGGCTCCTCCTCTGGGCTGGCCCAGCCCATTTCTCTGTCTCTCCATCCCCATTCCTGAACACGCAGTGTTGAGGGTCTCCCTATCTAGATCCATCTCCCCAACACTGGGGGTTCTTCCAGAACAGGGTTTTGGGTAGAGGTCTCTTGGGGCCACAGTGGTCCAGTGGGTCCACCGTGGAGCTGATGGTGAGATAAAGGTTGGTGAAATAGAAAGATGGCTGAGAGAGAAGAGGGGAAGAGGGACCCCTGCAGAGGACCTCAAAGCTTGAGATAAAGGAGCATAATACTGTTGAAGCCCCACAGCATCCATCACCACAAGCTCTGCATGGGTACCTGAGATGTTGGTGACACACCGGACGATATCAGGATGCCACATAATAACAATGGGGAGGAGGGGCCCCAACCAGCTCACAAAACCTTGGGGGTAGGTGGCCACCAGCTCTTCCAGTATGATCAAGCCCTGCTCTGTGGGTTTGACCTGAAAGCAATTGTGTGCAGTCACCTCCTAAGAGAAGGCACCTGCAGGTCCCCACCTCCCCATGCCCTGGCCCAGCCTCTTTCAGTGGTGCAATCACTGTAGGGATTCTGTAGTGATGGAGGGTCTCAAGTGTCCTTGAGGCCAGAAGGCCCTGGTGTCTCCAGATCCCAGGGGCATGACCCAGGGAGATGGAAAATACACCTTCTTTGCTCACTGAGAGGAAAAGCTTGGGACACAGTGGGTGGGGAAAGCCTGGTGTAGGAAGGCAGGGGAAAAGGGACTGTGGGGAGAGCCCACGGGGGGGGGGGGTGCTTGTGAGAGAAGGCCATAGTGGAGACCCTGATGGTGGATCCCTGGGTGAAGAGCCCTTAAGGGGGGTTCTGTAGAGATTTGCCTTGGGGGCCGGCCGTGGGAAGGAATGTAGTGAGAAAGGCATGAGGGAGGGCATGCGGGGTGAGCTCATTGAAGAGGCCCTCCAGGGAGAACCTGTATGGAGGTCCCCATGGGGTTCCTCCCCCGGAGGAGGGTCTACAGATGGGGCACATTGAGCCTTAGAAGTCTCCCTCACCTAGGATGGTCATGAACTCTATCAGAATAGTACTCCCACCTGGAGCACCACCAGCCCACCAGGCTGGGTGCACTGTATCTCCATGTATTTTCTCCCTGAACCTACAGACATGCCTAACAAGGGGCCATTCACAAATAAACAATCTGAGGCTGTGTTCCCCGAAGGTGTGCGGCAGGGGCTGGTTCCAGACGAACTATCTTTCCTGGTCCCATGGAATATTCCATCGTACCTGATACCCAAGATCCTCTTAACAGGTAGACACAAGTCACTCTCCTTTCTGTACTCTGTTACCTGCTCCCCACGGATATTGGGGAGAAGATTCAATGTGCTAGGTGAAACTGGTCCATGAGAGGGAGTGACTAGGGTAAGGTCACACAGGAAGAGGGGTGGGAGGAGGGGAGGATGTAGATCGGCCTCCAAGGCCAAGGAGGGAGGAAGAATTGCAATAAATTTATGAGGCCTCAGGGAATTCCAAGATTCAGAATCTCAGGATACCTTCAGGAAGAGCTTGGGCTCCTCACCCCTGTCCTGAAGTTGGCTTGGGAAGCCCATTCCCAAGCTGTAGTTCTCCTTTGGACATTGGGGGAAGTGATCCACTGTGCACACACTAGAATTGGACTGAGGAAGGGAGCAGCCTGGTGCTCCTCCCTTTGCCTTGGAATACTCATGGAGGTGATGGTCAGCTGAACCTCTAGGATGTCAACATTTGTTGAGCACCTACTGTATGAGAGCTCTTAGGCTGAGCACTGTGGAGAGAGCACTTGCCCAACCCCCAGTCTAATGGGAGAGATAGATGATTAATGACAAATTATATAATTAACCATTTAAGTACAAGTGGGAGCAGGGCCAAGTCAGAGATCAAGACTGGGGAGGCAAGGACGGCATCTGAAAGGGGACATGGTCAAATTTTATCCAGGTTGGGAAATGGGACTCATTGGTAATTCTTGGGTGGGGGGGGCAAGGTGAGAAGAGGAAGGTGCCCAGGAGGGATGGGTGGGGAGACACACCCTCTCTAGCCCAGCTGTGCCCCGACGGCTCAGAGAACATTAGACTCTGCCCTGAGGTGCACTGAGAGCAGACCCTGGACTGTGCCATGGGGAAGGCTCCATGTTCAGGGTGGAGCCTGGGGGCAGGGAAGGACAAGGGCTCCACACAGCCTGCCCTGGAAACCCCCAGGGAAGACAGGGGGGATTAATGTGGGGAAGACAGGCAGGAAAGTGATCCCAAGCAGGCTGGGGGGTAAGAATGAGAGAATGGCCTCAGGACATGGGGTCCACAGAGGAGGAGAGAGATGGACCTGCAGGGTAGGTGAGGAAAGAGGGGTTCCCCTTGGACTCCTTTCCATGTTTGTACCCTAGACTACATCCAGTTCCCCATTTCTCAGCACCCTAAGCCCCATTCCTGACCCCTTGGGAGTTCCAACCCTGCTTCTGGTTCACACTCACCAGACCCAGGTGGCCCCAGAACCAGTTCCTCCTCGGGGGCTGCTGGAAACGTCGCAGGCGGCGGCACTTGTCATAGAAGGTGTAAGACCACGCCAGGGCACGGGCCAGGAGCCAGGAGACCCCGATCAGCAGCAGGAACAGCCATAGGGAGTGGGCCATGGGACCAGGTCCCAGCCAGGACAGACTCAGGAGCTGCATCCTGGAGGGAAGCAGGCACAGAGGGTGAGCTCTGAGGGCAAGGAAAAGGGGTGGTGAGGGTGTGCTTGTAGGGAGAGAGGGGTGCACAAAGTAGAGGCAGAGGGCCAAGGAGGGGAGCAGCAGGACAAAGAATGGGGTTGAATAGAAAGGGGGAGAGATGGGATGAGGAATGGAAGCAAGGATGGGTAGAGAGATGGAGCCTGGGAGGGAGACAAGGAAAGGGGAATTTAGAGGGACTGGGATGGGAATTGGGGGGGGGGGTAGGGATGGGAGATGGACAAGTAAGGGAGGAACAGAGCTGGCTGGAGTCCAGAAAGGCCCAATTGGGCTAGCAGGCAGAGGGAAGAGATTGGAGGGGCAGTTACCCAATAATCCCATTGTGCTGCACCAGCACCCTCACCCTCCCAACAGGGATATCCCAAACCTGTCACCCCAGGTTGGCACCTCCTGTCAGAAGAGGCTTGTCCAGGACAACCGTCTCCTGCCTCCTCATGAGATGACTTTGCCCCTAGTCCCTGAGCTAAGTTGGTCTGGGAGGGACAGGGCTAAGCTGGCCAATTCCCACTGGCCTGCCTGCCTCTTCCCCTGCCTGGCCTACTGCCCAAATTAGGGGGAGGGGCAAGGGGCTGAGGTTCAAGACTGGCTGAGGCTCTAGTTGAGAGTCACACAGTGTGGGCAGCACCTCCCACCATGGGTGGGGAACAGCTGGGTGTAGAGGGACAAAGGTCCCTGGGGCCCCAAATTTACAACTTGCCCTTTGCGCTTCAAAGGCAGGGTGTGGCAGGGAAAAGCAGGCATTAAAGGGCTAGGTGAGCATTGCTAGGCTAACTCCTTTACATGAAATGCCTCCCAGCCTGTGGGCCAGAGTCAAGCAGGAACTGGTGGGACAGCCTGGTAGGAGTTCAACATGAACTCAAGCCAGTCCACAAAGAAAGAATCCAGGGATCAGATTCTGGGCGTAAAAGACACAGGTAGGACAACTCCAAGTCCCAAAACTGCCACCACATCACATCTCTTCCTCCCACTCCCTACTCCCAGCAGCCACCATGGCCACTTTCTCCACACCAATGCCACATTTTCTTCGATTACTAATCACCACAGTTCATGAATAGAATATCAGTAAGTCCACTCTAATTCATACTCTATTCCTCCATCCTGTGGGCCTTGGAATGGTTGTGTTCATTCCAAATCTGTATCAAGAGGGGGCTTAGATTCCACATGGATGTTGGATGCAATCCTGCTTTCAGCTGTAGGCACTCATGGCTCCCTGGTGTGGTGGTTGACATTCTTCACCTCCATGTTAGCTGAGTGGGGTAAGTCCAATAAACCAGAGTGTAGGATTTGCAAGTCTGTTGAGGCTCAGGGCCTGGCTATCACATGGACAGTCCAGAGATTCAGGTCCCCTAGGTGTACATCAAACCCCAGTATCAATTACAGTTCCAGTAAAAGTAACAGGAGAGACTGTGGACAAAGATCATATCTGAGGCCAGCTCCATCATACAGAAACACAAATTCCAAAGTAGGGCCAACTGACATGGCACTGAACTCCATCTGCCATGACCATAGAAACTGTGGGTCCCTGTAGCCCTCAGAAGAACCAATACTCAGGGTTGTATCTACTTTTATCTGTCTCTGGGACTCTGCTCAGGTGTGCATAAGGGCAACCCTCTGATAACCTCCCAGCTCTTTTTGGAGACTCATAGCCATATAAACTCATTTGTCCTTTCCATTTCCCCCTTTTATTCAGGTCAAAAAACATTTTTAACTCCTGGTATTATATGTAGACTGAGATATTCTGCTGGTCCGAGTTGATCCTTTTATTCAAGGACATTTTCTAGTTACATCATTAGCTGGTATTTGGCAGTAATCCCTCAGCACCAGGGAGGCTCATCCCCGGGAGTCATGCCCCATGCTGGGGGGAAGGCAACACTTTTACACACTGAGTTTGGCTTCAAGACTGGCCACATTTGCTTTCCAAGGTCTTTATGTTCTTTGTTCTTACATTTAGGTCTTTGATCCATGTTGAGTTGATTTTTGTATAAGGTATGAGTTGGTAATCCTCTTTCATTCTTTTCCATATAGATATCCAGTTCCCCTGGCACCATTTGTTGAAGAGGCCATCCTTTCCCATTTGGGAGGGTTTCGTGGCCTTGTCAAATACCATATGGCTGTATATATGAGGGTGTATATCAGAACACTCAATTTGGTTCCATTGGTCTGTGTGTCTATCCTTGTGCCAATACCATGCCATATTCACTACTGTAACTTTGTAGTATATATATATTTTTAATTATTTATTTATTTTTAAAACTTACATTCAGAAAATATGAGGTCCCATTCAACCCCACGGCCCCCACCCCCCACTGACCCCACAGCAACACTCTCTCCCATCATCGTGACACATCCATTGCACCTGGAAAGTACATCTCTGAGCATCACTGCACCCCATAGTCAATGGTCCACATCATAACCCACACTCTCCCACGTTCCATCCAGTGGGCCCTGGGGGGATCTACAATGTCCCGTAATTGTCCGTGAAGCACCACCCAGGACAACTCCACGTCCCGAAAACGCCTCCACATCTCATCTCTTCCTCCCATTCCCCAAACCCAGCAGCCACCATGGCTACCCTTCCCACACCCATTCCACATTTTCTCTGTGGACATTGGATTGATTGTGTCCATTGCACATCTATGTCAAGTGGGGGCTTAGATTCCACATGGATACTGGATGCACTCCTCCTGCTTTCAGTTGTAGACACTCTAGGCTCCATGGTGTGGTGGTTGACCTTCTTCAACTCCATGTTAGCTGAGTGGGTTAAGTCCAATAAATCAAAGTGTAGGAGCTGAAGTCTGTTGAGGCTCTGGGCCTGGGTGTCTTATTATCAGTCCAGAGATTCAGAACCCCTAAATATATCTAAAACCCCAGCACCAACTACAATTCCATTAAAGTAGCATGCAAGTCTTGTTAAGAGAGATCCCCTCTGAGTCCAGTTCCATCATGCAGAAACACCAGCTCCAAAGAAGGGCCATCTGCCATGGCAGTGAACCCCATCTGCCATGAGCATAGGACCCGTGGGTCTCTTTATCCCTCAAAAGAACCAATACCTGGGGTTGTATCTACTTTATCTGTCTCTCAGACTCTGCTCAGTTGTGCATAAGGGCATTCCTTCTGACAACCTCCAGACTCTTTTTTAGAGACTCATAGCCTTATATTCTCATTTCTCCTTTCCGTTTCCCCCTTACATTAGGTTAAACAGCATTTTGAAGTCATGTGATTATATGTAGACAGGGATATTCTGCTGATCCGTATTGAACCTTTAATTCAAAGTCATTTTCTAGTTGCATCTTCTGGTATGTGGTAGTGATCCCTCGGTGCCAGGGAGGATCATCCCCGGGTGTCATGTCCCACGCTGGGGGGAATGCACTGCATCTACATGCTGAGTTTGGCTGTGAGAGTGGCCACATTTGAGTAACATTTGAGAAACTCCCAGGCACAGTGCTACTCTAGGCTTATTCTTATTGCAAGTGTATAGGCTCAAAAGCATAGCCATTAGTATCAGGAGCCCACTCTTGGGCCCTCCTTCCTTCCTGGTTCTTGCCGTTGCACCTGGGGGACTGCTGCTGCTCCCCTAGGGTCCACGACAGTGACCCCCCGGCCAGGGGCCCAGTACCCCCCAAGCTGTTGTTTTTAATTGTTTCCACTATGAGTATATCTAGACATTACTATATACCTGGGCATATGCCCTGTATAACTCCCTGTCAACCATATATATCCTGTCAACATCCTATATCAGTATTCCTCCGCTGCCATTGTTGAACCACTCTGTGATCCAAAACTTCCTGTAAAGTGAATCCCAACCTAATGTCAGCTTCACAAGAGTCTTAGATCACCAAAATTCATATATAAAATATACAGTACTTCCCCAGATTCACCATAAAACCTTTTCCCTTCCACAGAGATATTCACTTAACTTGTTCGTATCATATTTCCTGAAACTGATGTACAGATTCCGAGACAATAGCTTTCAAACAAGATGACATACTATATGGTCCATACTTTAGGTTGTACAGTTTTCTTTTTTCTTTTTTTAAAGATTTATTTATTTATTTAATTTCCCCCCCTCCCCTGGTTGTCTGTTCTTGGTGTCTATTTGCTGCATCTTGTTTTGTCCGCTTATGTTGTCATCAGCGGCATGGGAAGTGTGGGTGGCACCATTCCTGGGCAGGCTGCTCTCTCTTTTCACGCTGGGCGGCTTTCCTCACGGGCGCACTCCTTGCGCGTGGGGCTCCCCCACGCGGGGACACCCCTGCGTGGCACGGCAGTTCTTGTGCGCATCAGCACTGCACATGGCCAGCTCCACACGGGTCAAGGAGGCCTGGGGTTTGAACCGCGGACCTCCCATATGGTAGACGGATGCCCTAACCACTGGGCCAAAGTCCGTTTAGTTATCCTATGTTTTGCCTTATGGTTTACATGATTAGTCTGTCATCCCCTATATGTTTTTGGAGTAATATTACATGTTTTATATTCATCTTCGTGTACTCTCACAAAATTCCTCTCTTGCCCCCATATTTACCTTGTTTCCATCCATTCCACATCCATTTTCCCCTCCCCTTGGGGCCCACAATGCCAGCCAATCTCGATTTCCCGAGAGGCCATGTCCAGAGATAGTTGCAGCAGCATTCAGGGCCTGACTTTCTCAACTGCCCTAATGCCCTGGGAGCCATCCTTTCTCACTAGAGATACAGTTCTCTCTATTTGACGGCATTGGTCCTCCCCAGGATGTGGGTCCACCCCAACTCTCACTTCTTGGGTCTCTTCCCAATGGTACAACCGACCTTGGCAAAATGAGCCTTCAGCTATTTGCCCTGAGTCCGTCCCGCATCAGACCATACCCCCTGAGCATCCTAACCAGGTGACCCTCCTACTTATACTTTGATACGATTTTCTCCACCTTTTGTTCTCAACGAACACCTGACACTCTCCCATGTTTGTATGTTGCCCCTCCCTCCCCCCAGTTTTTGGACAATATTACCCCTCTTCCCATCCCCAGCCCCCCTCAAACCCACAAAGCCGCACCCGGAAGCAACCCCTTGCCCCCATTTTGTCCCTTCTTTGTGCTCATACTTACCACCAGCTCATCACAGATTCCACCCCTGCAGACGTGAACTCACATCCTTCCTCCACCCCCCAATTTCCTGTAAGCCTCTTTTCCGGTGTCTAGCTATCTGAGGCAGTTTGCTTATTTCATATCATTGAGGTCATGCAGTATTTGTCCTTCAATGCCTGGGTTGCTTCGCTCAACATAAGATTCTCAAGGTTCATCCACGTTATCACGTGTGATTGTAGTGTATTTGTTCTAACAGCCGAGTAGTATTCCATTGTGTGTATATACCACATTTTATTGATCCACTCATCTGTTGATGGACATTTGGATTGCTTCCAACTTTTGGCGATAGTAAACAATGCTGTTATGAACATTGGTGTACATATATCTGTTTGTGTCCTTGTTTTCAGTTCTGATGGGTATATATACCCAGCAGTGGTTTTGCTGGGTCATATGGCAAATCTATGGTTAGTTTTTTGAGAAACCGCCAAACTGTCCTCCAGAATGGTTGGATCCTTCTGCATTCCCACCAGCAGTGGATGAGTGTTCCCATTTCTTCATATCCTCTCCAGCATTTGTATTCTTCTGTTTTTTTCACAGCTGCCAATCTTATGGGAATAAGATGGTATCTCATTGTAGATTTGATTTGCATTTCCCTGATAGCTAGAGATTTAGAACATTTTTTCATGTGCTTTTTAGCCATTTGTATTTCTTCTTTGGAGAATTGTCTGTTTAAATCTTTTTCCCATTTTTAAAATGGGTTGTTTATCTTTTTGTTTTCAAGATTTATGAGTTCTTTAATATGCAAGTTATAAGTCTCTTATCAGATATATGGTTGTCAAATATTTTCTCCCATTGTGTGGGTTCCCTTTTTACTTTCTTGACAAACTCCTTTGAGGTGCAGAAGGCTTTAATTTTGAGGAAGTCCTATGTATCTATTTGTTCTTTTGCTGCTCGTGCTTCTGGTGTGAAGTTCATAAAGCCATTTCCTATTACAAGGTCCTGTAGATGTTTCCCTACACTTCTTTCCAAGATCTTTATGGTCTTGGCTCTTATATTTAGGTGTTTGATCCATCTTGAGTTGATCTTTGTATAAGGTGTGAGATGGTAATCCTCTTTCATTCTTCTACATATAGCTATCCAGTTCTCCAGGCACCATTTGTTGAATAGGCCATTCTCTCCCAGTTGAGAGGGTTTGGTGGCTTTATCAAATATTATATGGCTATATACCTGAGATTCTATATCTGAACTTTCAATTCGATTCCATTGGTCTGTGTGTCTCTCCTTATGCCAATACCATGCTGTTTTCACTACTGTCGATTTGTAGTATGTTTTGAAGTCAGGAAGTGTGATTCCTCCTATTTCGTTTTTCTTTTTCAATATGTCTTTGGCTATCCGGGCCTTTTTCCTTTCCAAATAAATTTCATAGTTAGTTTTTCTAGTTCCTTAAAGAAGGCTGTGTTGATTTTTATTGGGATTGCATTGAATGTGTAGACCAGTTTTGGTAGGATAGACATCTTAATAATATTCAGTCTTCCTATCCATGAACAAGGAATATTCTTCCATTTATTTAGGTTTTCTTTGTTTCCTTGAACAATCTTGTATAGTTCTCGGTGTATAAGTTTTTTACCTCTTTAGTTAAATTTATTCCTAAGTATTTGATTTTTTTAATTTACTGTTGTGAATGGTATTTGTTTCTTGATTTCCTCCTGATCTTGCTCATTATTGGTGTACAGAAATGCTACTGATTTTTGCGCATTGATCTTATAACCTGCGACTTTGCTGAACTCATTTATGAGTTCTAGCAGCTTTGTTGTAGATCTCTCAGGGTTTTCTATGTATAAGATCATGTCATCTGAAAATAATGAAATTTTGACTTCTTCCCTTTCCAATTTGAATGCCTTTTATATCTGGTTCAAGCCTCAGTGCTCGTGCAAGTACTTCCAAGACAATGTTAAATAGAAGTGGAGACAATGGGCATCCTTGTCTTGTTCCTGAGTTTAGAGGAAAGGATTTCAGGATTTCGCCATTGTAAACAATGTTGGCTGTAGGTTTTTCATATATACTTTTTATCATGTTAAAAAAATTTCCTTGTATTCCGATCTTTTGGAGTGTTTTTATCAAGAAGGGATGCTGGATTTTGTCAAATGCCTTTTCTGCATCTATAGATATAATCATGTGGTTTTTTTGCTTCAATCTGTTTATATGGTGTATCACATTAATTGATTTTCTTATGTTGAACCATCCTTGCATACCTGGAATAAATCCCAGTTGGTCATGGTGTATAATTCGTTTAATGTGTTGTTGAATACGATTAGCAAGTATTTTGTTAAGTATTTTTGCGTCTAGGTTCATTAGAGAAATTGGTCTGTAATTTTCCTTTCTTGTGGTGTCTTTGTTTGGCTTTGGTACTAGGATAATGTTGGCCTCATAGAAGGAGTTTGGCAATGTTCCTTCTGTTTCGATTTTTTGGAATAGTTTCAACAGGATTGGTGTTAGTTCTTTCCAGAATGTTTTGTAGAATTCACCTGTGAAGCCGTCTGGCCCTGGGCTCTTCTTAGTTGGGAGATTTTTAATGACTGATTCTATCTCTTTGCTTGTGATTGGTTTGTTAAGATCCTCAATTTCTTCTTTCATCAATATGGGCTGCTTATGTGTTTCTAGGAATTTGTCCATTTCCTCTAAATTGTCATTTTTGTTGGAATATAGTTTTTCAAAGTATCCTCTTATGATAGTCTTTTTTTCTGTGGGATCAGTGGTGATATCACCTTTCTCATTTCTTATTTTGTGTATTTGCATCTTTTCTCTTTTTCTCTTTGTTAGTCTTGCTGAAGGTTTGTCAATTTTGTTGATCTTCTCAAAAAACCAGCTCTTGGTCTTGTTTATTTTTCAAGTGCTTTCTTATTTTTTATTTCATTTAGTTCTGCTCTTATCTTTGTTATTTCCTTCCTTCTTCTTCCTGTTGGGTTACTTTGTTGTTGTTTTTCTAATTCCGTCAAAAGAGCAGTTAGTTCTTCAGTTTTTGCTCTTTCTTCTTCTTTGATATATGAGTTTATGGCTATAAATTTCCCTCTCAGTACTGCCTTTGCTGCATCCCATAAATTTTGGTATGTTGTGTTATCATTATCATTTGATTCAAGGTAGTCATTGATTTCTTTTGAGATTTCCTCTTTGACCCACTGTTTTTCTAAGAGTGTGCTGTTTAATTTCCAAATTGTGGTGTGAAGTCTGGGCCTCCGTCCCTTGAAAATTTCCAGCTTCACTCCACTGTGATCAGAGATATTGTTCTGTATGATTTTGATCTTTCTAAATTCATTAAGCCTTTCTTTGTAGCCTAGCATATGGTCTATCTTGGAGAATGTTCCATGTGCGCTTGAGAAAAATGTATATCCTGCTGTGTTTGGGTGTAATGATCTATATATGTCTATTAGATCCAGCTCTTCTAATATACTGTTCAAATGTTCTCTTTCTTTAGTCATTCTCTTTTCAGATGTTCTGTCCAGAGTTGATAGTGGTGTATTAAAATCCCCCACTATAATTGTAGATGCATCTATTTTTTTCACTTAGTTTTACCAGCGTTTGTCTCACGTATTTAGAGGCACCCTTGTTAGAGGCATAAATATTTATGATCGTTCGATCTTCTTGACAGATTGTCCCTTTCACTAAAATGTAGTATCCTTCTTTGTCTCTTACAATTTTTTTGCATTTAAAGTCTATTTTGTCTGATATTAATATAGCTACTCCTGCCTTTTTTTGGTTATTGTTTGCTTGTATGATTGTTTTCCAGCCATTCACTTTCAATCTCCATGCGTCTCTGGGTCTAAGATGTGTCTCTTGTAGACAGCATATAGATGGGTCATATTTCCTTATCCAGTGTCCCAGGCTAAATCTTTTGATACGTGAGTTTAGTCCATTGACATTCAGTGTTATTACGTTCAGAGAATTATATGTGGTAGCCATATTTTGGTTGGATTTGTGTTTGTTATATTTTGTTTGTAATATTTTATTTTCCCCTTCTATTTTTGTCTTTTTTGTTGTTCTTCCACTCTCCTCCATCTCTGACTGTCCTGTTTTTTCCTTTCTTCCTGCAGAACTCCCTTAAGAATTTCTTGAAGGGGAGGTTTCTTGCTGATATACTCTTTCAGTTTCTGTTTATCTGTGAATATTTTGAAATCTCCATCATTTTTGAATGCTAGTTTAGCTGGATACAGTATTCTTGGTTGGAAATTTTTTTCCTTTAGTACCTTGACTATATCATACCACTGTCTTCTTGCCTCCATCGTTTCAGATGAGAAATCAGCACTTAATCTTATGGAGCTTCCCTTGTATGTGATGGTTTTCTTTTCTCTTGCTGCTTTTACAATTTTCTCTTTGTCTTGAGCATTGGATAATTTGACAAGTATATGTCTTGGGGTGGGCCTGTTGGGGTTTATGACCAGTGGAGTGCGCTGTGCTTCTTGGATATGCACATCTGTCTCTTTCAGTAGATTTGGGAAGTTTTCAGTCATTATTTCCTGCAACACTCCTTCTGACCCCTTTCCCTTCTCTTCTCCTTCTGGAATGCCTATAATACGTATGTTTGAGCGTTTTGCATTATCATTCAGGTCCCTAAGTCCTATCTCAATTTTTTCTACCTTTTTATTGACCACTTGTACTATCTGTTTGATTTCCAATGTACTGTCTTCCACATCACTAATTCTCTGCTCTGCCTCTTCCTCTTCTAGTCTGCTGATATTTGCTGCAAGTGTATTTTTGATTTCTTGAATTGTGGTGTTCATTTCCATCATATCTGTTATTTTTTTGCGCATGTCTGCAATTTCCCCTCCAAGTGTTGTCTTCATGTTGTTAACCTCTTTCATTACTTCATCAAATTTGTCGGTGATAAATGTTCTGAGATCTTTCATTGCTTGTGCGAAGCTCTGTTCCCGTTCCTGATTTTTAGTTTGTTGATTGGATTCAGCCATGTTTTCCTGATTACTGGTTTAGTTTGTAGATTTTTGTTGCTCTCTTGTCATCATTTTTTCTTGATGGGTTTAATCAGTTCCTTAGCTTCTTTTTCTAGTCTTGGAGATTAATTAGCTGTTGTTTTTGCGTAAGTGTTATATCTTCTCTTTGTCACTTTGTTCTTCTTATTCCAATTTGTTATTGCTGGTTAAGTTCACTTTAAAGGAAAGTATTAGTGCTGGGGAAAGGCAATTTTGTAAGGAAGGAAAAAGTGTAAAGTGGTATTGGTGATATATGCTAACAAAGCAACAATATGAGTTCTGGGAGGATGGAGGTTAGATCGTGTAAATTGTGTAGAGTTATAGTAGTAGGAAAGTACCTATAGTGAAGTAGACAACTGAATATGGGAGGAATATGGTATGTACTAAGAAGCTATTGTTTTCGTAA
This sequence comes from Dasypus novemcinctus, assembly GCF_030445035.2. Taxonomy (NCBI): domain Eukaryota; kingdom Metazoa; phylum Chordata; class Mammalia; order Cingulata; family Dasypodidae; genus Dasypus; species Dasypus novemcinctus. Next base: position 653,697 of record NW_026688150.1, read on the forward strand.
GAGAGGGGAAGAGAAAAGAGAGGTAATAGTTTCAAGGGCAGATACCAGATGGAAAACTAAACAAAGGTATTAGAAATTAAGAGTTAGACACTTTGTGGGTCAAAGAAAGGGAGGTGGAATATAGGAGAGATAGCAGATGGTGGAGGATATCAAGTTGTAGGGGAAAGGGGATAGTGTAGATAGGCTAAATCTATTCACAGAGAAATGAGGCAATGGAGGATGTGGAAACCCAGCAAATGTGAGGTGTTTCCTGCAGGACCTATTGTATTGTTAAAATAAAATAGAATAAGAAGAAGATCGGGGACAAGAAAGAGAGGATTAAAAAAAAAAGAAAAAGAAAAGAGACTTTGGGGGATACGCTGGGAGAAAAGCCTAGGGGATAATGCAATGCCAGGAATCAGAACATTAAAAAACTAGAATAAAAAATAGAAATAGAATAAAAATAAAAACAAAACAAAATGAAACAAAGAAGAAAAAATGCAAACATTGAGGGCTAGGACATTCAAGGGCCTCAGATGAGCCTCAGGGCGTGTTGGATTCAGGGATGGACAGTCTGAGGTATTGAGGCCTCAAGAGGTGTGAGTCTCTGGCATGTGGGCTGCCAGAGTCCAGGGAACTTAGACCTGGCAACCTCGAGTCCAGTTAACAGGAAGCCTGGGAGCACCACAGTGCATCACTGCCTTCAGGGATCCCTGCAGCTGGGTGCCAGCCCTATGGGTGAGGTCTCATCCACAAGCTCTGTCCTGTGTTCTACAATTCATTTACTTACTAGGGTCTATTGTGTGGATATATCACCGATTGACTTCAGGAACTCTCCCACCCTGTGGTCCCTGGGAACGTCCACCTGGGGGCTCCTCTAGGCTGTAGCCAATTTAATGACTCAGATCAATAGCCAGGTCTGGGGGAGGGGCTCCAGCCAGAAACGCTAATAACAGAGTCCAAACCCGAAATTCCCACGCTTCGCAAAATATTCCCCTAATCAGCTTCCAAACGTCTGCCACCCACGAGACCCTGGTAGCGTCTCTTTGTTGCTATCACTTTGAGACTGCTGTAGGTTAGCAGCCGGGCTTGGGGGGGGCGTGGCTCTATGCGGAAATGCTATTGCTTGTGTCCGCAATCAAAAATTGCCCCACTTTGCCCAAAAATCTCCATCTGTCTGCCCAAATGGGTCTGCAAGCACCTCCCTTCCCACCAACCCCCAATAGGCCACCCAGGGCCCATGAAATCCCCAGTACTGCAGAGCCTCCAAAAAAAACACAAAGAACAGAAATCCCGCCGCCAGGCTCGGCCCGCCTCCCCCGGCCGCCGCCCCTCGGTGCTGGGCAGTCGGCCTGCCTCCCCTGGCTGCCGCCACTCGGCGCTCGGTGCTCGGCCAGCCTCCCCCGGCCGCCGCCACTTGTCGTTCGGCCCGCCTCCCCGGGCCGCTGCTGCTTGGCGCTGGGTCCGGCTCCCCCCACGGCCATGGTTCTAGATGCCTCAGCTCCGCCCACCCAAGGAGGGAATCTTCCACACGTAGCTGGGATGTCTGTATATATTTCACAGACGGATCCTCTCTGTTACCTTCCCTCCAAATCGATGTCCAGACACCTCTGGACCAGCAAAAATCCCGAAACAGCCCCTGTAGTATATTTTGAAGTAAGGTAGTGTGATTCTTCCAATTTCATTTTTCTTTTTCAATATGTCTTTGTCTATTTGGGTCTCTTTCCTTTCCAAATAAACTTCATAGTAAGTTTCTCTAGCTCATTAAAGAATCAGTGCTGATTTTTATTGGGATTGCATTGAATCTGTAGATCAATTTTGGTAGGATAGACATCTTAAATATTTAGTCTTCCTATCTATGAACAAGGAGTATTCTTCAATTTATTTAGGTCTTCTTTGATTTCCTTGAAAAATTTTGTGTAGTTTTCTGTGTATGTCTTTTACATCTTTAGTTAAATTCATTCCTAGTTATTTGACTTTTTTATTTACTATTGTAAATGGTATTTGATTTCAGATGTCCACCTCAGATTGCTCATTATTTGTATACAGAAATGCTCCTGATTTTTGCGCATTGATCTTGTAACCTACAATTTTACTGAACTCATGTATTAGTTCTAGAAGCTTTGTTTTAGACTTCTCTGTGGTTTCTATGTATAGCATCATATCATCTGCAAGTAGTGAAATTTTGACTTCTTCTCTTCCAATTTGGATGCCTTTTATGTCTGGTTCTTGCCCCAGTGCTCGAGCAAGTACTTCTAAGTCTATGTTAAGTAGAAGGGGAGTTAGTGGGCATCCTTGTCTTGTTCCTGATCTTAGAGGGAAGGATTTTAGGATTTCACCAGTGTAAATGTTAGCTGTGGGTTTTTCATATTTACTCTTTTTAAAAAATTTCTTTGTCTTTATTTCTTTAAATGATCCTTTAAAAAAATATGAGGTCCCCATATACCCAGTGTTTTGTCAAGAAAGGGTGCTGTATTTTGTCAAGTGCTTTTTCTGCATTTATATATATGATCATGTGATTTTTTCCCTTCAGTCTATATATATGGTGTATTATATTAATTGATTTTCTTTTTTTTTGATTTTTTAGTAGATTTTTAATTGATATTTTTAAAGATTCATAGAACCTGCAAAATGCTACATTGAAAAATAAGAAGTTCCCATATAGTCCTTATGTTTTTATCTTTTTTATTGATTTTTAAAAAATATTACATTAAAAAAATATGAGGTCCCATTCAACCCCACCACCCCCACCCCACCACTCCCCCCCCCAGCAACACTCACTCCCATCATCATGACACATCCATTGCACCTGGTAGGTACATCTCTGGGAATCTCTGCACCCCATGGTCAACAGTCCACATCAAGTCCCACACTCTCCCCCATGCCATCCAGTGGGCCCTGGGAGGACTCACAACGTCCGGTGATTGCCCCTGAAGCACCATCCAGGACAACTCCAAGTCCCAAAGGCACCTCCACATCTCATCTCTTCCTGCCATTCCCCATACCCTTCAGCCACCATGTCCACTTTTCCCACTCCAATGCCACCTTTTCTCTGTGGACCTTGGATTGGTTGTGTCCGTTGCACCTCTATGTCAAGAGGAGGCTCAGATTCCACAAGGATAGTGGATGCAATCCTCCTGCTTTCAGTTGTAGGCACTCTAGGCTCCATGGTGTGGTGGTTTGTTGAATCATCCTTGTGTACCAGGAATGAATCCCACTTGGTCATGGTGTATACCTTGTTTAATGTGTTGTTGAATACGATTAGCAAGTATTTTGTGAGGATTTCATATCTAGGTTCATTAGAGAGATTGGTCTGTAATTTTCCTTTCTTGTGGTGTCTTTGTTTGGCTTTGGTACTATGATAATATTGGCATCATAGAATGAGTTAGGCAATGTTCCTTCAGTTTAATTTTTTGGAACAGTTTCAGCAAGATTGGTGTCCATTCTTTCAGGAATGTTTTGTAGAATTCACCCATGAAGTCATCTGGCCCAGGATTCTTATTTGGGAGGTTTTTAATAACTGATTCTGTCTCTTGTGATTGGTTTGGTGTGATCATCAATTTTCTCTTTTCTCAATGTAAGTTGCTTATGTGTTTTAGGAATTTGTCCATTTCCTCTAAATTGTCCTTCTTGTTGGAATATAGTTTTTCAAAGTATCCTATTATGATAATCTTTTTCTCTGTGAGGTCAGTGGTGATATCTCCTTTCTCATTTCTTATTTTGCATCTTCTCTCTTTTTTTCTTTGTTAGTCTTGCTAAGGGTTTGTCAATTTTATTGATCTTCTCAAAGAACCAGCTCTTTGTTTTGCTTATTTTGCTTATTTTTACTTTCTTATTTTCTATTTCATTTAGTTCTGCTGTGATCTTTGTTATTTCTTTCTTTCTTCTTCCTTTGGGGTCAGTTTTTTTTTTTTTTTAAGTAATCCCTCCAAGTGTGCAGTTATTCTTCAATTTTAGCTCTTTCTTCTTTTTTGATGTATGAATTTATGGGTATAAATTTGCCTCTCAATACTGCTTTTACACATCTCATCAGTATCTCATACACAGCCAAAGTAGATACTACCCCAAATCGTGGGGCTCCTGAGGGCTATAGAGACACTTAGGTCCTACAGTCATGGTAGGTAGCTCCAGAGTTTAGTGCCTTGTCAGTGGGCCCTACTTTGGAGTTTGTGCTCCCAAGTGTGACAGAGTTGGACTTAGATGTGACTTTTCTACACATGCCTTTTCACCCTTTTATTAAACCTATTGTTGGTGCTGGAGTTGGGAGGTGTATCATTTTGATATGTTACAAATTCCAAAAACAGATATTGGATTGTATTTGTAATCTGCCCTGTACCTGGGCATGATTAAGTTATGATTAGGGCTTTGAATGGACCACATCATTAGGGAGTTGAATCCCCACCCCTTAGTGTGTGGGGACTCACAGCTAAGAGACATGGCAAAGGACAGAGTTGAGGGTTTTTTATTATTCTTTTTTAAAAAATTTTTTACTGGTTTTTTGAACATAGATTATGAAAAATGTTACATTAAAAAATATAAGAGGCTCCCCTATACCCCACACCCATGCCCTCACTCCTCCCACATCAACTTCTTTCATCATTGTGTCACATTCATTGCACTTGATGAGTACCTTTTGGAACAATGCTGCACTCCATTAATTATAGTTTACATACTAGTTTACACTTTCCCCCAGTATTTTCAGTGGGTTATGTCAGTATATATAATGTCCGTCATCTGTCCCTGCAATATCATTTAGGACAACTCCAAGTAGAGCTTATGATTTTTGATATTGGAGTTTTGATGTTGTTTAATGCTGAAGCCTTAAGCTGGAGCCCAAGGAAGTAAACTAACAGAGGAAGAGAAACAAGCTCCATGAAGAGAGGAACCCTGAGTCCAGAAAGAAGCAATCTCTGGGAAGAAAGGAACATTAAGCCCAGAGAGAAGCAAGACCCTAGAAGGGAGGAACCCAGGAAGGCTGAATCTTCACAGACATCTGCTGCCATCTTGCTCCAAGACATGAAAATAGACTTTGGTGAGGGAAGTAACTTATGTGTGGCTTGATATCTGTAAGCTCCTATCCCAAATAAATAGCCTTTATAAAAAACAACCAATTTCTGATATTTTGCATCATCACCCCTTGGCTGACTAATACAAGAGACTTGAATCTTTGGACTTGAATCTCTGGTCTGTTAGCCTCACTCCAGTTCATTGTACTCACCCAGTACAACTAACAAGGAGGTAAGGATGGACAACCATCACACCAAGGAGCTGAGGGAGTCTACAACTGCAAGCAAGAGAGTCCCATCCATCAACCATGTGGGATTAAAACCCCCTCTCAATTAGAGGTGGAGGAGAAACACCATCCCGGAATCTTCAGGATTGTGGGATAAAATATGGACTAGAGTGGACATTCTGATATTCTATTATAGACTTATTGTGTTTCTAGTAATGGAAGAATTTATATCATTGATGTGGAGGCAGTGACCACTGGAGGTCCTGAAAGCAGAGGGAGGGAAAAAGACGTGTAACACAGGGGCATTTTTGGGACATGGAATTGTCCCGAATGACTTTGCAAAGACAGATACAAGACATTATATATCCTGCCAAAACCTACAAAATGGAGTGGGAGAGAGTGCAAACTACAATGTAAACTATAATCCTTGCTGTGTGGAATGCTGCAAAATGTGTTCATTAGTTGTAATGATGTACCACACTAATGTAAGAAGCTGTTAATGTGGGGAAAAGTGGGAGGTGTGGGATGTGGGGCATATGGGAATCCCTTATATTTTTTATGTAACATTTAATTTCAGTAACTTAAAAAAAATAAAAAATATATCTTTAAAAAAATAGGGAAGGGGAAAAAGTGGGAGAATTTTGGGTATATGGGAGTCCCCTATATTCTGTATGTGTCTATTGGTAACTAAAACTTCTTTGAAGACAAAAAGAAAAAAAAGACATTATCTCTTTTTCTCTTTTTCTTTTTCTTGCTTGCTACCCCCTCAGTTTGTCATTTTTTCCTTTTCTTTCTTTATTTCTCTTCTTTTTTATTCTTTTTATATTAGGTGCAGAAGGGAGGGCTTCACATTTTCTGTATTTTCTCATCCTCCATTTCCTCTTTTCTGTGTGTAATGATTTTGAGCACAAAAACTATCCCTTTTCCTCTGCATCATTCTATCCTCCGTCATTGATTTTGTTTCTCTTACATTACAAGTCTCTTTGTCCCCCCCCATTTTTCTGACTTTTTATTTCTAATACCTCTGTTCTGTTTTCTGTCTTATATTAACTCTTTATATTATTGTCCTTTTTTTCTCTATCCCTCTCTCCTGAACACACTGGCCTTTTAATTCACATTATTCCTCCCCATATTCAGTTTACTGTCTCATTATACATACTCTACTTTTCTTACTGTTATAACACTACATTCCTTACATTAGTCTAATATCCATTCTCCTAGATCTCACATGGTCCCTCTGTTAATATTTACTATCAATGCTATCATTATTCAGTTTCTTTTATTACTCTGTTTGCTTTCTTTGACCCTAATATTTTGCTTCAAGTGATCTTAGCCAACAACAAGGAAATAGATAACGGATATGAGGGTGATGAACAGCACAATTCAAGAAATCAAAAATACACTCAGCAAATAACAGCAGACTCAAAGAGGCAGAGGAGAGAATTAGTGATGTGGAAGACAGGACATCTGAAATCAAACAGGTAATAGAGCTGATTGATAAAAAGATAGAAAAATCCATCAGGGACTTAGGGTCCTGAATGACAATGCAAAACGTGGAAACATATGCATTATAAGCATCACAGAAGGAGAGAAGAAAGGAAAGGGGACAGAGGGATATTGGAGGAAACAATAGCTGAAAACTTCCCAAATCTACTGAAAGAGATGGATGTACATGTCCAGGAAGCACAACTCACCCCAAACAGCATAAATCCCAACAGGCCTACCCCAAGACATATACTTGTCAAATTATCCAATGCTCAAGACAAAGAGAAAATACTAAAAGCAGCAAGAGAAAAGAGAAACAGCACATAAAATGAGGCTCCATAAGATTGAATGCTGATTTCTTATCTGAAACCATGGAGGCAAGAAGACAGTGGTATGTCTTCTTAGTCAAGGTACTAAAAGAAAAAAAATTTCCAACCCAGAATACTCTATCCAGCAAAATTATCATTAAAAAATGATGAAGAGTTCAATATATTCACAGATAAGCAGAAACTAAGAGAGTATGACAACAAGAATCCTGCCCTTCAAGAATACTAAGGGTGTTCTGCAGGAAGAAAGAAAAAATAAGAGAGATATAGTTCGAAGAGAGTGTAAGAGCAAATAAAAATACAAAAACAGAAAAAGAAAATCAAACAAATTATGACAAACACAAATCCAAAGAAAATATGGCTAATAAAAGTAACTCCTTGAAAGTAACAACACTGAATGTCAATGGATTAAACTCACCTGTCAAAAGGTTCAGACTGGGAGATTGGATAAGGAAATATGACCCATCTATATGCTGTCTGCAAGAAACACATCTTAGACCCAGGGATTCCAGAAGGTTGAAAGTGAATGGCTGGAAAACAATCTTACAAGCAAACAATAACCAAAAAAAAAGGGCAGGAATAGCTATGTTAATATCATATAAAATAGACTTTAAATGCAAAACAATTGTATGAAACAAAGATGGACACTACATATTAGTGAAAGGGATACTCTTTCAAGAAGAAAGAACAATCACAAACATTTCTGCTCCTAACAAGGATGCCTCCAAATACGTGAGGCAAACACTGGAAAAACTAAGTGAAGGAATAGATGCCTGTATAATTTTAGTGGGGAGCTTTAATGCACCACTATCAAATTTGGACAGAACATCACAAAAGAAAATCAATAAAGAAACAAAGACTTTGAACAATATATTAGAGGAGCTGGACCTAATTGATGTATACAGAACATTGCCCCATATACAGCTGGATATACATTCTTCTCAATTGCACGTGGATCATTCTCCAAGATAGACCACATGCTAGGCCACAGAAAAAGTCTCAATGAAATCAGAAAGATTGGAGTCATACATAGTAATTTCTCTGACCATGGTGGAATAAAGGTGGAAATCTGCAAGGGCCAGAAACCCAGAGTTGGCACCCAGATTTGGAAGTTAAATAACATACTCTTAGAAAAACAGTCAAGGAGGAAATCTCAAAAGAAATTAATAACTACCTTGAAACTAATGAAAATAATAACATAACATCCAAACTTATGGGATACAGCAAATTCAGTACTGAGAGGGCAATTTATAGCCACAAATTAATATGCTAAACGAGAAGAAAGAGCTAAAATTTAAGAATTAATTGCATACTTGGAGGAATTAGTAAAAAAAAAAAACAAAGTAAATCCAAAGGAAGAAGAAAGAAATAAAAAACAAAGATCATAGCAGAACTAAATGAAATAGAAAATAAGAAAGCACTTGAAAAAATAAAACCAAGAGCTGGTTCTTTGAGAAGATGAATAAAATTGACAAACCCTTAGCTAGACTAATAAAGAAAAAGAGAGAGAAGATGCAAATACACAAAATAAGATATGAGAAAGGAGATATCACCACTGACCCCACAGAAAGAAAGACTATCTTAAGAGACCACTTTGAAAAACTATATTCCAACAAGAAGGATAATTTAGAGGAAATGGGAAATTCCTAGAAACATATATGCAGCCTACATAGAGAAAAGAGGAAATTGACAATCTGAACAAACCAATTGCAAGTAAAGAGATAGAATCAGTCATTAAAAACCTCAGAACTAAGAAGAGCTCTGGGCCAGATGGCTTCACATGTGAATTCTACAAAACATTCTGGAAAGAAGTAATGCCAATCTTGCTGAAAGTCTTCCAAAAAATTGAAACAGAAGGAACATTGCCTAACTCATTATATAATGCCAACATTATTCTAGTACCAAAGCCAAACAAAGCCAGAAACCACAAGAAAGGAAAATTACAGACCAATCTCTCTAATCAACCTAGACATGAAAATCCTCTACAAAATACTTGCTAATTGTATTCAACAACACATTAAACAAATTATACACCATGATTAAGTGGGATTCATTCCTGGTATGCAACGATGGTTCAACATAAGAAAATCAATTTATGTAATACATCATATAAATAGACTGAAGGAAAAAAATCACATGATCATATCTATAGATGTAGAAAAAGTACATGACAAAATACAGCACCCTTTCTGATAAAAACACTGCAAAAGATCAGAATAGAAGGAAATTTTCTGAACATGATAAAGGGTGTATATGAAAAACTCACAGCTAACATAATTCACAATAGTGAAATCCATTAATGTTTCCCTCTAAGATAAGGAACAAGACAAGGATTCTATTTAACATTGACTTAAAAAGTATATCCAGGGGACTTGAATCTCTGGACTGACCATATGACAGTCAGGCCCTGAGTCTCAACAGACTTCAGCTCCTACACTCTGGTTTATTGGACTTAACCCACTCAGCTAACATGAAGTTGAAGAAGGTCAACCACCACACCATGGAGCCAAGAGTACCTACAACTGAAAGCAGGAAAATTGCATCCAGCATCCATGTGGAATCTAAGCCCCCTCTTGATATAGATGTGGAGTGGACCCAAACATTCCAAGGTCCACAGGATGGAGGCATAGAATATCGATTAGAGTGGACTTACTGATATTCTATTCATGAACTATTGTGATTAGTAATCAAAGAAAATGTGGCATTTGTGTGGAGAAAGTTGCCATGGTGGCTGCTGGGGGTAGGGAATGGGAGGAAGAGATGAAATGTGGAGGAATTTTCGGGACTTGGAATTGTCCTGGGTGATGCTGCAGGGACAGTTACCGGACATTGTATGTCCTCCCATGGCCCATTGGATGGAACATGGGGGAGTGTGTGCTATGATGTGGTCCATTGACTATGATGTGCAGCAGTGCTCAGAGATGTATTCACCAAATGCAATGAATGTCTCATGATGGTGGAGGAGATTGTTGCTATGGGGGGAAGAGTGGGATGAGAGGGGTGGGGGGTACATGGGGACCCCATATTTTTTAAATGTAATATTAAAAAAATAAAGACAAAATAAAAATACTTGTTTGAACAATGAGGCAAGAACCAGACCTAAAAGGCATCCAAATTGGAAAGGAAGAAGCTAAAATTTCATTATGTGCAGATGACACAATCCTATACATAGAAAACCCTGAGAAGTCTACAAGAAATATTCTAGAACTCATAAATGAGTTCCATAAAGTAGCAGGTTATAAGATCAATGCGCAAAACTCAGTAGCATTTCTGTACATCAGTAATGAGCAATGTCAGGAGGAAATCAAGAAACAAATACCATTTACAATAGTAAATTAAAAAATCAAATACCCAAGAATAAATTTAACTAAAGATGTAAAAAACTTATACACAGAAAAGTAAACACCACTGTTCAAGGAAACCAAAGTAGACTTACACAAATGGAAGAGTATTCCCTGTTCATGGATATGAAAATTAAATATTATTAAGATGTATATCCTACCAATACTGATCTACAGATTCAATGCAATCCCAATAAAAATCAACACAGCATTCTCTAATGAACTAGAAAAACTAGCTATGAGATATATTTGCAAAGGAAAGAGGCCCTGAATAACCAAAGACATATTGTAAAAGATAAATGAAAATGGAGGAATCACACTACCCGGCTTCAAAACATACTACAAAGCTACAGTAGTGAAAATAGCATGGTATTTGCAGAAGGATAGACACATTGACCAATGGAACCGAATTGAGAATGCTGGTATAGAATCTTATATATAGTCATATAACATTCGACAAGGCCACCAAGCTCACTCAGCTGGGAAAGAATGGCCTCTTCAACAAATGGTCCCTGGAGAACTGGATATCCATACATAAAAGAATGAAAGAGGATTACCATCTCACACCTTATACAAAGATCAACTCAAGATGGATCAAAGACCTAAATATAAGAGCCAAGACCACAAAGACTTTGGAAAGCAGTATAGGGAAGCATCTACAGGACCTTGTACTAGGAAATGGCTTCATGAACTTCACATCAAAAGCACGAGCAGCCAAAGAACAAATAGTGTTGGGAGCGGTCAATACAAGTATACACTGAGTTCAGCAATGCCGGCAACATGGCCACCAGAGCAGAGCCCACTTCCTTGTTCTTCTCTCTCCCTGCTCCTTTGTTCTCCGTTTCCCACCACTGCCCAGACTGATAAGATAGTGCGCAGGCGCAAGGCCAAAACTAAGGTCTGCCTCCCACCCTGGCGACAGCAACAACCAATCCTTAGCCTCTACTACCTCACTCCCCGCTCCTCCCCCTCCTGAGGGTATATATACTTTGCCCCCTTTAATAAAGTTGCAGTTTGATCAGAACCCTGTCTTGCTGTCATTCTTTGTGTCTCTTGTCCCACCATTCTTTCTCGGCAGGTTTTGGGTCTCCGTTGCCATCCCGCGGGCCGGGGCAAAATAGATAAATGGGCCTTCCTCAAAATTAAAGCCTTCTGCACCTCAAAGGTGTTTGTCAAGAAAGTGAAAAGTCAGCATACCCAATGGGAGAAAATATTTGGTAACCCTATATCTGATAGAACATTTATATCCTACATATATAAAGAACTCCAATATCTCGAAAATAAAAAGACAACTCATTAAACAATGGGAAAAAGATTTGAACAGACACTTCTCCAAAGAAGATATACAAATGGCTAAAAAGCATATGATAGTGCTCAAAATTACTAGCTCTTTGGGAAATGCAAATCAAAACTACAATGAGATACCATCTTATGCCCGTAAGACTGGCAGCTATCGAAAAATCAGAAGACTACAATTGTTGGAGAGGATGTGGAGGAATGGGAACACTCATCCTCTGCTGGTGGGAATGCAGAAGGATCCAGCCATTCTGGAGGACAGTTTGGCAGTTTCTCAAAAAACTAGCCATAGATTTGCCAAATGACCCAGCAATTCCACTGCTGGGTATATGCTCAGTAGAACTGAAAACAAGGACACAAATCGACATGTGCACACCAATGTTCATAATGACACTATTCCTTATTGCCAAAAGTTGGAACCAACCCAAATGTACATCAACAGATGAACGGATAAATAAAATGTGGTTTATACATACAATGGAATACTACTCAGCTGTAAGAAGGAATACAGTACAGACACATGTGATAACATGGATGAATCTTGAGAACCTTATGTTGAGTGAAGCAACCCAGGCATTGAAGGATAAATACTACATGACCTCTCTGATATGAAATCAGTAAACCAAGTGTTTTCAGAGAGCTCGAGACTGGATGATAGGCTTAAAGAAAGTTGGGGGGTAGAGGAAGGTTGTGAGCTGACACCTACATGGATGAAATATATGATAGGCTGGAGGTAAATATTTGAACAGGGAAGGGATAAAAGGGGAGCATAGGGATACCTTTGGGGTGCAATTTGTGGCCTTGAGGGGCTAGGGATGGGAGGATGGGTTTGATGGCCCCCAAAATTGGGGGGAGTTTGTGGGGTACATTTGAACATAAGAAATTGTCAGGTATGTGGTTGAAAGTATAATGTTGAGAAAACTCTTTAGAAAATATAATAAGAAAGGACACCTGTATAAGATGCTTAAGTCAAGGCATCTGGCACAGGGCAGACTTCTAGGGGGTATGTGAATGCTCATTTGGTCATAGTGGGTTTTATCATTGTGAGGAGACCCATACAATGAGAGTGAAGGTATACCTACATCCTGGGGAGGGCTGATGTTCTCAAACAGAGCGAGTTGTATCTCTCAATCGAATTGGTGCTCCCAGTGGGTTTGGGCAGTCAAGAATGTCAAGTCCTGAATATTGTTGCAAGTATCTCTAAATATGGGCCTTCAAGTAATGAAGACTGATTGTCACTGTGGGCCCAGAGGGGAGGGGGAAAGAGGTATTGAATAGATGGAATCAGTGTAACTGTGTGGCAATGGAAGTATTCCACAAGATCATGTTAAATTACACCAAAAATATATAACAGTCTATAGGCTAAAATATAAGCCATAATTTAAAACAAAGGATAAGTAAAAACTTAGAAAATTGTATATCCTAAAATTTAAACCACAATGTATACCCAAATGGAACCAACTTTGAAAGCTATTGTTTCAATATCTGTACAGCAGCTGCAGCAAATACAATATGAACACGTAAAAATATCTTTGCTGTGGAAGGGACAAAGGGTTTGATGCTGGATATGTGGGAGTACCATATATTGTATATGTGAATTACTGTGCTCTAAGTCTTTGTGCAGACAAACTTATAATTGCAAATTAAAAAAGAATGTAGAGGGGCAAGATGGTGGCTGCGTGAGCTTGCCTGGTAATGTCTCTGCAGGGGGCGGCTGGGCAGCGTTGAAGGCTCTTTGGGACCGCGCTGTTTCGGGGATTTTTGCTGGTTGGAAGGTGTCTGGACGTCAATTCGGTGGGAAGGTAACAGAGAGGATATGTCTACAATATATAAACGGAGGTCCCAGCTGGGCTCGGGAAGTTCCCTCCTTGGGTGGGCGGAGCCGCGGTAGCGGGCGCTCCTGCAGCTCCGGAGCCGCGGCGGCCAGGGGTTTTTGTTTTTGTTTTTTTTTCCTTTTTCTGGAGGCTTTGCGGTGCTGAGAAATTCGCGGATACTGGGCTGGCTGGTGAGGGGTTGATGGGACAAGACTCCTTTGCAGATCGATTTGGGGAGACAGACGGTGCTTTGCTGTGAAGCGGGGGACGTTTTGGTTGCGGACAGGGAGGGTTGCGCTTCCGCCTGGAGCCCCATCCCCACAGGTCTGGCTGCCGATCTGCAACGGAATTGGATTTTTGGGCAATAAGGAGACACAATTGGGAGACTGTTGTAGGGTGCAGTGAGGGAGGAGGACACGTCTGGAAGCTGATTGGGGAATATTTTGCGAAGTTTGGGATTTCGGATCTTAGAGTCTGTTTTCGGCGTTTCCAGCTGAAGCCCACCCCACCCGGCGGGGCTTGGGATCTGGGTCATTGAACTGGCCGTGGTGTAGAGGCGCCCTCAAGTGGCTGTTGCGTGGGAGCACAGGAAGGGAGCGGTCCAAAGGCTGAAACCCTGAGGAGTAGGTGAATTTCAGGGATCAGACATTCAATATAGAATTCGCGGATCTGGCTTCCCCCACGGGGCTGGCACCCAGCTACGGGGATCCCTGAGGGCTGTGTTGCACTGCGGGGCTCCTAAACTTTCTGTGGACCAGATCTGAGGTTGCCAGGTCTGGGTCCCCTGGACTCTGGCGGTCCACACCCCAGACTCGCACCTCTTGAGTCTTCAGTGTCTCAGACTTTCCACCCCTGAATCCATCACGCCCTGGGGTCTACCTGACGTCCATGAGTGCCCTGGACCTTAACGTTTGCATTTTATCTTTATTGGTTCATATTGTTTTGTTTTTATTTTCACTTTATCTTATTTTTTACTCTTTTTGATGCCCTGATTGCTAATATTGCATTATCCCCTAGTCTTTTCTCCTAGCGAGTTCCCCACAGTCCTTTTTTTTTTTGTATATACAGTTATTTAGGGGTTTTTTTTGGTTGTTGTTTTAGATAGTGTTGCAATTGTGACACGTGTATACCTGTATCTCTCTTCCCCCTATCTGTTCCCCACCGTTTGCCTATCCTCTTTTTCTTTCTTCCTTTCTTCTTGTCTTTCTTTTTTTCTTTATTATAATTAGTTTCTTTTTTTTTTCTCGGTTTTCTCTTTCCCTCTTGTCCCTCATTTTCCATTTATTTTATTTTAATTCAAGTACACAATAGGTGCTATGGGGAACACCTCACATTTGCTGGGTTTTCCCATCCTCCACTGCCTCATTTCTGTGTGAACTGATTTAGGCTACCTACACTATCCCCCTTCCCCTGCATCTTGATATCCACTATCATCTACTGTCTCTCCTATATTCCACCCCCCACCTCCCGTTCTTTGATCCACAAAGTGTCTAACTCTTAATTTCTAATACCTTTGTTCTGTTTTCTGTCTGTTATCCACTCTTGAAACTATTACCTTTCTTTTCTTTTTCCCTCTCTCATGAAAACAATAGCTTTGTAGTTCATACCATATTCCGCCCATATTCAGTCATCTACTTCATAAAAGGTACTCTACCTACAGCTATAACTCTATACAATCTACATGAATCTAACCCCCATCCTCCCAGATCTCATATTCTTGTTTTGTTAACATACATTACCAAAACTACTTTACACTTTTCCCTTGCTTACACAATTGCCTTTCCCCAACACTAATACTTTCCCCTAAAGTGAACTTAACCAACAACAAGTAACTAGAATAAGAAGAAAAAAGTGACAAAGAGAAGATATAACACCTAAGCAAAAATAACAACTAATTAACCTCCAAAAGCAGACAAAGAAGCTAAGGAACTGATTAAATTCGTCAAAATAAAGAGATGACCAGAAAGCAACAAAAATCTACAAACCAAACCAATAATCAGGAAAACATGACTGAATCCAATCAACAAACCAATAATCACGAAGGGGAGCAAAACTTGGCACAAGCAATGAAAGAACTCAGAACATTTATCACCGACAAATTTGATGCAGTAATGAAAGAGGTTAACAACATGAAGACATCACTTGGAGGGGAAATTGCAGACATACGCAAAAACATAACAGATATGATGGGAATGAACACCACAGTTCAAGAAATCAAAAATACACTTGCAGCAAATATCAGCAGACTAGAAGAGACAGAGCAGAGAATTAGTGATGTGGAAGACAGTACATCAGAAATCAAACAGATAGTAGAAGGGGTCAATAAGAAGATAGAAAAAATCCAATTAGGATTTAGGGACCTGAATGACAATGCAAAACACTCAAACATACGTATTATAGGCATTCCAGAAGGTGAAGAGAAGGGAAAGGGGTCAGAAGGAGTGTTGCAGGAAATAATGGCTGAAAACTTCCCAAATCTACTGAAAGAGACAGAGGTACATATCCAAGAAGCACAGCGCACTCCACAAGTCATAAACCCCAACAGGCCCACCCCAAGACATATACTTGTCAAATTACCAAGGCTCAAGAATAGAGAAAATCCTAAAAGCAGCAAGAGAAAGGAAAACCATCACATACAAGGGAAGCTCAATTAGATTAAGTGCTGATTTCTCTTCTGAAACCATGGAGGCAAGAAGACAGTGGTATGATATAGTCAAGGTACTAAAGGAAAAAAACTTCCAACCAAGAATACTCTATCCAGCTAAACTAGCATTCAAACATGATGGAGAGTTCAAAATATTCACAGACAAACAGAAACTGAAAGAGTATACCAACAAGAAACCTCTCCTTCAAGAAATTCTAAAGGGAGTTCTGCAGGAAGAAAGGAAAAAACAGGAAAGGCAAAGTTGGAGGAGAGTATAAGACCAACAACAGCAACAAAAAAGACAAAAAAAAAAATAAACAAACAAAATATGACAAACACAAATCCAATCAAAATATGGCTAACACAAATAATTCCTTGATAGTAATAACACTGAATGTCAACGGATTAAACTCACCTATCAAAAGATTCAGACTGGGACATTGGATAAGGAAATATGACCCATCCATATGCTGTCTACAAGAGACACATCTTAGACCCAGAGACGCATGGAGATTGAAAGTGAATGGCTGGAAAACAATCATACAAGCTAACAATAACCAAAAAAAGGCAGGAGTAGCTATATTAATATCAGACAAAATAGACTTTAAATGTGAAACAATTGTGAGAGACAAAGAAGGATACTACATTTTAGTGAAAGGGAAAATCTGTCAAGAAGATCGAACAATCATAAATATCTATGCCCCTAACAAGTGTGCCTCTAAATACGTCAGGCAAACGCTGGAAAAACTAAGTGAAAGAATAGATACATCTACAATTATAGTGGGGGATTTTAATACACCACTATCAACTCTGGACAGAACATCTCAAAAGAGAATCACCAAAGAAACAAAACATCTGAATAGCATATTAGAGGAGCTCGATCTAATAGACATATATAGATCGCTACACCCAAACACAGCAGGATATACATTTTTCTCAAGCGCACATGGATCATTCTCCAAGATAGATCATATGCTAGGCCACAAAGAAAGGCTGAACGAATTCAGAAAGATTGAAATCATACAAAACATTATCTCTGACCACAGTGGAGTCAAGCTGGAGATTTGCAAGGGACAGAAGCCCAGATTTCACACCACGATTTGGAAATTAAACAGCACACTCTTAGAAAAACAGTGGGTCAAAGAGGAAATCTCAAAAGAAATCAATGACTACCTTGAAGCAAATGATAATGATAACACAACATACCAAAATTTATGGGATGCAGCAAAAGCAGTACTGAGAGGGAAGTTTATAGCCATAAATTCACATATCAAAAAAGAAGAAAGAGCAAAAATTGAAGAACTAACTGCACATTTGAAAGAATTAGAAAAACAACAACAAAGTAACCCAACAGGAAGAAGAAGGAAGGAAATAACAAAGATAAGAGCAGAACTAAATGAAATAGAAAATAAGAAAGCACTTGAACAGATAAACAAGACCAAGAGCTGGTTTTTTGAGAAGATTAACAAAATTTACAAACCTTTAGCAACACTAACAAAGAAAAAAAGAGAGAAGATGCAAATACACAAAATAAGAAATGAGAAAGGCGATATCACCACTGACCCCACAGAAATAAAGACTATCATAAGAGGATATTTTGAAAAACTATATTCCAACAAAAATGACAATCTAGAGGAAATGGACAAATTCCTAGAAACACATAAGCAGCCCATATTGACGAAAGAAGAAATTGAGGATCTTAACAAACCAATCACAAGCAGAGAGATAGAATCAGTTATCAAAAATCTCCCAACTAAGAAGAGCCCAGGGCCAGATGGCTTCACAGTTGAATTCTACAAAACATTCCGGAAAGAACTGACACCAATCCTGCTGAAACTATTCCAAAACATTGAAACAGAAAGAACATTACCCAACTCCTTCTATGATGCCAACATCACCCCAGTACCAAAGCCAAACAAAGACATCACAAGAAAGGAAAATTACAAACCAATTTCTCTAATGAACCTAGACGCAAAAATACTTAACAAAATACTTGCTAATTGTATTCAACAACACATTAAACATATTATACACCACGACCAAGTGGGATTCATCCCAGGTATGCAAGGATGGTTCAACATAAGAAAATCAATCAACGTAATACACCATATAAACAGATTAAAGGAAAAAAATCACATGATTATATCTATCGATGCAGAAAAAGCATTTGACAAAATACAGCACCCTTTCTTGATAAAAACACTCCAAAAGATTGGAATACAAGGAAATTTTTTGAACATGATAAAGAGTATATATGAAAAACCTAAAGCCAATATTGTTTACAATGGAGAAATCCTAGACTCCTTCCCTCTAAACTCAGGAACAAGACAAGGATGCCCACTGTCTCCACTCCTATTTAACATTGTCTTAGAAGTACTTGCTCGAGCACTGAGGCAAGAACCAGAAATAAAAGGCATTCAAATTGGAAAGGAAGAAGTCAAAATTTCATTATTTGCAGATGACATGATCCTATACATAGAAAACCCTGAGAGATCTACAACGAAGATTCTAGAACTCATAAATGAGTTTAGTAAAGTTGCAGGGTATAAGATCAATGCGCAAAAATCAGTAGCATTTCTGTACACCAATAATGAGCAAGATCAGGAGGAAATCAAGAAACAAATACCATTCACAATAGTAAATTAAAAATCAAATACTTAGGAATAAATTTAACTAAAGAGGTAAATAACCTATACACCGAGAACTATACAAGATTGTTCAAGGAAATCAAAGAAGACCTAAATAAATGGAAGACTATTCCTTGTTCATGGATAGGAGACTGAACATTATTAAGATGTCTATCCTACCAAAACTGATATACACATTCAATGCAATCCCAATAAAAATCAACGCAGCCTTCTTTAAGGAACTAGAAAAACTAACTATGAAATTTATTTGGAAAGGAAAGGGACCCCGAATAGCCAAAGACATACTGAAAAAGAAAAACGAAATAGGAGGAATCACACTACCTGACTTCAAAACATACTATAAAGCTACGGTGGTGAAAACAGCATGGTATTGGCATAAGGAGAGACACATAGACCAATGGAATCGAATTGAAAGCTCTGATATAGAACCTCACATATACAGCCACATAATATACGATAAAGCCACCAAACCCTCTCAATTGGGAGAGAGTGGCCTATTCAACAAATGGTGTCTGGAGAACTGGATAGCCATATGTAGAAGAATGAAAGAGGATTACCATCTCACACCTTATACAAAGATCAACTCAAGATGGATCAAAGACCTAAATATAAGAGCCAAGACCATAAAAACCTTAGAAAGCAGTGTAGGGAAACATCTACAGGACCTTGTAATAGGAAATGGATTTATGAATATCTCACCAAAAGCACGAGCAGCAAAAGAACTAATAGATAAATGGGACTTCCTCAAAATTAAAGCCTTCTGCACCTCAAAGGAGTTTGTCAAGAAAGTAAAAAGGGAGCCCACACAGTGGGAGAAAATATTTGGCAATCATATATCTGATAAGAAACTTATAACTTGCATATATAAAGAACTCCTATATCTTGAAAATAAAAAGATAAACAACCCATTTAAAAAATGGGAAAAAGACTTAAACAGACACTTCTCCGAAGAAGAAATACAAATGGCAAGAAAACACATGAAAAAATGTTCCAAATCTCTAGCTATCAGGGAAATGCAAATCAAAACTACAATGAGATAGCATCTTACACCCATAAGATTGGCAGCTATGAAAAAAACAGAAGAATACAAGTGCTGGAGAGGATGTGAAGGAAGGGGAACACTCATCCACTGCTGGTGGGAATGCAGAAGGATCCAACCATTCTGGAGGACAGTATGGCGGTTTCTCAAAAAACTAGCCATAGATTTGCCATATGACCCAGCAATACCACTGCTGGGTATATACCCAGCAGAACTGAAAACAAGGACACAAACTAATATATGTACACCAATGTTCATAGCAGCATTGTTCACTATTACCAAAAGTTGGAATCAACCCAAATGCCCATCAACAGATGAGTGGATCAATAAAATGTGGTATATACACACAATGGAATACTACTCGGCTGTAAGAACAAACACACTACAAACACATGTGATAACATGGATGAATCTTGAGAACCTTATGTTGAGTGAAGCAACCCAGACATTGAAGGACAAATACTACATGACCTCAATGATATGAAATAAACAAGCTGTCCTAGATAGCAAGAGACTGAACGATAGGCTTACAGGAAATCAGAGGGTGGAGGAAGGATATGAGCCGATGTCTGCAGGGGTGGAATTTAAGACGAGATGGTGGTAAGTATGAACACAAAGAAGAGATAAAAGGGGGCAAGGGGTTGCCTTTGGTTGGGGCTTTGCGGGTTTGAGGGTGGCTGGGGAGGGACGGATGGGTAACGTTGCCCAAAAGTGGGGTGAGGGAGGGGTAGCATACGAACACAGGAGAGGGTCAGGAGGTGGTGGAGAGTAAAATGCCGAGAAAATTATATCAAAATATAATAAAGAGGGTTACCTGTTTAGAATGCTCGGAGGGGAGGGTCTGATGCAGGTCGGGCTCCTGGGGAATGTCTAAATGCTCATTCTGCCAGAGTGGGTGACACCATGGGGTGGAATCCCAAGTAGTGAGAGTGGGGGTGGACCCACATCCTGGGGAGGACTAATGCCATCAAATAGAGGGAACTGTATCCCTCAAGAGAAAGGGTGGCTCCCAGGGCATTGGGGCAGATGAGCAAGTTAGGCCCTGAACACTATTCCATCTATCTCTGGAAGTGGCTCCTCAGGAAACGGAGGTTGGCTGTCACTGTGGGCACCAAGGTGGAAGGGAAAATGGACGTTAAATGTGTGGAACCAAAGTAAATGGGGGGCAAGAGAGGAGTTTCTTGAGAGTACACAAGGATGGATATAAAACATGTAATATTACACCATAACATAAAGAAGATGACAGACTGATAATGTAAACCATAATGTAAAACATAGGATAACTAAAAATGTAGAGAACTGTGTATCCTAAAGTATGCACCATAATGTAAGCACAGATGTTACCTTGTTAGAAAGCTAATATCTCAGACTCTGTACATCACGTTAAGTAAATATGATATGAATAGGGTGTAAGAGTATCACTGTGGAAGGGAAAAGGTTTTCTGGTGGATGTGTAGGAGTGCTGTATATTATATATATGCATTGCTGTGGTCTAGGACTCCTGTGAAGAAATGCTGAATAATTAGGGGGGGGGGGGAAAAAAGGATAGGATGTGGAATTTTTTCAAATCAACATTCTTTATCTAAGTTCTTTATCTAACTTTATCCAAGTTCTTTATCTATCCTTTAAACCCATCGCTATATGCCATTCCCTGGTAAGGGACCATGACATTATATTGGGCTTCAAATTTCGGGGAGTTCTGGATCACAGAGTGTTTCAACAATGGCAATGGAGGGATACTGGTATGGGATACCAATGACAGGTGATATATGGCTGACAGGGAGCTGTACAGAACATATGTCCAGGGTGCATGGTAATGATTGGATATACTCATAGTGGCAACAATTAAAAACCACAGCAGGGGGGGTACTGGGTTCCTGGCCAGTGGTGCTCTGTCGTGGTCCCTAGGGGAGCAGCGACAGTCTCCCAGGTACAGCGGCAGGGACCGGGAGGGAGTGAGGGTTCAACAGTGAGCCCCTGATGCTAATGACTATGCTTGTGAGCTGATAAACCTAAAATAAGAACAAGGCCTAGAGCAACATTGTGCCTGGGAATTTCCTCCTGTCAGCCTTCATGTTACTCAAATGTGGCCAGTCTCGAAGCCAAACTCAGCATGTAAATGCAATGCCTTCCCTCCAGCGTGGGACATGACACCCGGGGATGAGCCTCCCTGGCAACGAGGGACCACTATCAACTACCAACTGATGATGCAACTGGAAAAGGACCTTATACGGAAGGTTCAATGCGGATCAGAGAATATCCAAGTCTACATAAAATAACATGACTTTAAAATGCTGTTTGACCTAAAGTAAGGGGGAAATGGAAAGGAGAAATGAGTTTATATGGCTACGAGTTTCTAAAAAAGAGTCTGGAGGCTGGCAGAAGGATTGCCCTCATGCACAACTGAGCAGAGTCAGAGAGACAGATAAAGCAGATACAACCCCCAGATATTGGTTCCTTTGAAGGCTAAAGAGACCCATGAGAGTTATGGTCATGGCCGATGGGGTTAACTACCAGGGCAGATGGCCCCTCTTTGGAAATGGTGTTTATGTGTGATGAATCTGGACTCAGATGGGATCTCCCTTCATAAGACTTTCATGCTAATGTGCTGGAGGTGCAGTTAATGTTGGGGTTTAAGATATATTTAGGGGATTTGAGTCTCTGGACTGACAATGTGATAGCCAGGTCCTGAGCCTCAACAGACTCCAGCACCTACAATCTGATTTATTGGACGTACCACACTCAGCTAAGATGGAGTTGAAGAAGGACAATTACCACACCATGGAGCCTAGAGTGATTACAACTGAAAATGGGAGGATTGCATCCAGCATCCATGTGGAATCTGAGCCTCCTCTTGACATAGAGGTGCAATGGACACAACCAATCCAATGTCCACATAGAAGAGGTGGCATTGGATTGGGAAAAGTGGACATGGTGGACGATGGGTATGGGGAAAGGCAGGAAGAGATGAGAGGTGGAGGCGTCTTTGGGACATGGACCTGTCCTGGATGGTGCCTCAGAGGTAATCACCGGACATTGTAAATCCTCACAGGGCCCACTGGATGGAATGGAGGAGAGTATGGGCCATGATGTGGACCATTGTCTATGAGGTGCAGAGGTGCCCAAAGATGTACTTACCAAATCCAATGGATGTGTCATGATGATGGGAACGAGTGTTGTTGGGGGTGGAGAGGGGGGGTGGGGGGGTGGGGTTGAATGGGACCTCACATATATATATATTTTTAATGTAATATTATTACAAAGTCAATAAAAAAATGTAAAAAAAAAATAAAATAAAAAAGAATGTAGACACTGAGGAAGAAATGAAAGAAATGGCCTTGACACTGTACATACAGGGCAACACCTATAGCAGTGATGATAGGTAAAATTTCAAAAACAAATCTTTTTCATTTTTTCATTTTTTGATACCCCAATTTAATTTCCTTTATTTAATTTTTCTAAATTATATGTATTCTATATCTAACCCTTAAACCCATCACTATACTCCACTTTTGTGTTAATGGAACTGGCAATATCTTAGGCTTCATTTTATTAAAAATTTTATTTTATTTTATTTTATTTATTGTCTATATTTTTTAATATTACATTTAAAAAATATGAGGTCCCCATATACTCCTCACCCACCTCCCTCCACTCCTCCTCCCATAACAACAACCTCCTCCATCATCATGAGACATTCATTTCATTTGGTGAATATATCTCTGAGCACCGCTGCACCTCATGGTCAATGGTCCACATCATAGCCCACATTCTCCCACAGTCCACCCCAGTGGGATGAGAGTCCCAGTGTCCATGGGAGGACATGCAATGTCTGGTAACTGTCCCTGCAGCACCACCCAGGACAACTCCAACCCCCGAAAATTCTCCCACATCACATCTCTTCCTCCCACTACCTATCGCCAGCAGCCACCATGGCCACTTTCTCCACACCAATGTCACATTTTCTTCAATTACTAATCACAATAGTTCATGAATAGAATATCAGTAAGTCCACTCTAATCCATTCTCTATTCCTCCTTCCTGTGGACCCTAGAATGACTGTATCCACTCCACATCTATATCAAGAGGGGGTTTAGATTCTACATGGATGCTGGATGCAATTCTTCTGCATTCAGTTGTAGGCACTCTTGGCTCCCTGGTGTGGTGGTTGACCTTCTTCACCTCTATGTTAGCTGAGTTGGGTAAGTCCAATAAACAAGAGTGTAGGAGTTGCAAGTCTATTGAGGCCCAGGGCCTGGCTATCACAATGTCAGTCCAGAGATTCAGGTCCCCTGGGTATACATCAAACCCCAGCACCAACTACAGTTCTGGTAAAATAACAGGAGAGGCTTGTGAACAAAGATCACATCTGAGGCCAGCTCCATCACGCAGAAACACAAACTCCAAAGTAGGGCCAACTGACATGGCACTGAACTCCATCTGCCATGACCATAGAACCTGTGGGTCTCTGTAGCCCTCAGAAGAACCAATACCCGGCATTGTATCTACTTTTTTTTTTTCTTTTTCTTTTAATTGATTTTGTAAAAATATTACATTAAAAAAATATATGAGGTCCCATTCAACCCCACCACCCCTACCCCACCACTCCCCCCCCAGCAACACTCACTCCCATCATCATGACACATCCATTGCACCTGGTAGGTACATCTCTGGGCATCTCTGCACCCCATGGTCAACGGTCCACATCAAGTCCCACACTCTCCCCCACGCCATCCAGTGGGCCCTGGGAGGACTCACAACGTCCGGTGATTGCCCCTGAAGCACCATCCAGGGCAACCCCAAGTCCCAAAGGCGCCCCCACATCTAATCTCCTCCTGCCACTCCCCACACCCCTCAGCCACCATGTCCACTTTTCCCACTCCAAAGCCACCTTTTCTCTGTGGACCTTGGATTGGCTGTGTCCGTTGCACCTCCCTGTCAAGAGGAGGCTCAGATTCCACATGGATACTGGATGCAATCCCTCTGCTCTCAGTTGTAGGCACTCTAGGCTCCATGGTGTGGCGGCCGTCCTTCTTCAACTCCATCTTAGCTGAGTGAGGTGAGTCCAATAAATCAGATTGTAGGAGCTGGAGTCTGCTGAGGCTCAGGGCCCAGCCATCACACTGTCAGTCTGGAGATTCAAATTCCCTAAATATATCTTAAACCCCAACACCAACTGCAATTCCAGTAAAGTAGCATGAAAGTCTTATGAAAAGAGATCCCATCTGAGTCCAGTTTTATCACGCAGAAACACCAGCTCCTAAGAAGGGCCATCTGACATGGCAGTGAACCCCATCTGCCATGACCATAGAACCCGTGGGTCTCTTTAGCCCTCCAAGGAACCAGTACCTGGGGATTGTATCTACTTTATCTGTCTCTTAGACTCTGCTCAGTTGTGCATAAGGGCAATCCTTCTGACAGCCTCCAGACTCTTTTTTAGAGACTCGTAGCCATATAAACTCATTTCTCCTTTCCATTTCCCCCTTACATTAGGTCAAACAGCATTTTAAAGTCATGTTATTATATGTAGACAGGGATATTCTGCTGATCCGCATCGAACTCTGGGACTCTGCTCAGGTGTGCATAAGGGTAACCCCTCTGATAACATCCTGGCTGTCTTTAGAGATTCATAGCCATATAAACTCATTTGTCCTTTCTATTTCCCCCTTATATTCAGGTAAAAAAGCATTTTTAACTCCTGGTATTATATGTAGACTGAGATATTCTGCTGGTTTGAGTTGACCCTTTTATTCAAGGTCATTTTCTACTTACATCATCAGCTGGTACTTGGCAGTAATCCCTTGGCACAAGGGAGGCTTATCCCTGGGAGTCATGTCCCACACTGGGGGGAAGGGAACACATTTATATGCTGAGTTTGGCTTCGAGACTGGCCACATTTGAGCAACACGGAGGCTCTCAGGAGGTAACTCTCAGGCACCCTGCAGCTCTAGGCCTTATTTTCAGGTGCACAGACTTATAAGCATAGTCATTAGGATCGAGGGCTCATTGTTGGACCTTCCTTTTTTTTTGGTCTTTGCCATTGCACTTGGGGGATTTTTGTTGTTCCTTTAGGGACTGTGATAGAGCTCCCCTGGCTAGGAACTCAGCACTCCCTCAGTTGTTGTTTTTAATTGTAACCACTATGAAAATATCCAGACATTTTTTTATGTACCCTGGATATATGCCCTGTAGGACTCCCTGCCAACCCTGTGTCCCCTGTCAATAACATCCCACACCAGTATTCCTCCCCTGCCATTGTTGAACCTGTCTGTGATCCAAAACTTCTTCAAAAGTGAAGCCCAATATATTGTCAGGTTCCATTAATAGTAAAACGGAATATAGTGATGAGTTTAAAGGTTAGATATAGAATACATACTAATTTAGAAAAATTAAGGTAAAAATAAATTGGGGTATCAAAAAATTTAAAAATGCATAAGCTTTGTTTTTGATGTTTTGACTTCCATCACTGCAATAAGTGTTGCCCTTTATGCAAATTGGCAAGGGAACTTCTTCCGTCTTTTCCTCAGTGTCTACGTCCTTTCTTTTTTTTTCCTAATTATTAAGCTTATCTTCCCAAAAGGTTTAGATCACAGTAATTCATATATACAATATACAGTACTCCCACATATCCAACATAAAACCCTTTTCCTTTCCACAGGAATAAACTTTTTACATATTCATACTATATTTACTGAAACTGATGTATAGATATTGAGACAATAGCTTTCAAACAAGGTTACATTTGGGTTTACATTGTGGTTTATATTTTAGACTATACAATTTTCTAAATTTTTAGTTATCTTATGTTTTACATTATGATTTACATTTTAGCCTATCACCCCATATATATTTTTGGTGTAATTTAAGATGTCTTATATCCATCCTTGAGTAATCTTGTGGGACACTTCTATTGCCCACACGGTTACATTGATTCCATCTATTCAATACCTCTTTCCCCTTCCCCTTAGGGCCCACAGTGACAGTCAATCTTGCTTGACTGGGCCATGTTCAGAGATACTTGCAACAGTGTTGAGGGTTTGACATGCTAAACTGCCCTAAAGCATTGGGATTAGGCTTCATTTTTGAAGAAGTTTTGGATCACAGAGAGTTTCAAGTATGGCATGGGAGGAACACTGGTGTGGGGTGTTATTGAGGGGGTGGAAGGTTGGGAGGGAGTTCTCCAGGGCATGTATACAGGGTACATAAAAATGTTTGGATATTTTCATAATGGTTACAATTGGAAGCGATGGCTGAGAGACTGCTGTGTTCCTAGCCAGGGGAGCTCTATCACATTCCCCAATGGATCAGCAGCAATCCCCCAAGTGCAATGGCAGGGACCAGTGAGGAAAGATGGCCCAACAATGAGCCCTTTGTTCTGGTGACGATGCTTATGAGCCTGTCCATCTTAAATATGAACTAGGCCTAGAGTTTCTGTATGCCTAGGAGTTTACTCCTGAGAACCTCCATGTTGCTCAAGTTTGTTCACTATCTGGGCCAGACTCAACATGTAAATGCATTACCTTTCCCCAGCGTGGGGCATGACTCCCAGGGATGAGCCTCCCTGGTGTCAAGGGATTACTACCCAACACCAGCTGATGATATAAATGGAAAAAGATCTTGAATAAAAGGGTCAACTCAGATGAGCAGAATATCTCAGTTTACATGTAATATCGGGTGTTAAAAATTGTTTTTTGACCTTGGATAGAAGGGGAAATCAAAAGGATAAATGAATTTATATGGCTGTGAGTCTCCAAAAAGGAGTTGCGAGGTCATCAAGGGCTCACGCTTATACATGCCTCAACAGGGTCCCAGAGACAGCCAAAGCATCTACAACCACACGTACTGGTTCTTCTGAGGGCTACAGAAACCCACAGGAGCTATGGTCATGGCAGATGGCTCTGGAGTTCAGTGCCACGTCAGTGGGCCCTACTTTAGAGTTGTATTCCTGAGTTTGATGGAGTTGGACTCAGATACGAGTTTTCTACACATCCCCCTTCTTTTACCTTTACCGGACCTGTGGTTGGCACTGGGGTTGATGTATATTCAGGATACCTAAATTTCTGGACTGTCCATGTAACAGTCAGGCCCTGCTCTCAGCAGAGTTGCAACTCTACACTCTGGTTTATTGGACTTACCCTAGCTAGCTAACAGGGCGGTGAAGAAGGGCAAGCACCACACCAGGGGACCAAGAGTGCCTATACTGCAAGCAGGAGAATTGCATCCAGCATCCATGTGGAATCTAAGCCCCCTCTTGATATAGAGGTGGAATGGACATAACCATCCCAGGGTCCACAGGATGGTGGAATAGTGTATAGATTAGAGTGAACTTACTGATATTCTGCTATGGAACTGTTGTGGTTAAAATGGCGGAAATTGTATCATTGAGGTGGAGCAAGTAGCCACGGTGGCTGCTGAGGGTAGGGAGAGGGGAGAAGAGATATGATGTGGGACATTTTCAGGACTTGGAGGTGTCCTTGATGGTACTACAGGAACAGATGCTGGCCATTGTATGTCCTGCCATGGCCCACTGTGCCGGCTGCGGGAGAGTGTAAACTACAATGTAAACCATTATCCATGTGGTACAGCAGTGCTCCAAAATGTATTCACCGAATGCAATTAATGTTCCACAATGATGGGGGACGTTGTTGATGTGGGAGGAGTGGGTTGAGTGGGGTGCAGGGTATATGGGGACCTCATAATTTTTTAATGTAATGTTAAAAAAAAAATAAAGCCATGGCCCACTGGGTGTACTGGGGAAAGTGTAAAATACAGTGTAAACCATTATCCATGTGGTGCAGCAGTGCTCAATGGTGTATTCTCCAAATGCAGTGAATGTCCCATGGTGATGAAAGAGGTGGTTGTTATGGGAGGAGTGGGGTGAATGGGTGGGGAGTCTATGGGGCTCTCATATTTTTTCAATGTAACATTTAAAAAATAAATAAATAAAAAAGTAGAAAAAAACAAAAACAACTAGGGAGGACTGGATGTAGCTCAAGTGGTTGAGCACCTGCTTCCCATGAACAAGGTCTCAGGTTTCATCCCTGGTACCTCCTAAATACAAACAAATGAAAAAACCAACTCTCATTAGTAGCAGATGCGGCTCAGTGGTTTGGCACCTAATTCCCATGTATGTGGAACTGGTTTATTTATTTATTTATTATTTATTTATTTATTTATTTCCCCTTCCCCCCCACCCCAGTTGTCTGTTCCCTGTGTCTATTTACTGCGTCTTCTTTGTCCGCCTCTGTTGTTGTCAGCGGCTCGGGAATCTGTGTTTCTTTTTGTTGCGTCATCTTGTTGTGTCAGCTCTCCGTGTGGGCGGCGCCACTCCTGGGCGACTCTCCTTATGGGGCGCACTCCTTGTGTGTGGGGCTCCTCTATGCGGGGACACCCCTGCGTGGCAGGGCACTCCTTGCACGCATCGGCACTGCGCATGGGCCAGCTCCACACCCATGTGGATCTGGTTTTAATCTCTGGTACATCCTAAACAAAAAATAGTCTTGTTCTTTTTAAATAAATAGTAACATAGTAACTTAGTAACAGTGGAAACATTGTGAAGAACCCTGTTGAGCAAGAAGCCTGGGGATATTAGGAGAAAAGGAAGGAGACGAATGTGCCTGGGACGGGGCACTGACCACACCTGGGATCCATCCTTGGACCTCATCCAGCATCTTCAGGTCCTTGTCCATTCTCCCAGGGAGGGGAGTGAAGGGTGCTGGAACTCTGGTCCCTGAACCTCCACAAGCCGACAATCAGGCTTAGAAGCAGTCCCAGATCCCAGTCACCCTGCACCCATCCCACCTCAGACGCCTGCTGGCCTCACCTGGGCCCAGCTGAGAAGGGAATAAAAACCATCTAAGGGAAATGGACTTGGCCCAGTGGTTAGGGTGTCCTTCTACCATATGGGAGGTCCGCGGTTCAAACCCCAGACCTCCTTGACCTGTGTGGAGCTGGCCCATGCACAGTGCTCATGTGTGCAAGGAGTGCCCTGCCACGCAGGGGTGTCCCCCACATAGGGGAGCCCCACGCGCAAGGAGTGCGCCCCATAAGGAGAGCCGCCCAGCGCGAAAGAAAGTGTAGCCTGCGCAGGAATGGTGCCGCCCACACAGAGAGCTGACACAACAAGATGACACAACCAAAAGAAACACAGATTCCCATGCTGCTGACAACAACAGAAGTGGACAAAGAAGACGAAGCAAATAGACACAGAGAACGGACAACTGGGGTGAGGAGGGAGAAGGGAGAGAAATAAATAATAAATAAATAAATCTTTAAAAAATAATAAATAAAAGCCAGCTAAATTTATTCAGGGACAGAAGATCACTTGGAGAGAGGGTTTTTAAGATCAGCAGAGGCTCAGTGGTGAAAACACTCTTGGGCTATGAATAGAGAGCATTTATAGCAGGATATTATTCTGAGATATTAAGTGATGCTTCTCTAAAATCTCTGCCCCCTTGCACTTCCATGTACCTCCACCACTTTCAGAAATGATCATTTCCCATATGCACAGCCCTCAAGGGGGGGGGCAGCTGATTCAATGAATGCAAAGATTAAAATTCGTGCCTTTCTGAGTTCAAGACACTCTTAAAACGCTGAATACAGATACCAGTCTTCCAAGAGAGCATACTTGTATTAGCAAGAGGCAGGCTTTCTCAGAGAAAAAGCAATTATAGTCACATTTACTTTGTTTTCACCTGTCCCAGGAGCAGCTGCTTGAACACGTTTAGTCATTGGAACAACCCAGGTGTTGTTGCTTGCCCCATTTTACAATTGAGGAAACTGGGGCACAGACAGAGTGATTAACCGGTCTGAGTAATACAGGAGCTGAGATTTGAAGCCAAGCAAGCTGACTTGACCGCACATGCTCTTGGGGTTTATTTTTATTTCTCGTGGTTTGGCTATGACTGTTATGGGGTCAAACGAGAGGACCCTGGCCCCCACCAAGATGAGAAAGGGTGGCCCGCGATGGAGTGAAGGAACCTGGCAGGGAAAGGTGGGGACTTAGGAGAGCACCTGGCACGCAATGGGGCTAGGCTGGTATCTGATGTGCAGCTGCCTGGAAAGCTTCAGGGGGACCAATGTAGAAAAGGGGGTTCACTCCCTAGGGCAGGAGAAGGACAACACTGATGGGATGGCTAGGAGGGGGCAGTCACAACGCATGGCCCAATTCACGGGCCATTGGCAACAGCAAGGAGGCAACTGTGAGTCACGGACTGGATGTGACTGCAGCTCTTCTCGCCCTGTGTTCTGGTCAGGCCAGGCACCTTTGTGGCCCAGAAAAAAGTATCTACCACTATGGGATCTCCTCTCCCTGTACTCAGAGCCTAAAGCTTGCCTCAAATCCTTCCTTTACCATGGTCCCTTTCCTGCTCAAACACCTATTATGGCTCCCTATGGCCCACAAGACAATGTCTGTGATTGGACTCTGGGAAAATTCACCCTTATGGTGGGGGGTCCCTTTGGCCAAGCTGCAAGCTGTCAATGTCCTGGGCTTGGAAGCAGTAGCCCCACTTCCAGCCTGCCACCAATACCCTCTGGATCCCCCCACTGACTCCAAGCACCCCCTGTTGAATCACAGTGAGGTCTGAACAGAGGAGAAAGCAAAGTTTTTATTCCCTGGACTCTACCAGGTAGATGGGTCAGGGATGGATCTAAGGCCCTCTGGCGGTGGGTCCACTCGGACCTGCTCTCAGCGGCTCCACCCGCAGCCAAAGTCCACCCTCCGCGCGCAGGATCAGCTCTGGCTTCCTCTGGGGCTCTGTCTTGTCCGGCAGGACGCAGAAGCGCAGCAGTGTGAGCGCCAGGGCCACCTTCATCTCGGACATGGCGAACGTCTGCCCGATGCAGTTCCTGCGGGCGGGAGTGGGGCCAGAGGCTGAGGATCCCGTTTCGGCCCTCACTGCTCCTGCACCTGGCCCGGCCTCCACACCCTCTCCTTCATTACCCTGAGCCCTAGAGAGGGGCGCCCTAACTGCTTAGAACCCCCATGTGGGCTTCCATGTATCCTGAGCTTGGCCCGGACTCCAACCCCCAACCCAGACCAGCAGACGTGCAGGAGCGGGCTCTGAGCACACCTGGGACCCCTCCTTGAACCTCACCCAGCATCTCCAGGTCCTTGTCCATCCTCCCAGGGAAGGGACAGAATGGTGCTGGAACTCTGGTCCCCTGAACCTCTTCTACCCCACAATCAGGCACAGAAGCGGTCCCAGATCCCGGTCACCCTCCACCCCCTCCCCACCTCAGACACCCACTGGCCTCACCTGGCCCCAGCCGAGAAGGGAATAAAAGCCAGAGGTGACCTCTTCTGGGTGTTTTCTGGGTTGAAGCGGAAGGGGTCATAGACCTGCGGTGGAAGAGGCAGAACAGCTGAGGTTATTCTCCCAGGACAGGATGCTCTTGAGAGGCAGATGTGTGTGGGGTGGGGGAGGTGGGTCTGGTTTCCCCGGGGCAGGACCCTGCACCATCCCCTCAGGTCCCTGGACGTTACAGCACCTCAGGGTTTGGCCAGACTGTTGGGTTGTGATGCATCCCAAAAATGCAGAGTCTGGGCTATGATGTGGACCATTGACTATGGGGTGCAGTGATGCTCAGAGATGAACTTACCAGGTGCAATGGATGTGTCATGATGATGGGAGAGAGTGTTGCTGTGGGGGGAGTGGGGGGCGGGGGCGGTGGGGTTGAATGGGACCTCATATTTTTTTTAATGTAATTAAAAAAAAATAATAAATAAAAAAAATGCTGATGATGCATGTAACACCTATGGGACAGAAGGGGACAGTCCGGACAAGGGCCCCCAATGCCCACGGGAACCACCTCCCTGCCCAGGGTCCTCTGTTTGCGCCACTGGGGACACCTTTGGGGATCACCTGGCCGTCCGGGAGCATCATGTCCTGGGTACAGCAGTGGAAGATGGTGGTGACTGGGGGATGCAGCCGCAGACTCTCCTTGATGCACATGGTCAGGAAGGGCAAATGGGCCAGGTCGTCCCTGTTGAGATCCCCCCACAACTGACCAGGGAGCCAAGACAGACTCCCCCAGCCCCATCTTGCCCCATGAGACGCTTTCATTGCCTCTCTCTAGCTCTGACTCTCTATAACAAAAATCCCTGATAGATCAAATCTTTAAGCATGAGAAGAGCAAAATCACAAAAGGACTGGGGAAAATGTAACCAGTTAATTTTCGAAACCGTTCTGAACAAAACTAACACCCAGAAACCTTCCACGAAAAAGTTAACAAATTTGCATAGGAATAAAATATGCTTGTTGGTAAGAACACAAAAGCAAAGGATGAATAAGAAAATAAGCACTCCCAATGTTTTACTCTTATTTAACATGGTTTTAGAGTTACTAGTTAATGCAATTAGACAAGGGAAAAAGAAGAGGATAGTAATTTAAAATGGTAAGAGGAAATGAAGCATGGTTGGCTGATAGTGGCTTTAATTTTGGTAAACACAAAAGAACTCCCTGGAAAGCTTTCATAAACACTGAGAATTCAGTAAAGGAGCTCAATTTTTTACTCCCTTCTCTGTGTGGCTTTTTAACATTTCAATAGCTGATAAAGTCTAATGAGTCAACATTTGAAAACTTTAAAAGAGCACCCCTATGACCCAGCAATACCCAATTCCCCTCCCCACAGATTGTCCGAGGTACTAATTCTTTATGTATTCTTCCAGCATTACTTTCCTGAATTTTAAAAAATTCTGTAGTAGGATACTATATACACACTCTATCTCTTTCATCTAAAATTGTACCAGTCTCTTCAGGTATATTTCCTGAGACTTGTGTCAAAATAGGGCCTCTGTTATTTCGCCATGGTTTCTTCTGGAGGTTTTAAGACTTCTTCTTTTTATTTTATTAAAAAAAAAAATCTCCTAGTTTGATTACCATATTTTTTTTTTTACAAATTTGCGTCTTTGTTTCATCTAGATGTTACCTTGTTACAAGATATGAGAAGCAGATTGAATTATTTTTTTCCTGATTGCTCCCTAGTTGTCATCAGTTTTCAATACAGAAATAACAACCAGTTAGAAAAAATAATAAATGCCAATAATAATAACATAAAACACCTGATTTAAATATAACAAGGAATGTGAAATTCAAATTGAAGTTTTAAATTTCATTGATTCAAAACAAAATACCAATAGAAGATAATATTTGTCATAGCAACAAAAGCATCTAAAGGTTAATTAAAAATACATTAATTGGATAAATAAATTGTGGAGAATACACAAGATGGTATATGATGCTGCGGGAGGAAGAAAAGAAGTCGTGAAACATTATGAAACATAGATGAACCTGGAGAACATTATGCTGAGTGAAGCAAGCTAGACACAAAAGGAAAAATATGTGTAATTGCCCTATTATGAACTAAATAAATATAAACCATAATGTAAACCCAAATGGAACAATGTTTGAAAGCTATTGTTTCAATTTCTGTACATCAGCTGCAGCAAATATAGTATGAACATGTAAAAAGATCATTACTGGGAAAAGGACAAAGGGTTTGATGTTGGATATGTGGGAGTAATGTATATTGTATATGTGAATTACTGTGATCTAAAACTTTTGTGAAGACAAACTCAATAAATAGAAGAAAAAAAATAAAGGATGTAGACACTGAGGAAGAAATGGAAAAAAATGCCATGCCACTGTATACAGGGCAACACCTATTGCAGTGAAGAAAGGCAAAATGTCAAAAACAAAGTTTTTCCATTTTTCCATTTTTTGATACCCCAATTTATTTTTACTTTATTTAAATTTTCTAAATTAGTATGTATTCTATATCTAACTTTTAAACCCATCACTCGATTACATTTTCCTATTAATGGAACTTGGCAATATATCAGGCTTCATTTTTAAAGAAATTTCAGAGGTTAAACTATAAAGAAACAGAGAGGTTAAACTATGGCAGGGGAAGAACACTGGTGTGGGGTGTTATTGATAGGGGACAAATGGTGGGGAGGAAGGTCTCCAGGGAATGTATACAGGGTACAAAAAAGTGTTTGGATATTTTCATAGTGGTTTCAGTTAAAAATGACAATTGAGGGAATGCTGAGTCCCTAGTCAGGGGAGCTCTATCACATTCCCTAATGGTACAGCAACAATCCCCCAATTGCAATGGCAAAGACCAATAAAGATGGATGTTCCAACAAGGAGCCCTTGATACTAATGGCTATGATTATGAGCCTGTGCATCTGAAATATGAACTAGGCCTTGAGGTGCAGAGTGCTTAAGAGTTACCTCTTCAGAGCCTCCATGTTGCTCAAATGTGGCTACACTCTAAGCCAAACTCAGCATGTAGATGCATTACCTTCCCACCAGCATGGGACATGACTCATGGGGATGAGCCTCCCTGGTGCCAAGGGATTACTACCAAGCACCAGTTGATGATGTAATTAGAAAAAGACCTTAAATAAAAAGGTCAACAAAGACCAGCAGTATATCTCAGCTTACATGTAATATCAGTTGTTAAAAACTGCTTTTTGACTTTGAATAAAGGGGGAAATGGAAAGGTCAAATGAGGTTATATGGTTATGAGTCTCCAAAAAAGAGTAGGGAGGTCATCAGAAGCGTAATGCTTATGTGCTCCTCAGCAGCATCCCAGAGACTGCCAATGTACATAGAAGCCCAGGTACTGGTTCTCCTGAAGGCTACAGAGACCCACAGGTTCTACAGTTATGGTGGATGGCTCTGGAGTTCAGGGCCATCTCAATTGGCCCTACCTTGGAGTTTGTGTTCCTGAGTGTGATGGAGTTGGACTCAGATGTGACCTTTCTACACATGCCCCTTCTGTTACTTTTACCGGACCTGTGGTTGGCACTGGGGTTGGTGCATACTCAGGGGACCTGAATCTGTGGACTGTCAGTGTGACAGCAAGGCCCTGAGCCTTAACAGACTTGCAACTCCTACTCTTTGGTACATTGGACTTACCTTGGCCAGGTAGGTGCAGAGAGGTGCAGGCGGTCAGTCACCACACCAGGGAGCCAAGAGTACCTACAACTGCAAGCAGGAGAATTGCATCCATCATCCATCTAATGACCTCCGAACTCTTTTATGAAGACTCTAAGCCATATAAACTCATTTGTCTTTACCATTATCCCACTTGTATTCAAAGTCTTTTTCTAGTTGCATCACCAGCTAGTGACTGGTAGTAATCCCTTAGCGCCAAGGAGACCCATCCCCAGGAGTCATGTCCCATGTTGGGGGGAAGGTAATGCATTTATATGCTGAGTTTGGCTTTGAGAGTGGCCACATTTGAGCAAATGGAGGCTCTCAGGAGGTAACTCTCAGGCACTTTGCAGCTCTTGATACTGATGACTATGCCTCTGAGATTGTATGCCTGAAAAATGCATCTTTTTTCTTATATCTTCTGGGTTTCACATCTAAGTTAAGGAGGCCTGCCACCTCCTGAGATATTGAAATATAGAACTCCTGCATGTTATCTCATACTTCATTTATGGTTTATTGCTTTACATATTACTTTGATATATGATATTCCTTCTCTTTTTCACCTAAATATCACTAACACTGTGATATTTATCTATGTGCTATGTACTGTTGGTTGATAACTTCCAACATTGGATAGTATCTTCTAGGTTGCTATGTACATTTGGCTGGTAGCTTTCAGCATTGGATAGTATCTTCCTCCCCCCACCTCAGTCATGGCCCCAGGCTGCCTGCTTCTTTCCAATGCAGTGAACATCCTTTTAAACTTCTCTATCTACCTGTCTGAGATTTCTCTGAATGTATACCCTGGAGAATGCACTCTTGGTCATAAAACACACATCACTTTTTCTTGAACATATGTCAATTGATTCCTCCACAGTGGAAGTTCCTGCCCCCATCAGTGCATGAAGGACCCTCTATTAGCACATCTCTGCCAACACTTAGTATTACACATCTTGTTAAGTCTTGCCTCGAATAGCTGAGAAATAACAATGCATTGTTATATGTTATTTCATTTCTCTTTTAACCAGTGACTTTGAACATCTTTTCATATGCTTGAAAGTTTCTTGTATTTGAGCTCCTGTGAATTCCTAGTTCATATCCTTTGCCTATTTTTCTCCTAGGTTTGCTGTTATTTCTCTTGTTGATTTTAGAGAATTCCTTGAGTATTTAAGAAATTCTGCAAATATCTCCTCTGAATGTTTCATCTGGCTTTAGAGTTGGTCTATGGTGTAGGTTATAAGAAATAACAGAAATAATGGGTGTTATTAATATTTATTATTAACATAAATGTATTAACATAATAATTGAAATGTGTATTTCCTTATTTCTATGCACATTTACCCATTTTTTGTCTTTCAGTTTGTACTCTCAAGATTTAAGAATTCTTTCCTACTTCTAGGACACAAAAATGTCTCACATTATTTCCTTTTAACTTGTAGTTTTACCTTTCCTGGATAGGTACTAGTCCACCTGGAATCCACCTGCACATAGAGTAGATGAGAACCTAGTTCTATTTGTTTCCACATCATCAATTGTTTGAATACCTTTTACCTAATGATCCATCCATACAAAAGGATTTTTTTATCCTCCTTTAAAATATGTTCATTTTTCATCTGTTCATATGCCTGTCTCTGAGCTTTTGATTCTTATTCATGGCTCCATTTTCCTGTCTTTGCAGAGGAAAACACTGTTTCTTTTTTTTTATTGCAGCTTTGTAATAGGTCATAATATCTGGTGGAGTGATTTTCCATTTTTGATTTTTTAGTTTTAAATTGACCTAGCTCTTCATGATCTTTCACTCTTCCAGAAAAAATGTATTGTTT
Source organism: Dasypus novemcinctus (assembly GCF_030445035.2). Classification (NCBI taxonomy): domain Eukaryota; kingdom Metazoa; phylum Chordata; class Mammalia; order Cingulata; family Dasypodidae; genus Dasypus; species Dasypus novemcinctus. The sequence goes on from NW_026688150.1 coordinate 691,272, forward strand.
AGCAAGTTCCCAAAGACTGCAGCTAGATTTTCATTTGGATTGAGCTGAATGGGTGATTGACTTTTGGAAAACTGATTACGTCATGGTATTAGCACACACTATCCTAGACTGTGGAATGCATCTCCATTTATTAAAAAACTCTGTATGTCTTAATGGAGTAAGAAATTTCTACCTAGAGATCTTTTGAATGTATTTTTAAATCAATTTTATTGATACATATCGATAAGCATACAATTCATTCACGGTGTACAATCAATGGTATTTGCTATAATCACATAGTTATGCATTCATCATTTCAAATCATTATTAGAGCATTTTGACTATTTCAATAATAATAATAATAAACAAAAAACCACACAAACAAGAAAATTCTCTCTCTCTGCTTCTCCCACTGTACATAGCTGCTGTTCCTGGCTGTTCTATATAAAGTGTATAATCACTGGCTTTTAATATAATCACAATGTCGTATATTCATCATCTTAAAAATTTTAGAGCAATTTCACTACTCCAAAAAGAAAGACTCCAAACCCCTTAGAATTCTTTCTTCAGATCGACATAAAAACTAATCTTTCATCTTTATTTACTTTTTTGAAAGATTTATTTATTTCTCCTCCTCCTCTCCCCCCATTGCTGCTTTCTGTGTCCATTCGCTGTGTGTTCTTCTCTGTCTACTTGCATTCTCATTGTGTGACTCCGGGAGCCGATCCTGGGACCTCCCAGTGTGGGAAAGAGGCAATCATTCTCTTGTGCCACCTCAGCTCCCTGAGTTGCTGTGTCTCTTATTTTCTCTTCTCTGTGTCTCTTTCTGTTGCATCATCTTGCTGTGCCAGCTCTCCATGTGGGCCAGCACTCTGTGCAGGCCAGCACTCTACATTGGCCAGTCCGCCATGCAGGCCAACTTGCCTTCACCAGGAGACCCTGTGCATCGTACCCCAAACCTCCTATGTGGTAGATGGGAGCCCAATTGCTTGAGCCACTTCCACTTCCTTATATTTACATTTTATATAAATGGAATTATACACTATGAAGTATTCTGTATCTGATCTCCTTCATTTAGTATAATTTTTTGTCTGATCTTAACATTGTGTTGTATTAACTTACATTTATTCAGTTTCAAGGCAAAATGATCTTACATAATCAATTCTACCCATATTCATATTTCACATAATATATTTATATACTCTCATTGTATGTTCTCAACCCAAAGATATAACCCACTATGACAAAATGAGCACTCACACACTCCCTAGAAGCTTGCCCTGTGTCAGATGCTCCTCCTTAAGCATCTTAAACAGGTAACCTTCCTTATTATATTTTCTAAAGAGTTTTCTCTACATTATAGTTTCAACCACATATTTGACAATCTCCTATATTCAAATGTTCCCCCCACCCTCCCTCCAATTTCTTGGGCCATCTGACCCATTCTTCCATCCTTAGCCCCCCTCAAACCCACAAAGCCCCACCCAAAGGTATCCAATGTTCACTGCAACAAGAAATAGCAAAGGCAAAGATAAAGTTCAATAATATCCTCTATTGGTAAAGGTATCATTAAACACTGCTGATAGGAATGCATTTGCAATAGTTATGAATTTTCAAAACTCAAAGGATCTTAGATTCAGCAACTCCACTTCTTGGAATTTGCCCTGTAATGACACATATGGAAAGAAGGTTCTGTGTACTCAGATGTTCAATGCCCTGAGTTTATTTTAAGCAACACAGGAAACAATTCAAGTGTCCAACAAAATCGGAATCTACAATACAGCACAAAATGGAATATTGTACAGTTATTTCAGAGAAAGAAAGAAAGAAAGAAAGAGCCATTTGTCCTTTCTTAGACAGCAGACTGGAGGAAAAATCATTATGGATACTCTGGAAGGCAATTTGAAAATATCTACTTAAATTTAAAATGGTCATACAGAAATGTCCCCAACAGAGAGATTGGCTGAGTTAATTATGGAATGCCAGGCAACTTGTAGAAAGAATGGAAGAGTGGGGTAGGAGGTTGGAGGGTATATGGGGACCTCATATTTTTTGAAAGTCACATGTAAAAGAAAATAAAGAAGAAAAAAAGAATGCACTCTAATAAAAATGTTTGAGTGAAAAAGAATGTGTCAAAATGTACATGCAGATATAAAGGGAAAGGCCAGGAAGGGAATATAATGAATTGATGGCCTGATTACCCCTCAGGAAAAAGGGATAACTGTTGTTTCAGAAATTCAAAATTAAATTTCCAAAGCTCATATTATGACAGAAAAGGAACATTTCAAAGATACATATTCTTCATGTGAAGAACTGTGTATATGGTCTACAAAGAAAGGGAGGGAGTGTGTATGGATGTGTGTCTGTGTGTCTGTAAAAGTGCTTCTAAGAATTAGTGTCATCTCTATATAAGTGGTGCCAAGTCACATCTCCAATGTGGATTAAGAAAGAAGCTCTTTCAAAAATTATAAACCAGTTTTTACTATAGGGTTTTTGTTTATCTTACCAAGGGCATAATTTTGCTTTAAGTCTTTTTAAAAAGTCTTCGGGTGGAAGGCACGGCCTCCAAAATGTCCCCAGTCTCCTCTCCATGTCTCAGCACCTGGCCTGGCTCAGGCCTCAGAATCTCTTTCCTGGGCCCCCAGCTCACCCACTACAGTTTTCTCCCAACTTTATCCCTGCAGATATCTGTGGACCCTTATTTTACCTGCCCCTTCCCTGCTCAAACATCTCCTGTGACTACTCATTGCCCTTGGGGCAAACTCGAAGCCATTGTGTGATCTCACTGGTATGAAATAATTAGAATAAACAAATTCACAAGGTCAGAAACTGGAACACAGGTTATGAGGACTGAGGGGGTTCTAACACTTCATTGGTAAAGAATTTCAGTTTGGGATGATGGAAACATTTTGGTAACAGATGGTTAAGGTGGTAGCATAATACTGTGAACTTAAGTAACACCAGTGAATTACATAGTTGAAAGTCATTAAGTGGCAAATTTTGGGATGTATGTATACCCAATAAGAAAAATATTTTTAAAAAATCAAAGTACTGTACAACAAAAAAAGTGAACCCTAATGGTGTGTAAGAGTACAATGATAATGCTATTCCTTCATAATTGTAACAAATGTACCACCCTAATGCAAGGTGTTAATAATATGGGGTAATATGAGAACTCTGTGCTTTCTGCATCATTTTTCTGTAAACACACAACTTATCTAATAAAAAAGGAATAAATAAAATTGAAGCCATTAACAGCATTTCCAGAGTTTCCCATAACCAGGCTCTCCTGCCATCTTCAGCATCATTATCTTGTCAACCTCACACCACACACTTCATGATGTGGCCACCGCTGATCTACTCAGTTGGCTTGATTCCCTCCCTGTTCCCCTCTCCTTCTCCCTCTCCCTCTCTCCTTTGCTTTGGTTCTTTGGCGTAACGTGTTGTTCCCTCATTGCACCTAAATGGCTACTGATACTTATTCAAGGTCTTAGCTGAGATCTTTTCTCCACCACCCCACCACCTCACCACCTCAGGCTCTCCTTCCTTTCTCTCAGTCCTAGACCTGCACATATGAGCTGGAACCTCCTAGTCTGGGACTGTTCTCCCACCAGGTTGGGAGTGTCTGGAAGGCACCACCCAAATCTTGATCCTTTCTGGACCAGAATGAGGCTGGGCGCAGAGGTGAGGATGAACAGAATGCAGGATGAATGAATAGTGGAGGTGTTACTCAGTCAGAGATGGAAAGCTCTTACCTCCAGATGTCTCCCAAGAATCCTTGGACTGGACAATGAGGTAGTAATTATATGGCAGAAGATCAGGAGAGTGAAGATCTTTGGGAAACCATGGTTTCAGGGAAGAAAATCAAGGACGGAGTGGAGGCACTTTTACTGACCTTGTCCTAACCAACATCTGCCCTTATATATTGCTGCTGATTCTCCAAGTTGCCATGGAGGCTGGAAACTGGTCCCATGTTAGAGTAAGAAACTCAGTCTCAGAGACAAGAAATGACCCATTTAAGGTCACCCAGCAAATTAATAGGGGACCAAGGATTCCAAACCAGACCTTTCTCACCTAAAAGCTGCACCATTTCCCTTGGCAGCCAGTCTGGGGACCAGGTATTGCCTCTGGGCTCTCCTCCTATTTCCACTAGTTAATAATGAAAGAATCAACAAAAGGCTCTTCTGTCTCCACCTGGGGAACAGAGCCAAAGAGGGGGGCTGAAGGAGAACCCCTGTACTCACCATTCAATCTCCTCCGACCACTGGTCCTTCAGGAGTTCTTGCACCTCCTGCCAGCAGCGCTCCTGGTATTCTGGGTGTTTTGCGAGGTTGTACAGGACCCAAGAGAGAGCACAGGCTGTGGTGTCATGGCCTGAGTGGCACAGACGGGTAGGCTTGAGTCTCTTTGTTGATTTAGCGCCAGAGAGCAGACAGCTCTCTGACACGGAGCCCTTAAGCAGGATGGAGGAAGTGGTGTAGTATGGAGTGGTCCAAGTCCCTGGGATGGAGAGACCTCTCCTACTACCGTGATCCCATGCTGGACCCTCACCTTCGAACATGAAGGTATCAGCCTCCACTCGAATGTCCTCATCTGATAGTTCTTTCCCATCTTCATGCTGGAAAAATTTCAAGACTCCATTAACACTCCAGCTCTGAGAGGCTCCCGTCCTAACCAAGACATTGTCTGAAGATGCATTATCCATCCAGAAACCCAAGCCCACTCTGCACTCTTAGAACCTCATTCTGCACTCTTAGAACCTCCCTGCCTCACCATCCCCACTGACCCCACCACAAGCCACTTCCCCATTGTCCTTGCCTCTGACCCAACTGGGAGGAATCAGTGCTCCATGAATATTTTCATGCGTCTGCATAATGAAAGCTTTCTGAGGAAAAAAAAAAAAACCTGGCAATCTGGGTTTTGAGATGATTCGTTGGCAATGTGCCTTGGAAGTTATAGATTGTGCCTGCTCAAGAGACATTTGCTCAAAATCTAAGGTAGTAAATCCCTACCTTTCTCAAACACCTCACATGGCTCTCCAGTGCCCTTTGGGTTGAATCCAAGTTCCCAAAGTTTTGGCTCTGTTCTTTTCCATGAAGAATTCACCATCAGCCTGATCAGGGAGAGTGCGGCGACGCTCACGGATGACAGAATTTTGAAGTCATCCACCAGGCGGCAAACCCTATGGAAGCGCTGCCCATCAGAAGTGAGGTGGTACAAGAAGTCCGTGTACAGGGAGCTCTTTTGGCTTCGTTTCATCACGAGGGCAGAGAGCTCCAAGATGGCGTTGATACATGCATTGGGCTTTCTGGAGGAGGAGGGCATAGAGGGAGGGAACATCTTAACACCCATGAAGACTAAGAAGCACCCTCCCACCCAGCAGCTGGGAGCTACCTCCAACCAGAAAATTGAGCATCATCCAGAAAAAGATTGTCCCAGAGATAAATGGTAGGCATGACCCAGGAAATGTGGCTCTTCAAACCTTCTCTTTGCATCCCCATCTCAGTGAGTTACTTCCCATTCTCCGTGTTCCCAGGGAGGAGGTTGGACATCATGACTTTTACTCTCCTCCTGCCCAATATTCCATCTTGTCCCTTCTCTCCCAAACTCACAATCCATTTCAGACATCATCTTCCTGTCAGGTCCATGGACCTGGCTCTCTTCCTGGTATCCTTGAATCCAATGTCAACTCCGCAGTCAAAAGTCAGATCTACACAAAGACGGATCTCCAAAGCTCTGCTTGGGCCAAACCCCTCAACTGCTCATCCCCTTTCATAGCTTCCTAGAAACTTAAGGATAATGTTTATTCATGCCTTCCTAGATTTTGAGAGCCCTTAAGATCTATCTTGTCCACCTCCCCAACCCTATTTCCAAGGTGCCTCTTGCTCTGCTCCTCCTATCCTTCTAGCCTCCTTGACTTTAATATTTTTACCTACCTGGAAGCTCCTGTTTCTTTCTCCACACAATTGTCCTTCAGTGCCTGGCTCTTACCCACCTTCTCCATGAAGGTCATTCTCATTTCCATGGTTGGGTCCCCTTCCCTCAATGGACAAAGCTCTAAGGACCTGGACCAAGACTCACTCCTGGCAGTGGCTCTCAAAGCTGAAGACACATCTCTGAAGACTGTCCAGGGTCATGAGGCTGATGTTCTTGAAAATATCCAGACGGGCACTGCCCTCTGAAGTCAGTTGTTGCCACTTGGCCTGGCCAGAGATAGGGGAAGAACTGGGGTTGGTCCCTACCTGTCCTGAGCCCCTTCCCAACTAAGATGGACTCTAGTCAGAGTCCAGCCTTCTGGTCCTTCATCCCAGATACCCACTTTCAGAGGGACAGCAAGGCTTAAATGAGAATGGTAGTTGTCATTGTTAGAATATGAAGATTCCATGACACAGATTCAGGAGATGCAGACTAATTTCCCAGCTCTCCCTCCTGTGCTTAAAGGTCCTTGATCAAGTCAACATCTTCCTCTGTGTACAAGCTCAACTCTTCGGTAAAACTTAATTTGATTTTCTTCGATGGCAGATAAAGCAGCTCATTTGGCAGATAAATGACTCTGGGCAAGCTCTCTAACCTCTCTGAGCCTCAATTTCATCATTTATATTAGGGTAAAAAATGATTATCTCTGCTTCATAGAGTTGGGAAAATTAAATTAGATAACATATATCTTAAAATGACATAGTTTCTGACATACAGTAGGTACTTAATAAATATTATTTTTTGTTTTCTTCATTATTATCCTCATCTTTGTAATGGACTGATTGCAAATCTACCCCCTATGTTGGGAGATGCAGTCCTTCATGGGCCCTAAGAATAATTTTATATTCTTGCTGGACATACCAAGAATTCAAGCACCTGACACTCTCTGCCTGGCAAATTTCTCAGGGTTCAGTTTGCAGTGAGAAACCTTGAGGGATGTTGTGACTTCCCTTGGACAAAAACCAGGCATGCATCTGTTTCCTGTAAAAGTTTCAAATTCCGTAAAATTAGTGTTCCTGCACGTTAATGCAATGGTCTGCTTGTGCAGGCATCCATTTAGGTCTATCTGTGTTACCTCTATGAGACTTGGCTGGCTTGGGGATATTTCAAAATCAATACGTAGGACACCCTCCTTGCTCTGCCATGAATACGTAAGTCCTTTGTCTCTTTCCAAGAGTCTTGTTTTTTCTGGAAGAATCTTTGAAATAGTTATACAAAGCAACTTATCAGAATATTAATTAGGGAAAAATCATAGACAGTTCACAAAATCTTTTTTTCCCAATGCTTCATCTTGCCCAATAGCAACAGCCTTTGCAATGTGACTTGGCAACAACTTCCACTAGTGAGTGGAATCTATTTCCCCATCCTTTCTTTCTTGGCAGGTCTTGTGACTTGCTTTGTTTAATAGAAATCATTGAAAATGAAGACATGATAATTCTAAACCTAGGCTTCCAGAGACATTGCAATTTTCTCTCACTGTCTTGGAAAACTAAATCAGTATTTGTGCAAGCCTGGGTGGCCTGATGAAGGGTGAGTTATCACAAGGTGAAAGGTTCAGTCATCCCAGAAGATACCACTCTAGGTCATCCTCAGTGAGGCAAGACCCAGCCACGTGAGGGAGGCAAGCTTAGACATTCAGATCAGCATACTGACCTATAGTTGATCACAGATGCATGAAAGAGCCCATCCATGTCCAGGAAAATCAGCCAACTCACTCATAGACTTCTAGCAATAATAAACTCATTGTTTTAAACCAATGAGTTTTGAAGCAGTTACTCAGCAACAGCTGCTCTGTGCTATTCATCATTATCACCAATACTGTCTTAGGATTCAAAGGATTCTTGGAGGGAGACCAGAAACTAACACCTTCTGATGACCTACTATGTGCCAAGGATGTGTTTCTATTAAGTCATCTTCATCCCCCTTCAGGATGGAGATCATTATCCTAATTGTGCAGATAAGAAAACTGAGGCAGAGAGAGAAAGAACCATAGCCGCAAACTCAGCCAACAGATTCAAGTCTTCAGACCAGAGGTACATAAAGCACCTTTCACTCAAGACTAGCACCATCTGGGACCCTCAGTTCAAGGGACTCACGTGCATGATGTTTGTGCTTTCATTGAAAATCTTTATATAGGGCTTCAGGATGTTGAAGTGGAAGGCAGGGGTCAGCAACTGGCGATGGTGGCTCCACTTGTCACCATTACTCAGCAGGAGCCCATCCCCTAGTAGAGGAAGTCATGGGAAGTCGGTGAGGACACCCCTTCCCCAGGCCCCATGACTGTCTCAACCCCCTTTGCCTGCAAATACTTACCTAGCCAGGGCCTCAGGAATTGGTAGAAGATCACGTCTTTGGATGCAATGGTGGCTGACATGAGAGATGGGCAATCAGGAGCCATGGATAGCATAGGTGAGGCACCCAGGAGGGGGGCCTGCCCTTAACTCCATTAAGCCCAGCTTTGCCGGAATGATGCCACATACAGAGGAAGCAGGGAGCAGTGGGAGCTGAGGGGAAACCAGATCAGGCAGCAGCGGCAGAGCACAGGAAAAGCAGAACCCAGAGACAAGCTTCAGCATGCTATAGACACACACTGACATGGATCAACATGCCACATCACACTACGACATGTCTGCTCCAGTGTACAACATTGGATGCCTCAGGTATTCTGAAACACCTGAGTGCAGCCCAACACTCTACAAAATGGATCGTGTATTCCTAGGACACCCCCACATTGCCTGACACTTCCAGATATGGACCTCTGACATGGGCACAACATGCATGGGACACACTAAAATACCCATAACATAATACAACATACTCTGACATGGGCTGGAGACAATCTGACATGACCTCAGCCTGCCCCACAGTTTTGCCCTAGACCTAATATGAATATGTCCGTGTCTTAAAATGGATATTATACCTGCCTCACACAAGATTCAAATGAGGTCACAGACATTAACCAGAGGGAACCTGGATCCTAGGCACCTTCCAGCATTGACCTCAAATAAGACATAAATATAATTCAGACACGACCAGGAGGAGAATCAGACTATCTCAATCAACATCTCTGACAAGACCCAAGATGTCAACATTGCCCGAATGTCCTTGAACACGGCTGAGCCACAGTGGTGACTTGGGTCATCTATGTATGATCCCAGGTATAAGAACACACCAGAGAGGCAGGGCAAGATGGCGTCTGCGTGAGTGCATCATACGGTCTCTCCTGCAAAGAGGTGGCTGAGTGACATTGAAGTCTTGCTAGAGCGGGCTGTCTTGGGGGCTTGCAGGGTGGAGGGTGTATGGACGTTGATTTGGAGAGACAGTGATGGAGGTGGTGCTTGCTAAAAGTAGAACTGCAGGTTACAAGTACAGAGGTTGGAAGCTGTGGACTGGCGGGACCCTTCACCCTGGGACTGGCAGCCTCTGTGTTCCCTGAGAACTGTCAGTTGTGCAGCGGAATTCCTGGGCCCCATGGTATCCGGATGCATGGCCTCCAGGTCCGTGTCCCCTGAGCCCCTGTAACCTGCGTTCCACAGACCTATGTACCCTGCGTCTGCAGTGTCCTTGACTACCCTTTCCTGAGTACAGCACTTCCGGAGGCCCAGGATTGCCCTAGCCCTCCAGTTTTGGAATGATTCCCTGGGTAGGAGGGATATGGGGGTGTGTGTGCAGCAGGGGGGCCTGGCTAATAAGGGTTTGATTTCTGGTGTTCCCCCCGCCCCCTTTTTTAAAGTTTCTTTTTCTGTCCTTTTTTTTTTTTATTTGGAAGAGCATACCAGCTGGCTTGGGGAGAGCCTGGGAAGAAAGGAGTGGCGAATCTGCTGAGAAAGCCCAATTTACCTAAATACCCTGGGATAGGAAACTTGGCCTGGGAGAAGATGGAGTCAGAAAATCAACTAACCCTCTCATAGCACACCTAAAGGAGAGGGACTGTAGGAGGTGCTTTCCAAGATTTCAATAGCATACTTGGAGGTCCTGGTGTGGTGTGGGTGCTCTCTCTCTGGAAATTAAGAGTTACTGTTTTCTGTTCAGAGCTGGTTCAACAAGTACCCACTTGAATCTCCTACCAGACCTCTCAGGCAGTTTTCCTGCTACACTGGGAGAGAGAGAAGTGAGGAAGGGAGAAAGGGGGAACATCAGATCCCTAAGCATTTTATTTAACTGCAAAGAGGATTCCTTGCTTGAAACTTTGTCTGGTATTTTGTTGGTTTGTCTTCTTGTTTTTCTTTCCTCTTTATCTCCTCAAGGCCCTTTTTCCCTTCTTTTTTCTCTTTTTATTTTTCTTGCTTGCTTTCCCTCTCTCTTTGGTCCCTCTTTCTTTCCTTTCCCTTTCTTTCTTTCTTTCCTTTCCCTTTCTTTCTTTCTTTCTTTCTTTCTTTCTTTCTTTCTTTCTTTCTTTCTTTCTTTCTTTCTTTCTTTCTTTCTTTCTTTCTTTCTTTCTTTCTCTTCTTTCTTTCTCTTCTTTTTTATTCTTTCTATATTAGGTGCAGCAAGGAGAGCTTCACATTTGCTGTATTTCCTCATCCTCCAGGTACTCTTTTCTGTGTGTATTGATTTTGGCCACCAACACTATTCCCTTTCCTCTACATCATTCTATCCTCCATCATTGATTGTTTCTCCTGCATTACACCTCTCTTTATTTGCCCCCCTAATTTCTGACTTTTTATTTCTAATACCTTTGTTCTGTTTTCTGTCTTATATTCACTCTTTATATTATTGCTCTTTCTTTTCACTTTCCCTCTCTCCTGAACACATTGGCCTTTTTTTTTTAATTGACTTTGTAATAATATTACATTAAATATATATATATATGTGAGGTCCCATTCAACCCCATCCCCCACCCCCCCTCCCCCCCAACAACACTCGTTCCCATCATCATGACACATCCATTGGATTTGGTAAGTACATCTTTGGGCACCTCTGCACCTCATAGACAATGGTCCACATCATGGCCCATACTCTCCTCCATTCCATCCAGTGGGCCCTGTGAGGATTTACAATGTCCGGTGATTACCTCTGAGGCACCATCCAGGGCAGCTCCATGTCCCAAAGACGCCTCCACCTCTCATCTCTTCCTGCCTTTCCCCATACCCATCGTCCACCATGTCCACTTTTCCCAATCCAATGCCACCTCTTCTATGTGGACATTGGGTTGGTTGTGTCCATTGCACCTCTATGTCAAGAGGAGGCTCAGATTCCACCTGGATGCTGGATGCAATCCTCCCATTTTCAGTTGTAATCACTCTAGGCTCCATGGTGTGGTGATTGTCCTTCTTCAACTCCATCTTAGCTGAGTGTGGTAAGTCCAATAAATCAGATTGTAGGTGCTGGAGTCTGTTGAGGCTCAGGACCTGGCTATCACATTGTCAGTCCAGAGATTCAAATCCCCTAAATATATCTTAAACCCCAACATTAACTGCACCTCCAGCACAGTAGCATGAAAGTCTTATGAAGGGAGATCCCATCTGAGTCCAGATTCATCACACATAAACACCATTTCCAAAGGGGGGCCATCTGCCCTGGTAGTTAACCCCATCGGCCATGACCATAACTCTCATGGGTCTCTTTAGCCTTCAAAGGAACCAATATCTGGGGGTTGTATCTGCTTTATCTGTCTCTCTGACTCTGCTCAGTTGTGCATGAGGGTAATCCTTCTGCCAGCCTCCAGACTCTTTTTTAGAAACTCGTAGCCATATAAACTCATTTCTCCTTTCCATTTTCCCCTTACTTTAGGTCAAACAGCATTTTAAAGTCATGTTATTTTATGTAGACATGGATATTCTGCTGGTCCGCATTGAACCTTCCGTATAAGGTCCTTTTCCAGTTGCATCATCAGTTGGTAGTTGATAGTGGTCCCTCGTTGCCAGGGAGGCTCATCCCCGGGTGTCATGTCCCGCGCTGGGGGGAAGGCATTGCATTTACATGCTGAGTTTGGCTTCGAGACTGGCCACATTTGAGTAACATGAAGGCTGACAGGAGGAAATTCCCAGGCACAATGTTGCTCTAGGCCTTGTTCTTATTTTAGGTTTATCAGCTCACAAGCATAGTTATTAGCATCAGGGGCTCACTGTTGAACCCTCACTCCCTCCCGGTCCCTGCCGCTGTACCTGGGAGACTGTCGCTGCTCCCCTAGGGACCACGACAGAGCACCACTGGCCAGGAACCCAGTACCCCCCCTGCTGTGGTTTTTAATTGTTGCCACTATGAGTATATCCAATCATTACCATGCACCCTGGACATATGTTCTGTACAGCTCCCTGTCAGCCATATATCACCTGTCATTGGTATCCCATACCAGTATCCCTCCATTGCCATTGTTGAAACACTCTGTGATCCAGAACTCCCCGAAATTTGAAGCCCAATATAATGTCATGGTCCCTTACTAGGGAATGGCATATAGCGATGGGTTTAAAGGATAGATAAAGAACTTGGATAAAGTTAGATAAAGAACTTAGATAAAGGATGTTGATTTGAAAAAATTCCACATCCTATCCTTTTTTTTTTTTTTTTTTTTTCCCCCCTAATTATTCAGCATTTCTCCACAGGAGTCCTAGACCACAGCAATGCATATATATAATATACAGCACTCCCACACATCCACCAGAAAACCTTTTCCCTTCCACAGTGATACTCTTACGCCCTATTCATATCATATTTACTTAAGGTGATGTACAGAGTCTGAGATATTAGCTTTCTAACAAGGTAACATCTGTGCTTACATTATGGTGCATACTTTAGAATACACAGTTCTTTACATTTTTAGTTATCCTATGTTTTACATTATGGTTTACATTATCAGTCTGTCATCTTCTTTATGTTATGTTGTAATATTACATGTTTTATATCCATCCTTGTGTACTCTCAAGAAACTCCTCTCTTGCCCCCCATTTACTTTGGTTCCACACATTTAACGTCCATTTTCCCTTCCACCTTGGTGCCCACAGTGACAGCCAACCTCCGTTTCCTGAGGAGCCACTTCCAGAGATAGATGGAATAGTGTTCAGGGCCTAACTTGCTCAACTGCCCCAATGCCCTGGGAGCCACCCTTTCTCTCGAGGGATACAGTTCCCTCTATTTGATGGCATTAGTCCTCCCCAGGATGTGGGTCCACCCCCACTCTCACTACTTGGGATTCCACGCCATGGTGTCACCCACTCTGGCAGTATGAGCATTTAGACATTCCCCAGGAGCCCGTCCTGCATCAGACCCTCCCCTCCGAGCATTCTAAACAGGTAAACCTCTTTATTATATTTTGATATGATTTTCTCGGCATTTTACTCTCCACCACCTCCTGACCCTCTCCTGTGTTCGTATGCTACCCCTCCCTCCCCCCACTTTTGGGCAACGTTACCCATCCGTCCCTCCCCAGCCACCCTCAAACCCGTAAAGCCCCAACCAAAGGCAACCCCTTGCCCCCGTTTTATCTCTTCTTTGTGTTCATACTTACTACCATCTCGTCTTAAATTCCACCCCTGCAGACATCAGCTCATATCCTTCCTCCGCCCTCCGATTTCCTGTAAGCCTATCGTTCAGTCTCTTGCTATCTAGGGCAGCTTGTTTATTTCATATCATTGAGGTCATGTAGTATTTGTCCTTCAATGTCTGGGTTGCTTCACTCAACATAAGGTTCTCAAGATTCATCCATGTTATCACATGTGTTTGTAGTGTGTTTGTTCTTACAGCCGAGTAGTATTCCATTGTGTGTATATACCACATTTTATTGATCCACTCATCTGTTGATGGGCATTTGGGTTGATTCCAACTTTTGGCAATAGTGAACAATGCTGCTATGAACATTGGTGTACATATATTAGTTTGTGTCCTTGTTTTCAGTTCTGCTGGGTATATACCCAGCAGTGGTATTGCTGGGTCATATGGCAAATCTATGGCTAGTTTTTTGAGAACCGCCATACTGTCCTCCAGAATGGTTGGATCCTTCTGCATTCCCACCAGCAGTGGATGAGTGTTCCCCTTTCTTCACATCCTCTCCAGCACTTGTATTCTTCTGTTTTTTTCATAGCTGCCAATCTTATGGGTGTAAGATGGTATCTCATTGTAGTTTTGATTTGCATTTCCCTGATAGCTAGAGATTTGGAACATTTTTTCATGTGCTTTCTTGCCATTTGTATTTCTTCTTCGGAGAAGTGTCTGTTTAAGTCTTTTTCCCATTTTTTAAATGGGTTGTTTATCTTTTTATTTTCAAGATATAGGAGTTCTTTATATATGCAAGTTATAAGTTTCTTATCAGATATATGATTGCCAAATATTTTCTCCCACTGTGTGGGCTCCCTTTTTACTTTCTTGACAAACTCTTTTGAGGCGCAGAAGGCTTTAATTTTGAGGAAGTCCCATTTATCTATTAGTTCTTTTGCTGCTCGTGCTTTTGGTGAGATATTCATAAATCCATTTCCTATTACAAGGTCCTGTAGATGTTTCCCTACACTGCTTTCTAAGGTTTTTATGGTCTTGGCTCTTATATTTAGGTCTTTGATCCATCTTGAGTTGATCTTTGTATAAGGTGTGAGATGGTAATCCTCTTTCATTCTTCTACATATGGCTATCCAGTTCTCCAGACACCATTTGTTGAATAGGCCACTCTCTCCCAATTGAGAGGGTTTGGTGGCTTTATCGAATATTATGTGCCTGTATATGTGAGGTTCTATATCAGAGCTTTCAATTCGATTCCATTGGTCTATGTGTCTCTCCTTATGCCAATACCATGCTGTTTTCACCACCGTAGCTTTATAGTATGTTTTGAAGTCAGGTAGTGTGATTCCTCCAATTTCGTTTTTCTTTTTCAGTATGTCTTTGGCTATTCGGGGTCTCTTTCCTTTCCAAATAAATTTCATAGTTAGTTTTTCTAGTTCCTTAAAGAAGGCTGCGTTGATTTTTATTGGGATTGCATTGAATGTGTATATCAGTTTTGGTAGGATAGACATCTTAATAATGTTCAGTCTTCCTATCCATGAACAAGGAATAGTCTTCCATTTATTTAGGTCTTCTTTGATTTCCTTGAACAATCTTGTATAGTTCTCGTTGTATAAGTTCTTTACCTCTTTAGTTAAATTTATTCCTAAGTATTTGATTTTTTTATTTACTATTGTGAATGGTATTTGTTTCTTGATTTCCTCCTGATCTTGCTCATTATTGGTGTACAGAAATGCTACTGATTTTTGCGCATTGATCTTATACCCTGCGACTTTACTAAACTCATTTATGAGTTCTAGAATCTTCGTTGTAGATCTCTCAGGGTTTTCTATGTATAGGATCATGTCATCTGCAAATAATGAAATTTTGACTTCTTCCTTTCCAATTTGAATGCCTTTTATTTCTGGTTCTTGCCTCAGTGCTCGTGCAAGTACTTCTAAGACAATGTTAAATAGGAGCGGAGACAGTGGGCATCCTTGTCTTGTTCCTGAGTTTAGAGGGAAGGAGTCTAGGATTTCTCCATTGTAAACAATATTGGCTTTAGGTTTTTCATATATACTCGTTATCATGTTCAAAAAATTCCCTTGTATTCCAATCTTTTGGAGTGTTTTTATCAAGAAAGTTTGCTGTATTTTGTCAAATGCTTTTTCTGCATCAATAGATATAATCATGTGATTTTTTTCCTTCAATCTGTTTATATGGTGTATTACGTTGATTGATTTTCTTATGTTGAACCATCCTTGCATACCTGGGATGAATCCCACTTGGTCGTGGTGTATAATTCGTTTAATGTGTTCTTGAATACGATTAGCAAGTATTTTGTTAAGTATTTTTGCGTCTAGGTTCATTAGAGAAATTGGTCTGTAATTTTCCTTTCTTGTGATGTCTTTGTTTGGCTTTGGTACTAGGGTAATGTTGGCATCATAGAAGGAGTTGGGTAATGTTCTTTCTGTTTCGATGTTTTGGAATAGTTTCAGCAGGATTGGTGTGAGTTCTTTCCGGAATGTTTTGTAGAATTCACCTGTGAAGCCATCTGGCCCTGGGCTCTTCTTAGTTGGGAGATTTTTGATAACTGATTCTATCTCTCTGCTTGTGATTGGTTTGTTAAGATCATCAATTTCTTCTTTCATCAATATGGGCTGCTTATGTGTTTCTAGGAATTTGTCCATTTCCTCTAGATTGTCATTTTTGTTGGAATATAGTTTTTCAAAATATCCTCTTATGATAGCCTTTATTTCTGTGGGGTCAGTGGTGATATCGCCTTTCTCATTTCTTATTTTGTGTATTTGCATCTTCTCTCTTTTTTTCTTTGTTAGTGTTGCTAAAGGTTTGTCAATTTTGTTAATCTTCTCAAAAAACCAGCTCTTGGTCTTGTTTATCTGTTCAAGTGCTTTCTTATTTTCTATTTCATTTAGTTCTGCTCTTATCTTTGTTATTTCCTTCCTTCTTCTTCCTGTTGGGTTACTTTGTTGTTGTTTTTCTAATTCCTTCAAATGTGCAGTTAGTTCTTCAATTTTTGCTCTTTCTTCTTTTTTGATATGTGAATTTATGGCTATAAACTTCCCTCTCAGTACTGCTTTTGCTGCATCCCATAAATTTTGGTATGTTGTGTTATCATTATCATTTGTTTCAAGGTAGTCATTGATTTCTTTTGAGATTTCCTCTTTGACCCACTGTTTTTCTAAGAGTGTGCTGTTTAATTTCCAAATCGTGGTATGAAATCTGGGCTTCTGTCCCTTGCAAATCTCCAGCTTGACTCCACTGTGGTCAGAGATAATGTTTTGTATGATTTCAATCTTTCTGAATTCGTTCAGCCTTTCTTTGTGGCCTAGCATATGATCTATCTTGGATAATGATCCATGTGCACTTCAGAAAAATGTATATCCTGCTGTGTTTGGGTGTAGCGATCTATATATGTCTATTAGATCCAGCTCCTCTAATATACTATTCAGATGTTTTGTTTCTTTGGTGATTCTCTTTTGAGATGTTCTGTCCAGAGTTGATAGTGGTGTATTAAAATCCCCCACTATAATTGTAGATGTATCTATTCTTTCACTTAGTTTTTCCAGCGTTTGCCTGATGTATTTACAGGCACCCTTTTTAGGGGCATAGATATTTATGATTGTTCGATCTTCTTGACAGATTTTTCCTTTCACTAAAATGTAATATCCTTCTTTGTCTCTCACAATTGTTTCACATTTAAAGTCTATTTTGTCTGATATTAATATAGCTACTCCTGCCTTTTTTTGGTTATTGTTAGCTTGTATGATTGTTTTCCAGCCATTCACTTTCAATCTCCATGCGTCTCTGGGTCAAACATGTGTCTCTTGTAGACAGCATGTGGATGGGTCATATTTCCTTATCCAATGTCCCAGTCTGAATCTTTTGATAGGTGAGTTTAATCCGTTGACATTCAGTATTATTACTATCAAGGAATTATTTGTGTTAGCCATATTTTGATTGGATTTGTGTTTGTCATATTTTGTTTGTTTAATTTTTTTTGTCTTTTTTGTTGTTGTTCTTATACTCTCCTCCAACTTTGCCTTTCCTGTTTTTTCCTTTCTTCCTGCAGAACTCCCTTTAGAATTTCTTGAAGGGGCGGTTTCTTGTTGGTATACTCTTTCAGTTTCTGTTTGTCTGTGAATATTTTGAACTCTCCATCATGTTTGAATGCTAGTTTAGCTGGATAGAGTATTCTTGGTTGGAAGTTTTTTTCCTTTAGTACCTTGACTATATCATACCACTGTCTTCTTGCCTCCATGGTTTCAGAAGAGAAATCAGCACTTAATCTAATTGAGCTTCCCTTGTATGTGATGGTTTTCTTTTCTCTTGCTGCTTTTAGGATTTTCTCTTTGTCTTGAGCCTTGGATAATTTGATAAGTATATGTCTTGGGGTGGGCCTGTTGGGGTTTATGACTTGTGGAGTGCGCTGTGCTTCTTGGATATGTACCTCTGTCTCTTTCAGTAGATTTGGGAAGTTTTCAGCCATTATTTCCTGCAACACTCCTTCTGACCCCTTTCCCTTCTCTTCACCTTCTGGAATGCCTATAATACGTATGTTTGAGCGTTTTGCATCGTCATTCAGGTCCCTAAATCCTAATTGGATTTTTTCTATCTTCTTATTGACCCCTTCTACTATCTGTTTGATTTCTGATGTACTGTCTTCCACATCACTAATTCTCTGCTCTGTCTCTTCTAGTCTGCTGATATTTGCTGCAAGTGTATTTTTGATTTCTTGAACTGTGGTGTTCATTCCCATCATATCTGTTATGTTTTTGCGTATGTCTGCAATTTCCCCTCCAAGTGATGTCTTCATGTTGTTAACCTCTTTCATTACTGCATCAAATTTGTTGGTGATGAATGTTCTGAGTTCTTTCATTGCTTGTGCCAAGTTTTGCTCCCCTTCGTGATTATTGGTTTGTTGATTGGATTCAGTCATGTTTTCCTGATTATTGGTTTGGTTTGTAGATTTTTGTTGCTTTCTGGTCATCTCTTTATTTTGATGAATTTAATCAGTTCCTTAGCTTCTTTGTCTGCTTTTGGAGGTTAATTAGTTGTTATTTTTGCATAGGTGTTATATCTTCTCTTTGTCACTTTTTTCTTCTTATTCTAGTTACTTGTTGTTGGTTAAGTTCACTTTAGAGGAAAGTATTAGTGTTGGGGAAAGGCAATTGTGTAAGCAAGGGAAAAGTGTAAAGTAGTATTGGTAATGTATGTTAACAAAGCAAGAATATGAGATCTGGGAGGATGGCGGTTAGATTCATGTAGATTGTATAGAGTTATAGCTGTAGGTAGAGTACCTTTTATGAAGTAGATGACTGAATATGGGCGGAATATGGTATGAACTACAAAGCTATTGTTTTCATGAGAGAGGGAAAAAGAAAAGAAAGGTAATAGCTTCAAGAGTGGATAACAGACAGAAAACAGAACAAAGGTATTAGAAATTAAGAGTTAGACACTTTGTGGATCAAAGAACAGGAGGTGGGGGGTGGAATATAGGAGAGACAGTAGATGATAGTGGATATCAAGATGCAGGGGAAGGGGGATAGTGTAGGTAGCCTAAATCAGTTCACACAGAAATGAGGCAGTGGAGGATGGGAAAACCCAGCAAATGTGAGGTGTTCCCTGTAGTACCTATTGTGTACTTGAATTAAAATAAAATAAGTGGAAAATGAGGGACAAGAGGGAAAGAGAAAACCGAGAAAAAAAAACTAATTATAATAAAGAAAAAAAGCAAGACAAGAAGAAAGGAAGAAAGAAAAAGAGGATAGGCAAATGGTGGGGAACAGATAGGGGGAAGAGAGATACAGGTATACACGTGTCACAATTGCAACACTATCTAAAACAACAACCAAAAAACCCCCTAAATAACTGTATAAAAAAAAAAAGGACTTTGGGGGACACACTAGGAGAAAAGACTAGGGGATAATGCAATATTAGCAATCAGGGCGTCAAAAAGAGTAAAAAATAAGATAAAGTGAAAATAAAAACAAAACAATATGAACCAATAAAGATAAAATGCAAACGTTAAGGTCCAGGGCACTCATGGACGCCAGGTAGACCCCAGGGCGTGATGGATTCAGGGGTGGAAAGTCTGAGACACTGAAGACTCAAGAGGTGTGAGTCTGGGGTGTGGACCGCCAGAGTCCAGGGGACCCAGACCTGGCAACCTCAAATCTGGTCCACAGAAAGCTTAGGAGCCCCGCAGTGCAACACAGCCCTCAGGGATCCCCGTAGCTGGGTGCCAGCCCCGTGGGGGAAGCCAGATCCACGAATTCTATATTGAACGTCTGTTCCCTGAAATTCACCTACTCCTCAGGGTTTTGGCCTTTGTACAGCTCCCTCCCTGTGCTCCCACAAAACGGCCACTTGAGGGCGCCTCTACACCACGGCCAGTTCAGTGACCCAGATCCCAAGCCCCGCCGGGTGGGGTGGGCTTCAGCTGGAAACTCTGAAAACAGACTCTAAGATCCGAAATCCCAAACTTCGCAAAATATTCCCCAATCAGCTTCCAGACGTGTCCTCCTCCCTCACTGCACCCTACAACAGTCTCCCAATTGTGTCTCCTTATTGCCCAAAATCCAATTCCGTTGCAGATCGGCAGCCGGACCTATGGGGATGGGGCTCCAGGCGGAAGCGCTATCCCCCCTGTCCGGCGACCAAAACGTCCCCCGCTTCACAGCAAAGCACCGTCTGTCTCCCCAAATCGATCTGCAAAGGAGTCTTGTCCCAACAATTCCTCACCAGCCAGCCCAGTATCCGCGAATTCCTCAGCACCGCAAAGCCTCCAGAAAAAGGAAAAAAAAAACAAAAACCCTGGCCGCCGCGGCTCCGGAGCTGTAGGAGCGCCCGCTACCGCGGCTCCGCCCACCCAAGGAGGGAACTTTCCGCGCCCAGCTGGGACCTCCGTTTATATATTATAGACGTATCCTCTCTGTTACCTTCCCACCGAATTGACGTCCAGACACCTTCCAACCAGCAAAAATCCCCGAAACAGCGCGGTCCCAAAGAGCCTTCAACGCTGCCCAGCCGCCCCCTGCAGAGACATTACCAGGCAAGCTCACGCAGCCACCATCTTCCACATTGGCCTTTTAATTCACACTATATTCCTCAATATATCCAGTTTACTGTCTCATTATATGTACTCTACTTTTCTGACTGTTAGAACTCCACATATCTTACATGAGTCTAATATCCACTCTCCTAGATCTCTTATGGTTCCTTTTAATATTTACTATCAATACTACTATTATTCCTTTTCTTTTATTACTCATTTTGCTTTCTCTGGCCCTAATATTTTCCTTCAAGTGAAGTTAGCCAATAACAAGGAAATAGAATAAGAAGAAAAAAGTGACAAAGAGAAGAACTGATACATGCATGCAAAAAAACTAATTAAACCCCAATCTAGACAAAGAAGCTAAACAACTGATTAAAACTGTCAAGATAAAATGATGACCAGACAGCAACAAAAAGCTACAAACCAAAGCAATAATCAGGAAAACATCGCCCAATCCAATGAACAAACTAAAAACCAGGAAGAGGAGCAGAACATCAAACAAGTAATTAAAACTCTCAAAACATATATTAAGGACAAATTCCAACAAGTGAAGGAAGAGATTAAGAATATGAAGAAACACTTGGAGAGAACGCAGAAGTTATTCCAATCATACCCAAAAAGATAATGGATATCATGGTGATGAACAACACAATTCAAGAAATAAAAAATACACTCTCAGCAAATAATAGCAGACTCAAAGAGGCAGAGGAGAGAATTAGAGATGAGGAAGACAGTGCATCTGAAATCAAACAAATAGTAGAGCTGATCGATAAAAAGATAGAAAAAATCCAACAGGGATTTAGGGACCAGAATGACAATGCAAAATGTGCAATCTATGCGTTATAGGCATCCCAGAAGAAGAGAAGGAAAAGGGGACAAAAGGGGTGTTGGAGGAAAGCTGAAAACTTCCCAAGCCTATTGAGGGAGATGGATGTACATGCTCAGGAAGCACAACAGACCCCAAAGGGCGTAAATCCCAACAGGCCTACCCCAAGACATATACTTGTCAAATTATCCAATGATCAAGAAAAGAGAAAATTCTAAAAGCAGCAAGAGAAAAGAGAACCTTCACATGCAAAGGAGTCTCCATAAGATAAAGTGCTGATTTATTATCTGAAACCATGGCAGCAAGAGAGCAGTGGTATGTAATTGGGAAGATACTAAAAGAAAAAAAATTCCAATCAAGAATACTCTATCCAGAAATTTAGCATTCAAAAATGATGGAGAGTTCAAAATATTCACAGATAAACAGAAGCTAAGACTATGCCAACAAGAATCTTGCCCTTCAAGTAATACTAAAGGGATTTCTGCAGGAAGAAAGAAAAAAACAAGAGGGAAAAAAGCAAGAGTTGGAGGACAGTGTAAGAGCAACTAAAAAGTCAAAAGCGGAAAAGAAAATCAAACAAAATGCAACAAACACAAATCCAAGGAAAATAAGGTTAATATAAGTAATTCCCTGAAAGTAATAACACTGAATGTCAATGTATTAAACTCACCTATCAACAGACACAGACAGGAAGATTGGATAAGGAAATATGACCTATCTATATGCTGTCTACAAGAAACACATTTTAGACCCAGGGATTCAAAGAGGTTGAAATTGAATGGCTGGAAAACAATCTTACAAACAAACAATAACCAAAAAAGGGCAGGAGTAGCTATATTAACACTGACAAAACAGACTATAAAAAATGCAAAACAATTGTGAGAGACAAAGATGGACACTACATTAGTGAAAGAGATAATCTTTCAAGAAGAAAGAACAATCATAAACATTTATGCTCCTAACAAGGGTGCCTCCAAATACATGAGGCAAACACTGGAAAAACTAAGTGAAGGAATCGATGCCTCCACAATTATAGTGGGGTCTTTAATACACTACTATCAACTTTGGACAGAACATCAAAGTCAATTAATAAAGAAACAAAGACTTTGAACAATATATTAGAGGAGATGGAACCTAATAGATATATACAGAATATTACACCCAAATACATTAGGATATACACTCTTCTCAAGTGCACATGGATCATTCTCCAAGATAGACTACATGCCAAGCCACAAAGAAAGTCTCAATGAATTCAGACCAGACATTGTATGTCCTCCCATGGCCCATTGGGTGGACTGTGAGAGAGTGTGGGCTATGATGTGGACCATTGACCATGAGGTGCAGCGGTGCTCAGAGATATATCCACCAAATGCAATGAATGTCTCATGATGATGGAGGAGATTGTTGTTATGGGGGGAGGAGTGGGGTAAGGGGGATGGAGGGTATATGGGGGCCTCATTTTTTAAAAATGTAACATTAAAAAAATAAATAAAGACAAAAAAAAAGTTTGAAATCATACAAAATAATTTCTCTGACCACAGTGGAAAGAAGCTGGAAATCTTCAGGTACCAGAGACCCAGATTTGGCTCCAAGATTTGGAAGTTAAACAACACACTCTTAGAAAAACAGTGGTTCAAGGGGGAAATCTCAAAAGAAATGAATAACTACCTTGAAACTAGTCAAAATGATTATGCAACATATCCAAACTAGTGGGCTACAGAAAAGGCAGTACTGAGAGAGGAATTTATAGCTGTAAATTCATACATCAAAAAAGAAGAAAGAGCTAAAGTTGAAGAACTAACTGCACACTTGGAGAAATTACTAAAAAACAACAACAAAGGAACCCCAAAGTAAGAAGAAAGAAAGAAAGAACAAAGATCAGAGCAGAACTAAATGAAATAGAAAATAAAAAAGCACTTGAAAAAATAAACAAAACCAAGAGCTGATTCTTTGAAAATATCAATAAAATTGACAAGCCCTTAGCTAGACTAACAAAGAAAAAGAGAGAGAAGATGCAATTATCACCACTGACCTCACAGAAATAAAGACTATCATAAGAGAATACTCTGAAAAACTATATTCCAACAAGAAGGATAATTTAGAGGAAATGGACAAATTCCTAGAATCACATAAGCAGCCTACATTGAGAAAAGAGGAAATTGCCTATCTCAACAAACCAATCACAGGTAGAGATAGAATTGATCATTAAGACCCTCCCAATTAAGAAGAGTCCTGGGCAAGATGGTTTCACTGGTGAATTCTACAAAACATTCTGGAAAGAACTAACACCAATCTTGTTGAAACTCTTCCAAAAAATCGAAACAGAAGGAACATTGTGTAACTCATTCTCTGATGCCAACATTACTCTAGTGCCAAAACCAAACAAAGACACCACAAGAAAGGAAAATTACAGACCAATCTCTCTAATGAACTTAGATGTGAAAATCCTCAACAAAATACTTGCTAACTGTATTCAACAACATATTAAACGAATTATACACCATGACCAAGTGGGATTCATTCCTGGTATGCAAGGTTGGTTCAACATAAGATAATCAATTAAGGTAATACACCATATAAACAGATTGAAGGAAAAAAATCACATGATCATATTTAAAGATGCAGAAAAAGCATTTGACAAAACATGGCATTTTTTCTTGATAAAAATACTGCAAAAGATCAGAGTAGAAAGAAACTTTCTGGATATGATAAAGATTATACATGAAATCCCCACAGCCAGCATCATTAACAATGGTGAAATCCTAAAATCTTTCCCTCTGAGATTAGGAACAAGACAAGGATGCCCATTATCACCCCTTCTACTGAACATAGTCTTAGAAGTGCTTGCTCCAGCACTGAGGCAAGAACCAGACATAAAAGGCATCCAAATTGGGAAAGACATCAAAATTTCACTACTTGCAGATGATATGATCCTATACATAGAAAACCCTGAGAAGTCTACTACAAAGCTTCTAGAACTTATAAATGAGTTCAGTAAAGTCGTAAGTTACCAGATCAATGTGTAAAAAACGGTAGCATTTCTGTCCACCAATAATGAGCAATCTGAGGAGGAAATCAGGAATGAAATACCATTCACAATAGTAAATTAAAAACATCAAATATCTTGGAATAAATTTAACTGAAGATGTAAAAGACTTATAGCAGAAAACTACACAACATTGTTCAAGGAAATAAAAGAAGACCTAAATAAATGGAAGAATATTCCATGTTCATGGATAGGAAGACTAAATATTATTAAGATGTCTGTCCTACCAAAACTAATCTACAGATTCAATGCATCCCAATAAAAATCAACACAGCATTTTTAAATGAACTAGAGAAACTAACTATAAAATTTATTTGGAAAGGAAAGAGACCTTGAATAGTAAAAGACATATTGAAAAAGAAAAATGAAATTGGAGGAATCACACTACTTGACTTCAAAACATACTACAAAACTATGTTGCGAAAACGGCATGGTATTGTCACAAGGATAGACACAATGACCCATGGAACCGAATTGAAAGTTCTGATATAGATCTTCATATATAGAGCCATATGGTATTTGACAAGGCCACCAAACTCTCTCAAGTGGGAGAGAATGGCCTCTTCAACAAATGGTGCCTGGAAAACTGGATATCCATATGTAAAGGAATGAAAGAGGATTACTACCTCATACCTTATACAAAAATCAACTCAAGATGGATCAAAGATCTAAACATAAAAGCCAAGATCATTAAGACCTTGCAAAGCAATGTAGGGAAGCATCTACCGGACTCTGTAATAATAAACGGCTTCATGAACTTCACACCAAAAGTACAAGCAGCAAAAGAACAAATAGATAAATGGAACTTCCTCATAATTAAGGCTTTCTGCACTTTAAAGGAGTTTGTCAAAAAATGAAAAGGGAGCTTACTCAATGGGAGAAAATATTTTAGTAACCATATATCTGATAGGAGACTTATATCTTGCATATATAAAGCACTCCTTTATCTCAAAAATAAAAAGACAATCAGCCCATTTAAAAAATGGGAAAAAGATCTGAACAGACACCTTTCCCAAGAAGATATACAAATTGCTAAAAACCACTTAAAATGCTCAAAATCACCATTTATTAGGGAAATGCAACTCAAAACAACAGTGAGATACCATCTTACTCCCATAAGACTGGCAGCAATAAAGAAATCAGGCAACTACAATTGTTGGAGAGCGTGTGGAGGAATGGGAACACTCATCTACAGCTTGTGGGAATGCAGGAGGATCCAGCCATTCTGGAGGACAGTTTGGCATTTTCTCAAAAAACTGGCTATAGTTTTGCCATATGACCCAGAAATTCCACTGCTGAGTATATACCCAGGAGAACTGAAAACAAGGACACAAACCGATATATGCACACCAATGTTCATAGCAGCATTATACACTATTGCCAAAAGTTGGAATCAACCCAAATGTCCATCAACAGATGAATGGATAAATAAAATGTGGTATATACATACAATTGAATGTTACTTGGCTTGAAGAACGAATACACTGCAAACACATGTGATAACATGGATGAATCTTGAGAACTTTATGTTGAATGAAGCAACCCAGGCATTAAAGGACAAATACTACGTGACCTCTCTGATATGAAATAATCATATTTTTGAGCTAGAGACTGGATGATAAACTTAAAGGAAGTTGAAGGGTAGTGGAAGGTTATGAACTGACACCTACATGGGTGAAATCTATGATACGCTGGAGGTAAATACTTGTACAGGGAAGGGATAAAATGGGGGCATAGGGATATCTTTGGGTGGTGCTTTGTTGGCTTGAGGTGGGCTTGAGATGGGCGGATGGATCAGATGGCCCAAGAAAATTGGGGGGAGGGTGGGGGAAACATTTGAACATAGGAAATTGTCAGGTATGTGGTTGAAATGATAATGTTGAGAAAATTCTTTAAATATAATATGGAACCCTACCTGTTTAAGATGCTTAAGGGGTCCTCTGACAGAGGGCAAGCTTCTAGAGAGTGTGTGAATGCTCATTTTGTCATAGTGGGCTTCATCATTGTGTGGAGATCCATAGAATGAGAGGGAACATATACCCACATCCTGGGAAGGACTGATGTTCTCAAACAGAGGGAATTGTATTTTTTGAGAGAATTGGTGGCTCCCAATGGGTTAGGGCAGTCAAGTATGTCAAGCTCTCAACATTGTTCCAAGTACCTCTGAATATGGTCCTTCAAGTAATGAAGACTGATTGTCATGGTGGGCCCTGGGGGTGGGGGAAAGAGGTGTTGAATACATGGAATCCATGTAACTCTGGGGCAATGGAAGTGTTCCACAAGATCATGCAGTGATGGATATAGGACATGTTAAATTACACCAAAAAATGTATAAAAGTCTATAGGCTAAAATGTAAACCATAATGTAAAACATAAGATAACTATAAATTTAGAAAATTGTATAGTGAAAAATATAAACCATAATGTAAACTCAAATGGAACCATGTTTGAAAGCTAATGTTTCAATATCTGTATATCAGCTGCAGTAAATATAATATGAACATATAAGATGATCATTGCTGGGGAAGGGTCAAAGTGTTTGATGTTGGATATGTGGGAGTACCATATATTGTATATGTGAATTACTCTGATCTAAAACTCATGTGAAGACAAAGCTAATTAGAAAATAAAAAAGAAATGATGTAGATACTGAGGAAGAAATGGAAGAAATTGTTTTGCCACTGTATATACAGAGCAATACCTATAGCAATGAGGAAAGAAAAAATGTCAAAATCAAAGCTTTTTCATTTTTTCATTTTTGATACCCCAATTTATTTTTCTTTTATTTGTTTTCTAAATTATTATGTATTCTATATCTAACATTTAAGCCCATCACTACATTACATTTTACTATTAATGGAACCTTGCAATAGACTTTCTTTATAAAGTTTTGGACTACAGAGAGGCTCAACTATGGCAGGGAGGAACACTATTTTGAGGTGTTATTGATGGTTGGGAGGGAGCTCTCCAGGACATGTATACAGGGTACATGAAAATATTTGAATATTTTCATAGTGGTTTCAGTTAAAAATGACAACTGAGAGAGTGCTGAGTTCCTAGCTAGGGGCGCTCTATCACATTCCCCAATGGAAGAGCAACAATCTCCCAAGTGCAATGGCAAAGACCAATAAAGATGGATGGTCCAACAATGTGCTGTTGGTACTAATGGCTCCAATTATGAGCCTGTGTGCCTGAAATATGAACTAGGCCTAGAGCTTCAGGGTGCCCAAGAGTTACCTCCTGAAAGCCTCCATATTGCTCTAATGTGGCCACTCTCTAAGCCAAACTCAGCATGTAAATTCATTACCTTCCCCCCAGAGTGTAACATGACTCCCGGGGATGTGCGTCATTGGTACAGAGGGATTACTACCAAGCACCAGCTGACCATGTAAGTAGAAAAAGACCTTGAATGAAATGGTCAACTCAGACCAACAGAATATCTCAGCCTACATGTAACATCAGGTGTTAAAACCTGCTTTTTGATCTTGGATAAAATGGGGAAATGGAAAGGACAAATGAATTTATATGGATATGAGTCTCTAAAAAAGAATCAGTTGTCCTGGGTGGTGCTACAGGGACAGTTACCAGACATTTTATGTCCTCCCATGGCCCACTGGGTGGACTAGTGGGAGAGTGTGGGCTATGATGTGGACCATTGACCATGAGGTGCAGCGGTGCTCAGAGATATATCCACCAAATGCAATGAATGTCTCATGATGATGGAGGAGATTGTTGTTATGGGGGGAGGAGTGGGGTGAGAGGGATGGGGGGTATATGGGGGCCTCATATTTTTTGAATGTAATATTAAAAAAATAAAGACAAAAAGAACCCAAATAACAAAGGAAAAAAAAAAGAGTCAGCAGTCATCAGAGGGGTAATTCTTTTTTTTTTTCTTTTTTTTTCTTTTATTGATTTTGTAGAAATATTACATTAAAAAAAATATGAGGTCCCATTCAACCCCACCACCCCCATCCCACCACTCCCCCCCCAGCAACACTCACTCCCATCATCATGACACATCCATTGCATTTGGTAAGTACATCTCTGGGCATCTCTGCACCTCATGGTCAATGGTCCACATCATGGCCCATACTCTCCCATATTCCATCCAGTGGGCCCTGGGAGGATTTACAATGTCCGGTGATTGCCCCTGCAGCACCATCCAGGGCAACTCTAAGTCCCAAAGGCGCCTCCACATCTCATCTCTTCCTGCCATTCCCCATACCCATCAGCCACCATGTCCACTTTTCCTACTCCAATGCCACCTTTTCTCTGTGAACCTTGGATTGGTTGCATCCGTTGCACCTCTATGTCAAGAGGAGGCTCAGATTCCACATGGATACTGGATGCAATCCTCCTGCTTTCAGTTGTAGGCACTCCAGGCTCCATGGTGTGGTGGTTGTCCTTCTTCAACTCCATCTTAGCTGAATGAGGTGAGTCCAATAAATCAGATTGTAGGTGCTGGAGTCTGTTGAGGCTCAGGGCCTGGCTATCACATTGTCAGTCCAGAGATTCAGATCCCCTAAATATATCTTAAACCCCAACACCAACTACAATTCCAGTAAAGTAGCATGAAAGTCTTATGTTTTTTTTTCTTCAATTTTTTTATTGATTCTGTAAAAATATTACATTAAAAAAATATATATGAGGACCCATTCAACCCCACCACCCCCACCCCACCACTCCCCCCCCAGCAACACTCATTTCCATCATCATGACACATCCATTGCATTTGGTAAGTACATCTCTGGGCAACTCTGCACCTCATGGTCAATGGTCCACATCATGGCCCATACTCTCCCCCATTCCATCCAGTGGGCCCTGTGAGGATTTACAATGTCTGATGATTGCCCCTGAAGCACCATCCAGGGCAGCTCCAAGTCCCAAACACGCCTCCACATCTCGTCTCTTCCTGCCATTCCCATACCCATTAGCCACCATGTCCACTTTTCCCACTCCAATGCCACCTTTTCTCTGTGGACATTGGATTGGTTGTGTCCATTGCACCTCTATGTCAAGAGGAGGCTCAGATTCCACATGGATACTGGATGCAATCCTCCCGCTTTCAGTTGTAGGCACTCTAGGGTCCATGGTGTGGTGGTTGTCCTTCTTCAACTCCATCTTAGCTGAATGAGGTGAGTCCAATAAATCAGATTGTAGGTGCTGGGTCTGTTGAGGCTCAGGGCCTGGCTATCACATTGTCAGTCCAGAGATTCAGATCCCCAAATATATCCTAAACCAACACCAACTACAACTCCAGCACAGTAGCATGAAAATCTTATGAAGAGAGATCCCATCTGAGTCCAGATTCATCACGCATAAACACCAGCTCCAAAGAAGGACCATCTGACATGGCAGTTAACCCCATCTGCCATGACCATAGCACCCATGGATCTCTTTAGCCCTCAAAGGAACCAATACCCGGGGGTTGTATCTACTTTATCTGTCTCTTAGACTCCGCTCAGTTGTGCATAAGGGCAATCCTTCTGACAGCCTCCAGACTCTTTTTTAGAGACTCATAGCCATATAAACTCATTTCTCCTTTCCATTTCCCCCTTACATTAGGTCAAACAGCATTTTAAAGTCATGTTATTTTATGTAGACAGGGATATTCTGCTGATCCACATTGAACTTCCATTCCAGGTCATTTTCCAGTTACATCATCAATTGGTAGTTGATAGTGATCCCTCGGTGCCAGGGAGGCTCATCCCTGGGTGTCATATCCCACGCTGGGGGGAAGGCATTGCATTTACATGCTGAGTTTGGCGAGTTTGGCTTCGAGACTGGCCACATTTGAGTAACATGAAGGCTGTCAGGAGGAAATTCCCAGGCACAATGCTGCTCTAGGCCTTGTTCTTATTTCAGGCATATCAGCTAACAAGCATAGTCATTAGCATCAGGGGCTCACTGTTGGACCCTCATTCCTTCCCGGTCCTTGCCGCTGCACCTGGGAGACTGTCGCTGCTCCCCTAGGGACCACGACAGAGCACCACCGGCCAGGAACCCAGTACCCCTCCAGCTGTAGTTTTTAATTGTTGCCACTATTAGTATATCCAAACATTACCATGCACCCTGGACATATGTCCTGTATAGCTCCCTGTCAGCCATATATCACCTGTCAATAGTATCCTATACCAGTATTCCTCCATTGCCATTGTTGAACCACTCTGTCATCCAGAACTTCCTGAAAATTGAAGCCCAATATAATGTCAGGATCCCTTACTAGCAAAATGGCATATAGCAATGGGTTTAAAGGTTAGATATAGAATACGTGTTGACTTGGAAAAAATTCTACATCCTATCTTTTTCTTTTTTTTTTCCCCCCTAATTATTGAACTTCTCTTAACAAGAGCCCTAGACCGCAGCAATTCATATATATAATATACAGCACTCCCACACATCCATCACAAAACCTTTTCCCTTCCACAGTGATACTCTTACACCCTATTCACATCATATTTACTTAAAGTGATGTACAGAGTCTGAGACAATAGCTTTCAAACAAGGTGACATCTGTGCTTACATTGTGGTGCATACTTTAGGATACACAGTTTTCTAATTTTTTAGTTATCCTATGTTTTACATTATGGTTTACATTATCAGTCTGTCGTCTCCTATATGTTATGGTGTAATATTACATGTTTTATATCCATCCTTGTGTACTCTCGTGAAACTCCTCTCTTACCCGCCATTTACCTTGGTTCCACACATTTAACATCCATTTTCCCATCCACCTTGGTGCCCATGGTGACAGCCAACCTCCGTTTCCCGAGGAGCCACTTCCAGAGATAGTTGGAATAGTGTTCAGGGCCTAACTTGCTCAACTGCCCCAATGCCCTGGGAGCCACCCTTTCTCTCGAGAGATACAGTTCCCTCTATTTGATGGCATTAGTCCTCCCCAGGATGTGGGTCCACCCCCACTCTCACTACTTGGGTCTCTACCCAATGGTGCCACCCACTCTGGCAAAATGAGCATTCAGACATTCCTCAGGAGCCCATCCTGCATCAGACCCTCCCCTCCGAGCATTCTAAACAGGTAACCCTCTTAATTATATTTTGATATGATTTTCTCGGCATTTTACTCTCCACCAACACCTGACACTCTCCTATGTTCATATGCTACCCCTCCCTCCCCTCACTTTTGGGCAATATTACCCATCCGCCCATCCCCAGCCACCTTCAAACCCGCAAAGCCCCTCCCAAAGGCAACCCCTTGCCCCCATTTTATCTCTTCTTTGTGTTCATACTTACCACCAGCTCTCATAAATTCCACCCCTGCAGACGTCGGCTCACTTCCTTCCTCCACCCCCCGATTTCCTGTAAGCCTATCGTTCAGTCTCTTGCTCTCTGAGGCAGCTTGCTTATTTCATATCATTGAGGTCATGTAGTATTTGTCCTTCAATGCCTGGGTTGCTTCACTCAACATAAGGTTCTCAAGATTCATCCATGTTATCACGTGTGTTTGTAGTGTATTTGTTCTTCATGAAAGTCTTATGAAAAGAAATCCCATCTGAGTCCAGTTTCATCACGCAGAAACACCAGCTCCAAAGAAGGGCCATCTAACGTGGCAGTGAACCCCATCTGCCATGACCATAGAACCCGTGGGTCTCTTTATCCCTCAAAAGAACCAATACCTGGGGTTGTATCTACTTTATCTGTCTCTTAGACTCTGCTCAGTTGTGCATAAGGGCAATCCTTCTGACAGCCTCCAGACTCTTTTTTAGAGACTTGTAGCCATATAAACTCATTTCTTCTTTCTATTTCCCCCTTACATTAGGTCAAACAGCATTTTAAAGTCATGTTATTATATGTAGACAGGGATATTCTGCTGATCCGCATTGAACCTTCAATTCAAGGTCATTTTCCAGTTACATCATCAGTTGGTACTTGACAGTGATCCCTCAGTGCCAGGGAGGCTCATCCCTGGGTGTCATGTCCCACGCTGGGGGGAAGGCATTGCATTTACATGCTGAGTTTGGCTTTGAGAGTGGCAGAGGGGTAATTCTTATGCATGCTTCATTAGGGTACCAGAGACAACCAAAGTAGATAGAACCCAGGTACTGGTTCTCTTGAGGGCTATGGAGACCCACAGGTTCTATGACCTTGGCAGTTGGCTCTGGAGTTCAGGGCCGTGTCAGTTGGCCCTACTTTGGAGTTTGTGTTCCTGAGTGTGATGGAGTTGGACTCAGATGTACATATGCCTTTGTACATATGTCTCCTCTGTTACTTTTACTGGACCTGTGGTTGGTGTTTGGGTTGATGTATAATCAGGAGACCTGAATCTCTGAACTGTCCATGTGACAGCCAGTCCCTGAGCCACAGCAGACTTGCAACTCCTACCCTCTGGTTTATTGGACTTACCCTGGACAGATAACAGTGAAATGAAGAAGATCAACCACCACACCAGGGAGTCAAGAGTGCCTACAACTGCAAGCAGGAGAATTGCATCCATCATCCATGTGGAATCTAAGTCCCCTCTTGCTGTAGGTGGGGAGTGAACTTAAACTTCCCAGGTTCCACAGGATGGAGGAATACAGTATAGATTATAGTGGGCTTACTGGTGTTCTGTTGGGGAAATATTGTGATTAGTAAGGGAAGAAATTGAATATTGATGGGGAGAAAGTTCCCACAGTAGCTGCTGATGTTAGGGAGAGGGAAGAAGAGATATGATGTGGGCATATTTTCAGGATTTGGAGTTGTCCTGGGTGGTGCTGCAGGGACAGATGCTGGACATTGTGTGTTCTGCCGTGGCCCACTGGGTGGAATGGGGGAGAGTGTAGACTACAATGTAGACCACATTCCATGTGGTGCAGCAGTGTTCCAAAATGTATTCATCAGGTGCAGTGAATGTGCCATGATGATGGAAGCAGTTGTTGATGTGGGAGGTGTGGGGTAGTGGGGGTGGGGCATATGGGGACCTCATATTTTTTGAATGTAACATTTAAAAAAAATAAAGAAGATGAAGAAAAAATAAAAGAACACACCAGACATTCCCAGTTGTGATTACACAGCAGATGTCAGACAAACATGCCCAAATAGACTAGATATGAGCTGAAGTCAGAAATGTGGGCAGGGGACAGTGACCCTTCCTGTCCCTCTCCACTGGTTCACACATCCAGGTGGAGTTAACACAAAGGCCACAGCAGCAGAAGGCTGTGGCAATTGGGATGAATACCTGGAGAAAAGAGCAAAGAGTAAGGTTTTGATGGAGGTGAGGCAGAAGATGTGGGAGACTGTGTGACATAGCCCCACCCACCAGACTTTGTGTGGAGAGAAGAATCTGGGGAGGAACAAAGAAGACCAAATTCACACCCATCCAGTTTGCTTGAGAGAAGCACTTGGAGGGCAAAGAGACAAACTTGGGCCCTGTGAACCCAGCCAGCTGCTCACCCTGTGCACTGAGCCTTCTCCTGGATCCCACATCCTGAGACACAAAAATTAAATGTCTTTCAGGTCCAGGAACAGGAAAGGTCTTCCACATTTTGGTCCCCAAACATCGCCTTCACCTTGGTTCTCTTCTCATCCCCATTTTCTCAATTAGGAAAGAGGTTATGATGATGAATCACTTGTGCAGACTCCTTCAAATAGCAAGCCTTAGACCCAAGGCCAGGTATGTCTGAGTCCACGACCTGTGTTCTTAATATTCAAGTAGTTTTGTGTCCCCAAAACAATAACTCTGAGAGTCCCAAGTCCAAGAGTGGGAAATCAGAATCGTGCAATTGAGCTTGTGCTTCAGGCAGGACATTGAGTGTAAATCCAGGCCATTTGTGGGAATGGGAACTATGGGGGAGCTTTCCCATTAGAATTGAGCTTCTGGGTTGCACTGTTTATACCTTGAGAAAAGAGCTGCCTTTAAAGTAAGAATGACACAGGGAAAAGTAGAATTAAGAGATGGAGACAGATTCCCGATATCATTGCTTGAATTCTGGATCCAGCCGTGCCATAAGATAGTTCTTCCTGGACTTTTCAGTCAATGTATTTAGTTTCTTTGCATTGACCTCACCAATGAAAGAGATTAGGGTCTTGGTCAGAGTCGTCCACTACCACTGCCCATAGCACTGCCCTGCCTCCAGCATAAAAATTTCTATTCATTCCAGAAAAATTTCCATCAACCTCTCCTCCAGGAAGTCATCCATTTTACCCAACAGAAGCCTGGCTCTTCCTCTGTGATGCCCCAGTCCGAATCTCTCTCTGTCCCCATTCTTGACCACACAGGATTGAGGGTCTCTCTATTTATATCCATCTCCCCAACACTGCAGGTTCTTCCAGAACAGGGTTTTGGGTTGAGGCCTCTTGGGGCCACAATGTTCCAGTGGGTCCACTGCAGGGATGATGGTGAGATGAGGGTTGGTGAAATAGAAAGATGGCTGAGAGAGAAAAAGGGGAAGTGGGACCCTCACAGAGGCCCTCAAAGCTTGAGAGAAAGGTGCTTAATATTGAGACCTCTACAGTGCCCATCACTACAAGCTCTGCGTGGGTACCTGAGGTGTTGGTGACACACTGGATGAAGTCCGGGTGGCACAGAGTGATGACGGGAATGAGGGGCCCAAACCACCTCAAGAGACATCGGGGGTAGTTGGCCACCAGCTGAGCCAGTGTGATTAAGCCTTGATCTGTCAGGTTGACCTGCAAAGAAAGGGATGTGGTCACCTCTTAGGTGCAGCCACCTGCAGGTTCCTGTCCTCCCACACACACTGGTCCTGCCTTTGCAGGTGGTGCAGCCTCTTCAGCAAACATGATGTAGGGGTTATGCAGTGATGGAGGGAATCAAATTTCCCTGGGCAGAAGATCCTGTATTCTTTAGGTCCCAAGGGCATGACCCAGGGCAGATGGAAAAGATAACTTCTCTGCCCACTGAGAGGCAGAATTTGGGTGAAGAAGAAATCTGTTCTCATCCTGGGACTGGTGCAGTGGGGGTAGGCCATAGAGCAGAGTGTGGGATAGGGGTATGAGAAGGGCTTGTTGTGTGATCTCATGGAAGAGGTCCTCTAGGGAGAATATGTATGGATGTCCCTGTGGGGTTCCTCCCCCAGAAAAGGTCCACAGATGGAAGCCTGCTTTCCCCTAGGACAGTTGTGAAATCTATCAGAACAGCGTTCCCACCTGGAGCACCACCTGCACACCAGGCTGTGTACACAGTACTCAGTGCATCTTCTCCCTGAACCTACAGACAAGCCCCAAAAGGGGCCATTCACAAATAAAGAAACTGAGGCCACATCTCCCGAGGGGTGGGATGGGGAACGGTCTTAGTGAACCATCCCCCTGGTCTTGTGGGATACCCCATTGTACCTGGTGTGCAGGCTGCTCTTAACAGGTGGGCATAAGTCTCCTCTGTGTTGCCTGTTACCTGCTCCCCAAGGATATTGGGGCAAGGATTCTATGTGCTAGGTGGAACTGGTCCAGAGAGGGAGAGTGTCTAGGTTAAGGTCACATAGGAAAAGGGACAGGAGGAGGGGAAGGGCTGTTAAGACCAGCTTCCAATGGTCAAGGTGGGAGGCTGAGTAATCTTATGGCATTCTTGTGGCCTCTGGGAATTCTGAAGTCTAGAACCTCAGGAAACCTTAAGGAAGAACTTAGGCTCCTTACTTCTGTACTGAACTTGGAAAGGGCTTCCCAAGCAGTAGTTCTCCTTTGGACATTGGGGGAATTGGTCAACTGTGCACATTCTAGAATTGGTCTGGGGGAAGGGAGCAGCCCAGTTTCTCCCTTTGGCATTGGCCAACCCATGGAGGTGATGGTTAGCTCAACCTCTAGGGTATCAGCATTTGTTGAGCACCTACTGTATGCCAGCTCCTTGGCTGAGCACTGTGGATAGAGGACCTGCCCTTTCTAGTCTAATGGAAGAGATAGATGATTAACTACCAACTAGATAATTAACTATTTAACTACAAGAGGGAGCAGGGCCAAGTCAGAGGAGGTCAAGGCTGGGGATTTAAGGATTGCCTCTGAACAGGGAAGTGGCCAAATTTTATCCAGGTTGGGTAACGGGACTCACTGGTAATTCTAGAGGGACGGCAAGATGAGAAGAGGAAGGTGCCCAAATGGGGTGGGTGGGGAGACACCACTTCTAGCCCAGCTGTGCCCCCATGACCCAGAGAACTTTAGACTCTGCCCTGAGGTGCATTGAGAACAGCCCCTGGGCTGTACCCTGGGGAAGGCTCCATGTTTAGGGGGAGCTTTGGGGTAGGGCAGATCATGGGCTCCATGCATCCTGCCCTGGGGGCCCCTAGGGAAGACAGGGTGCACTAATGTGGTGAAGATGGCAGGAAAGTGACCCCAAGCAGGCTGGGGGTAAGAACGAAGAGAACGACCTTGGGGCATGGGGTGCATAGAGGAGGAGAGTGATGGACCTGCAGGGTGGGTGAGGAAAGAGGGGCTCCCCTTGGGCTCTTTCACTTTTCTGGTGTCCCAGACCATGTGCAGCCTCCCCATCTCCCAGAGCCCAGAGCCCCAATATTGACCCCTTGGGAAGCCCAGTCCTGGTTGTGGTCCCTACTCACCAGACCCAGGTGGCCCCAGAGCAGTTGCACCTCAGGGGTTCTGGGAAACATCGGAGGCGACGGCACTTTTCATAGAAGGAGTAGGACCAGGCCAGGGCACGGGCCAGGAGCCAGGAGGCCCCGATCAGCAGCAGGAGCAGTCACGGGGAGGGGGCTGTGGGCCCGGGTCCCAGCCAGGACAGGTTCAGGAGTTGCATCCTTCAGAGAAGCAGAGAGAGAGGGTGAGCTCTGAGGGCGAGGAGAAGGGGTGGTGAGGGTGGGTTTGGAGGGAGAGAGGGTGGTTCATAAAGCAGAGGCAGAGGAACGAGGAGGGGAGCAGCAGGACAAGGGAGGGGGTGGATGGAGAAGGGGAGAGATGGAGTGAAGGATGGAAATGGGGAGTGGGACAGGGATGGGAGATGAATGGGTGAGGGAAGGAAGTACCTGAGCCAGGGTAGGAGGCTTTGAAGTGGGTGATCAAGGGGCAGAGGGAAGCCCAGGGAAATTCAGGGGGCAGAGGTCAAGTGAGAAGAAGAGGAAGAGAAACAGAGAGACAGAGAGAGATAAGAGAAATAGATAGAGAGAGGGAGAAAGTGAGAAAATGAGAGGTGAGCGATACAGAGAAAGAGCTGGCTGGGGTCCAGAAAAGCCAGCTGAGACAGCAACGAGAGGGAGAAGAGTGGGCGGCAGTTACCCAGTAATCCCAGTGTGCTGCTCCAGCCTCCTCACCTTTTCAAGAGAGACCCAGATAAACCTCCCCCTCCCCAGACCTGTCACACCAGGCTGGCACCTTCTGTAGAAGAGGCTTGTCCAGTGCAACTGTCTCCTGCCTCCTCCTGAGATGTCTTTGTCCCTGGTCCCTGAGCTGAGTTAGACTGGGAGGGGCAGGGCTAAACCAGCCAATCCCCACTGGCTGCCTGCCTCCTCCCTGCCTGGCCTCCTGACCAAAATAAGGTGCAGGGCGAGGGGGCAGGGGGCCAAAAGCAGCTGGGGCCCTGGCTCAGTCACATAGCACAGGCAGCACCAGCCACCAGGGGTAAGAAATTAGTTGGTGTAGAGGGACCAAGGTCCCTGGGCCCCAAGTTTTTATCCTGCCCCGTGCTGTGCAGGCCAGGGTGCAGCAGGCAGAGGCAGGACTTCAGGGGTCAGGGGAGCATCACGGGCCAAGTCCTTTTCTCAAAGCACCTCCCAGCACGCGGGCCAGGAGGGAATGGCGCAAGAATTGAAGGGTGGCTTCTTCAACCCCGATTCCAGCCAGCTCAGAGGAAAGAATCTGGCCTCACTGGGGATTGCAGGGATCGGATTGTAGGGATAAAAACGCAGGTCAGGTTGGCACACCTGAAGGGCTGGGCTTAGGTTTGGGGACCTGAGAGGAGGCCGGGGGTTGGGGCAGTGGGGGTCAGCTGGGGAGGGACCATGAACGCATGTGGTCCAGGCAGCAGGGCACAGACCAGGGACCCTGAGTAGAGACCCCATTCTGCCCCTTTCTTGCTCTGAAGGTGGGCGGCACCAGCCCTCTCTGTGGCCTCCGTCTTCCCATCTGGAAATGGGGTATGGGAGGGGGCTTTAGAGGGGGCAGAGGAGGGCGCCTCAGGAAGGTGGAAAAGAACAGGAGCCTAGGAAAGAGGCAGAGAAGAAAAGGGGCTGGCAGCTAGGACTGGAGCTGCACATGTGCCAGGTACAGTACTAAAGTAGCCTACTCTGTGCAGAGTGCTGTGCATAGCATACCTACTGTGTGCTGGGCATTCTGAATAGAGCGCCTACTGTGTGCCAGGAATTCTATATAGAGGACCTAATGTGTGCCAGGCACTCTTCATAGAGCACCTACTCTGTGCTGGGCACTCAAAACACCTACTGTGTGCCGGTCCTCTGCATAGAGCATCCACTGTGTGCCAGATGCTGGGCATAGTGAACCCTTTTATTCCGGGCACACTACATAGTATACTTACAAAGTGATAGAGAACGTACCTTGAGTACCTTCTGTGTTCCAGATACTCTTCATAGAGTGCTTACTGTGTTCAGCAGTCTGCACACTGGGTCCACTAGGGGCAAAGGTTTACACATACAACACCTACTGTGTGCAAGGCACTCTATACAGAGCACCTACTGCATGGTTGGCTCCTACACAGTGTGCTTGTGTACTGAGCCCTCTATTTAAAGCACCTTCTTTGTTCCCAGCACTCTGGATAGAGTACCTATTGTGTCCTGAGATCTATACATAGCACCTACTGCATTCTGAGCAGTCTTCGAAGAACACCTACTGTGTACTGAGCAGTCTGCTTGGTATGCGTATTGTCTGTCTATTTTCTAAATGTGTACCCATGGTGTGTGGACTCTACATAGAGTAACCGTGTGTGCTAAGCATGCTTCACAGAGCACAGCTACTGTGTGCCAGGCAATCTACATAGATGATGCCCACTGTGTGCCTGGTATTTTGCCTGCCACATGAATATAGTGTGATAAGTAGTCAGCTAGAAGCATGCATATGCAGTCCCAGGTACTCTGTGTGATGTGAACCCACTGTGTGTCTGAAACGATGTCCACATCCTCCTTGCCCCCCTCCTCTCAGCTTTCTAGGTGAGCACCAAGAGTTAGGTGGGGAGATCCAGGTGGTGACACCCAGAGGAGCAGAGATGCCCTTTAACAGAAGAGGAAACTGAGGCTCAAAGAAACAAAGACTTTCACCCAAGGTCACACAGCTGGATTGGACACTGGTTGGTCAAACTCCCAATCCCAAGCCCTTTCCCTCTGGCATTCTCCCTGTTGCCATAATCCAAGGATAATTTTTTAGGGTGAAGTCTCAGACATAGCGGTGGCCCATGGGAATAAACCTTGAAACCTTCATGTCCCCGCTGGGCTCCTGCTCCCACAGCCAGGATGGAATACCCATGGAACTAGTGCAAGTCTCCTAACTCCCTTTGTTCCTGGTTAGAATTTCCCCTTGGGGTGGCTCGGGTAAGGGAGAGCTTGAAGGATGTGGCTCCCAGCAGAGCTGCTGGGCAATGTTGGGAAAAGATAGTCCTCCTAAGAGAGGTAGGATGTTGTGGAGACCCCAAAACTCCCTCTCCCACCCACACCATCCCTTCCAGCCCAGAATGGCTCCAGACTTCAGGCAGAAAGAAACTTTCCATCTTGTCCAAATTCACACAGTTGGTAATGGATGGATCAATATGTGTGTCTGGGCAACCTAATTTTCCATGGCATGTTCTTAAGCTTTAAGCTGTATC
This sequence comes from Dasypus novemcinctus, assembly GCF_030445035.2. Classification (NCBI taxonomy): domain Eukaryota; kingdom Metazoa; phylum Chordata; class Mammalia; order Cingulata; family Dasypodidae; genus Dasypus; species Dasypus novemcinctus. Next base: position 731,293 of record NW_026688150.1, read on the forward strand.
ATGCTTGCTTGTAAGGGGCATTCAGTAGCACCCACCTCACAAGATAGTAGTGAGCTACATTAATTGTGTTTTCCCATGTATCACCATATTCTCACCACCTACTTATAGTCACGTACATGGTTCATAGAAAAACATTCTTGTATTTGTACAAGAATTAGCCACAATCCTCATCCCTCTCTGGACTCACTATGTTAAAGTCCCTTGATTCATCTTTAACTTTCTATCAGTTGACATTTACATGCCTAAACTACCCCTTTCAGCTACAATCCCATTTATAAAACAATTGTGTTAGTTATACTCACTATAATGTGTTACCATCAACTCTATCCATTTCCACACTTTTACATTCTAGCTGTAATTTCATTTATTCTGCATGTTTTGGGGATTATTTGTTCTTTTTCTAGTTTGTCTATCTATGCAGTTAGGTGTTGACTTTAGCTCTTTCTTCTTTTTAACACACATCTCAGTTTATTCAAACTAGAATTTTAAAGTGTCATTGCATTTACTAGGTTCTCACCTTTAGAAAATTGTTAATAGCTTGTGACTCTAGGGTAGAGTTAACAGACAGGGTTTTAATTTTATCTATGTATTAATCTGCATAAGGCTGTTTCATTATTCATTTACAAAATTAAAAATCATTGTCAGCTGTAGGCACTCTTGGCTGATTAGTAAGGGAAGAAATTGTAATATTGATGTTGGGAAAGTAGCCACAGTAGCTGTTGATGGTAGGGAGAGGGAAGAAGAGATATGATGTGGGGGCATTTTCAGGATTTGAAGTTGTCCTGGGTGATGCTGCAGGGACAGATGCTGGACATTGTGTGTCCTGCCATGGCCCACTGGGTGGAATGGGGGAGAGTGTAAACTACAATATATACCACTGTCCAAAATGTATTCACCAGGTGCAGTGAATGTGCCACGATGATGGAAGAGGTTTTTGATGAGCGAGGAATCGCGTAGGGGGGTGAAAGGTATATGGGGACCTCATATTTTTTGAATATAAATTTTAAAAGAAAATAAAGAAGAAAAAAAATCAATGTCAATACCCCAATTTATTTTTTACTTTATTTTAGTTTTTTCTAAATTATTATGTATTCTATTTCTAATCGTTAAGCCTATCATTACTATTTCATTTTCCTACTAGTTGAATTTGGCAATATATCGGGTTTCATTTTTGAAGAAGTGTTGGATCACAGAGGGGTTCAGCTATGGCAGGGGTTGAGCACCAGTGTGGGGTGTCATTGATGGGGGCACATGGTTGGGTGGGAGTTCTCCAGGGCATGTATATAGAGTACATAAAAATGTTCGGATATTTGTTGGGTATTGCCATACTAGGTAGAGTCACACACAACTGAGGGAGTGCTGAGTTCCTAGCTGGGGGAGCTCTGTCACATTCCCCAGTGGAACAGCAACAATCCTTCAACTGCAAGGGCAAAGACCGGTGAAGAGGGATGGTCCAATGATGGACCCTTGATACTGATGACTATGCTTAGGAGTCTGTGTGCTTGAAATTTCAACTAGTTCTAGAGCTGTAGGGTGCCTAAGAGTTACCTCCTGAGAGCCTCCATGTTGCTCAAATGTGGCCACTCTCTAAGGCAAACTCAGCATGTAAATGCATTACCGTGCCCCCAACATGGGACATGACTCCCAGAAACAAGCATCCCTGGCACTGAGGGATTACGACCAATCACCAGCTGGTGATGCAACTAGAAAAAGACTTCGAATAAAAGGGGGAAAAGGTAAAGACAAATGAGTTTATATGGCTAAAAGTCTTCAAAATGAGTTGGGAGGCCATCAGAGGGGGGTGAACTTATGCACCTCTCACCAGGATATCAGAGACAGCCAAAGTAGATACAACCGCAGGTACTGGTGCTCCTGAGGATTACAAAGACACACAGGTTCTACAGTCATGGCACACAGCTCTGGAATTCAGTGTCTTGCAGAGGGTCCAGTTTGGAATTTATGCTCCTGAGTGTGATGGAGTTGGACTCAGATGTGACCTCTCTACACATTCCTCTTCTTTCACTTTTACTGAACCTGTGGTTGGCACTGGCATTGGTTTATACACAGGAGACTTGAATCTCTGGACTGGCCACATGCCAGCTGGGCCCTGAGCCTCAGCAGAATTGCAACACCTACTCTCTGGTTCATTGGACTTACCCCGGTCAGCTAACAGGGAGGTGAGATGGTCAACCACCACACCAGGGAACCGAATGTGCCTACAACTGCAAGCAGGAGAATCACATCCATCAACCATGTGGGATTTAAGCCCCCTCTTGATTTAGTGGTGGAATGGACACCACCATCCCAGAATCCATAGGATGGAGGAATAAAATATGGACTAGAGTGGACTTACTGGTATTCTACTACAGAGCTATTGTGACACTAGCAATGGAAGAAACTGTATCATTGATGTTGAGACAGTGGCCACGGGAGTTGCTGAGTTCAGGGAGAGGGAAGAAGAGATGTGATGTGGGGGCATTTTTGGGACTTGGAATTGTCCTGAATGATATTGCAGGGACAGATGCAGGGCATTATGTATCCAGCCATAACCCACTGAATGGACTGGGGGAGAGTGTAATCTACAATGTAAACTATCATCCATGTGGTGCAGCAGTGCTCCAAAATGTATTCACCAAATGCCATGAATGTGCCACAATGATGAAAGAGGTTGTTGATGTGGGAGGAGTGGGGAGGTGTGGGGTGTGGGGTATAATGGAACCTCTTATGTTTTTTAGTGTAACATTTTTTGTTATCTATGTATATTTTTTTAAAAAGACAATTAAATAAAAAAAATTAAAAAAAAAACAGGTCACGTGTGTGTGTTTCCTTTCCATGTCTGTAAAATGAAGGGCTTTTTCTGGTTGATTTTCATTGCCAGTTTTTTGAAATTAAGCTCATGGCATGAGTCCTCAGGATGGAACTTCACAGCGAACTGGCCTTTCAAAAGACAGCTGTGCCTATTCAAAACGAGGCCGCCATTTAGGAACATCAATATCAACACTAGACTTCAATCAACCCCAAGGATGCTTTCAAATATGTCACATCTTTGCTAATTTTCACCAAATGTTTTTCTGTATTCCACAACTTTGTTTTGCATCTATATGTGCTAGCCACTAACTTTCAAGTCCCGATGTAAAAGCTTCATTTTTATTTTCAGTGTTTAATATTTTTTTATTTTTGAATAAGCTTTAGATTACATAAAAGTTACATAAAAATATACGGGATTCCCCCATGCTCCACTCCCTCCCCCTCCCACACTTTTCCAGATTAACAACATCCCTCATAATTGTGGTATATTGGTTACAATTGATGCATCCATTTTGGAGCATTGTTACTAACCATGGACTACAGTTTACATTATAGTTTACACTCTGTCTCATACAATTTTGTAAGTTATGACAAAATGTACAATGGCCTGTATCCATCCCTGCAATGTCATGCAGGACAAATCTAATGTTCCCCAAATGACCCCATATTACATCTATTCTTTCCACTCCATCCCACAGAACTCTGGTAGCCATGCCCTTACATTAATAATAAGAGTTCTTTTTTATTGTATTTTTTTGAAGATACATAGATCACAAAAAATGTTACATTAAAAATATAAAAGTTTCCCACATACTCTTCCCCACTCCTCCGACATCAACAAACTCTTTTGTCATTGTGGTACATTCATTGCATTTGTTGAATACATTTTGGAGCACAGCTGCACTGCATGGATTATGTTCACATTGTAGTTTGCACTTTCCTCCAGTACATTCCGTGGGTTATGGCTGGATATATAATGTCCTATTGCTAATAGAATAATGAAAAGTTATTATTAATACATAATATTATGTACTAGTAAGACTACAGTAGAATAATAATAAGTCTACTTTAGTCCATTGCTTATTCCCCAGTCTTGCGTATCTTGGGATGGTGATTCCCATGCTGCTTCTAATTGAGAGGGGGCTTAGATTACATGGGGCAGATGGATGGAGATATATTGTTTTCAGTTACAGACACTCTCTGTTACTTGGGGTGGGTATTGTCCATCATCATCTCCTTACAGTTGTCCTGGGTGAATCCAATGGGCTGCAGAACAGGTGTTGCAACTGCTGATATTCAGGCCTCAACTGGCACATGGATAGACCAAAGATTTAAGTCCCTGGTGCATACATTTATTAAAGTATAGTGCTAAATATGGGTTTAAATAAAAGGGGCCGAAGAACAATGTTTAGAGAACCTATAAGTGAGTCTAACTTGTTACACTGGGGACAACAAATTCCAAAGTAAGGACCACTGACAGGGTGCCAAATTCCTTAGTTCTCTGCCCTCCTTATAGTTTCTGGATATCTGTAGAGCCCTCAGGAGCCCCGCTTTTTGAGACTATGTGTACTGTGGCAGTCAATGAGATTCTGCTGAGACTTGCATAATCATAACCCTGGAATGACCTCCCAACTCACTTTGAAATCTTCTAGCCATAAGAACTCATTTGTATTTACCATTTTCCCCGTTTTGGTCAAGGTCTTTTCCCAGTTTCATTGCTAGTTGGAGCTTGGTAGTAATCCCTTGGTGCCAGGGAAGCTCATGCCTGGGAGTCATGGTCTATGCCGGGGGGAAGGTAGTGTGTTCATATGCTAAGTTTGGACTAGAAAGAGGCCACATTTGACCAACAATGATGCTTTCAGGAGGTAACACTAAGGCAGTATATAATACTAGACTAAATTTCCATTTCACAAGTAAAGCTTCATAATCACAATCATCAATATCAGGGACCTGGCATAATAGTCTGTCTTCCTTCACTAGACATCACCCTTGCACTCAGGGGTTTCTTGTTGTCCTAGTAAAGCATGTAGTAGAACTCCCCAGGCTGGGAATTTGTTATTTTTTTGGTTATTGTGTGGTTTTCCACCCACCAAGACTATATCTCATGTACACTTGAACATATTCATATGTGTTAGAGGCATGCCCCAGGTGAACCCCTTCCCATGCATCCCCATATCACTGACACACCACACCAGTGATCCTCCCCCTCCACTGTTGTGACTCTTCTATGATCCAAAACCTCTCCATAAATTAAGCCAACAGAATAACAAAACAATATTAAGAAAATGAAATAATTTTTAAAAGAACCAATAAAATGCACAAAAATTAAAACAATTTGAAATAATAAAAAATTTAGACATGGTGTCCTTCATCATTGTGAGATGAATCTGTTGTTGTCTTTATACAGTGACATTTTCTTCCATAAATTCCCCCAGTTTTATTTTTTATCTTTTCATTTTATCTTCAAAGCTCCAGGATAGAATAAATGGAACATAGGACATTTTTAGGGCATTAGAATTGTCCAGCATGATCTTGCAATAACAGGTACAGGCTACTTCAAATTTTGTCAAAACCTATAAATGTGTAAGATCCAAAATGCTAACCATGATATAAACCATTGACCATGGTAGTAGCAATGCTTCAATATTTGTACATCTATTGAAACAAATGTACCATCTACATGTTAAATATTAATAACAAGGGAGAGAGATAAAGGGGGAGGGTGCTGGGTTTAAGGGAATCACCTGCATTCTCTTTCTTCTTTTCAAATGTAAGCATTGAGTGCTGTAAATTTCCTTCAGCACTGCTCTCCCTGCATTGCATAGATCCTAATATGTTGTACTCTCATTTTCATTCATCTCAAGATACTCATTGATTTCTCATGCCATTTATTCTTTGACCCATTGATTATTTTTTCCTTCTTTATTTTTTAAATGTTACATAAAAAAAATGAGGTCCCCATTTACTCCCACCTCCCTCACCCCACTCCTCCCACATCAACAACCTCTTTCATCATTGTGGCACATTCATTGCATGCGGTGAATACATTTTGGAGCACTGCTGCTCTGCATGGATTATAGTTTACATTGTAGTTTACACTCTTCCCCAGTCCAGGCAGTGGATTATGGCAGGATATATAATGTCCTTCATCTGTCCCTGTAATATCATTTAGAACAACTCCAAGTCCTGAAAATGCCCCACATCACATCTCTTCTTCCCTCTCCCTGCCCCAGCAAATACTGTGGCTACTGTCTCCACATCAATGATACAATTTCTTCCATTGCTAATGTTAAAGCAATTCTATAGTAGAATACCAGCAACTCCACTCTGATCCATATTTTATTCCTCCATTGTGCGGACCCTGAGATGGTGATGTCCACTCCACCTCTAAATCGAGAGGGGGCTTAGATCCCACATGGCTGATGGATGTGATTCTCCTGCTTGCATTAGTAGGCACTCTCAGTTCCCTTTTGTGGTGGTTGACCATCTTCACCTCCCTGTTCACTGACCTGGGTAAGTCCAATGAACCAGGGAGTAGGTGTTGAAACTTTGCTGAGGCTCAAGGCCCAGCTGGCACATGGCCAGTCCAGACATTCAAGTCTCCTGAGTCCAACCCCAGTCCAATCACAGGTTCAGTAAAAGTGACAGAAGTGGCATGTGTAGAAAGGTCACATCTGAGTCTAACTCTATCACATTTAAGTGCACAAATTCCAAAGTAGGGCCCACTGACAAGGCACTGAACTCCAGAGCCATCTGCCATGACCATAAAACCTGTGTGTCTCTGTAGCCCTCAGGAACACCAGTACCTGGGCTTGTATCTACTTTGGCTGTCAAAGATGCTTTAGATTACATAAATGTTACATAAAAATACAGGGATTCCCATATGCCCCACCTCCTCCCTTCCCACACTTTTCCACATTAATAACCATCATAAGTGTGGCTCATTTTTACAATTGATGAACACATGTTGAAGTATTGCTACTAACTGTGGATTATAATTTTCAGTACAGTTTACACTCGATTCTGCACAATTTTGTAGGTTATGGCAAATATATATAATGGTCTGTATCCTTCATTGCAATGTCACACAGGAAAATTCCAATATTCTGAAATTGCTCCCATATTACACCTATTCTTCCCTCTCCTTCCCTCAGAACCTCTGGTGGCCACTGCCTTTATATCAATGATAAAATTATTCCATTGCTAGGATAATAATAAGTCTATAGTAGAATAATGATACGTCTACTTTAGTCCATTGTTCAATCCCCAATCTTGAGGATTTGGGGATGGTGATGCCCACTTTGTTTCGAATTGAGAGGGGGCTTAGATCCCGTGGAGCAGATGGATGAAGCTATCTTGCTTGCAGTTGCAGGCCCTCTCTGTCCCTTGGGATGGGTGTTGTCAATCATCATCTCATTGTTAACCGCTCTGGGTGAGTCCAAAGAATTGGAGAGTAGGTGTTGGAACTCTGTTGAGATTCAGGGCTCAACGAGCACAAGAACAGAACAAAGATTTAAGTCTCTCTGGGACATATATTTAACAAGTATAATTCTAATTCAAATAAAAAGAGCAGAAGAGCCATGATTAGGGAAGTTATAAATGAATCTATCTCTGTTATACTGGAGAGCATAAATTCCAAAGAAAGGTCCACTGATAAGGTAATACCACGCATTTTTGACCACTGTAGCTTTGCAATATGTTTTTATTTTTTCACATTTATTCAGTCCCTTTTATTTGACAATTTTCTAAAACTTGTATTTTCATTTTCCTATTAATTATTTTTTTCAGTTTATTTTTTGAGCATTTATAGATCACAAAAAATGTTACATGAAAAAATACAAGAGGTTGTGCTAAATGATATGGTAGGGAGAGATTCTAGGCATTATATATCCTGCCATAACCCACTGAATGGACTGGGGGAGAGTGTAAACTATAATCTATGCAGTGCAGCCATGCTCCAAAACGTATTCACCAAATGCAATGAATGCAGTATGTTTTAAAGTCAGGTAGTATGATTCTTTCAATTTCATTTTTCTTTTTCAATATGTCTTTGGTTATTTGGGACCTATTGCCCTTCCAAATCAATTTCATAATTAGTTTTACAATTCAATAAAAAATACTATTGCAGTTTTTATAGGTATTGCATTAAACCTGTAAATCAATATATGTAGGACAGACATCTCAATGATGTTTAGTCTTTCATCCATGAACAGGAAGTATTCTTCCATTTACTTTGGTCTTCTTTGATATCTGTTAACAATGTTGGGTTGTTTTGGCAAAAAAATTCTTTACATCTTTAGTTAAATTTATTCCTAGATGTTTGATTACATTTGTTGCTACCGTAAATGGAGTATTTTCTTGATTTCCTCCTCAGATTGTTCAATATAGGTGTACAGAAATGTGACTTATTTTTCTGCATTGATCTTGTATCCTGCCACTCTACCAAGCTTGCTTATCAGTTCTAGAAGGTTTGCTGTAGATTTCTCAGGGCTTTCTATGTACAGCATCATATCATCTGCAAATAGTGAAATTTTTGCTTCTTTCTTTCTTAGTAGGATGCTTTTCATACCTTTTTCTTGGCTAAGTGCTTGAGCAAGTATTTCTATCACAATATTAAATAACATTAGTGACAGTGGACTTCCTTGTCTTGTTCCAGATCTAGGAGGTAAAGCTTTTAGGATTTCTCCATCGAGTATGATGCTAGCTGTTGGTTTTTCATATATACCCTTTAATATATTGAGGAAGTTTCCTTCTATTACTATCTCCTGAAGTGTTTTTATCAGGTAAGTGTGCTGTGTTTGGTCGAATGCTTTTTCTGCATTAATAGAGATGAACATGTGAATTTTTCTTTTAGGTGTTAATGTAATGTGTTACATTGATTGATTTTCTTATGTTGAACCATCCTTGCATACTAGGGCTGAAACCCTATAATGAGAATACAATTTGTTTGATGTGTTGTTGAGTACAATTAGTAAGTATTTTCTTGAGTATTTTAGCATCCAGGGTCATTAGAGTGATTGGTCTGTATTTTATATTCTTATGGCATCTTTTTCCCCCCACTATTTTATTTTATTTTTAAAGATTGATAGATCAGATAAAATATTACATTAAAAAATTAGAGGTTCTCTTATACCCCATACCCCACACCTCCCCCCACTCCTCCTGCATCAACAACCTCTTTCATTAGTGTGATACAATCACTGCATTTGATGAATACATTTTGGAGCGCTGCTACACAGCATGGATTATAGTTTACATATCCATTCCATTCCATCAGTTATGGAAGGTTATATAATGCCCTGTATCCACCCCTGCAATATCATTCAGGATAACTCCAAGTTCCGAAAAAGATGGTATTTTTATGTGGCTTTGGCATTAGGGTAATGTTGGCACCATAGAATCAGTTAGGTAATGTTCCCTCCACTTCTATTTTTTGGAAGAATTTTAGGAGGATTGGTGTTAGTTCTTTGTGGAATGTTTGGTAGAACTCACCTGCGAATCCATCTGGCCCTGGGCTTTTCTTACTTGGGAAGTTTTTAATGATGAATTCAATCCTGTTACTTGTGATTGTTCTGTTGAGGTCATCAATTTCTTCTTTCATCAATGTAGGCTGCTTGTGTGTTTCTAGAAATTTGTCCATTTCATCTAACTTAACCATCTTGTTGGCTTACAGGTTTTCAAAATATCCTCTTATGACATTCTTTATTTTGATGGGATCAATGATAATATCCCCTTCCTTAATTAATTGTTTAATTAATTGTTTAAAAAAGAAACTTTAGATTAAATAAATATTATCTAAAATAATATGAGATCCCAATATGCCCCACTCCTTCCTGCTCCCTCACTTTCTCGTATTAACTACATCCTACATTAGTGTGGTACATTTGTTGCAATTGACGAACTGTATTTCATCTTCTCCCTTTATCTCTTTGTTAGTCTAGATAAGTTTTTTTGGCATTTGTATTTCTTCTCTATACAGATGGCTATTCAAGTCTTTTATCCATTTTTAATTGGGTCCTTTGTCTTTTATGGTTGGGTTGTAACATCTCTTTATATATTCTGGATATTAAACCTTTATTGGACATGTGATTTCCAAATATTTTCTGCCATTGAGTTGGCTGCCTTTTAACTGAGGTAAAGGGTTTTCAATTTTATTAATCTTCTCAAAGAACCAGATTTTGGTTTTGTTAACTTTTTCTAGTGCTTCATTATTTTCAATTTCATTTAGCTCTGCTCTAATCTTTGTTATTTTCTTTTTTCTACTTGCTCTTGGATTAGTCTATTGTTCTTTTGTAATTACTCCATGTGTGCAGTTAGGCCTTTGATTTGATTTTATTTTTTTCCCTCTCTTTAGTTTTTTTAAATGTTACATTAAAAAAAATCAGGTCCCCATATACCCCTCACCGCCCCCCACTTTCCTCACCCCACTCCTCCCACAGCAACAACATCTTTCATTACCATAGGATATTCATTTTATTTGGTGAATACATTTTGAAGCACTGCCGTCTCACATGGATAATCGTTTACAGTGTAGTTTACACTCTCCCCCATTCCACCCAGTGGGCCATGGCAGGACACACTATCTCCAGCATCTGTCCCTGCAGCACCACCCAGGACAACTCCAAGTCCTGAAATGCCCCCACATTATATCTCTTCTTCCCTCTCCCTACCCTCAGCAGCTACCATGACCACTTTCTCCACATCAATGTTACAATTCCTTCCATTACTAATCACAATAGTTCCATAGGAGAATATCAGTAAGTCCACTCTAATCCATATCTATTCCTCCATCCTGTGGACCCTGGGAAGGTTATGTCCATTCCCCCTCTATATTAAGAGGGATCTTAGATTCCACAGGGACGATGGATGCAATTCGCCTTCTTGCAGTTGTAGGCACTCTTGGCTCCCTGGTGTGGTGGCTGATCTTCTTCACCTCACTGTTAGCTGGACAGGGTAAGTCCAAGAAACCAGAGGGAGGTGGTTGCAAGTCTGCTGAGGCTCAGGGCCTGGCTGTCACATGGACAGTCCAGAGATTCAGGTCTCCTGAGTATACACTAACCCCAGGGTCAACCACAGGTCCGATAAAAGTAACAGAAGAGGCATGTGTAGAAAGGTCACATCTGCATCCAACTCCATCACACCCAGGAACACAAACTCCAAACTAGGGCCAACTGACATGGCACTGAACTCCAGAGCCATCTACCATAACCGTAGAACCTGTGGGTCTCTGTAGGCCTCAGGAAAACCAGTACCTGGAGTTATATCTACTTTGGTCATCTCTGGGATCCTGCTGAGGCATGCATAAGTGCAACCCCTCTGATGACCTCTGGACTCTTTTTTGGAGACTCATAGCCATATAAACTCATTTATCCTTTCCATTTCCCCCTTTTATTCAAGGTCAAAAAGCAGTTCTTTATTATTTGATATTACATGTAGGCTGTGATAATCTGCTGGTCTGAGTTGACCATTTTATTCAAGATCTTTTTCTGCGGTCACTCCTCGGGCTGAAGTGTGGTTTGCTGGCCTGGCGGGGGAGCAGCCGCGGTAGGCCTAGTTCCAAACCGCTGCCTCCATAATAGGGTGGCTGGTCGGACTCACCATCACCCCTGAAGGGAGCTCGGCATGGGCACAGAGTGCCCTCGGGTCTCCCCTTCTCGGCAGCCATGCTTCCGCGGCCGCCCCTCCTCCTGGATGGTGCCACACGATGCCTTGTGGGGCAGCACCCTTCTTCTTCTTTCTCCCTGCACAGGCGCAGGGTGGAAAATTCCAGTCCGCCTTTTCCCCTCCCCCCGACAGCAGCAACAGCCAGGCATGGGTGGGAAACTCAAGTCTGCCCTCTACCCCAGCAACAGCAGCCACCAATCCCTAAACCCTGCCCCTTCCCCCAGCAACAGCAACAGCCAATCCCTAACCACCACCCCTCCCCCTTCCAGCACCTCCCACTGACCTTTCTCCGGCAACCAATCAGAACAGGGCATGGCTTTGACCAATCAGCCTTCCCCAGCCCCTATAAAACTGTTGCCTCTCCCTCAATAAAGTTGGACTTGCGTGTTTACCTTGTCTCCGCGGTAGTTCTTCTGCCATGCGCCCTCCAGTCCTGAGAGCCCCCGACAAGGGCCTGGCCTCCCTTGTCCCCAGTTCATCACCTGCTTCGCCGGGCGACCCCATCAGCCGAACCACACAACCCCTGTGAGACCGACCCCTTGTCTGCTGCCGGACCGACCCCTCGTCCCAAGTGGGACCGACCCCTCGTCCCAAGCAGGACTGACCCCTCGTCCCAAGCGGGACCGACCCCTCGTCTGCAGCCAGACCCCACCTCTACCGACTGAGCAAACCATCACATTTTTCTAGTTATATTATCAGCTGGTGCTTTGTAGTAATCCCTCAGTGCCAGGGAGGCTCATTCCCAGGAGTCATGTCCCACCCTGGGGGGAAGGTAATGCATTTACATGGTTAGTTTGAGAGTGGCCACATTTGAGCAACCTGGAGGCTCTCAGGAGGTAACTTTTAGGCACTCTGCAGTTCTAGGTCTAGTTCATATTTCAGGTACACAGACTCATAAGCATAGTCATCACTATCGAGGGCTCATTGTTGGATCATCCTTCTTTGTTGGTCTTAGGCTTTTGATTTTAGCTCTTTCTGCTTTCTTAGTACAAGTACTGATGGATATAAATTTCCCTGTCAGCACAGCTTTTGCTCTATCCCATATGTTTTGATACATTGTGTGGTCATTTCAACGTAGTTACTGATTCCTTTTGCAATTTCCTCATTGATCCAATGATTGTCTAAAAGTGTGTTATTTAACGTCCATATCTTTATGCCTAATCTGGTTCCCTGCTCTTTACTGATTTCCAGCTTCTTTCCATTGTCGTAAGAGAAACTATTTTGGTTATTTTGTATAATTTCAGTTTTCTGAATTTTCTGAGTTTTCTCTGTGGCCTAGCATGTGGTCTATCTTGGAGAATGATCCATGTACACTAGAGAAGACTGTATATCCCACTGTATTTGGGTGTAATATTCTGTATATGCCTACTAGGGCTAGATCCTTTAATGTATTTTTCAAGGTCTTTTTTTCTTTATTGATCCCTTGAAATGTTTTGTCTAATGGTGATAATTTAATGGATACATTAAAATCCCCCACTATAATTCCAAAGGCATCTATTTTTCCACAAAGTTTTCTGATCTTTGCCTCATGTATTTTTTAATTTAATTTAATTTTTTATTTGCATATATATATTTTTAGTTTTCAAATTTAATTGTGCCTCACGTATTTTGAGGTACCCTGGTTAGGTGCATAAGTGTTTATGATTGTATTTCTTCTTCATAGATTACCCCTTTTATTAATATATAGTGTCTTTTTTGTCTTTTATAATAGTTTTGCATTTAATGTCTATTTTGCCAGGTATTAGTGCCCCTTTTTCTCTTTTTTATTGGGGGGGGGTATAGGTGAGAGGTTTGCTTGGGTGTGTACTTATGGACGTGTGCTGGCTATATTGGCCACTAACAGGGGGCGAGTGGCAGGCAAGCAGAACAGACCAGCTGTGCTACACATGAGTGGTGGGCTGCGCACTTCCCCCACTAGGTGCGGCTACGCTTGCCATTCAGACTCGGGCCCGCCCCGCCCCCTGCTCCCTATTGATTGTTAAGCAGTTCTAGGGTGGCGGCGGCTGGGGAGGGGAGCGAAGTTGGCTGTTAAGGTGGGGAACGCGCGGGCTGGGGGAGCAATGGGATGCATTGCGGGGTTTTTAGGTGTTGGGTTGTTCTTGATTTCTTCTTGGGGTGGGCTGAGCAGGGCTCGTTGGGGGGGGCTGTCTTCAGTGGCAAGCTGATGGTACTGGATGCGCACGAAGGATGTGAGGATTGCGTTGGTTTGGTCCTTGGTGAGCTGGATGATCTTTTTGACAGCCCAGGGCCCTATGGTAAGAGCTAGGAAAATTATTATTAGCGGGCCTAGGAAGGGGAGGAGGTATGGGAGGAGGGTATGGAAGACTCCGGAAAAATAGTTAGCGGCTTCACGCTCTTTTTGGCGCCGCTCTAGTCCTTCTCGGACCTTTCTTAGGCTGTCCTCGGCAAGGCCAGTAGAGTTGGCGTATATACAGCACTCTTCTCCAAGGGCGGCACAAAGGCCTCCCTCCTTGAGGAGGAGAAGGTCAAGGCCCCGGCGGTTTTGGAGAACTACCTCAGAAAGGGAATTGAGAGAGTTTTTAAGATGGGAGATAGCGACTTGGAGGTGGGAGATATCACTGTCGACAGCTTGCCTGAGGGAGGAAAGGGAAGAGGATTATGTGGTAAGAGCGGCGATTCCCGTGCCTGCCCCGGCGAGGCCTAGAAGGGTAGCAACTGTGAGGATGGTGAAGGGTTCTCTCTTCTGGAGGTGAGCAGGGAGTTTGTGACTCTAAAGGGCGGAGAAGAACTCTTCGTCATTGTGGAAAAGGACTCGAGGGGCTAGGAGAATGAGTAGACAGGTTTCATTGGTGGCGTTGAGGGTAGCGACGTTGAGGCAGGGGGTTAGTCCAGTGGAGGTGCAAAGCCATTGGGAGGTGTTATGAGGGATTAAGAATTTGGCGGAAGTGTTGGGAGAGGAGTAGTTGGAGCAGGCATTTAGGGGGGATGGGGACCTTGACGAGAATGAACACAGCGCCCTGTGGAGGAAACAGATTGAAAGGTTAAGGGGATAGAAGAGGCGTTCCAATTGCATTCAGCAGGATTATGTCCAGAGGATTCACTGAAGGTGAGGTTAGTGGTGACGGGCTCATATAGAGGAAGAGAGGGAGAGAGACAAAGCCAGCAGTTCGCAGTTAGGTTGGGGTGGGAGATATTCAGAGAGGTGTAGGAGGCTCTGATTAGGTTAATGAGAGGGCTAGAATACTGAGTAGGGGGTAAGCGAGGCTTGGGGTTGTGGGAGCTAAGGGGGGCAGTAGCGAGGGGGGTACTGGGCGAGGGAGAGGGTGAGGCGGAGCGGGGCGGAGAGGGAGGCTGTGCCTGTGGAGGATTGAGAACCTGATTTGGGCCCATTGGGGTGGAACGTGTGGGAATTGCCTCCTTTTTTATAATGATAAAGGCGCCGTAGTTGTAGCTGGTTGCATACAGGCGGACTCCCCACGTGCGGCCAGACAGCCAGACTGGATCTAGGGGATTTTTGACTCGTAGGGTGACGGAGCGCCAGTTTGTGCTGCTGTGGACGAGCTTAATATAGGGGTCTTTGTTAGGAGTACCGGACCATCCGTAGGTGATGGTCTCGCACCCCCAGGAAGGGCAGTAATAGTGTGCAGGGTCATGGCATCCTCTGGCGGCGGATGGACAGATGTAGAAACCTGAGAAATGGTTACCATTGGGGCCAAGGCACTTTTTGGTGAGGCCCGCACCGTACGTGGCTGCAGGGGTACGCCTGCTGCGGCGCGATGGGGGTGAAGTATAGCAATGAAGAGAGCAGCTATCGAAGGCACTGCTATAACTGGATGTGTAAGCCAGGTTGGTGAGATTACAGATGTGCACGGTGAAGGAAGGAGCACCTGCGGTGACATTTACAGCGAGGAGCTTTTCCTGCTGCCAGAGGGTGAGCGTCCAGTTGAAGGGTTGGTGCGAGGGGTTGGAGAAGGTAGGCGGGAGAAGAGGAATGAGGAGGAGAAGGACTGGATACAGATGAGCTTCAGTCCTCTGCTCCATCGGCATAGTCATCTCGGGGGGCGAACGAAGAGGGGGTGCTCAGTGGTGGACCGTTGCTTGATGGCGCAGGCGCAGCATTCTCTGGAGGTGCTGGCGCCGGCGTGTGTCGGACGGCGGTGAAGGGTGCCAGATCGTCGGGTGAAGGGGTGCTGTCCGTCGCAGGCACTGTGGCAGGACAGATCAGACGAGCTGGGATCCACAGGGGCTGCGGCTCAGAATCTGGAAAGACACAAGCAAAACCTCACCCCTGGGCGAGGAGGGGGGCTGGTCGTTGCCAGCGGTTAGTTTGGGGGTCTTTCCAATGGACAAGAGGGGCTTGGGTGGGACGCCACATGGGGCCCCAATGCTTATGAGTGGGCGATAGTCCCTCTTTATCAAAGGAGAGCAGGTTGAGGTGGATCAGGCAGGAGGTGATGACGTCTCCTGGCGGCTTCAGTGGGGCTTCATCCTGTTCTTTGTGGATGAGGAGCTTGAGCTGTTGGTTGACGCGCTCGACTATGCCTTGCCCCTGGGGGTTATAAGGAACCCCGAAATGATGTGTAATCTTGTACATTTGCAGAAAGGCGGCGAAGGCGGAGCTCCGATAGGCAGGGCCATTGTCCGTTTTTAGGTCCCAAGGAACGCCCATAAAGAGAATGGCTTGGCGCAGTGTGCGGATGGCGTGCTTGGCTGTCTCTCCTGGGAGGGGCAGCGCGAAGCACATGTGTGAGAAGGTGTCGACGGCAACATGCAGGAACTTGAGTCACCCAAATGAGTTAACATGGGTGACGTCCATTTGCTATCTAGAATTTGGGCGGAGGCCTCGAGGGTTGACACCTTGCGGCTGCAGTGGGCCGAGGGGTAGGAGAGGTGCGCAGGTGCGGCAGGAACGCATGAGATGTTTGCAAGTTTCTATGGGAAGATTTGGAAAGAGTCGATGGATTGAGCGTGCCGAGAAGTGAAACTGCGAGTGCAGCAGCTTGGCCTGGTTGACAGTGTCTCCAAGATACAATGGCCAAGGCACGCTGTGGTTGAGGGGCGCGGCGTGCTGTGGCTGGCAAGCGCAGGGCACACTGCGGGGGGCCAGCGCGGCATCCTGCACTGGCACTGTTCGAGTTGGTAAGGGCTGAACAGTGCAGTCTGCGGCCTGGTTCCCAGCGGTCAGTGGGCCTGGGAGGCCGCTGTGACTTCTGATGTGAGTGATGAACCAAGGGCGGTCTCTGGCTTCTAATTGGTGCTGGAGGAACTGAAGCGCCCTATCGATGGCTGTATCTGTAGGGAAGAAGGTGGCAAGAGGCAAGGCATGGCACACCTGCAGGGTGTATAAACTGTCTGTGAAGATATTGAGCGACTGGTTGGGGCAGGTGTGCAGAGCAACAGTGACTGCGAGCAGTTCTCCGACTTGGACAGAGAACGCGTTCGCGAACACAAGGGTTCTCGGTGTTGAAGAGCCTGGTGTATAGATGACAGTGGCATAGGAGGTCTTCGAGGCGTTTGTAAAGGTGGCTGTTGCATGTGGAAGAGGTTTCCTGGTTGGCAGCGGATGGAACGGGGTGGAGAATGAGAGCCGTGAGAGGCCTTGGAGAAGCCGGTGATGAGGATAGTAGTTGTCGAAAGAGCCTCTGAAGGTTTCAGCAAGCACTTGCATGTCCACGTCGTGGATGAGCAGGTTGGTAGTAGCCTTGGCGTCAAAGGGCCAGGCGATTGTGGAAGGAGGAACTCCGTAGGTATGCACACATAGCCCCACAAGGTCGGAGGTGAGGGCGATCCATGCCCTTGTGAAGGGGCAGATTTTTGGGAGCTTACTCTTGGAAGTGTGTAGCCAGAGCAGTGGCCCGTCTTGCCAGAGGAGTCCAGTGGGCGTTACTGGCGTGGGAAGAACCAATGCGAGGATTGGCAGTCCTGGGGCGTAGCGCTCAAGGCGGCAGGCCTGAAGAGCATCGTTGACATCTTGCACGGCTGCTCGCGCAGCTGGGGTAATGGTGATGGAGTGGGTGACCGCATCGGCGGGAAGATCTTTTGTTTGGAGGAACTCGAAGAGAGGCTGCAGCTGGGCTGTCGTGATGGGGAGCGCTGATCGCAGCCAATTGATTTGGCCGCAGAGCTGCTGTAGCTCTGTCAGAGACATTTTGCGTGCGATTTGAAGCTTTGGCGCCACTGGCTTGACATAGTGGTGAAAGTGGAACCCCAAAAATTGAAAGGGGGTCCGAAGGCACACTTTGTCGGGCTGAACAGTAACCCCGATCTGTGAGAGATTGCAGAGAAGTTCTGTGACGAGAGTTTCCAGTTCACGAGGATCCTTGGCGGCAAGGAGAAGGTCATCCATGTAATGGATGATGTGGGCACGTCTGTGGGTCTTCTTGTGCAATGGATCGACAGCGCGGTTGACGTAAAGCTGGCAGATTGCTGGGCTGTTACGCATCCCTTGTGGGAGGACTCTCCACTGGTAATGCTGTGCTGCACCTCGATGGTTCGTGTGTGGCACAGTGAAGGCAAACCGTGGGCAGTCTCGTGGATGGAGAGGGATGGAGAAAAAGCAGTCCTTGATGTCGATGATTGCCACGTGCATATGCTGCGGGACTGCAGTGGGATGAGGGCATCCTGGTTGAGGCGACCCCATTGGCTTGATGTGCTTGTTGATCTCATGCAGGTCGTGGAGAAGGCAGTATTTACTGGTGCCTTTCTTGCTGATTATGAAGATAGGCGAATTATAGGGACTGGTGGATGGCTCAATGTGCCCTGCCTGTAATTGCTCCTTGACGAGAGCAGAGAGGGCTTGCAGTTTGTAGGCTGGCAAGGGCCACTGCTCGACCCAGATGGGCTCCTCTGTGTCCCATTCCAGAGGGATAGGGTCAGGCGTTGTGATGGGAGCAGTGGCCCCTACAAGGGGGGGGGGCAGATTGAGCGAAAGGGCTTCGGTAGTTAGGATGGCTCCCGTTTGGCTGAGGATGTCTCTTCCCCAGAGAATGCCGCCAACGGTGGAGAGGATGAGGGGGCAGAAGCGACCGTGCTGGCCCTCTCGGTCCTCCCATTTGATAGGAGTGGCGCATCTCCAGGACTCGGCGGAGCCTGTGGCCCCAATTACCTGAGGCCCCTGCTCAAGAGCCCAGTGGTTGAAGGCGGCGATTTCAAAGGGAATGCAGGAGACTTCAGCACCGGAGTCGAGGAGTCCCTCTAACCATTGCCCTTCGATTTTGAGCTCCATGACAGGCTTGGAGGCGCTCCTGATGGGAACCGTCCACATCAAGGCTTGGGGGCTCTCTGGTGGGTGGTCTCTTGGGGGCGGGGCTGAGGCTTGCCCTGCTGGGAGTTTAAAGGTTGGCGAGGGCCTTGAGCAGAGCGGCAGTCGCGGGCCCAATGATATCCTTTTCCGCATCAAGGGCATGGAGTGGGAGGCCCTCTCGGGCGGGATGGAGGGTGGCTGCCGGACGCTGGGAGGGGTGGTCTCCCGGTCTGCGGTTGTGGGCAGTCTCGGGCAAAGTGGCCTGTCTCACCGCACCTGAAGCATCCGGAAGAAATGGCTAGGGCCGTGGTGATGGCTTTGGCGAGGCTAGTGGCCTGCGGATCAAGGTTGCGGCAAGCCAAGACCCAGTCATGGATGCCTTTATTCCTCATGGTGAGGATGATTTGCCGGCAAGCATCGAGGCATCCCTCGATGATGAGATCTTTGGCGAGAGCGACCTGGGCCTCCTTTCTGCGGACCTTGTGTTGGCAGGCCTCGATGACGCGGGCGACAAAGGTAGCGAAATCTTCGTCTTTGCCCTGGGTCATTTGGACGAGCTTTTGAGGTCTTGTGGTGGAGACATTGCGGAAGGATTGCAGGGCCAGTTCTCTAAGCCGGAGCCAAAAACCGGGGGGCGCATTGCGGTATTGTACAGGGTCGGTGAAAGTACCGATGCCAGTGTATGCCTCCGGGGGGTCCTGGATACCCGCATTGGCATTCTCAGCGACGTGCCTCTCAGCCTCTGCCTGGAAGTGGCTTCTCCATTCAACGAACTGTCCCGGGGCCAGGATGGCCCAGGCGAGTGAGATCCAATCATAGGGGATGACGAGTTGAGCCCCAAGCTCCTCGAGCAGCTGCTGCGCATAAGGACTTCCAACACCGTCTTCCTTAACTGCGCATCTGAGGTTCTTAATCTCATCAGTGGTGAAGGGGAGCCATTGTTGGGGATGCGCCTGAGTGGGCGCAGGGTTTAGGGGGTAGAGGTGAGGGGCGGTCCCTGTCATGGGTGGGCTAGAGTGGCCCAGCTATGTGTCTGAACCAGTCCAAGGCATGGACGTTGGGGCTGGCAGAGTGGCCGATGAAAGAGGAGGTGGCGGCCATGTTGTTCGAGAGGGGCAAGATGGGTGTAGAGGAGTTCCCTGTTGCAGACAAGATGGCGGGGGCTCTCCTTCCGGTCCGCACCATGATGGCAGACAAGATGGCTGCGGAGCAGTTTCCGGCAGACAAAATGTCTGTGGCAAGGCTTCCGGTGATTTATAAGATGGCGGAGGCTCTCCTTCCGGCCTGCGCCAAGATGGCGGAGTGGCCAGAAGAGGCGGGTAAAGAGAGGCGGGGTTTCCGCCCAAGGGCCCATACTTCTCCCTTTCAGGCGAGGAAGAAGGAGGAAGTGTGCCATCTTGGTGTCCAGGGGGGAACTTCTCCCCTTCAGGCAGAGAAAAAGGAGGAAGTTCGCCATCTTGGCGACCGGGTGGGAACTTCCCCTTTTCGGGCAGAGAAGAAGGAGGAAGCTCGCCATCCTGATAATGGTCGTCCCGAAGAGGATGGAGCTCAAGGTCGGCATTGAGCTGACTAGATAAGGACTTAGTATCTGAGTCGAGAGTGTCCCCCTTATCAGGGTCACAGTCGAGCGGCCGCGCAGCAGCCCCGGCGGAAACCTGGTAAGCGTCTTTCGGGGCAGGCACGCCAAGGAGGCAGGCGTGGATGGCCACGAGCGTGGGCAGGAGGCCAGGGGGAAACGACCTGCCATCATGCTCCATAGAGGAGGTGATGCGGTCAATGAGACGCGAGTAAGTGTCTGGGCTCCAAAGGTGGCAGGTGGCCAGCCATGGATTGAAAGGCAGGAGGAGATCCCAGTACTTTTGCAGGTGGCGGAGGGAATCCCTAACGCCATTAGTGTCTAGGAGGCCAGCAAGCGCTCTGACTTGCGGCGCTTGGCGGGAAGATAGACGCCCGCCCATTTTTCTGCTGGGGGCCGATAACGGGGGTCCTTACCTTGAGAGCGCGGCAAAAGGGTGGGAGCGAGATCCCACGGGGGTGAGGCAGCGGTCACGCCGGACCGGACTTGAACTGCCACCACGTTGGGCACTAGTTGCGGCTGGGGTTTGTTTAACCCCGACGCTGATGGGGGGGTCTGGAGGGGTCAGGCTAGACTGCAGCGGCATCTGAGGCTGCAGCAGACAGCCTCAGAGGGGCTCTCAGGTGTGGAGGACGCACGGCAAGGGGAGGAAGAAAGCCGCGGAGACCAGGTCTGTGAGCAAGTCCATTTTATTAAGGAAGTGCAGTGGGTTATATAGAGAATAAGGAGAGCAGGGTAGAGCAGGAGGAGTGAGGGCTACGGGGCGGCTGGGGATCGGCAGAAGCTTGTGGGCGGACTTGTGGTCTTGTGCCATTAGCTGTTACTAGGGAAGTGGGCAGATTTCAGGTTATGGTGCAACATATTAGTATAGCCTTTCTATCCTCCCTTTTATGGTTATTGTTTGCTTGTAAAATCATTTCCAACCTTTCACTGGCAACTTACTTGCATCCCTGGGTCTAAGGAGACTTTCTTGTAGATGGTGCAGAGATGGTTCATATCTCCTTATCCATTCTGCCAGTTTGTGTCTTTTGAGCAACAAGAAGTTTTTAGGAGGTAACTCTTATGCAATATACAATACTAAGCTAATTTTCAATTTCACAGGAAAAGGTTCCTAAGTACAATAATCAATATCAAGGCATGGGTAAAGGTCTGTCCTCCCTCATATTAGGCACTGCCCATGCATCTAGGGATTCTTATTGCTCTATTAGAAAATGTAGCAGGTCTTGCCAGATGGGAAGTCAATATTCTTTTGCTGCAGTTGAGGTATCTATCCACTGAGACCATACCCCATGGCCTCATGATCATATTCTTACTCCATAGAGGCATGCCCCAGGTTCATGCCTCCCCACACATCTGCCCATCACCAACACCCCACACCAGTGATTCTCCCCTGCTACAGTTGCAACCCTTTAGCAATCTGACCCATCTCCAAAAGCAATGCTAAAATAAAATAAATAAAAATAATAAAAAATAAAATAACATGAAATAACAAGATTCTTTTGGGAAATATGGCAGGGGAGAGTTACTGGTGCAGGGCATCAGGGGTGGGGGATATGTGGGGTAGGGTGCACTTATGGCATGCTCTGTGGTATATGAAAGTTCCTTTTATTGTAGTATATTACCTCACTGGATACCCACACAATAAACACCAAAATGTTAAACTCCCATCCTGGGGAATCTTCTACGTTCTTGTTTAGAGGAGTAAGATTACCTTGAGAACACAGATAGTTCTTAATAAGGGAAAACAGACCAATACGTTAAGTTCTCAATATTAACACATGTAGAGGAGGCGGGGCAAGATGGTGGCTGAGTGAACTTCCCTGATAGTATCTCCTGCAGGGAGGTGGCTGGGCAGTGTTGGAGGCTCTTTGGGACCAGGATGTTTCGGGATTTTTGCTGCTCGGGAGGTGTCTGGACATCGATTTGGAGGGAAGGTAACAGAGAGGATACTTCTATAAAATATACATGGAGGTCCCAGCTGCGCATGGAAAGGTCCTTCCTTGGGTGGGCAGAGCCTTGGCATCCAGCACTGCTGCAGCCAGGGGGAGCCGTGGCGGCGGTTTTCTTTTCTTTTTTTTGGAGGCTCTGCAGTACTGGGGAATTCGTGGGCCCTGGGTGGCCTATTGGGGGGTTATAGGACGGGAGGCGCTTGCAGACCGATTTGGGCAGACAGACAGGAGTTTTATGGCAAAGCAGGGGAATTTTTGATTGCAGACACAAACAATAGCACTTCCACCTAGAGCCACGCCCCCCCAAGCCCGGCTGCTGATCTACAGTGGTCTTAAAGTGACAGCAATAAAGAGACACCACCAGGGTCTGGTAGGGTGGGAGACGTTTGGAAGCTGATTAGGGGAATATTTTACGAAGCATGGGAATTTCGGGTTTGGACTCTGTTATTAGCATTTCCAGCTGGAGCCCCTCCCCTGGACCTGGCCATTGATCTGAGTCATTAAATTGGCTGCAGCCTAGAGGCGCCCCCAGGTGGCCATTCTGGGGGATCACATGGTGGGAGGGTTCCTGAAGTCAATTGGTGATATATCCACACAATAGACCCTAGTGAGTGAGTGAATTGTAGGGTACAGAACACAGGATAGAGCTTGTGAATGTGACCTCACCCATAAGTCTGGCACACAGCTGCGGGGATCCCTGAAGGCTGTGATGCACTGTGGTGCTCCCAGGTTTCCTGTTAATTGGACTTGAAGTTGCCAGGTCTGAGTCCCCTGGACCCTGGTGGCCCACACCCCAGAGACTCACACCTCTTGAGTCCTCAATATCTCAGACTTCCCATCCCTGAATCCACCATGCCCTGAGGTCCATCTGAGGTCCATGAATGTCCTAGCCCTCAACATTTGCATTTTTTCTTTTTTGTTTTCTTTTGTTTTGTTTTTATTTTTATTCTATTTTTATATTTTATTCTATTTTTTAAATGTTCTGATTCCTGGCATTGCATTATCCCCTAGTCTTTTCTCCCAGCGTATCCCCCAAAGTCTTTTTTTTCCCTTTCTCTCTTGTCCCCCATCTTCTTCTTATTCTATTTTATCTTAACTATACAACAGGTGCTGCAGGAAATACCTCACATTTGCTGGGTTTCCTCATCCTCCACTGCCTCATTTCTGTGTGATTAGATTTTGGCTATCTACACTATCCCCTTTCCTCTACATCTTGATATCCTCCATTATCTACTATCTCTCCTATATTCCACCTCCCTTTCTATGATCCACAAAGTGTCTAACTCTTAATTTCTAATACCTTTGTTTTGTTTTCTGTCTGGTATCCACTCTTGAAATTATTACCTTTCTTTTCTCTTTCCCTCTCTCACGAAAACAATACCTTTTTAGTTCATACCATATTCCTCCCATATTCAGTCATCTACCTCATTATAGGTACTCTACCTACTGCTATAACTCTATACAATTTACATGAATCTAACCTCCATCCTCCCAGAACTCATATTGTTGCTTTGTTAAACATATATCACCAATACTACTTTACACTTTTTCCTTGCTTACACAATTGACTTTCCCTGGCCCTAATACTTTCCTTTAAAGTGAACTTAACCAGCAATAAGAAATTAGAATAAGAAGAATAAAGTGACAAAGAGAAGACATAACACTTACACAAGAACAACAGCTAATTAATCTCCAAGACTAGACAAAGAAGCTAAGAAACTGATTAAACCCGTCAAGAAGAAATGATGACCAGACAGCAACAAAAATCTGCAAACCAAACCAGTAATCAGGAAAACATGGCTGAATCCAATCAACAAACTAAAAATTAGGAAGGGGAACAGAACTTCGCACCAGCAATGAAAGATCTCAGAACATTTATCACTGACAAATTTGATGAAGTAAAGGAAGAGGTTAACAACATGAAGACAACACTTGGAGGGGAAATTGCAGAAGTACGCAAAAAGATAACAGATATGATGGAAATGAACACCACAGTTCAAGAAATCAAAAATACACTTGCAGCGAATATCAGCAGACTAGAAGAGGCAGAGCAGAGAATTAGTGATGTGGAAGACAGTGCATCAGAAATCAAACAGATAGTAGAAATAGTCGATAAAAAGATGGAAAAAATCCAGCTAGGACTTAGGGACCTGAATGATAATGCAAAATGCTCAAACATAGGTATTATAGGCATTCCAGAAGAGAAGAGAAGGGAAAGGGGTCAGAAGGAGTGTTGCAGGAAATAATGGTTGAAAAATTCCTAAATCTACTGAGAGAGATGGATGTACATATCCAGGAAGCACAGCACACTCCACTGGTCATAAACACCAACAAGCCCACCCCAAGACATATACTTGTCAGATTATCCAATGCTCAAGACAAAGAGAAAATTCTAAAAGCAGCAAGAGAAAAGAAAACCATCATATACAAGGGACGCTCCATAAGATTAAGTGCTGATTTCTCATCTGAAACCATGGAGGCAAGAAGGCAATGGTATGATATAGTCAAGGTACTAAAGGAAAATAATTTCCAACCAAGAATACTCTATCCAGCTAAATTAGCATTCAAAAATGATGTACAGATCAAAATATTTTCAGATAAATAGAAACTGAAAGAGTACACCAACAAGAAACCTCCCCTCCAAGAAATTCTAAAGGGAGTTCTACAGGAAGAAAGGAAAAAACAGGACAGGCAGAGTTGGAGGAGAGTGTAAGAGCAACAAAAAAGACAAAAATAGAAGAGAAAAAAATACAAACAAAATATGACAAACAAATCCAATCAAAATATGGTTAACACAAATAATTCCTTGAAAGTAATAACACTGAATGTCAACGGATTAAAATCACCTATCAAAAGATTCAGATTGGGACATTGGATAAGGAAATATGACCCATCTATATGCTGTCTACAAGAGACACATCTTAGATCCAGAGACTCATGGAGGTTGAAAGTGAATGGCTGGAAAACAATCATACAAGCAAACAATAACCAAAAAAAGGCAGGTGTAGCTATATTAATATCAGACAAAATAGACTTTAAATGTGAAACAATTGTGAGAGACAAAGAAGGATACTACATTTTAGTGAAAGGGACAATCTGTCAAGAAGATTGAACGATCATAAATATTTATGCTCCTAACAAGGGTGCCTCTAAATACGTGAGGCAAACGCTGGAAAAACTAAGTGAAAAAATAGATGCATCTACAATTATAATGGGGGACTTTGATACACCACTATCAATTCTGGACAGAACATCTCAAAAGAGAATCACTAAAGAAACAAAACATTTGAACAGTATATTAGAGGAGCTGGATCTAATAGACATATATAGATCATTACACCCAAACATAGCAGGATATACATTTTTCTCAAGCGCACATGGATCATTCTCCAAGATAGACCATATGCTAGGCCACAAAGAAAGGCTTAATGAATTCAGAAAGATCGAAATCATACAAAACAATATCTCTGACAACAGTCGAGTGAAGCTGGAAATTTGCAAGGGACAGAGACCCAGATTTCACACTACGATTTGGAAATTAAACAGCACACTCTTAGAAAAACAATGGGTCAAAGAGGAAATCTCAAAAGAAATCAATGACTACCTTGAAAAATGATAATGATAACACAACATACCAAAATTTATGGGATGCAGCAAAAGCAGTACTGAGAGGGAAGTTTATAGCCATAAATTCATATATCAAAAAAGAAGAAAGAGCAAAAATTGAAGAACTAACTGCACTTTTGAAGGAATTAGAAAAACAACAACAAAGTAACCCAACAGGAAGAAGAAGGAAGGAAATAAAGATAAGAGCAGAACTAAATGAAATGAAAAATAGGAAAGCACTTGAAAAGATAAACAAGACCAAGAGCTGGTTTTTTGAGATCAAGAAAATTGACAAACCTTTAGCGAGACTAACAAAGAAAAAAAGAGAGAAGATGCAAATACACAAAATAAGAAATGAGAAAGGTGATATCACCACTGACCCCACAGAAATAAAGACTATAATAAGAGGATACTTTGAAAAACTATATTCCAACAAAAATGACAATTTAGAGGAAATGGACAAATTCCTAGAAACACATAAGCAGCCCATATTGATGAAAGAAGAAATTGATGATCTTAACAAACCAATCACAAGCAAAGAGATAGAATCAGTCATTAGAAATCTCCCAACTAAGAAGAGCCCAGGGTCAGACGGCTTCACAGGTGAATTCTACAAAACATTCCAGAAAGAACTAACACCAATACTGCTGAAACTATTCAAAAAAATCGAAACAGAAGGAACTTGATGAACTCCTTCTATGATGCCAACATTATCCTAGTACCAAAGCCAAAGACACCACAAGAAAGGACAATTACAGACCAATTTCTCTAATGAACCTAGATGCAAAAATACTTAACAAAATACTTGCTAATCGTATTCAACAACACATTAAACGAATTATACACCACGACCAAGTGGGATTCATTCCAGGTATGCAAGGGTGGTTCAACATAAGAAAATCAATCAATGTAATACACCATATAAACAGATTGAAGGAAAAACACATGATTATATCTATAGATGCAGAAAAAGCATTTGACAAAATACAGCACCCTTTCTTGATAAAAACACTCCAAAAGATTGGAATACGAGGAAACTTTTTGAACATGATAAAGGGTATATATGAAAAATCTACAGCCAACATTGTTTACAATGGAGAAATCCTAAAATCCTTCCCTCTAAACTCAGGAACAAGACAAGGATGCCTATTGTCTCCGCTCCTATTTAACATTGTCTTAGAAGTACTTGCATGAGCACTGAGGCAAGAACCAGATGTAAAAGGCATTCAAATTGGAAGGGAAGAAGTAAAAATTTCATTATTTGCAGATGACATGATCCTATACATAGAAAACCCTGAGAGATCTAAAACAAAGCTTCTAGAACTCATAAATGAGTTCATTAAAGTCACAGGTTATAAGATCAATGCGCAAAAATCAGAAGCATTTCTGTACACCAATAATGAGCAAGATCAGGAGAAAATCAAGAAACAACTACCACTCACAATAGTAAATAAAAATATCAAATACTTAGAAATAACCTTAACTAAAGAGGTAAAGAACTTATACACCGAGAACTATACAAGACTGTTCAAGGAAATCAAAGAAGACCTAAATAAATGGAAGAATATTCCTTGTTCATGGATAGGAAGACTGAATATTATTAAGATGTCTATCCTACCAAACTGATCTACACATTCAAAGCAATCCCAATAAAAATCAACACAGCCTTCTTTAAGGATCTAGAAAAACCAGCTATGAAATTTATTTGGAAAGAAAAGAGACCCCAAATAGCCAAAGACATATTAAAAAAGAAAAACGAAATTGGAGGAGTCACACTTCCTGACTTCAAAACATACTACAAAGCTACAGTAGTGAAAACAGCATGGTATTGGCATAAGGAGAGACACACAGACCAGTGGAATCGAATTGAAAGTTCTGATATAGAACCTCATATATATAGCCATATAATATTTGATAAAGCCATCAAACCCTCTCAACTTGGAGAGAATGGCCTATTCAACAAACGGTGCCTAGAGAACTGGATAGCCATATGTAGAAGAATGAAAGAGGATTACCATCTCACACCTTATACAAAGATCAACTCAAGATGGATCAAAGACCTAAATAGAAGAACCAAGACCATAAAGATCTTGGAAAGTAGTGTAGGGAAACATCTACAGGACCTTGTAATAGGAAATGGCTTCATGAATATCACACCAAAAGCACGAGCAGCAAAAGAACAAATAGATAAATGGGACTTCCTCAAAATTAAAGCCTTCTGCACCTCAAAGGAGTTTGTCAGGAAAGTAAAAAGGGAACCCACACAATGGGAGAAAATATTTGGCAACCATACATCCGATAAGATACTTATAACTTACATATATAAAGAACTCCTATTTCTTGAAAATAAAATGATAAACAACCCATTTAAAAAATGGGAAAAAGATTTAAACAGACGCTTCTCCAAAGAAGAAATACAAATGGCTAAAAAGCACATGAAAAAATGCTCCAAATCTCTAGCTATCAGGGAAATGCAAATCAAAACTACAATGAGATACCATCTTACTCCCATAAGATTGGCAGCTATGAAAAACACAGAAGAATACAAATGCTGGAGAAGATGTGAAGAAAGGGGAACACTCATCCACTGCTGGTGGGAATGCAGAAGTATCCAACCATTCTGGAGGACAGTTTGGCAGTTTCTCAAAAAACTAACCATAGATTTGCCATATGACCCAGCAATACCACTGCTGGGTATATACCCAGCAATACTGAAAACAAGGACACAAACCAATATATGTACACCAATGTTCATAGCAGCGTTGTTCACTATCTCCAAAAGTTGGAATCAATCCAAATGCCCATCAACAGACGAGTGGATCAATAAAATGTGGTATATACACACAACGGAATACTACTCGGCTGTAAGAACAAATACACTACAAACACACGTGATAACATGGATGAACCTTGAGAACCTTATGTTGAGTGAAGCAACCTAGGCATTGAAAGACAAATACTACATTACCTCAATGATATGAAATAAGCAACCTGCATGAGAGAGCTAGAGACTGGAAAATAGGCTTACAGGAAATCAGGGGGTGGAGGAAGGATGTGAGCCGACGTCTGCAGGGGTGGAATCTATAATGAGATGGCGGTAAGTATGAGCACAAAGAAGGGATAAAATGGGGCAACTGGTTGCCTTTCAGTGGGGCTTTGTGGGTTTGAGGGGGACTGGGGATGGGCGGAGGGGTAATATTGCCCAAAAATTTGGGGGGAGGAAGGGGTAACATACGAACATAGGAGAGTGTCAGGTATTGGTTGAGAGTAAAATGCTTAGAAAATTGTATCAAAATATAATTAGGAAGGTTTCCTGTTTAGGATGCTCAGAGGGGATGGTCTGATGCGGGACAGACTCCTGGGGAATGGCTGAAAGCTCATTTTGCCAGGGTGGGTTGTACCATTGGGTAGAGACCCAAGAAGTGAGAGTTGGGGTGGACCCACATCCTGGGGAGGACTAATGTCATCAAATAGAACTGTATGTCTCGAGAGAAAGGGTGGCTCCCAGGGCATTAGGGCAGTTGAACAAGTCAGGCCCTCAACACTGTTGCAAGTATCTCTGGACATGGCTCTTTGGGAAATGGAGATTGGCTGTCACTGTGGGCCCCAAGGGGAGGGGAAAATGAATGTCGAATGGATGGAACCAACGTAAATGTGGGGGCAAGAGAGGAGTTTCCCGAGAGTACACGAGGATGAATATAAAACATGTAATATTACACCAAAAACATATAGGGGATGACAGACTAATAATGTAAACCATAATGTAAAACATAGGATAACTAAAAAATCTAGAAAACTGTATATCCTAAAGTATGGACCACATTGTAAGCACAGATGTCACCTTGTTTGAAAGCTATTGTTTCTGAGTCTGTACATCAGTTTCAGTAAATATGATATGAATAAGTTAGAAGAGTATTGCTGTGGAAGGGAAAAGGTTTTATGGTGGATGTGTGGGAGTACTGTATATTGTATATATGAATTACTGTGATCTAAGACTCTTATGAAGAGAAGCTCAATAATTAGAAAAAAAGAAAAGAAAAAGATAGGATGTAGAAATTTTTCCAAATCAATATGTACTCTAGATCTAACCTTTAAACTCATTGCTATATTCCATTTTACTAGTAAGGGAACCTGACATTATATTGGGATTCCCTTTACAGGAAGTTTTGGGTCACAGAGTGGTTCATCAATGGTGGTGGAGGAATACTGGTATGGGATGTTATTGACAGGCGATATATGGTTGACAGGGAGTTATACAGGGCATATGTCCAGGGTGCATGGTAATATTTGAACATACTCATAGTGGAAACAATTAAAAACAACAGCTGGGGGTGGGTACTGGGTTCCTGGCTGGGGGGTCTCTGTCGTGGTCCCTGGGGGAGCAGTGGCAGTCCCCAGGTGCAACGGTAAGAACCAGGAAGGAATGAGGGTCCAACAGTGGGCTCCTGGTACTAATGACTATGCTTGTGAGCCTATACGCCTGCAATAAGAACAAGGCCTAGAGCAGCACTGTGCCTGGGAGTTTCCTCCTGACAGCCTTCATGTTACTCAAATGTGGCCAGTCTTGAAGCCAAATTCAGCATGTAGATGGAGTGCATTCCCTCCAGCGTGGGACATGACACCCGGGGATGAGCCTCCCTGGCACCGAGGGATCACTACCAAATACCAGCTGAAGATGCAACTAGAAAATGACCTTGATTAAAGGTTCAACACGGACCAGCAGAATATCCCTGTCTACATACAATAACATGACTTTAAAATGCTGTTTGACCTAATGTAAGGGGGAAATGGGAAGGAGAAATGAGTTTGTATGGCTACAAGTCTCTCAAAAAGAGTCTGGAGGTTGTCAGAAGGATTGCCCATATTCACAAGTAAGCAGAGTCTAAGAGACAGATAAAGTAGATACAACCCCAGGTATTGGTTCTTTTCAGGGATAAAGAGACCCACGGGTTCTATGGTCATGGCAGATGGGGTTCACTGCCATGTCAGATGGCCCTTCTTTGGAGCTGGTGTTTCTGTGTGATGGAACTGGACTCAGATGGGATCTCTTTTCACAAGACTTTCATGCTACTTTACTGGAATTGTAGTTGATGTTGGGGTTTAAAATATATTTAGGGGATTTGAATCTCTGGACTGACAATGTGATAGCCAGGCCCTGAGCCTCAACAGACTTCAGCTCCTACACTCTGATTTATTGGAGTTACCCCACTCAGCTAAGATGGAGTTGAAGAAGGTCAACCACCACACCATTGAGCCTAGAGTGCCTACAACTGAAAGCAGGAGGATTGCATCCAGTATCCATGTGGAATCTAAGCCCCCACTTGACATAGATGTGCAATGGACACAACCAAACCAATGTCCACAGAGAAAATGTGGCATTGGTGTGGGAAGGGTGGCCATGGTGGCTGCTGGGTGCAGGGAATGGGAGGAAGAGATGAGATGTGGAGGCGTTTTCGGGAGTTGGAGTTGTCCTGGGTGGTGCTTCAGGGACAACTATGGGACATTGTAGATCCCCCCAGGGCCCACTGGATGGAATGTGGGAGAGTGTGGGCTATGATGTGGACCGTTGACTATGGGGTGCAGTGATGCCCAGTGATGTACTTACCAGGTGCAATGGATGTGTCATGATGATGGGAGAGAGTGTTGCTGTGGGGGGAGTGGGGGGTGGTGGCGATGGGGTTGATTGGGACCTCATATTTTTTTAATGTAATATTTTTTTAAAAAATGAATGAAAAAAAAAAAGTATTGTTTTCTAGTCTCCTTTCCAGAATCCTTGGGATCCTAAGTCAGTGTAGACGATAGCAACTATTGCTGAGTAACTGCTTTAAAATCCTTTGATTTATTATTTCTAGAAATCTATGGGTGAGTTGGCTGGTTCTCCTGCATGTGGATGGGCTCATTCATGCATCTGTGGTCAGCTGTGGGTCAGGTAGGCAGATCTGATTGTCCAAGCTTGCCTCTCACACATGATTGGGTCTTGGCTCACTCAGGCTGACCTGGACTGACCTCTGCTGGGTAAATTGTCCTTTCTTCCTTGTGATCTGTCATGCTTCAGCAGCCAGCCCAGGCTTGCACACATGGGAGAGGTGGGGTTCCAAGACAGAGATAACTGCAGTGTCTTTGGAAGCCTTGGGTTTAGAATTATCATGTCATCACTCTGACTGTACTCTACTAAAGAAAGCAAGTCATGAGACCAGCCTAGAATCACAGATGGGGTATCAGGCTCCAATTCCAAGTTGGACGGTGTGGCTAAGTCACATTTCAAAAACTGTGGATATAGGGTGAGATGGAGCATTGGGGAAAAAGATTTTGTGAAGTGTCTGTGATTTTTCCTGCTTGTAATATGATAAGTTAGCTTGTAAATATTTCATGAATTCTCCCAAAATACACAAGACTCTTTGGTCAGAGACAAAGGACTTCCTATTCATGGCAGAGCAAGCAGGGTGTACTCCATTTTGGTTTATTTTTTTAAAAAGTTTTAGATTACTTAAATGTTACATCAGAAATATAAGGAAGACTTCTGGGAAGATGGCAGACTAAGGAGACACGGATTTTCTTCTGTCCCAGAAAATTAGCTAGAAGACAGGCTGAATTGGTCTGGGAAAAAATCTAGGATTTAGGACACCAGGCAAAAGCTGGAAACCACCCAGAAGAGAGAGGGATAAAGGAAAATAATCGTGGTGGCAAAAGCTGCTACTGCTGGCACACTTCTCCACACTAAAGACACTAGCATTCTCTATCCTCTGGGTCAGTTACAGGACAAAGGGGCTCCAGGGATCCACTGTCCCAGGAAGGGGGAGACAGAGAGGTAATCAGCCTAAGGCTGGCTCAGCTTTTGACCCACAGAATTAGTCTGCTGTGTCCCATGAGCCCTTCCAGGCCTGGTGGAACTGTGTCATTGTAGCCTTAGGAGCCAGCTCAGGACTAAAAAGATCCTGGACTAAAGCTCTCTGACCCAATCTTCCTCTACTAACCAGGACTGATGTTGAGGATGCAGAGGGGAGTGAAATTATTTTTTACTTGGGAGAAGGGAGCAGCTGCCAGGGAAGGCTGGAGAACCGTCTCTAGAAAGTTTGAATTATAAGCTTCAGCCTCCAGGCAGGAACCGCTATCACATTGATCCAGCCCATGTTGCAGCAAGCACACTATGGCCAGGCATCGAACTGAGAGGGTTCCCAGAGAGTGCCATCTGCTGGCAGAGAACAGAAGCGCACGTGGAAGAATTAAAAATAAATATGTAAGAGAAGCCGTTTCCAGCCCTTATATTCCCCCCACCGAAGCACTAGGAAGAAGGCCTGCCACCCGTTACAGGGTCCAGATCTCAGTTTTGGGCAAACAACAGGGATAATCCTAACGATCCAGGTTGTGACAAGAATCAAAGAGCAGCAATAACATATAGCCTCCCACCACTAAATCCCTGCAAAAGAGAGTGAAACTGAGCATCTGTGTAAACTTCCATCCTAATCCTATGCCTAGACATCAGGAACAAATTATGAGCCATACTAAGAAAATGGAAGATGTGGCCCAAGGAAAGGAATATATCAAAGCCCCAGAAGAGATTCAGAATTTGAGACAATTAATTAACAAGATGTACACAAATTTCCAAAATCTAATTAATGAGTTGAAAGACAATATGGCTGAAGAGATAAATCACATCAAGAATACATTGAATGAGCACAAAGGAGAATTTGAAATCCTGAATAGAAAATTAACAGAGCTCATGGGAATGAAAGACACAATAGGTGAGATTGCTGAGGGCAGGGAGAGGGAAGAAGAGATGAGATGTGGGGTCATTTTTGGGACTTGGAATTGTCCTAAATGGTATTGCAGGGACAGATGCTGGACATTATATATATCCACTGAATGTACTTGGGGAGAGTGTAAACTACAATATAAACTATAATCCATGCGGTGGAGCAGTGCTCCAAAATGTATTCACCAAATGCAATGAATGTGCCACAATGATGAAAGAGGTTGTTGGTGTGGGATGAGTGGTGTGTGTGTGTGTGCGGTGTGGGATATGTGGGGACCTCTTATATTTCTTAATGTAACATTTCTAGTGATCTATGTATCTTTAAAAAAAAAGACAATTTAATTATAAAAGCACACTAGAGGCACACAACAGCAGGCTCGAAAGGATAGAAGGAAGAATAAGTGATACCAAGACAGTAGAGGTGAAATAGAAGAGAGAAAAGAATGTAAAGAATTTAGCAGGGGCTCAGGAGTTGAATGACAACACAAGACAACAGCATATGTGTCATGGGAATTTCAGAAGGTGAGGAGAAGGGAAAAGAGGCTAAACATCACACTTCTAAATAATCGGTATGTGAAAGAAAAAATTGCAAGTGAGCTCAGTAAATATATTGAAAGAAATGAACCTGAGAACACAACTTATCAAAACTTATGGGACTTCCTGGAAAATGACATCAAAGTAGGTAGGCAGAGCACAAATGTCTCACAAAAAAGGACAGAGAAAAGGCCAAAACCTAATAAAGGGAGGTGCTTTGGAGATATACAGAACAGGAAATTGTTATGCATCATCCAGGAGGGAACTAGACAGATGAAGAAGCCAAAGGAAAATGATGAGTTACTCACCCCTGTGGCTGGAAATGTCCCATATAC
The DNA here is from genome assembly GCF_030445035.2 of Dasypus novemcinctus. Taxonomy (NCBI): domain Eukaryota; kingdom Metazoa; phylum Chordata; class Mammalia; order Cingulata; family Dasypodidae; genus Dasypus; species Dasypus novemcinctus. The sequence continues at coordinate 765,722 of NW_026688150.1, forward strand.
CCCACCCTCAGGGCAGATGGACTTGGTAAAGACTGTGACTCACTGCAGTCACCTGCGTGGGAAAGAGCATTTCCCGGATGGAAGAGGGGTCTTGCAGAGGGTAGAGAATGGTTTCCTTTTGGCGAGTGTGGCCAACTGAGCCCCCTTTGAATCTCAGAGGAGACCCTGACCAGCACTGGGCAGCCACAGGGAGAAGAGAGGGGGTAACTACATCCAGACTATCTGGGAGAGGGCGGAACAAAGGTAGAGAGGGGATGGAGACAGGCACCTAAACATCCCTTTGCAAACTCTTAGAAGCCTAACGCACCCAAGGGAATGGAGGAAGGAAGACTCTGATAAGCTTTCAGAAGCACACTTATCTGTGGAGTTGGTGTAGCTCAGTGGAGGGATTCCAGCCTTGCATATGTGAAGTTGCTGGTTCAATTCCCAGGTCTTCTTTTTTTCTTTAGGTTTTCTTGGATCTGTTATTTAAAATTTTTTCTCGGTTCCTTTTTTAAATCTTTTTTCTTTTTTTCCCTTTATTTTATTTGCTAAAACCCGGTACCTCACCTGCAAAGGACAGGATGAAGGGTGATTGATAGATGAGCACCAGCAGTCTGAGAAGCACCTTAGAAGCTTAAGAGGGAAGGCTGTTTTTCCTGTTTTTTTTTTTTGTTGTTGCTGTTGTTTTGTTTCTTGTTTGTTGTCTTTCTCCCTCTTTGTTTCCTTTTTTCTTTTACTTATTTTTCTATGTATTTTCTTTCTTTTCCTTCCTTCATTTTTCTATCCTTTGTTTTCTGTTGTTTTTCTTTTATTCCACTTCCTTTTGTTTGGTCTTCATATTTTTTTCCTTTTTCTCTTTTCCCATCTTCTCATCATTCTGGCCTTTTAATTCATGCTATGTTTTCTCTCTGTTTTTTTCCTTGTTTCATTTTTTCTATTCCACCTTTTTTATACTTATTCTTTTGTACATTTTTAATTTTTTGCTTGTGTTATTCATTTATATTCCTAGCTCTTATGTGGTTTTTCTTCTACCTTTCAAAAATTTTTATTACTATTATTCTTTTTCTCTTATTTTCTCTGGTCCTAATTTTTTTTCTAAGATAACACAGACACCTGCAAGGATATAGAATAAGAGAAACCAAGTTTCAAAAAGAAACCTTAATGTTAATTGAGTTAAGAAGGTACCATTGAACCACGTTACAATTATTATATTCACAATGAACTTCTTGACACACTTAACATGAGGATATGCATCAAGGGTATGCCCAGGAATGGCTTGACTAGAACTTGCATTATCAGAGATATACATACCCAAGTGCCACTGTTCTTCCTTGTCTTTAAGATAGTACCTGGTGTAGTGTCTGGCAATTGAGTTCTGTAAATGTTTATTGAAATGCATTAAAATGAATGTAAATAATAGGTCCTAAAGCCATATAGTATAGTTATTGAAGTTCCCTCCTAAGAAGTGGCATAAAGTGAAAATAAAAATATTTTAAGCATATTCAGATATATTGGTGGGATAATTAAAGTGGGAATTGCCAGTATTTGAAGGTATGTGTGTAACTCAAGAATAGGACAGCAATCTTCCCTCCCACAATATTAGGATTATACAGATCTAGGCTGGAAGGGAACAAAGCCTTGAACAAGTGTGACTATTTTTAGGTTATGCTTGTAAAGGAAGAGGAAAAAAAAAGATAACATCAATCCCTTAAGCACAATGAACTTGGTAAAGTAGTTACTCTATTCTATGTAAAAAAATAAAAAGAGAGAGAGAGAGAAACTTACCACTCACAAATGCAAAAACACCAAACAAAGTAAGACCCTAGAGTAGAAAGAGAAGCCAACCAACCAGATAAGCCCATCAATGGGGACCTCACATTTTTTGAATTAAAAAAATAAAGAGAAAAAAAAAAGATAAACAGAGCCCAAACACCAACAAAAAATTACAAACCATACTAAGAAACAGGAAGACATAGCCCAGACTAATGAACAAACTAAAAACAGGAGGAGATTCTGGATGTGGAACAGCTAATCAGGAATATCCAAGCAAATATTATGAATCAACTTAATGAAATGAAGGAAGAGATAAAAGATATTAAGAAGACACTGGGGGAACATACTGAAGAAATTGTAAGCACATATAAAAAGATAATGGATATAATGGTGATGAATGGCACAATGCAAGGAATAAAAAATACACTGGAAGCACATAAGAGCAGATTTAAAAAAGTAGAGAGGCTGTGGTATTCCCAAACCCTGAGTGTTCTGTTGCCGGGGCTTGCAGGGCAGGAGGTGTCTGGACATCGATTTGGTGAGACAGTGACAGAGGAGATTCTTGCAAGAGGTAGAATTTTGGGTTTCTGTCACGGAGGTCAGAAGTTGTGGGTGGGACCCTCTACTAGGGTTGGCAGCCTGGCTGCGGTGATCCCTGAAAACTTTGTTGGGCTGCGGTGTTCCCAAACCCCATGTTTACTGGATGCGTGATTCCCAGGTCCATATCCCCTAAACCCTGGTAGCCCACACTCCACAGAATCACATACCTTGAATTTGCAATATCCTGGACTTCCCATTCCTGAATCCAGCGTGCCCTGCAGTCCATCTGAGGTCCGTGATTACCCTAGTCCTCTGTGTTTTTGTTTTTTCTTTTCTTTGAGCTTGGAGGAGCATTCCAGTCGACTTGGGGAAAGTCTGGGAAGAAAGGAGAGGCGAATGTGCTGAGAAAGCCCAATTTAAACATCCTGGGATAGGAAACTTGGTCTGGGAGAAGGTGGAGTCAGAAAATCAATTAGACCTCTCCTAGCACACCTAAGGGGGAGGGACTGTAGGACGTGCTATCCAAGCTTCCAATAGCATATTTGGGGTGAGGTGAGGTGTAGATGCTCTCACACTGGAAATAGTCATTGTCTTCTGTGTTGAGTTGGTTCAACAAGGACCCACTTGAATCTCCTGCTGGACCCCTCATGCAGCTTTCCTGCTGCCCTTGGACAGAGAGAAATGAGGAAGGGAGAAAGGGGGAATGTCAGATCCCTAAGCATTTTTTTTGGTCGTTATTTTTTTTTTTAATGTTACATTCAAAAAATATGAGGTCCCCATATACCTCCCACCCCTCCACCCCACTCCTCCCCCCACAACAACCTCCTCCATCATCATGAGACATTCATTGCACTTGGTGAATACTTCTCTGAGCACTGCTGCACCTCATGGTCAATGGTCCACACCATAGCCCCCACTCTCCCACAGTCCACCCAGTGGGCCACAGGAGGATATACAATATCCAGTAACTGTCCCTGCAGCTCCACCCAGGACAACTCTAAGTCCCCAAAATGCCCCCACATCACATCTCTTCTTCCTTCTCTCTGCCCTCAGCAAGTGGCCCTGTGGCCACTGTTTCCACATAAATGATATAATTTCTTCCATTACCAGTCACAATAGTTCTATAGTAGAATACCAGGAAGTCCACTCTTATCCATATTTTATTCCTCCATCCCGTGGACCCTGGGATGGTGATGTCCAAACCACCTCTATATTTAGAGGGGGCTTAGATCCCACATATTTGATTGATGGGATTCTCTTGCTTGCAGTTGCAGGCACTCTCAGTTTCCTGGTATTGTGGTTAACCATCTTTCCTCCCTGTTAGCTGACCTGGTAAACCCAACAAACTGGAGAGTAGGAGTTGCAACTCTGCTGAGTTTCAGGGCCCATCTGGCACATTGCGAGTCCAGAGATTCAAGTCTCTTGAGTATACACCAACCCCAGTGTTAATCACAGGTTCAATAAAATTGGCAGAAGAGGCATGTGTAGAAAAGTCACATCTGAGACAGTCAAAGTAGATACCTCAGGAGCTTCTGAGGGCTACACAGTTTCTATGCTCATGGCAGGTGGCTCTGGAGTTCAGTGCCTTTTCAGCAGGTCCTGCTTTGTAATTTGTGTTCAAGTTGTTTTGTACCCCCAAAACAATAGCTCTGAGAGTCCCAAGTTCAAGAGCGGGAAATCAGAATCGTGCAATTGGCTAAGGAATTGGTCTTGTGATTCAGGCAGCCCACTGAAAATGTGGACCACTGTCCATATGGTGCAGCAGTGCTCCAGAATGTACTCTCCAGGGGCAGTGGATGTGCCATGATGGTGGAAGAGGTTGTTAATGTGGCAGGGGTGGGGTGTGTGGGGTGGGGGTATATGGGGACTGTGGGAAAATAGCTTGGATTTGAATGTTGGAACCTGGCTTGAAATTGAAACGTTTCCATAATACTGATAAGAAGAGTGGGCTTAGGAACACTGACCTTGACTAGGTGGAATGCTGTCTGGTCAGTGTGGGGAGCCACCCGCTGTGAGGTCTGTTTATAGCCTCCAACAACATGGCGGATTTCACAACCCTGCCCCGCCATTTTCTTCTTCTTCTTCTCCTTTGTTCTCCCCTTCCTGCCACAACTCTGGTAAACACAGCAGCACGCATGTGCAAGGCGCGAGACTCTGCAGACCCGGCGCAAACTTTCAGCCAATCCCCTCCTTGGATGCCTGTCACCTGCGAGACTAGCCTGTCACCTGTGGACACGTTCCCTTCCCTCAGTATATATTCCCATGTTCTACCCCCAATAAACGAGGCTTGATCAGAATCCTGTCTTGCCTCCATTCTTCGTGTCTCTTGTCCCCGTCTCTGTGTCGTCTGCTTTGTTTCTAGATTCGCCGAACTTGGTGGGACAGGAGACATCCTGTCATGTTGACCTGGCCCACGGGCGGGCTGGGTCAGGTCAGCATGAAAATTATTTGTGTGAGGAAACATTTGAACTTTGTATGGCCTGTTCCCTAGCATTGCAGGTGCTGCAGTTTTAATAACAAGCACTGTTGCAAGTAAACATAGGTAACTACTGCTCTGTAATTTCTAATAAATACGATGTGGAAACTAAGGTCGAGGCTCTCAGTTCCAGAAGCTGTTGAGTCCCCTGGTTTCATCTTTATTTTCTCTCTTGTGTCTTTCTTTGTGTCCTCTTATTTCTTCAGTTCTGCATCACTTTCCCTTCATGCAAACCTCTTGCTGAGCTGGTCTCAGCAGGGGAACTCATATATTTTTAGTGTAACATTTAAAGGAAAATAAAGAAGAAAAAATATGAAAAAAAAAAAAAAGAAAATAACTTCAGACCATTTGTGGGGATGGGAATTATGGGGAAACTTTCCCATAGGAATTGAACTTATAGAATTCACTGTTTACACCATGAAGAAAGAGTTGCCTTGAAAATGAATCTGATGCAGAGAAAAGTTGAACATAGAGATGGAGACAGATTCTTGATGGTACCATTTGAATTCTGGATCCTGTCATGTTGGACTTCTCAGTCAGTGGATTTCCTTTCTGTGCTTAGACCTCAGCAATGAAAGAGACGAGTGTCCTGGATAGAGTTATCCACAACCTCTTCCAACAGCACCACTCTTTCCTTGCATAAAAATGTCTACACATTTTCCAGACCTAATTCCAGCAACCTCTCTACCAGGAAGCCTTCAAGCCTGCACAGCAGAAGTCTGGCTCCTCCTCTGAACTGCCCCAGCCCTTCTTTCTCTCTCTTTCTGTCCCATTCCTTATTACACAAGATTGAGTGTCTCTCAATTCAAGTCCATCTCCCCAACACTGGGGTTACCTCCAGAATAGGGTTTTGGGTTGAGACCCCTTGGGGACTGAATGATCCTTTTGGGTTGATGATGAGATGAGGCTTGATGAAATAGAAGGATGCCTGAGAAAGGAGAGGAGACAAAAGAATACCTGCATAGGACCTCGATGCTTGGGGTGAAGGGTCTCTGTTTCAAATTTATTTTTTTAATTGTCTTTTTAAAAAAGATACATAGATCACAAAAACTGTGACATTAAAAAATATAAGTAAAGTTTCAAGCTGACACCTACCTGGGTGAAATCTATGATAAGCTGGAGGTAAGTAATTGTACAGGGAAGGGATAAAATAGGGGCATAGGAATACTTTCCATGGGGCTTTGTGGGCTTGAGGGGGGCTAAGAATGGGAGGATGGGTGGGATGGCCCAAGAAATTGGGGGGAGGATGGGGGGAATATTTGCACATAAGAGATTGTCAGGTATGTGGTTGAAATTATAATGTAGAGAAAACTCTTTGGAAAATATGATACGTAAGGTTTCCTTTTTAAGATGCTTAAAGGGAGGGGGCATCTGACACAGGACAAGCTTCTAGGGAGTGTGTGAGTGCTCATTTTGTGATAGTGGGTTATATCATTGGATGGAGACCTACACAATGAGAGTGATGGTGTACCCACATCCTGAGGAAGACTGATGTTCTCAAATAGAGGAAATTGTTTCTCTCAAGAAAAATGGTGGCTCCCAAACGTTAGGGAAGTTAAGCATGTCAAACTCTTAGCATTGTTGCAAGTATCTCTGAACACGGTCCTTCGAGCAATGAAGACTGATTGTCACTGTGGGCCCTGAGGGGAGGGGAAAGAGGTATTGAATAGATGGAATCAATGTAACTGTGGGGCAATGGAAGTTTTCCACAAGATTATGCAAGGAGGGGTACAGAACATGTTAAATTACACCAAAAATGTATAGGGGCCTATAGGCTAAAATGTAAATCATAATGTAAAACATAAAATAACTAAAAATTTAGAAAATTGTATAGTCTAAAATATAAACCATAATGTAAACCCAAGTATAACCTCATTTGAAAGCTATTGTCTCAATATCTGTACATCAGTTGCAGGAAATATAGTATGAACATGTAAAAAGATTATTGCTGGTGAAGGGACAAAGTGTCTTATGTTGGATATGTGGGAGTACCGTATATTGTCTATATGAATTATTGTGATCTCAAACTTTTGTGAAGACAAGCTTAATAATTAGAAAAAAGGAAAGGAAAGGACGTAGACACTGAAGAAGAGATGGAAGAAGTTGCCTTGCGAATGTGCATACAGGGCAACACTTATTGCAATGATGGAAGGCAAAATATAAAAAACAAAGCCCTTTCATTTTTAAATTTTTTGGTATCCCAATTTATTTTTACTTTAATTTTTCAAAATTAGTATGTATTTCATATCTAACATTTAAACACACCACTATATTCCATTTTACTATTAATGGAACCTGGCAATATATTAGGTTTCATTTTTGAAGATGTTTTGGATCACAGAGAGGTTCAACAATGGCAAGGGAGGAATACTAGTGTGGGATGTTATTGATAGGGGACACGTGGTTAGGAGGGAGTTCTCTAGGGCATATATCCAGGGTACAAAAAATGTTTGGATATTTTCATAGTGGTTACAGTTAAAAACCACAACTGAGGGAGTGCTGAGTTCCTAGCTAGGGAGCTCTATCACATTCCCTAATGGAACAGCAACAATCCCCCAAGTTCAACAGCAAAGACCAAAAAAGGATGGTCCAAAAATGAGCCCTTGATACTAATGACTATACTTGTGAGTCTGTGTGCCTGAAATAAGAAGGCCTAGAGCTGCAGGGTGCCTAAGAGTTACCTCCTGAGAGCCTCCATATTGCTATATGTGGCCAAAATTGAAGTCAAACTCAGCATGTAAATGCATTGCCTTCCCCCCAACATGGGACATGACTCCCGGGGATGAGCCTCCCTGGCACTGAGGGATTACTACCAAGTACCAGCTGATGATGTAACTAGAAATGACCCTGAATAAAAGAGTCAACTCAGATCAGCAGAATATCTCAGCCTACATGTAATATCAGGAATTAAAAGTGCTTATTGACCTTGAATAAAAGGGGGAAATGGAAAGAACAAATGAGTTTATATGGCTATGAGTCTCCAGAAAAAAGCTGGGAAGTCATCAGAGGAGTCATCCTCATGCACATCTCAGCAGGGACCCAGGGACAGATAAAGTAGATACAAACCCAGGTATTGGTTCTTCTGAGGGCTCCAGAGACCCACAGGTTCTATGGTCATGGCAGATGAAGTTCAGTGCCATGTCAGTTGGCCCTACTTTGGAGTTTGTGCTCCTGAGTGTGATGGAGTTAGACTCTGATGTGATCTTTGTTCACAAGCCTCTCCTGTTACTTTTACCAGATGTGTGGTTGGCACTGGGGTTTAGTGTATACTCAGGGGACCTGAACTCTGGACTGTCCATGTGATAGCCAGTCTCTGAGCCTCAATAAACTTCAACTTTACCCTCTGGTTTTTTGGACTTACTCCAGCCAGCTAACAGTGAGGTGAAGAAGGTCAACCACCACACCAGGGAGCCAAGAGTACCTACAACTGCAAGCAGAATTGCATCCATCATCCGAGTGAAATCTAAGCACCCTCTCAATATAGAGGTGGAGTAGGCGTAACCATCCCAGGGCCCACAGAGTGGAGGAATAGAGTATGGATTAGAGTGGACTTATTGGTATTCTATTCTGAAATTATTGTGATTAGTAATGGAAGTAAATGTAACACCGATGTGGAGAAAGTGGCCATGGTAGATACTGAAGGTAGGGAGTGGGAAGCAGAGATATGATGTGGGAGCATTTTCAGGACTTGGAGTTGTCCTGAGTGGTACTGCAGGGACAGTTGCTGGACATTGTATGTCCTGCTATGGCCCACTGGGTGGACTGGGAGAGAGTGTAAACTATAATGTGGACCATTGACCATGTGGTGCAGCAGTGCTCAGAGATGTATTCACCAAGTGCAATAGATGACCCATGATGATGGAGGGGGTTGTTGATGTGGGAGAAGAGGGGCGAGGGAGGTGGGGGGTGTATGGGTTCTCATATTTTTTTTAATATAACATTAAAAAATAAAAAATATAAGAAGCTCCCATATACCCCACACCCCACATTCCCCACTCCTCCTACATCAACAACCTCTTTCATTATTGTGGTACATTCATTGCATTTGGTGAGTACATATTGGAGCACTGCTGAACTGCACAGATTATAGTTTACATTCTGGTTTACATTCTCCCTCAGTTCATTCAGTGGGTTATGGCAGGATATATAATGTCCAGCATCTGTTCCTGCAATATCACTTAGGACAACTCCAAGTCCCCAAAATGCCCCACTTCACATCTCTTCTTTCATCTCTCTGCACTCAGCAAGTACTGTGGCCACTGACTCCACATCAATGATACAATTTATTCCATTACTAGTCACAATAGTTCTATAGCAGAACCAGTAAGTCCACTCTAATCCACACTTTATCCCTCCATCCTGTGGACCCGGAATGGTGATGTCCAACCCACCTTTAAATCGAGAAGCGGGTTAGACCCTACACGGCTGATTGATGTGATTCTCCTGCTTGCATTTGTAGGCACTCTCAGTTCCCTGGTGTGGGGCTTGACGTTCTTTACATCAATGTTAGGTGACCTGGGTAAGTCCAACGAACCAGAGAGTAAGAGTTGCAACTCTGCTGAGCCTCGGGGCTCATCTGGCACATGGACAGTCCTGTGACTCAAATCTCCTGAGTATACAGCGACCCCAGCGCCAAACACAGGTTCAATAAAAGTGAAAAAAGAGGCATGTGTAGAAAGGTCACATCTGAGGTCAACTCCATCACACTCAGGAGCACAATTCCATAGTAGGACCCACTGACAAGGCACATGACCATAGAAACTGTGTACCTCTGTAGCCCTCAGGAGAGCCAGTTCCTGGGGTTGTATCTACTTTGGCTTTCTCTTGGTTCCTGCTGAGGCGTGTGTAAGCACGACCCCTCTGATGACCTCCTGACTCTTTTATGAAGACTCTTAGCCATATAAACTCATTTGTCTTTACCATTTCCCCCTTTTATTCATAGTCTTTTTCTAGTTTCATCACCAGTTAGTGATTCGTATTAATCCCTCAGCACCAGGAGTCATGACCCATGCTGGGGTTAAGGTAGGGCATTTACATGCTGAGTTTGACTTAGAGAATGGCCACATTTGAGCAACATGGAGACTCTCAGGAGGTAACTCTTAGGCACCCTGCAGCTCTAGGCCTAGTTCATATTTCATGCCCATAGGCTCTTATGCATAGTCATCAGTATCAAGAACATATTGGACCATCCTTGGAATGAAGGGTCTTAATACCCTTCAGGTCTCCACAGCACCCATCACCACAAGCTCTCCATGGGCACCTGAGATATTGGTGATGGAGTGGATGATATCGGGGTCTCACAGAGTGATTATGGCCATGAGGGCCCCCAACCAGCTCACAAGACCATGGGGGTGGGCAGTTACCAGCTGAGCCATTATGATTAAGCCCTGCTCTGTGCTGTTGACCTGCAAGCAATGGGGTGTGGTCACCTCCCAGGAATAGCCACCTGCAGGTCCCTGCCCCCACCTATGCCCTGGTCCACCTCTGTGGATGGTGCAGCCTCTGCAGTAAACAGGATTGAAGAAATGGAAGGTGTCAACTGTCCCTGGTGCTGGAATGTCCTGGAATTAACAGTTCCAAAGGGTGTGATCCAAGGTTGACTGAGAAAATCTCTTCTCTGAGAGGCAGAGCTTGGATGAAGAAGGCAGATTTTCATATCCTGGGACAGGAGCAGTGGGAGTAGGCTGTAGGGAGGGGTGTGGGAGAGGGGTATGAGGGAGGACCTGTGGGATGAACTCGTGGGAGAGGTTCTGTAAGGAGAACTGTTTGGGGGTCCCTATGTGTTCCTACCTCAGAAGAAGTTCACAGATGGGGCACATTTCAGCCTTGGAAATCCTCCTTCCCCTAATATGGTCATAAACACAATCTATCAAAATGGTATTCCCACCTGGAGCATCACCTGCATACCAGGCTGGGTGCAATGTATCTCCATGCTTCTTCCCCCTAAACTAAGTTATGCCCAGGAAGGGGCCATTCCCAAATAAAAACCAGACCACACATCCTGTAGGGGCAGGGCAGGGACCAGTTCTTGGTGAAACATTTTCCCTGGTCCCACAGTATACCTCATTGTACCTGGTGCCCAGGCTGCTCAAAACAAGTGGACATAAGTCACTGTCACCTGTGTACCATGTTACCTCCTCCCCAAGGACATTTGGGCAAAAATTCAATGTGCTAGGTGAAACTGATCCAGAGAGTCAGAGAGGGAGAGTGACTAGGGTAAGGTCACACAGCAAGAAGGATGAGAGGAAGGAGAGAGCCATAAAACCAACCATCATGGCAAAACAGCAAGGCAGAATTGCAGTAAATTTATGACATTCCTGAGACCTCAGGTAATTTTAAGACCCAGAATCTCTGGAAACCTTCAGGAAAGAAATTTGGGTGACCTTGTCCAGAACTTGGCTTGGGAAACCCTTTCCCAAGTTGTAGGTCTCCTTTGGGCATTGTGAGATCTGGTCAGTTGTGTGCACTCCAGAATTGGTCCAGGAGAGAGAGAGTTCCTCCTTTTGGCCTAGAATGACCAAAGGACGTGATGGCAAGCTGACCTCTAGGAATCAAACATTTGCTGAGCAGCTACTGTATGCCAGCTCCTTGGCTGAGCACTATGGATAGAGCACCTGCCACTCATCTAGGGAAAGATAGATGATTAACTACCAAATAGATAATTAACCCATTAAGTAAAAGTGGGAGCAGGGCCAAGTCAGAGGAGGTCAAGGCTCAGGATTCAAGGATGGACTCTGAAAAGGGAAGGGAACAACTTTTATCAAGGTTGGGCAACGGGATTCTATGGTAATTCTGGGTGGCAGGTTAAGATGAGAAGAAGGTGTCCAGGAGGGGTGGGTGGGGGTCAACCTCCTCAAGCCCAGCTGTACCCCCAAGAACCAGAGAATGTTAGACTCTGCCCTGAGGTGCACTGAGAGCAGGAGAGCAGACCCTGGGCTGTGCCCTGGGGAAGGCTCCATGTTCAGGATAGAGCCAGGGGGCAGGGCAGGTCATGGGCTCCATGCAGCCTGCCCTGGAAGCCCACAGGGGTGATAGGGTGCTTTAATGTGGGGGAAGACAATCAGGAAAGTGACCCCAAGCAGCCTGGGGGGTAAGAATGAGAGAAAGGCCTCAGGGCATGGGGTGCACAGAAGAAGAGAGAGATGGACCAGCAGGGCAGATGAGGAAAGAATGGCTTCCCTTTGGCTCCCTCACTTTTCTGCTGTCCTAGACCCCATCCAGCCTCCCATGTCTCAGCTCCCTGAGTCCATTCCTGACTGCTCAGCAAGTCCAGTCCTGGTTGTCATCCCTGCGCATCAGACACAGGTGGCTCAAGAACCAGTTCAGCTTTGGGGGCTGTGGGAAGCATCACTTGTCATAATTATGAACTAGTTGTAGAGTTTCAGGGTACCTAAGAGTTACCTCCTGAGAGTCTCCATATTGCTCAAATGTGGCCACTTTCTAAGGCAAACTTGGCATGTAAATGCATTACCTTCTCCCCAACATGGAACATGACTCCTGGGGATGAGCCTCCCTGATGCCTAGAGATTACTACCAATCATTAACTGGTGATGCAACAAGATAGAGACCTTGAATAAAAGGATCAACTTAGACCAGCAGAATATCTCAGGCTACTTGTAGGATCATGTGTTAAAAACTGCTTTTTGACCTTGAATAAAAGGGGGAAATGGCAAAGACAAATTATATGGCTAAGAATCCTCAAAAAAGAGTCAGGAGGTCAGCAGAGGTACTCTGATGCATGCCTCAGCAGGACCCCAGAGACAGCCAGAGTAGTTACAACCCCAGGTACTGGTTCTCCTGAGGGCTACACAGACCTACAGGTTCTATGGTCATGGCAGATGGCTCTGGAGTTCAGGGCCTTGTCAGTGGGTCCTACTCTGGAATTTGTGTTCCTGAGTGTGATGGAGTTGAACTCAGATATGACCTTTCTACACATGCCTCTTCTGTCACTTTTACTGAACCTGTGGTTGGTGCTGGGGTTGGTGTATATTCAGGAGACTTGAATCTCTGGACTCTCCATGTGCCAGCTGGGCCCTGAGCCTCAGCAGAGTTGTAACTCCTACTCTCTGGTTTGTTCGACTTACCCAGGTCAGCTAACATGGATGTGAAAATGGTCACCCACCACACTAGGCAACCAAGAATGCCTACAACTGCAAGCAGGAGAATTGCATCCATCATCCATGTGGGATCTAAGCTCCTTCTTGATATAGAGGTGGAGTGGATCTCACCATCCCAGGGTGCCAAGGATGGAGGAATAGAGTATGGATTAGAGTGGACTTACTGGTTCTACTATAGAACTATCGTGAGTAGTAATGGAAGAAATTGTAGCATTGATGTGGAGAAAATGGTCATGGTAGTTGCTGAGGGCAGGGATAAGGAAGAAATGTGATGTGGGGGCATTTTTGGGACTTGGAGTTGTCCTAAATGATATTGCAGGGACAGATGCTAGATATTATATATCCTACCATAGCTCACTGGATGTACTGGGGGAGAACGTAAACTATAATGTAAACTATTATCCATGTGATGCAGCAGTGCTTCAAAATGTATTCACCAAATGTAATGAATGGGGAAACAGATTTGGTTCAATGGACTGAGTGTCTGCCTACCACATGGAAGGTCCAGGGTTCCAACCCAAGGCCTCCTCAGCTGTATGATGAGCTGGCCCATGTGCAATGATGATGTGCACAAGGAGTGCCATGCCATGCAGGGGTGTCCCTTGTGTAGGTGAGCCCCATGCACAAGGAGTGCACTGGTAAGGAGAGCTGCCCAGCGTGAAAAAATGCAACCTGCCCAGGACTGGCACCACACACACGGAGAGCTAATGCAGCAAGATGATGCAACAAAAGGAGAGACAGATTCCTGGTGCTGCTGACAAGAATATAAGCAGACACAGAAGAACACAGAGTGAATGGACACAGAGAGCAGACAACTTGGGGGGGGTGGAAGGTGGGGGAGGGGAGAGAAATAAACAAATAAAAAATAAATCTTAAAAAAGAAAATGCAGGAGGTGGGCCAAGATGGTGTCTGATACAGAGGTCGGAAACTGTGGACTGGCGGGATCCTTTCCCCTGGGGCTGGTGGCCCTCGGTGTTTCCTGAGAACTGTTGGTTGTGCAGTGGCATTCCTGGGCCCTGTGGTCCCTGGATGCATGGCCCCCAGGTCAGTGTCCCCTGAGCCCCCAAAGGCTGTGTTCCACGAACCTATGTGCCCTGGGTCTGCAGAGTCCTGGATGTCCCTTTCCCAAGTCCAGCGCTCCCAGAGTTCCAGGATTGCCTTAACCCTCTGGTTTTGGGTGGGAGGGATTTGGTGGGGAGTGCAGTTGGGGGGCCTGGTTAGAGCAAGTTTGATTTTCTGGTGTTCGCTGCCCCTTTTTTTCTTTTCTTTTTTTTCTTTTCTTGTGCTTGGAGGAGCATACTAGCTGGCTTGGGGAGAGTCTGGGAAGAGAGGAGTGGCGAATCTGCTGAGAAAGCCTGATTCACCTAAATACCCTGGGATAGGAAACTTGACCTGGGAGAAGGTGGAGTCAGAAAATCAACAAGCCCTCTCATAGCACACCTAAAGGAGAGGGACTGTAGGAGGTGCTTTCCAAGCCTCCAATAGCATACTTGGGTTTCCTGGTGATGTATGGGTGCTCTCTCTCTCTGGAAATTAAGAGTCATTGTTTTCTGTGTGGAGATGATTCAATAAGGACCCACTTGAATCTCCTAATGGGCCTCTCAGGCAGCTTTCCTACTGCCTTGGAGAGAGGGAAGTAAGGAAGGGAGAAAAGGAGGAACATTAGATCCCTAAGTGTTTTATTTAACTATAAACAGGATTCCTTGCTTGAAACTTTCCCTAGTATTTGGTTGTTTTTTTCTTGTTTTCCCTTCCTCTTTATCCCCCTGAGGCCTATTTTTCTTTCTTTTTTCTTTATGTCTCTTTTTCTTTTTGCTGCTTAATTCCCCACTCCCCTCCCCCCCTTTTTTTCTCTTTCTTTCTCTGCTTTCTTATTCTTCTTACATTAGCTGCTGCAGGGAGAGCTTCACATTTGCTGTTATTTCCTCATCCTCCATTTACTCTTTTCTGTGTGTATTGATTTTGGCCACCAACACTATTCGCTTTCCTCTACATCTTTCTATCCTCCATCATTGTTTGTTTCTCTTACATTACAACTCTCTTTGTTTGCCCCCCTATTTTTGTGACTTTTTATTACTAATACCTTTGTTCTGTTTTCTACCTTATATTCATTCATTGTCCTCTCTTTTCTCTTTCCCTCTCTCCTGAACACACTGGCCTTTTAATTCACACTATATTCCTCCCCATATTCAGATTTTTCCATACTCACTTTTCTTACTGTTATAACTCTACATACCTTACATGAGTCCAATATTGATTCTCCTAGATCTCACATGGTTAATATTTACTATAAATACTACTATTATTCATTTTCTTTTCTTACTTCTTTTGCTTTCTCTGGCCCTAATATTTTCCTTCAGGTGAACTTAGCCAACAACAAGGAAATAGAATAAGAAAACAAAGTGACAAAGAGAAGACTTAACACACATGCAAAAACCCAACTAATTAAACTCCAAACAAGACAAAGAAGCTAAGCAACTGACTAAACCAGTCAAGATAAAATGATGACCAGACAGCAACACAAAACTACAAACCAAACCAATAATCAGGAAAACATGCCCCAATCCAATGAACAAACTAAAAACCAGGAAGAGGAGCAGAACATCGAACAAGTAATTAAATACCTCAAAACATATATTAGGGACCAATTTGATGAGGTGAAGGAAGAGATTAAGAATATGAAGAAAACAATTGGAGACAATACAGAAGAAATTGCAATCATACACAAAAATATAATGGATATGATGGTGATGAACAGCACAATTCAAGAAATTGAAAATTCACTCTCAGCAAATAACAGCAGACTTGAAGAGACAGAGAAGAGATTAAGTGATGTGGAAGACAGTGCATCTGAAATCAAACAGAGAGTAGACCTGGGCGATAAAAAGATAGATAAAATCCAGCAGGAGCTTAGGGACATGAATGACAATGCGAAATGCACAAACATACATATCAAAGGCATCCCAGCAGGAGAAGAGAAGAGAAATGGGACAGAAGGGATGTTGGAGGAAATAAGGGCTGAAAATTTCCCAAATCTACTGAGGGAGATGGATGTATATGTCTAGGAAGCACAACACACCCCAAACAGCATAAATCCCAACAGATCTACCCCAAGACATATACTTGTCAAGTTATCCAAAACTCAAGACAAAGAGAAAATACTAAATGCAGCAAGAGAAAAGAGAACTATCACACAGAAAGGAGGCTCCATAAGATTAAATGCTGATTTCTCATCTGAAACTATGGAGGCAAGAAGGCAGTGGCAAGACATAGTCAAGGCACTAAAAGAAAAAAAATTCCAACTGACAATACTTTATCCAGCAAAGTTAGCATTCAAAAATGATGGGGAGTTGAAAATATTCACAGATAAACATAAACTAATGGACTATGCCAACAAGAATCCTGCCCTTCAAGAAATAATAAAGGGAGTTTTGCAGAAAGAAAGAAAAAAACCAAGAGAGACAGAATTGGAGGAGAGTGTAAGAGCAACTAAAAAGACAAAAACAGAAAAAGAAAATCTAACAGAATATGACAAACACAAATTCAAAAAAATATGGCTAATAAAAGTAATTCCTTGACAGTAATAACACTGAATGTCAATGAATTAAACTCACCTGTGAAGACTCTCACATTGGAAACTGGATAAGGAAATATGACCCATCTATATGCTGTCTGCAAGAAACACATCTTAGGCCCAGGGATTCAAGGAATTTGAAAGTGAATGGATGGAAAACAATCTTAGACGCAAACAATAACCAAAAAAGGGCAGGAGTAGCTATATTAATATCAGACAAAATAGACTTTAAATGTGAAACAATTCTGACAGACAAAGATGGACACTACATATTAGTGAAATGGATAATCTTTCAAGAAAAAAGAACAATAATAAACATTTATGCTCATAACAAGAGTACTTCCAAATATGTGAGGCAAACACTGGAAGAGCTAAATGAGGGAATAGATGCCTCTACAATTATAGTGGGGGACTTTAATACACCACTATCAACTTTGGACAGAACATCTCAAAAGAGAATCAATAAAGAGACAAAGACTTTGAACAATATATTAGAGGAACTGGACCTAATAGACATATACAGAACATTACATGCAAATACAGCAGGATATACACTCTTCCCAAGAGCACAAGAGAGACCACATACTAGGCCACAGAAAAAGTTTCAATGAATTCAAAAAGATAGAAATCATGCAAAACAATTTCTCTGACCACAGTGCTTTTAAG
Organism: Dasypus novemcinctus; assembly: GCF_030445035.2. Taxonomy (NCBI): domain Eukaryota; kingdom Metazoa; phylum Chordata; class Mammalia; order Cingulata; family Dasypodidae; genus Dasypus; species Dasypus novemcinctus. The sequence continues at coordinate 782,851 of NW_026688150.1, forward strand.
CTCAAAATCTGAAAGGGCCAGAGACTAGATTTGGCACCAAGATTTAGACGTTAAATAACACACTCCTAGAAAGACAGTGGGACAGTAGGAAATCTCAAAAGAAATTAATAACTACCCTGAAACTAATGACAATGATAACACAACATATCCAAACTTATGGGATGTAGCAAAAGCAGTACTGAGAGGGAAATTTATAGCCACAAATTAATATATCAAAATAGAAGAAAGAGGTATAGTTGAAGAATCAACTGCACACTTGGAGGAATTAGTTACAAAACAACAAACTAACCCCATGGGAAAAAGAAAGAAAGAAAGAATAAAGATAAGAGCAGAACTAAAAGAAATAAAGAAGAGCCCAGGGCCAGATGGCTTCACAGGTGAATTCAACAAAACATTCCAGAAAGAACTAACACCAATCCTGCTGAAACTCTTCCAAAAAATCAAAACAGAAGGAACATTGCCTAACTCCTTCTATGATGCCAACATCACCCTAGTACCAAAGCCAAACAAAGATACCACAAGAAAGGAAAATTACTGACCAATTTCTCTAATAAACCTAGACGCAAAAATACTTAACAAAATACTTGCTAATCGTATTCAACAACACAATAAATGAATTATAAATCCATGACCAAGTGGGATTCATTCCAGGTATGCAAGGATGGTTCAACATAAGAAAATCAATCCATGTAATACACCATATAAACAGATTGAAGGAAAAAAATCACATGATTATATCTATAGATGCAGAAAAAGCATTTGACAAAATACAGCACCCTTTCTTGATAAAAACACTCCAAAAGATCAGAATACAAGGAAATTTTTTGAACATGATAAAGAGTATATATGAAAAACCCACAGCCAACATCATTTACAATGGTGAAATCCCAATCTCTCCTTCTATTTAACATTGTCTTAGAAGTACTTACTCAAGCACTGAGGCAAGAACCAGATATAAAAGGCATTCAAATTGGAAAGGAAGAAGTCAAAATGTCATTATTTGCAGATGACATGATCCTATACATAGAAAACCCTGAGAGGTCTACAACAAAGCTTCTAGAACTCATAAATGAGTTTAGTAAAGTTGCAGGTTATAAGATCAATGCGCAAAAATCAGTAGCATTACTGTACACCAATAATAAGCAAGATCAGGAGGAAATCAAGAAAGAAATACCATTCACAATAGTAAATAAAAAATCAAGTATTTAGGAATAAATTTAACTAAAGATGTAAAATACTTATACATGGAGAACTACACAACACTGTTTAAGGAAATCAAAAAAGACCTAAAAAAATGGAAGCATATTCCCTGTTCATGGATAGGAAGACTAAATATTATTAAGATGTCTATCCTATCAAAACTGATCTACACATTCAATGCAATCCCAATAAAAATCAAAACAGCCTTTTTTAAGGAACTAGAAAAACTAACTATGAAATTTATTTGGAAAGGAAAGAGGCCCCGAATAGCCAAAGACATATTGAAAAAGAAAAATGAAATTGGAGGAATCACACTACTGTACTTCAAAACATACTACAAAGCTACAGTAGTGAAAACAGCATGGTATTGGCATAAGGAGAGACACACAGACCAGTGGAATCGAATTGAAAGTTCTGATATAGAACCTCATATATATTGCCATATAATATTTGATAAAGCCATCAAACCCTCTCAACTGGGATAGAATGGCCTATTTCAACAAATGGTACCTGGATAAATGGATAGCCATATGTAGAAGAATGAAAGAGGATTACCATCTCACACCTTATACAAAGATCAACTCAAGATGGATCAAAGACCTAAATATAAGAGCCAAGACCATAAAGACCTTGGAAAGCAGTGTAGGGAAACATCTACAAGATGTTTCCTATTCCTTGTAATAGGAAATGGCTTCATGAATATCACACCAAAAGCACAAGCAGCAAAAGAACTAATAGATAAATGGGACTTCCTCAAAATTAAAGCGTTTTGCACCTCAAAGAAGTTTGTCAAGAAAGTAAAAAGGGAACCCACACAATGGGAGAAAATATTTGGCAACCATATATCTGATAAGAGACTTATAACTTGCATATATAAAGAACTCCTATATCTTGAAAATGAAAAGATAAACAACCCATTTAAAAAATGGGAAAAAGATTTAAACAGACACTTCTCCAAAGAAGAAATACAAATGACTAAAAAGCACATGAAAAACTGCTCCAAATCTCTAGCTATCAGGGAAATGCAAATCAAAACTACAATGAGATACCGTCTTACTCCCATAAGATTGGCAGCTATGTAAAAAACAATACAAATGCTGGAGAGGATGTGGAGGAATGGGAACACTCATCCACTGCTGGTGGGAATGCAGAAGTATCCAACCATTCTGGAGGACAGTTTGGCAGTTTCTCAAAAAACTAACCATAGATTTGCCATATGACCCAGCAATACCACTGCTGGGTATATACCCAGCAGAACTGAAAACAAGGACATAAACCGATATATGTACACCAATGTTCATAGCAGCATTGTTCACTATCGCCAAAAGTTGGAATCAACCCAAATGCCCATCAACAGATGAGTGGATCAATAAAATGTGGTATATCCATACAATGGAATACTACTCAGCTGTAAGAACAAATACACTACAAACACACGTGATAACATGGATGAATCTTGAGAACCTTATGTCGAGTGAAGCAACACAGGCATTGAAGGACAAATACTACATGACCTCAATGATATGAAATAAGCAAGCTGCCTCAGAGAGCTAGAGACTGGAAGATAGGCTTACAGGAAATCAGGGTGTGGAGGAAGGATGTGAGCTGATGTCTGCAGGGGTGGAATCTATGATGAGCTGGCGGTAAGTATGAGCACAAAGAAGAGATAAAATGGGGGATAAAGGTACCTTTGGGTGGGGCTTTGCGGGTTTGAGGGTGGCTGGGGATGGGCGGATGGGTAATATTGCCCAAAAATTTGGGGGGAGGAAGGGGCAACATACGAACATAGGAGAGTGTCAGGTGTTGGTTGAGAGTAAAATGCTGAGAAAACCGTATCAAAATATAATTAGGAGGGTTACCTCTTTAGGATGCTCGGAGGGGATGGTCTGATGCTGGACGAACTCCTGGGGAATGTCTGAATGCTCATTTTTCCAGGGTGGGTTGTACCACTGGGTAGAGACCCAAGTAGTGAGAGTGGGGGTGGACCCACATCCTGGGGAGGACTAATGCCATCAAATAGAGGGAACTGTATCTCTCGAGAGAAAGGGTAGCTCCCAGGGCATTAGGGCAGCTGAGCAAGTCATGCCCAGATCACTGTTGCAAGTATCTCTGGACGTGTCTCCTTGGGAAATGGAGATTGGCTGTCGCTGTGGGCCCCAAGGGGAGGGGAAAATGGATGTTGAATGGATGGAACCAAGGTAAATGGGGGGGCAAGGGAATTGTTTCACAAGAGTACACAAGGATGGATATAAAACATGTAATATTACACCAAAAACATATAGGGGATGACAGACTAATAATGTAAACCATAATGTAAAACATAGGATAACTAAAAAATTTAGAAAACTGTATAGCCTAAAGTATGGACCACAATGTAAGCACAGATGTCACCCTGTTTGAAAGCTATTGTCTCAGAGTCTGTACATCAGTTTCAGTAAATATGATATGAATAAGTTAAAAGATTATCACTGTGGAAGGGAAAAGGTTTTATGGTGGCTGTGTGGGAGTACTGTATATTGTATATATGAATTACTGTGATCTAAGACTCTTGTGAAGAGAAGCTCAATAATTAGGAAAAAAGAAGAGAAAAAGATAGGATGTAGAATTTTTCCAAATCAATATGTATTCTATATCTAACCTTTAAACGCATTGCTATATTCAATTTTACTAGTAAGGGAACCTGACATTATATTGGGCTTCACTTTTCAGGAAGTTTTGGATCACAGAGTGGTTCAACAATGGCGGCGGAGGAATACTGGTATGGGATGTTATTGACAGGCGATATATGGGTGACAGGAAGTTATACAGGGCATGTGTCCAGGGTGCATGGAAATGTTTGGATATACTCATAGTGGAAACAATTAAAAACAACAGCTGGGGGGGTACTGGGTTACTGTCGAGGGGGTGCTCTGTCGTGCTCACGGGGAGCAGCAGCAGTCCCTCAGGTGCAGTGGTAAGGACCAGGAAGGAATGAGGTTCCAACAGTGAGCCCCTGATACTAATGACTATGCTTGTGAGCCTATACACCTGAAAGAAGAACAAGGCCTAGAGCAGCACTGTGCCTAAGAGTTCCCTCCTGACAGCCTCCGTGTTACTCAAATGTGGCCAATCTCAAAGCCAAACTCAGCATGTAAATGCAATGCCTTCCCCCCAGCATGGGACATGACACCCGGGGATGAGCCTTCCTGGCACCGAGGGATCACTACCAATTACCAGCTGATGACGTAACTAGAAAATGACCTTAAATTAAAGGTTCAACGTGGAACAGCAGAATATCCATGTCTACATATAATAAAAGGAGTTAAAAATGCTGTTTGACCTAAAGTAAGGGGGAAATGGAAAAGACAAATGAGTTCATATGGGTATGAGTTTCTAAAAAAGTCTGGAGGTTGTCAGAAGGATTGCCCTTATGCACACCTGAGCAGAGTCTCAGAGACAGATAAAGCAGATACAACCCCAGATACTGGTCCTTTTGAGAGCTAAAGAGAACCACAGTTTCTATGGTCATGACAGATGGGGTTCACTGCCATGCCAGTTGGCCCTTCTTTGGAGCTGGTGTTTCTGTGTGATGGAGCTGGACTCAGATGGGATCTCTTTTCACAAGACTTTCATGCTACTTTACTGGAATTGTAGTTGGTGCTGAGGCTTAAAATATGTTTAGGGGATTTGAATCTCTGGACTGACAATATGATAGCCAGGCCCTGAGCCTCAACAGACTTCAGCTCCTACACTCTGGTTTATTGGACTTACTTCACTCAGCTAACATGGAGTTGAAGAAAGTCAACCACTACACCATGGAGCCTAGAGTGCCTACAACTGAAAGCAGGAGGATTGCATTCAGTATCCATGTGGAATCTAAGCCCCCACTTGACATAAATGTGCAATGGACACAACCAATCCAATGTCCACAGAGAAAATGTGGCATTGGTGTGGGAAGGGTGGCCATGGTGGCTGCTGGGTGCGGGGAATGGGAGGAAGAGATGAGATGGCGAGGCATTTTCTGGACTCGGAGTTGTCCTGGGTGGTGCTTCACGGACAACTACGGGACACTGTAGATCCCCCCAGGGAGTTACCCCACTCAGCTAACATGGAGTTGAAGAAGGTCAACCACCACACCATGGAGCCTAGAGTGCTTACAACTGAAAGCAGGAGGATTGCATCCAGTATCAATGTGGAATCTAAGCCCCCACTTGACATAGATGTGCAATGGACACAACCAATCCAATGTCCACAGAGAAAATGTTGGTGTGGGAAGGGTGGCCATGGTGGCTGCTGGGTGCAGGGAATGGGAGGAAGAGATGAGATGTGGAGGAGTTTTCGGGACTTGGGAGTTGTCCTGGGTGGTGCTTCAGGGACAACTGTGGGACATTGTAGATCCTCCCAGGGCCCACTGGATGGAACGTGGGAGAGTGTGGGCTATGATGTGGACCATTGACTATGGGGTGCAGTGATGCCCAGAGATGTACTTACCAGGTGCAATGGATGTGTCATGATGATGGGAGAGAGTGTTGCTGTGGGGGGAGTGGGGGGTCGGGGTGGTGGGATTGAATGGGACCTCATATTTTTTGAATGTAATATTTTTTTAAAAAATGAATAAAAAAATTAAAAAATATATACTAAAAAGCTACAGTAGTGAAAACAGCATGGTATTGGCACAAGGATAGACACATCGACCAATGAAACCGAATTGAGAGATCTGATATAAATCCTCATATATACAGCCATTTGGTATTTGACAAGGCCACCAAACCCTCTCAACTGGGAAAGAATGGCCCCTTCAACAAATGATGCGTGGAGAAATGGATACCCATATGTAAAAGAATGAAAGAGGATTACCAACTTACACCTTATACAAAAATCAACTCAAGAAGATTCAAAGACCTAAATATAAGGCCAAGACCATAAAGACCTTGGAAAGCAAAGTAGGGAAGCATGTATAGGACCTTGGAATAGGAAATGGCTTTATGAACTTCACACCAAAAGCACAAGCAGTGAAAGAACAAATAGATAAATGGGACTTACTCAAAATTAAAGCTTCTGCACCTCAAAGCAGTTTATCAGGAATGTGAAAAGAGAGCCTACAAAATGGGAGAAAATATTTGGTAACCATATATCTGATAGGAGACATAACTTACATATGTAAAGAACACCTATACCTTGAAAATAAAAAGACAAACAGCCCATTTTAAAAAATGGGAAAAAGATTTGAACAGACACTTCTCCAAAGATGATATATAAATGGCTAAAAAACACATAAAGAAATCCTCAAAATCCCTAGCTCTTAGGGAAATGCCAATCAAAACAGCAATGAGATACCATCTTACACCCATAAGACTGGCTGCTATAAAAAAATCAGAAGACTACAATTGTTGGAGAGGATGTGGAGGAATGGGAATACTCAACCACTGCTGGTGGGAATGCAGAAGGATCCAGCCATTGTGAAGGACAGTTTGGTGTTTTCTCAAAAAACTAGCTATAGATTTGCCATATGACCCAGCAATTCCATTGCTGGGTATATACCCAGAATTTCTGAAAACAAGGACACAAACTGATATATGCACACCAATGTTCATAGCAGCACTATTCACTATTGGCAAAAGTTGGAATCAACCCAAATTCCTATCAACAGATGAATGGATAAATAAAATGTGGTAAATACATACAATGGAATACTACTAAGCTATAAGAACGAATATGCTACAAACACACGTGATAACATGGATGAATTTTTTTTTAGCTTTTTTAAAAATTCATTTTTAAAAAATATTACATTAAAAAAATATGAGGTCCCTAAGTACCCCCCACTCCCCCCACCCCACCACTCCCCCCACAGTAACATTCTCTCCCATCATCATGACACATCCATTGCATTTGGTGAATACATCTCTGAGCATCGCTGCACCTCAAGGTCAATAGTCCACATCATAGCCCACACTCTCCCACGTTCCATCCAGTGGGCCATGGGAGGACCTACAATGTCCGGTAATTGTCCCTACAGCACCACAAAGGACAACTCCAAGTCCCGAAAACGCCTTCAGATCTCATCTTTTCCTCCCATTCCCCACACCCAGCAGCCACCATGGCCACATTTTCCACACGAATGCCAAATTTTCGTTGATAACTAAGCACAGTAGTTCATGAATAAAATATCAGTAAGTCCACTCTAATCCTTACTCCACTCCTCCATCCTGTGGACCTTGGATTGGTCGTGTCCATTCCACACCTATGTCAAGAGGGGGCTTAGATTCCACATGGATGCTGGATGCAATCCTCCTGCCCTCAGTTGCAGGCACTCTTGGCTCCATGGTGTGGTGGTTGACATTCTTCAACTCCCTGTTAGCTGAGTGGGGTAAGTCCAATAAACCAGAATGTAGGAGCTGAAGTCTGCTGAGGCTCAGGGCCTGGCCATCACATGGCCAGTCCAAAGGTTCAGATCCCGTAGATATATCTTAAACCCCAGCACCAATTACAATTCTGGTAAAGTAACAGGAAAGGCTTGTGAAAAGAGTTCACATCTGAGTCCAGCTCCTTCACGCGGAAACACCAACTCCAAAGAAGGGCCAACTGACATGGCCATGAACTCCATCTGCCATGACCATAAAATCTGTGGGTCTCTGTAGCCCTCAGCAGAACCAATACCTGGGGTTGTATCTACTTTATCTGTCTCTAGGACTCTGCTCAGGTGTGCATAGGGGCAAACCCTCTGATAACCTCTAGACTCTTTTTTAGAGACTCATAGTCATATAAACTCATTTGTCCTTTCCATTTCCCCCTTGATTTAGGTCGAAAAGCATTATTTATTTATTTATTTATTTTTATTGACTTTGTAATAATATTACATTAAAAATATATATATATACGAGGTCCCATTCTACCCCACCACCCCCCTCCCCCCAGCAACACTCATTCCCATCATCATGACACATCCATTGGATTTGGTAAGTACATCTTTGGGCACCTCTGCACCTCATAGTCAATGGTCCACATCATGGCCCATACTCTCCCCCATTCCATCCAGTGGGCCCTGTGAGGATTTACAATGTCCGGTGATTGCCCCTGAAGCACCATCCAGGGCAGCTCCATGTCCCAAAGACGCCTCCACCTATCATCTCTTCCTGCCTTTCCCCATACCCATCAGCCACCATGTCCAATTTTCCCAATCCAATGCCACCTTTTCTATGTGGACATTGGATTGGTTGTGTCCATTGCACCTCTATGTCAAGAGGAGCAAAAAGCATTTTTAATTCCTGTTATTATATGTAGACAGGGATATTCTGCTAGGCCGAGTTGAACCTTTTATTCAAGGTCATTTTCTAGTTATGTCATCAGGTGGTACTTGGTAGTGATCCCTCAGTGCCAGGGAGGCTCATCCCCGGGTGTCATGTCCCATGCTGGGGGGAAGGCAGTGCATTTACATGCTGAGTTTGGTTTCAAGACTGGCCACATTTGAGCAACATAGAGGCTCTCAGGAGGGAACTCTTAGGCACAGTACTGCTCTAGGCCTTCTTCTTCTTTCAGGTGCACAGGCTCACAAGCATAGTCATTAGTATCAGGGGCTCACTGTTGGGCCCTCGTTTCTTCCTGGTCCTTGCCATTGCACCTGGGGGACTGCTGCTGCTCCCCTAGGGACCACGACAGAGCCCCCTCCCCCTGGCCAGGAACCCAGCACCCCCCCCAGTTGTTGTTTTTAATTGTTTGCACTATGAATATATCCAAACATTTCCATGTACCCCGGATGCACACCCTGTAACTCCCTGTCAACCATATGTCTCCTGTCAATAACATCCCATATCAGTATTCCTCCAGTGTCATTGTTGAACCATTCTGTGATCTAAAGCTTCCTGAAAAGTGAAGCCCAATATAATGCCAGGTTCCCTTAATTGTAAAATGGAATATAGCAATGAGTTTAAAGGTTAGATATAGGATACATATTAATTTGGAGAAATTCTACATCCTATCTTTTTCTTTTTCTTTTTCTAATTGTTAAGCTTATCTTCACAAGAGTTTTAGATCACAATAACTTATATATACAATATACAGTACTCCCACATATCCAATATACAATCTTTTCCCTTCCACAGCAATAATCTTCTAACATATTCATACCATATTTACTGAAACTGATGTACAGATATTCAGTCAATAGCTTTCAAACAAGGTAACATTTGTGTTTACATTGTGGTTTATACTTTAGGCTATACATATTTTGAAATTTTTAGTTATCCTATGTTTTACATTATGATTTACATTATTGGTCTATCAGCCCCTATATATTTGTGGTGTAATATTACATGTTTTATATCCATCCTTGCGTGTTCTTGTGAAACACTTCTATTGACCTCAGAGTTATGTTGGTTCCATCTATTCAATACCTATTTCCCCCTCCCCTTAGGGCCCACAGTGACAGTCAATCTTCATTTCTTGAAGAGCCATGTTCAGAGATCCTTGCAACAGTGTTGAGGGCTTAGCATGCTCAACTGCCCTAATGCCCTGGGAGTCACCATTTCTCTTGAGAGATACAGTTTGGATCCTTTTGCATTCCCACTAGCAGTGGATGAGTGTTCCCATTTCTCCACATCCTCATCAGCATTTCTATTATTCTGTTTTTTTCATAGTTGCCAGTCTTATGTAAGTAAAATGGTTTCTCATTGTAGTTTTGATTTGCATTTCCCTGACAACTAGAGATTTGGAGCAGTTTTTCATGTGCTTTTTAGCCATTTGTATTTCTTCTTTGGAGAAGTGTCTGTTTAAATCTTTTCCCCATTTTTCAAATGGGTTGTTTATCTTTTTATTTTCAAGATATAGGAGTTCTTTATATATGCAAGTTATAAGTCTCTTATTCGATATATGGTTACCAAATATTTTCTCCCATTGTGTAGACCCCCTTTTTACTTTCTTGACAAACTCCTTTGAAGTGCAGAAGGCTTTACTTTTGAGTAAGTCCCATTTATCGATTTGTTCTTTTGCTGCTCGTGCTTTTGGTGTGAAGTTCATGAAGCCGTTTCCTATTACAAGGTCTTGTAGATGCTTCCCTACACTGCTTTCCAAAGTCTTTTTGGTCTTGGCTCTTATATTTATGTCTTTGATCCATCTTGAGTTGATCTTTGTATACGGTGTGAGATGGGTAGAGTATTCTTGGTTGGAAATTTTTTTCTTTTAGTACCATGACTATATCATACCACTGCCTTCTTGCCTCCCTGGTTTCAGATGAGAAATCAGCACTTAATCTTATGGAGCCTCCCTTGTATGTTATGGTTTTCTTTTCTCTTGCTGCTTTTAGAATTTTCTCTTTGTCTTGAGCATTGGATAATTTGACAAGTATATGTCTTGGGGTGGGCCTGTTGGGGTTTATGATGTTTGGGGTGCATTGTGCTTCCTGGATATGTACATCTGTCTCTCTCAGTAGATTTGGGGTGTTTTCAGCCATTATTTCCTGCTACACCCCTTCTGACCCCTTTCCCTTCTCGGATGCCTATAATATGTATGTTTGTGCATTTTGCATTGTCATTCATGTCCCTAAGTCCTAGCTGGAATTTTTCTATCTTTTTATCTATCAATTCTACTATCTGTTTGATTTCCGATGTACTGTCTTCCACATCTCTAATTCTCTCCTCTGCCTCTTCTAATCTGCTGCTATTTTCTGCGAGTGTATTTTTGATTTCTTGAACTGTGGTGTTCATTTCCATCATATCTGTTATCTTTTTGCGTATGTCTGCAATTTCCCTTCCAAGTGTTGTCTTCATGTTGTTAACCTCTTCCTTTACTTCATTAAATTTGTCAGTGATAAATGTTCTGAGATCTTTAATTACTTGTCCAAAGTTCTGCTCCCCTTCCTGGTTTTTAGTTTGTTCATTGGGTTCGGCCATGTTCATGTTTTCCTGATTACTGGTTTGGTTTGTAGTTTTTTGTTGCTGTGTGGTCATCATTTTATCTTGATGGGTTTAATCAGTTCCTTAGCTTCTTTGTCTAGTCTTGGTGATTAATTAGCTGTTGTTCTTGTGTAAGTGTTATATCTTCTCTTTTTCACTTTGTTCTTCTTATTCTAATTTCTTGTTGCTGGCTGAGTTCACTTTGAAGAAAAATATTAGGGCCAGGGAAAGGCAATTCTGTAAAGAAGGAAAATGTGGAAAGTAGTATTGGTAATAAACGTTAACAGAGCAACAATATGAGATCTGGGAGAATGGATATTAGATTTCTGTATGGTGTGTAGCATTATAGCAGTGAGTAGAGTACCTATAATGAGATAGTCAACTGAATATGGGGAGGAATATAGAATGAATTAAAAAGCCAGTGTTTTCATGAGAGGGGGAAAGAGAAAAGAAAGACAGTAATATTAAGAGTGGATAAAAGACAGAAAACAAAACAAAGGTATTAGAAATTATAAGTTAGACAATTTGGGGACTAAAGAAAGGGAGGTGGAATGTAGGAGAGACAGTAGATGATGGAGCTAGCAAGATATGGGGGAAAGAGGATAGTGTAGGTGGTCAATATCAATTCACACAGAAACGAGGAAATGGAGGATGAGGAAACCCAGCAAATGTGAGGCGTTCCCTGTAGCACCTATTGTATAATTAAGGTAAAATAAAATAAGAAGAAAAAGAGAGAAAAGAAAAAAGGAGAAGAAAAAAAAAGAGGGGTGGGCAAAGAAAAGGGAGGGAAACAAGCAAGAAAAAGAAAAGAAGAAAGGAAAAACAAAGCCTAAATAAATGAAAAAGGACCTTCGGGAATACAATGGGAGAAAAGACTAGGAGATAATGCAATACTAGCAACCAAGACAATAAAAAAAAAAAAAAAAAAAAAAGAAAAAAGAAAAAAGAGAAAAAAAGAAAGAAAGAAAAAAAACACAAATGCCAAGGGCTAGGACAAACAAGGACCTCAGATGGCCCTCAGGGCGTGGTGGATTCAGGGATTGGAAGTCTGTGATATTGCAGACTCAAGAGGTATGAGTCTCTGGGGTGTGGGCCACCTGGGTTTAGGGGACACAGACCTGGGAACCACAAATCCAGTTAACAGGGAGTCTGGGACCACCACAGTGCAACACAGCCTTTAGGGATCCCCACAGCTGGGCGCCAGCCCTATGGGGGGGATCACATCTGCAAAGTCTGACCTCTGTGTCAGAAACCCAAAATTCCCCCTCTCTCAAGATTCTCTTCTGTCACTGTCTCACCAAGTCAACTTCAGGACACCTCCTGCCCTGCAAGCCCCTGAAACAGCCTGCTGGGGGCGCCTCTGTATTACAAACAATTCAAGGGCCGCCGCAGATCAGCCGCCAGCCCTAGGGGGAGGGTCTTTAGCCAGAAGCTCCAATCTCTGTTTCAGAAACGCAAAATTCCATGTCTCACAAAAATCTCCTCCTATCTCTGTCTCATGAAATCCGCGTCCAGACACCTCTTGCCCTGTAAGCCCCTGAATAGCTCTCTCAGGGCTTAGGAATTCCCCAGAGCAACAGAGACTCCAGGAATCACCACTGCCATGCCACCCTCCCCAGGGGGTAGCGTTCTATGCCCAGCCCCGATCTCTGTGAAAGAGAACCTAAATTCTACCTTTTACACAAATCTTCTCTGTCACTGTCCCACCAAATAGATATCCAGACACCTCCTGCCCTGCAAAACCCTGAAACAGCCTGGTCCAGAAAAATTTCCAATGCTGCTCAGCCACTTCTTTGCAGGAGAGAATATAAGGTGCGCTCACTCAGACACCATCTTGCCCCACCCCCACATGGATGAATCTTGAGAACCTTATGTTGATTGAAGCAACCCAGGCATTGAAGGACAAATACTACGTGACCTCTCTGATATGAAATAAGTAAGCCAAACTGTCTCAGAGAGTTAGAGACTGGAAAATAAACTTTAAGTTAGTTGGAGTGTAGAGGATGGTTGTGAACTGACAACTACTTGGGTGAAATCTATGATAAGCAGAAGGTAAGTATATTTGTACAGGGAAGGCATAAATTGGGAACATAGGGACAACTTTGGGTGGGACTGCATGGGCCTTAGGGGCACTAGGAATGGAAGGATGGGTCAGATTGTGCAAAAATTGGGGAGAGGGTGAGGGGAACATTTGATCGTGGAAGATTGTCAGGTATGTGGTTGAAATTGTGGTACAGAGAAAACTCTTTAGAGAATATAATATGGAAAGTTGCCTGATTGGTATGCTTAAGAGGGGGGGCTTTTGACACAGGGCAAGCTTTTAGGGAGTGTGTGAGCGCTCATTTTGTCATAGTGGATTATATCATTGTGTGGAGACCCACACAATGAGAGTGAAGGTATACCCACATCCTGGGGAGGACTGATGTTCTCAAACAGAGGGAATTGTATCTCTTGAGAGAATCGGTGGCTCCCAATGGGTTGGGGCAGTCAAGTGTGTCAAGCCCTCAACATTTTTGCAAGTATCTCTGAATATGGCCCCTCAAGTAATGAAGATTGATTGTCATGGTGGGCCCTGAGGGGAGGGGGAAAGAGATGTTGAATACATGGAATCAGCATAACTGTGAGGCAATGGAGGTGTTCCACAAGATCATGCCATGATGGATATAGGTCATGTTAAATTACACCAAAAATGTATAAAAGTCTATATGATAAAATGTAAACCATAATGTAAATCATAAGATAACTAAAAATTTAGAAAATTGTGTAGTCTAAAATATAAACCATAATGTAAACCCAAATGGAACCATTCAATACCTGTTCATTAGCTGTAGCAAATATAATATGAACATGTAAAAAGATCACTGTTGGGAAAGGACAAAGGGTTTGATGTTGCATATGTGGAAGTACCATATATTGTATATGTGAATTACTGTGACTTAAAACTTATGTCAAGAGAAACTTAATAATCAGGAAAAAATAAGAAAGAAAGAAGGTAGACACTGAGAAAGAAATGGAAGAAATTGCCTTGCCATTGTACATACAGGGCAACACCTGTAGCAGTGATGAAAGGCAAATGTCAAAAACAAAGCTTTTTCATGTGTTCATTTCTTTGATACCCCAATTTATTTTTCCTTTATTTAATTTTTCTAAATTTCTATGTATTCTGTATCTAACCTTTAAACCCATCACAATATTCCATTTTTCTATTAATGGAACCTGGCAATATATTGGGCTTCCTTTTTGAAGACGTTTTGGAGTACAGAGAGTTTCAACTATGGTGGAGGAGGAGCACTTGTGTGGGGTGTCATTAGTGGGGGGCACACGGTTGGGAGGGAGTTCTCCAGGGAATGTATACAGGTACATAGAAAGGTTTGGATATTTTCATAGTGGTTTCAGTTGAAAATGACAGATGAGAGAGTGCTGAATTCCTTACCAGGGGAGCTCTATCACATTCCCCAATGGAACAACAACAATCCCACGAGTGCAATGGCAAAGACCAATAAAGATGGATGGTCCAATGATGAGCCCTTGATACTGATGCCACCAATTATGAGCCTTTGTGCCTGAAATATGAACTAGGCCTAGAGCTGCAGGGTGCCTGAGAGTTACCTCCTGAGAGCCTCTGTGTTGCTCAAATGTGGCCAGTCTTGAAGCCAATCTCAGCATGTAAATGTGTTTCCTTCCCCCCAGCATGGGACATGACTCTTGGGGATGAGCCTCCCTGGCACCGAGAGATTACTACCAAGTACCAGCTGATGATGTAACTAGAAAATGACCTTGAATAAAAGGTTCAACTCGGACCAGCAGACTATCTCAGTCTACATAGAATACCAGGAGTTAAAAATGCTTTTTGACCTGAAGAAAGGGGGAAATGGAGAGGACAAATGAGTTTATATGGCTATGAGTCTCCAAAAAGAGCTGGGAGGATATCAGAGGGGTTGCCCTTATGCACACCTGAGCAGAGTCCCAGAGACAGATAAAGTAGATACAACCCAGGTATTGGTTCTTCTGGGGGCTACAGAGACCCACAGGTTCTATGGTCATGGCAGATGGAGTTCACTGCCATGTCAGTTGGCCCTACTTTGGACTTTGTGTTTCTGTGTGATGGAACTGGACTCAGATGTGATCTTTGTCCACAAGCCTCTCCTGTTACTTTTACCGGAACTGTAGTTGGTGCTGGGGTTTAATGTATACCCAGGAGACCTGAATCTCTGGACTGCCCATGTGATAGCCAGGTGCTGAGCCTCAACAGACTTGCAACTCCTACACTCTGGTTTATTGGACTTACCCCACTCAGCTAACATGGAGGTGAAGAAGGTCAACCACCACACCAGGGAGCCAGGAGTGCCTACAACTGAAAGCAATAGAATTGCATCTAGTCTCCATGGGGAATCTAAGCCCCCTCTTGATATGGATGTGCAGTGGTCACAACCATTCTAAGGTCCAAAGGAGGGAGGAATATAGTATGGATTAGAGTGGACTTACTGATATTCTATTCATGAACTATTGTGATTAGTAATAGAAGAAAATGTGCACTGGTGTGGAGAAATTGGCCATGGTGGTTGCTGGGGGTAGGGAATGGGAGGAAGAGATGAGATGTGGGGGCATTTTCAGGACTTGGAGTTGTCCTGGGTGGTGCTGTGGGGACAGTTACCGGACATTGTATGTCCTCCCACGGCCCACTGGTTGGACTGTGGGAGAGTGTGGGCTATGATGTGGACCATTGATGATGAGGTGCAGCGGTGCTCAGAGATGTATTCACCAAGTGCAATGAATGTCTCATGATGATTGAGGAGGTTGCTGTTATGGGGGGAGGAGTGGGTTGAAGGGGGCGGGCGGTATATGGGGACCTCATATTTTTTGAATGTAATATTAAAGAAGTAAATAAAGACAAAAAGAAAAGATACATATGTCTGGACAGAATTTTTTAAACGTATACTTCCATAATTTGTTGAACTGCCTTTGCCTATTATTTTTTGAAGTTGAAATAAAGTTTTTCTTTAAAAATTGATTATAGACTTATTGCTATTCTTGCAATGGGAGAATTTTTATCATTGATATAAAGGCAGTGGCCACCAGAGTTTCTGAGGGGAGGGAGAGGGAAGAATATGTGTATTTTTAGGGGCATTTTCAAGACATTGGAATTATCCTGAATGACATTGCAATGACGGATATAGGACATTATATATTTTGTCATAACCTAGAAAACTGTGCAGAATAGAGTATAAATTATAAAGTACACTATAGTAAATGGTTATTAGCAATGCTTCAATGTGTGTTCATCAATTTTAGCAAATAGATCACACTAATGAAGGTTGTTGCTGATATGGGAAAGTGTGGGAGGGGGAGGGCATATGGAAACCCCCTATGTTTTTTATGTAACCTTTATGGAACCTAAATCTTTAGAAACAAAAATTAAAAATTAAAAAAAGATTTAAACAAGAAAAAGGATTTGGCAGAGCATGGACGGAGAGTCAGAGCACAAAAGAGATGAGAGGTTGTTTTGTTCCATCACCCTAAAGACACACCTCCCAGAAATCAGACAGTCCTCCCTTGGACAAGATGGAGTCTATCCCAGGACACAGGATGGACAAAGTCACTGCCACGAGGGTGCTCTTGTCTGATAAGGAAGGCCAACGGATATTGACACCAAGTCAGATGGTGGTGGCAAAGCATTGCAAAGGAAATGAGCAAGTGAGTCCTGCTAGAAATGACTGAGGGGTTGTCTGCACAGGTTGACGGGGCACACCACCCAGAGGAGGTGATCTCAGAGCAGACCTGATGTAGAACAGGGTCATGAAGCTGCATCAGGAGCTTCCAGGCCCAGCAGAGTGTGAATAATCAAATGGCCTAAACAGTGTGTCCGTTTTTGCTTCCTTCCTCAAACATGCTGAGATAAACAGACACGGTGGGGAAGTTGCTGTCATGGGAGTTGAGGGCAACAGGAACCAGCAGTGCTGGAGGCCAAGGCGATAATGAAATCTTTCCCAACGCTCAAGCCACAACGTTTGTGGCATTTCAGTTACTGTAACAAAAATAATGAAATCCGTATCCATCTCCTGAAGCCATGTCGAGGACCAGATCTATCAGCCAGGTATACCAGCTTCTTGGCAGAGGTGGTGGGAGATCAAATGAGATGATTTGGTAAACTTCAGAAATGTCCGTAGACTCACAGTGGTTGGTATCAATTTTGCATGGATGGGGTTTGTTGGGTGAAGCTGATACTGCCAGAACGGCTGTTTTTATAGAAGAGCTTGCCTTCTCGGGTGTCACAAAGGAGAATCAGTCTCTCAGTGGAAAAGTGATTTTTAAAAAATATACTTTTTAATTTTTTAAAAAGATACTTAGATTACATAAATGTCATGAAAAAATGTAGGGGATTCCCATATGCCCTGTTTCCAACCCTCCCACGCAATCTTGCACTTGTATATATTCAAATGTACTGGACCAAATGTATGCCATTATTACAAGGTTGTAAGAATATGATGATACATGGGGAAAATGCAATTAATGTAACTAATAGACAATAGTTAAGAACAATATTGTAATATTCTTGCATCATTGTCAAAGGTACTATATCAGTGTTTAGGGTCAATAATACAGGAGTATGGGATTTTTTCATTGTTCTAAGGTTGCCTGGGGCACTGAATGCCTAACTCTGCGATGAAAGGGAGAGATTGCCTGCACTGTCTTCTTCACCCTCACCACTATCTTGTGACATAGGTGCTACTGAATGCCCCTTTACAGGTGGACAGTGGTACAGCTTAAGGCTTAAGGGCATGCCATGGGAAGGTGGGCTTCCCAGACACACATTTTTTTTTTTGGTTTTTATTTATTTTTTAATATTACATTAAAAAAAATGAGTTCCCCATATACCCCCCACCCCTCTACCCCACTCCTCCCCCCTTAACAACAACCTCCTCCATCATCATGAGACATTCATTGCACTTGGTGAATACATCTCTGAGCCCCGCTGCACCTCATGGTCAATGGTCCACATTATAGCCCACACTCTCCCACGTTCCACCCAATGGGCCATGGGAGGACATACAATGTCCGGTAACTGTCCCTACAGCATCACCCAGGACAAATCCAAGTCCCGAAAATGCCTCCACATCTCATCTCTTCCTCCCATTCCCTACCCCCAGCAGCCACCATGGTCACTTTCTCTACATCAATGCCACATTTTCTTCAATTATTAATTACAATAGTTCATGAATAGATTATCAGTAAGTCCACTCTAATCCATACTCTATTCCTCCATCCTGTGGACCCTGGAATGGTCATGTCCACTCCACATCTGTAACAAGAGGGGGCCTAGATTCCACATGGATGCTGGATGCAATCCTCCCACTCTCAGTTGTAGGCACTCTTGGCTCCCTGATGTGGTGGTTGACCTTCTTCAACTCCATGTTAGCTGAGAAGGGTAAGTCCAATAAACCAGAGTGTAGGAGCTGAAGTCTGTTGAGGTTCAGGGCCTGGCTATCACATGGCCGGACACACATCTTAATTGGCTAATTACAAACTCTGTGACTTGAAACAAAATGGAAACTCTTTCAGCCTCAGTTTTCTCATCTGCAAAATGGAAAAAGTAATGGAATGGTTAAATATACCTAAAGGGCTTAAAACAGGCTCACATAGCTTAGGGTGGCTAATGCCACCGAAGGGCCCTGCTTCTGCTCCAGGCTGCCAGCCCACCCCAGATGCATAGTAGGTCTGCAGTGACCTGAGCCTCGCTAGCCACTGGGGCTCTCTCTTTTGTCTCCCAGGACCCTGCCTAGTGTATCAAAGTCTGAGATTCTCGGAAGGGACAACAGTCCACCCTGCTAAGGCCTCCTCCAGGACTAGCTGCCTGATGTCTGGAGCCACACTGGGCTGGAAAGGACAGTGTGGGTGGGAGAGGGAGGTTTGGTGTCTCCCCGACATCCTACCCCTCTCTGGAGGACTGTCTTTCCCCATCATTGCTCAGCAGCTCTCCTGGGAGCCCCATCCTTCAATCTCTCCTCACCTGAGACCACCCCAAAGAGGAATTCTGACCAGGGACAAGGGGAGTCAGGAAGGCGCACTAGTCCCATTGGGTGCTGCATCCTGGTTGTGGGGGCAGGAGCCTGGTGGGGACATGAAGGTTTCAAGGTTTATTCCCATGGGCCACCTCTATGTCTGAGACTCCACCCTAAAAATTGTCCCTGGATAATGGCAGTGGGGAGGGTGGTGGAAGGAAAGGGCTTGGAATTGGGAGTTTGACAGACCAGTGTCCACTCCAGCTGTGTGACCTTGAGCCAGAGGCTTTGCTTCTCTGAGCCTCAGTTTCCTCTTCTGTTAAAAGGGCATCTCTGTCTCTCTGGGTGTCACCACCTGGATCTCCCCACCTAACTCTTGGCGCTCACCCAGAAAACTGAGAGAAGGGTGGCAGAGAGGATGTGGACATTGTTTCAGATACACAGTGGTTTCACTTCATGCAGCATGCCTGGGACAGGGTGACGTGCTTCTAGGTGACCACGTTTCACACTGTAGGCATGTGGTGGGCGAAATACCAGACACACAGTAGGTACACTCTATACAGAGTGTTCAATACAGAGTAGGCACACCCTATGCAGAGTTCCCAGCACACAGTAGGCACAGTGTGTAGAATGCCAGGTTCACAGTAGACATACTCTATTTAGAGTGCGTGGCACACAGTAGATGTTCTATGAAGAGTGTGCCTGGTACACCGTAGTTGCTCTTTGTAGTGTGCCTGGCACATAGTAGTTACTCTATAAATAGTGTCTGGCACACAGTAGGTGCACTATATAGGGGGCTGGAACACAGTGGACACTTTATGTAGTGTTTCCATCACATGATAGGTGTGTCATGGAGAAAGTCCAGAACACAGAGGTCCTTTATGCAGAGTGCAGGGTTCCTCTGTGAAGTAGTCCTCTGTGAAGAGTGCCTGGAACACAGTGTGGGCTCTATGAAGAGTGTCTGGCACACAATGGGTGCTCTTGAGTGGTCTACGGAGAGTGTTCAGCACAGCACTCTACACAGAGTAGGCTACTTTAGTATAGCACCTGGCACACGTGCAGCTCCAGTCTTAGCTGCCAGCCCCTCCCCTTCTCCTCTTTCCGAGGCTCCTGTTCCTTTCCACCTTCTTTGCGGCACCCTTCTCTGCCCGCTCTAAAGCTCCCTCCCATGCCTCATTTCCAGATGGGAAGACGGAGGCCACAGAGAGGGCCAGTGCTGCCCACCTTCAGAGCAAGGAGGGGGCAGAATGGGGTCTCCACTCAGGGCCCCTGGTCTGTGCCCTGCTGCCTGGACCACATGCTCTCACAGTCCCTCCCAGACTGAACCCCACTTCCCCCCGTCCTCCTGTCAGGTCCCCAAACCTGAGCCCAGCCCCCCAGGTGTGCTTTGCCAACCTGACCTGCGTCTTTTATCCCCAGAATCTGATCCCTGTAATCCCTGGCCAGTCTGGATTCTTTCTTTGTGGGCTGCCTTGAGTCAGGGTTGAACTCCTGCCAGGCTCTGCTGCCTGGCAACGGACCCTCCAATGCCTGGTGGACTCTGGTCACATGCTGGGAGGCATTTTGGGAAAAGGATTTAGCCTGTGATGCTCCCCTGGCCCCTGAACTCCTGCTTTTTCCTGCTGCACCCTGGCCTTGGAGAGCACGGGGCAGGACATAAACTTGGGGCCCAGGGACCTTTTTGTCCCACTACACCAGCTCATTCCTGACTCTTGGTGGGAGGTGCTGAACTCACACTGTGATGCTATCCCGGACCTCAGATGCTCCTGAACACCTGTTCTCTCTCCCTGCCCCGTAGTTTGATCAGGATAACAGGAAGGGAGGAGGCAGGCCGCCAGTGGGAATTGGCCAGTTTATCTCACTCCCTCCCAGCTTAACTCAGCTCAGGGACCAAGTGCAAAGTCATCCCAAGAGGAGGCAGGAGACAGTTGCACTGGACAAGCCTCTTCTGACAAGAGATGCCAGCCTGGGGTGACAGGTCTATGTGGAGGGGAGAGTTTGTCTGGGTCCCCATTGAGAAGGTGAGGGTGCTGGTGCAGCACACTGGGATTACTAGATAATTGCCTCTCGCTCTCCTCTCTCTGGCTGCTGTCTCAGTTGGTCTTTCTGGACCCCGCCAGCTCTTTCTTGGCATCACTCACCTCTCATTTTCTTACTTTCTCCCTCTGTCTATTTCTCATGTCTCTCTGTTTCTCTTCCTCTCCCTCTCACTTGGCCTCTGCCCCCTGAATTTCCCTGGGCCTCCCCACTTCCCACCCTCAGCCCTGTGCTCACCCACCTCTAAGACTCCTGCCCTGGCTCAGGTACTCCTCTCTCTCACCTGTCCATCTCCCATCACTGTCCCTGCTCCCTGACCCCCATCCCCGTTGACTTCTCTGCTCCCCTCCCTGCCCCCCTGTCCATCTCCCTCCCTCTCCCCAACTCTCCCCCTCACCATCCCTCCCCCCTCCCTTGTTCTGTTTCTCCCCTCCTTGAGCCTCTACCTCTACTTTGTGAACCCCTCTCTCCCTCCAAGCCCACCCCCACCACCCCTTTTCCTCACCCTCAGAGCTCACCCTCTGTGCCTGCTGCCCTGCAGGATGCAGCTCCTGAACCTGTCCTGGCTGGGACCTGGGCCCACGGCCCCCTCCCCGTGGCTGCTCCTGCTGCTGATCAGGGCCTCCTGGCTCCTGGCCCACGCCCTGGTCTACACCTTCTATGACAAGTGCCACCACCTAAGAGGTTTCCAACAGTCCCCCCAGGAGGAACTGGTTCTTGTGCCACTTAGATCTGCTGAGTGGGGACCACAACCAGGACTGGACTTCCCAAGGGGTCAGGAATGGAGCTCAGGGAACTGAGAGATGGTGACTTGGCAAAGTCTAGGACAGCAGAAAAGTGAGGAGCCCAAGGGGAACCCCTCTTTCCTCACCCACCCTGCAGGTCCACCTCTCTCCTCCTCTGCGCACCCCATGCCCCAAGGTCTTTCTCTCATTCTTACCCCCAGCCTGCTTGGGGTCACTTTCTTGCCATCTTCACCACATCAGTGCACCCTGTCTCCCATGGGGGCTCCCAAGGAAGGCTGGATGGAGCCCATGACCTGCCCTGCCCACAGGCTCCACCCTGAACTTGGAGCCTTCTCCAGGGCACAGCTCAGGGTCTGCTCTCAGTGCACCTTGGGGAAGAGTTTAATGTTCCTGGGCTGTGGGGCACAGCTGGGCTAGAGGGGCAGTCTCCCCACCCATCCCATTTGGGCACCTTCCTCTTCTCATCTTGCCCCCCCCTAGAATTACCAGTGAATTCTGTTGCTCAACCTGGTTAAAATCTGGCCACTTCCCCATTCAGAGGCCGTCCTTGAATCCCCAGCCTTGACCTCCTCTGACTTGGCCTTGCTCCCTCTTGTACTTAAATGGTTAATTATCTGATTGGTAGTTAATTGTCTATCACTCTCTTTAGACTGGGGGGAAGGTGCTCTATCCACAGTGGTCAGCTATGGAGCTGGCATACAGTAGGTGCTCACAAATTTTTGATGTTGTAGCAGTTGTGCTGGCCTCCACCTCCTTGGGTCATCCAAGGCCAAAGGGTGGAACTCTAGGTTGCTCCCCTTCCCTGGACCAATTCTGGAGTGTGCACAGCTGACCAGCTACCCCAATGTTCAAAAGAGAACTACAGCTTGGGAAAGGGCTTCCCAAGGCAAGTTCAAGGCAGGAATTGAGGAGCCCAAGCTCTTCCTGAAGGTTTCCTGAGATTCAGCATCTTGGAATTCCCAGGAGCTGCAGGAATGTCATAAAATTACTGCAATTCTGCCTCCTGTCTGGCCTTAGAGTCTGATCTTGATAGTCCTTCCCCTTCTCCCATTCCTCTTCCTGTATGGCATTAGCTTAGTCACTCTCTCTCTTTGGACCACTTTCACTGAGCACATTGAATCTTGCCTGAAAGGTCCTTGGGGACCGAGTATAGAGTATACGGGAGGAAGTGACTCATGTCCACCTGTTCAGAGGATCCTGAGCATCAGGCACAGTGGGGCATCCCTGAGACCAGGGAGGGTGGCTTTACCAAACCAACCCCTGCCCCACCCCTTCAGGGTATGTGCCCTCAGTCTTAATTTATGAATGGCTCCTAGGTGGGCATGTCTGTAGGTTCAGGAAGAAGATGCATGGAGATACTCTGTACACGTCCTGGTGTGCAGGTGGTTCTTCAGGTGGGAGAGCTGTTCTGGTAGACTTCTTGAACACCATGGGTGAAGGGGGCTTCCAAGACTGTATTGTGCCTCTGAGGGATTGTAGACCCTCCTCTGGGGGTGGATCTCCACAGGGTCCTCCATACAGGTTCTCCCTCCATGACCTATTCCATTAGCTCACTCCATGTGCCCTCTCCCATGTCCTTTGGCCACACCCCTCCCCATGGTCTACCCCCAGTACACCTCCCTATGACTCCTCCCCCTCGGGGTCCCCTCCACCAGGCCATCCAGTGGTTACCTTCCATAAGCTCCTCCCACAAAGTTTCCCCACTCTCACAGGGCTCCTCTCCCCAAGGCTCTCCACACAAGATCCTTTTCTACGCCCCTCCTCCACATGCACCATGGTATGATCCCTCCTTCCACACAAGCCCTTTCCCTGCCTCACTGCACCTTCCCCATGACACCTTCCCCACTGCGCCTTACTTGCTTGAACCTCTCCCAGGTGGAGAAAATCAGTTTTCTTCACCCATGTTCTGCCTGTCAGTGGGCAGACAGCTACCTTGTGTCACACCCTTGGGAGCGGGAGACTCCAGGACCTTCTTGCTCCAGGGACACTTGATTCCCTCCATCACTGAAGAAACCCTACACCTGTTGCCTGCAGAGGCTGCACCACTGTGTGGAGGGGGCAGGGAGCTGCAGGTGGCTGCTCCTAGGGGTTGATGGCACCCCTTTGCTTGCAGGTTAACCCCACAGAGCAGGGTTCGATCACACTGGCTCAGCTGGTGGCTGACTAACCTCAGAGTCTTGTGACCTGGTTAGGGCCCCTCATTCCTGTCATCACGCTGTGCCACCGAGACATCATCCGGTGTGTCACCAACACCTCAGGTACCCATGCGGAGCTTGTGATGATGGGCGCTGCGGGAGCTTCAGTGGTGTCAAGGCCCTTCACCCCAAACCTTGAGGGCCTATGGGGTTCTTTTGTCCCCTCTCCTCTCTCGGCCATCTTTATATTAACATTTTACCATTGTTGTCAGCCCTACAGTGGACCCACTATTCTGAAGGAAACCCCAGTTTTGGGGAGATGGATCTGGATAGAAAAACCCTCAAAACTGTGTAGTCAGGAATGGGGACAGAGACAGAGAGTTGGGCTGCCGCATCCCAGAGGAGAAGCCACGCTGTTGCTGGGCAGGCTGGAAAGCTTCCTGGAGCAGAGATTGCTGGAACTCCATCTGGAAAAATGAGTAGGATTTTTTATGCAGGGGTAGAGTGGTGTGGTGGGCAGTGATAGTGGCTGACTCCGACCAGGACCTATTCTCTCTCATTGCTGAGATCTAAGGAAAGAAAGGGAATCCACTGACTGAAAAGTCCAGGAAGAACTGTCTTCTGGCACAGCCAGATCCAGAGTTCAAACCATGTCATCAGTAATCTGTCTCCATCTCTTAGTTCTACTTTTCTCTGAATCAGTCTTACTTTCAAGGCAGCTCTTTCCTCTTGGGATAAACAGTGAATCCCAGAAGCTCAGTTCTGATGGAAAAGCTCCCCTGTAGCTCCCATTCCTACAAATGATCTGCATTTACTTTCAATGTTCTGCCTGAATCACTACACCAATTCCTGAGCCAATAGCATGATTCTGATTTTCCACTCTTGGATTTGGGATTCTCAGAGCAATTGTTTTGGAAGCACAAAACAACTTGGATATTAAGAACACAGAATGTGGACTCACATATACCAGGGTTTGGATCTAAGACTCCCCACTTATTATTTGAAGGACCCTGCACAAGTGATTCATCATCAAAACCTCAATTTCCTTACTGGGAAAATGGGGATGAGAAGAGAATGAAGGTTAAGGTGATGTTTGGGGACCGAAATGGGGAAAGACATTTTCTTCTCCTGTACATGAGAGATGCTGAATTGTGTGCCAGGACCTTGGATCCAGGTAGAGACTCGGAGAAGAGGCTGAGCAGCCGACTGGGTTCACGGAGCTTAGGTCTTTTTCTTCATATTTAATTTTTTTGGGTCTTTATTTATTTTTTTAATATTACATTAAAAAAATATGAGGTCCCCATATACCACCCCCCTCACCTCACTCCTCCTCCCATAACAACAATCTCCTCCATCATCATGGGACATTCATTGCATTTGGTGAATACATCTCTGAGCACTGCTGCACCTCATGGTCAATGGTCCACATCATAGCCCACACTCTCCCACATTCCACCCAGTGGGCCATGGGAGGACATACAATGTCCAGTAACTGTCCCTGCAGAGGCTCAGGGCCTGGCTATCACATGGTCAGTCCAGAGATTCAGGCCCCCTGGGTATATATTAAACCCCAGCACCAACTACAGTTCGAGTACAAGTAACAGGAGAGGCTTGTGAACAAAGATCACATCTGAGTCCAGGAGCTCAGGTCTTGATCTCTGCCATCCAGGTGTTTCCCTTGAGCTGCCTAGACATGTTTGAATGTGGTTCTCTTTGTTTATTCCCAGATTCAGGGCTCAGAAGAGGGTCTACTCTACACGCAGGGTCTGGCAGCACCTATGGGGAGGTGTGCTGCTGGTGGGTGGGGCCATGTCATTGTCATATGGTCATCTATATCTTCTACCCCACCTTCATCAAGCCCGTCCTCTTTGCTCCAGGTAGACATCCCCCCAGCCACAGCATTCTGCTGCTGAGGTCCCTGTGCTGCCTGCAGCTGGCTGGGTGATGCAGGGATATCAGTCATGAGGGACTATTATTGCCCCTTGCCCACCAGGACTTCCACCTGTCTGACTGCTGGTTATGTCTGGTCTTGTTTGGACATGTCTGTGTGAGGTCTACCGTGTAGCCACACGTGGTCATCTGGTGTGTGCTTATAGCTGGGATCATACATAGATAGATTGCCTAAGTCACACCCAGAGATCAGCCATGGTCAAGGACCCTTGGGCTATGTCAATGTCTGTCCGGGTTTTGTCAGAGATGCTGTTTAAGATAGTCTTGGTCACATCTGAGTGATATTTATGTCTTCTCTGAGGTCAATTCTCCAGTGTGTCTGGCACCCAGGGTCGCCCGGAGAAATGTCTGTGAACTTATTGGAATATCTGTACATCAGCTGCAGCAAATATAATATGAACATTTAAAAAGGTCATTGTTTGGGAAGGGACAAAGGGTTTGATGTTGGATATGATGTAGGATATACTGTATATTGTATATGTAAATTACTGTGATCTAAAACTTGTGAGAATACAAACTTAATAATTAGAAAAAAAAGAAAGGATGTAGATACTGAGGAAGAAATGGAAGAAACTGCCTTGCCAATTTACATACAGGGCAACATCTATAGCAGTGATGAAAGGCAAAACGTCAAAAATAAAGCATTTTCATTTTTTCATTTTTGATACCCCAATTTATTTTTCCTTTATTTAATTTTTCTTAATTAGTATGTATTCTATATCTAATCTTTAAGCCCATCACTATATTCCATTTTACTATTAATGGAACCTAGCAATATATTAGGCTTCATTTTTTAAAAAAAATTATTTATTTATATATTTTTCTTTTCTCTCTTTCTTTCCTTCTTTATTTTTTTAATGTTACATTAAAACATATGAGGCCCCATATAGCCCCCACCCCACTCACCCCACTCCTCCATATCAACAATTTCTTTCATCATTGTGGCACATTCATTGCGTTTGGTGAATACATTATGGAGCACTGCTGCACCACATGAATAGTGGTTTACATTGTAGTTTACACCCTCATCCAGTCCACCCAGTGGGCCATGGAAGGACACAAAGTGTCTAGCAACTGTCCCTTCAGTACTGTCCAGGGCAGTTCATTCATTTTTAAAGAAGTTTTGGACTACAGAGAAGTTCAACTATGGCAGGGGAGGAACACTGGTGTGGAGTCTTATTGAAAGGGGCACATGTTTGGGAGGGAGTTCCCCAGGGCATGAACACAGGGTACCTAGAAATGTTTGGATATTTTCATAGTGCTTTCAGTTAAAAATGGCAACTGAGAGAGTGCTGAGTTCTTAGCCAAAGGAACAGCAACAATCCCCCAAGTGCAATGGCAAAGGCCAATAAAGATGGATGGTCCAACAATAAGTCCTTGATACTGATGGCTTCGATTATGAGCCTGTGTGCTTAAAATATGAACTATGCTTAGCTGCAGGGTGCCTAACAGTTGCTTCCTGAGAGCCTCCATGCTACTCAAATATGGGCACTCTCTAAGCCAAACTCAGCATGTAAATGCATTACCTTCCTTCCAGTGTGGGACATAACTCCCAGGGATGAGTCTCCTTGGTGCTGAGGGATTACTACCAAGTACCAGCTGATGATATAACTAGGAAATACCTTGAATAAAGGAGTCAACTCAGACCAGCAGAATATCTCAGCCTACATGTAATATCAGGTGTTAAAAATTGCTTTTTGACTTTGGATAAAAGGGGGAAATGGAAAGGACAAACGAGTTTATATAGCTATGAGTCTCCAAAAAGAGCTGGGAGGTTATCAGAGGGGTTGCCCGCATGCACATCTGAGCAGAGTCCCAGAGACAGATAAAAGTAGATGCAACCCTAGGTATTGGTTCTTTTGAGGGCTGCAGAGACCCACAGGTTCTATGGTCATGGCAGATGGAGTTCAGTGCCATGTCAGTTGGCCCTACTTTGGAGTTTGTGTTTCTGTGTGATGGAGCTGGATTCAGATGTGATCTTTGTTCACAAGCCTCTCCTGTTACTTTTACCCAGAACTGTAGTTGGTGCTGGGGTTTAATGTATACCCAGGAGACCTGAATCTCTGGACTGACCATGTGATATTTTTTATGTTTTTAAGATTTATTTTTTTCTTTTTTCTTTTCTTTTAAATGTTACATTAAAAAAATATGAGGTCCCCATATACCCCCCACCCAACCCCTCCCACATCAAAAACCTCTTCCATTATCGCGGCACATTCACTGCATCTGAATACTATTAATCACAACTTCAACCACCACCAAAATCACTATGCAATATATTCCCTAGACTATTCTCTAGTTTCCTTTCAATTGACATTTATGTTTGCAGACTATCCCTTTGAGGCTCAACGTTTCAAGGCTAGAGAAATTCCAAAATCATTATTTCATCATAATGATGCTTTCTCCCCGAAGACTGCAATGTTCTGGAGCTGATTCCTGGTGATCTTTGCTCCTTGGTTTCTCCGTCACATGTCAATGCACATGTCGATGACTACTCCATTCTCTTCTAGGTTCCATTGATTTCCAGCTTTGGGGGGGACTCCTTGTAGCATCTCTGTCTGTGTCCAATTCCCTTGCCTGTATGGACTTCAGTCATACTGGATTAAGACCCACCATCATTCAGTATGGGCACACCTTAACTAACAACATATTTACATATGAGTTCACACCTGCAGAGCCAAGGGCAGGGAACTGAAGTTTCCTTTTTTCTTTTTAAATAGATTTATTTTTTCTTATTTTCCACTCCCCTTTCCCCTCCCCCTCCCTGCTCTTTTTTTGCTGTCTTGTGTTCATTCACTGTGTGATCTTTTGTATCTATTTCTCTTGTTTTGTCTTCTCACCTTTCTCCTCTGGGATTTGATCCTGGAGACCTCTGATGTGGAGAAAAGTTCCCTGTCAATTGTGCCACTTCAGTTCTTCATCTCTGCTGTGCTTTGCTTTGACTCTCCCTTTATCTCTCTTTTGTTACATCAACATCTTGCTGCGTGACTCATCTTGCCCAGACACTGGCACACCACGTGGACACTGGCTCATTGTTTGGGCACTTGGATTACTATGCAGGTACTAGCACGGGCACTCAGCTTACCACGTAGGCACTGGCTCACCCCACAGGCACACTTCCTTCTCTTCTTTTTCACCAGGTGTCCCAGATATTGAACCTGGGTCCTCCCATATGGTAGGCAGAGCCCTTATCACTTGAGCCACATCTGCTTTCCTCAAGTTTCCTTTTGCTGGGGATATGATGCAATCCCTACACTGTCTCCTGTAGAATGCAGTGCAAATCCTTCAGTCTGCTCTTCATCGGAGACATCCAATGTACTGACATGCAGACTTGGTCAACATTCCTTAATGTCCTTCTTCTGAGCAATTAAACATGGGGCCATTCTGTCTGGGATGCCTTTCCTCCATCTATTTGCATGACCAATGCCTACCTCCTCACAGCACAGACTAAACACCCCTCCTCAAAATCCTTTCCCACTCCTCTCTCCACCACAGCACTGGACTGCCAACTCATAGGTGATCACCCCAACATGAAGGACTGTTGGAAACTGAGGCACAGTGGCCTCACAAGGAGAGACGTGCTGTCTCCATGGCTACGCTTGAACCTAAGGAATGCGGTAATTAAGAGTTCCTGGAAAGTGGGATGAAGTTGTTAAAGGCTGAAAGAAAAGAAGAGTACATACCTTTTGTAGTGAATAGAACACTTAGACTTTGTACCTTGACATAAGATTTTAAAAAATTCCTTAGACTATGAGTAATGTTGATAGTTAACTGCATGTTGTTGATGTCATATAGGTTACATGTTCCTGCTTGTTGTCACGTAGACTGGGGTATATAGAGAGCCCCTTGTAAACAATAAAGTTGTCTGAGGAGTTATTACTCGCAGACCCCCTAATCCCAGCTCTCTCACTCCTTCCTTCCCCCTTTTCTCTTTCTTTTATTCCTGATACCTTTTGGGTCCAAATCTCCAACAAAGGACACCAAGTTCAAGGGCTGGACCTGATTCATCACCGTGTCCTTTATGCCTGAAATCAGGGTGGGCACACAGAAGAACTCAATATTTGTCATTGGAATCAAGATAATTGTCAGTACCATTACAGTGGGTAGAGTCCAAACTCTGTTTCCAGTCATCCAATACAACGAATAATATACTCAACTACCTTTTGTCCATTGCTTGACATGACACTACATTATGCTCTTATCCACTCATGGAACTCTGAAGCCATCCTAGGAGGCAGTTGCCTTTGAAGTTCCATTATACAGAAAAATACTCTGAAAGTCATAAGTGTCCATAGTTTTCCTGATCATATCCTCCATAATCATGGTGGACCTGGAAGTCTCTCCAGAGGTTTCTTTCCAATGTTCTCATCTGCTTCACTGGGCAGCAACTCTTGCCTGAGAGGCCCTTTGGTCTTAATCTTTTTCATATTCCACTGCCCAAACCCTAGTCCTACCTATGGACTATGTATTTTCTGACTAAATCTGTCTTCTCTCCAAGTAGAAATTCCTGACTACATCTCAAGAAGTGTTTTGGATTGGCCTCACAAAAGAGTACAGGAGGGTATGTACAAGTGGCAATATGGATGGTCTCTCACCTACACGTGAGTGTCCCTTTTGTGACTCAGAACCTTCACCCCACCCATGTTGTCCCTTTGGAGTCTGGAGAGATCTTCCGAGAGTAGATTTCTCAGCTGCCTGAAAGGTGTTCTAGTTTTGGCAAAAACCATGTTTTGCCAGTCACAGACCCTCTTCTAATGCTCATTGTTATTTTATTAGTTACAAACGTGTGACTTCACAGCTTTAATATGTTAAAGAGAGTTGTGCTCTCAGGAGTGGAATGAATAATGTGTCATTTGTGTAGCTTATTAAGATCCAAGAGAGCTGAGGTGGCACAAGAGAATGAGCACTTCTCTCCCATTCCAGAAGGTCCCAGGATTGGCTCCTGGAGCTGCCTAATGAGAATACTAGCAGACACAGAAGAACACACAGCAAATGAACACAGAGAGCAGACAATGGGGGTGGGGAGGGAGAAGAAATAAATCTTTAAACAGTTATTAAAAAAAACAAATATATCACACCCACACCAACATGTCCCCAAAAGAATAATGTTTAAAAACAAATAAAGATCCAAAGCACTTCTCTGCATATAACCTGGAGGCTCTAGATTCCAACAAAATACCCTTGAGAAAACACTGCCTGGAGGGTCCAGTCGTATCTCCCCTGTGACATTCACTAACACTCACTTTCTGGTTCTCACTTCTCTTTATCCTTTTCTTTCCTTCCACCCACCATTTACCAGAACCACACACAAAGGTTCCTGGACCACTCCTGTGTATTCCTCCTTCCCTTCTTCACCATTGCACTGCCTCATCTCAATTCTGATGGTGCGTTGACTGGATCATTGCTGTATATCCCAGATCTAGGCTTGCCTTGATAAACCCATGCTCTGCTCACGTCCATGGTGAAATATTTCTAAATACATGGTTTATATGGATTTAGGAAACACCTCCATTCCCCTGTGACAAAAGGATAAAGTCTAGTACTTTAAGTTGGCAACTTTTATGGCTTGCAGATTGGCTCCCATTCATCTTTTTTAAAAAACAAATCAATTTTATCGACACATATCAATAAGGCACACAATTCATTCAAAGTGTACAGTCAAATTTGGTTGATCGCTTCCCTGTACAAATACCTCATGCTTATCATAGATTTCACCCATGTAGGTGTCAGCTCACAACCTTCCTCTCCCTCCAACTTCCTTCAAGCCTATCATACAATCTGTAGCTCTCTGCGACAGCTTGGTTTACTTAGTACATATAAGAGAAGTCATGTAGTATTACTGGCTCTCCTGATGGCTCTATGGTCATGGCAGAGGGCTCTGGAGTTCAGGGCCATGTCACTTGACCCTACTTTGGAGTTTGTGTTCCTGAGTGTGATGGTGTTGGACTCAGATGTTACCTTTCTACACATGCCTCTTCTGTCACTTTTACTGTACCTGTGGTTGGTGCTGGGGTTGGTGCATACTCAAGAGACCTGTATCTCTGGACTGTCCATGTGACAGCCAGGCCTGAGTCTCAGCAGACTTGCATCTGGTTTACTGGACCTACCCTGGCCAGCAAACAGGGAGGTGAAGAAGGTCAACCACCACATCAGGGAGCCAAGAGTGTCTACAACCTCAAGCAGGAAAATTGCACCCATCATCCATGTGGAATCTAAGCCATAGAGATGGAGTGGACATCACCATCCCAGGTCCACAGGATGGAGGAATAGAGTGTGGGTTAGAGTGGACTCACTGGTGTTCTACTATTCTACTGTGGGACTATTGTGATTGGAAATACCCCCATGGGCCGGGGGTAATTGGTAATCACATATATTTTTATTTTTTATTATCTTTTTTTAAAAAAGATACAAGGATCACACAAAATGTTTCATTAAAAAATAAGAGGTTCACATATACCCCACTCCCCATACCCCCCACTCCTCCCACATCAACAGCTTCTTTCATTAGTGTGGTGTGCATTGTATTTGATGAGTACATTTTGGAGCATTGGTTATAGTTTATGTTGTATTTACACTCTCTCCCAGTCCATTCAGTGGGTTACGGCAGGATATATAGTGTCCTGCATCTGTCCCTGCAATATCATTCAGGACAACTCCAAGTCCTGAAAATGCCCCAATATCCCACTTCTTTTTCCTTCTCCCTGCCTTCAGCAAATCCGTGAAGTGGTGAACACACAACTTTGGGATTATACAAAAAAAATGGATCGTACGCTTTGTTTTTTGTTTCTTTCTCTATTTTTAAAAATGTTACATTAAAAAAATATGAGGTCCTCATATACCCCACACACCTCTCACCCCACTCCTCCCACATCAACAACCTCTTTCATCATTGTGGTACATTCATTGCCTTTGGTGAATACACTTTGGAGCACTGCTGCACCGTATGGATAAGGTTACATTGTAGTTTACACTCTCCCCCAGTCCATCTAGTGGGTTGTGGCAGGACATACAGTGACCAGCATCTGTCCCTGCAAGAAGCATAATTATAAAGGAATGTGAGATTGTTATGTAAGAGATTTAATTTATATATTGAGTTTGGCTTACAGAGAGGTCACATTTGAGCAACAAGTATGCCCTCAGGAGGTGATTCTTAGGAAATATATATTACCAGGCCAAGTTTTAATTTCACAAAAACAATATTCGTAAGTACAAGCATCAATATCAAGAGCATGGCACATCGGTTCAGCATCCTTTGCTAGCTACTGCCCATGTACTCCAGAGATTCTCACTACTCTGTGAGAGAATAGAGCAGGACTTGACAGTACAAGTATTCAGTATTCCATGGGTTGTTCTGTGGGTCTCCACCCAAGGAGACAACTCCCCATTACCACATGAACACACTCACACTCCATAGAGACATACTCCAGGTGTACCCCCACACACACATCCCCCCACCAATGACACCCCGGACAATGATCTTCCTCTACCGCAGGTGCAACACCTCTGTAACTCAAAACCTCTACAAAAACAAAAACAAAATAACAACATAAAATAAAAGGTTGAACAACAAAATACTTTTTTTGCATTGTGTGTTTCATCTCCATAAGATCTATCTTTCATGTATATTGACAAGTTCTTCTGTATTTTCCCCTAATGTCTTAATTTTTTCACATTATTTTCCAAGAAGCTTTAGGTTACAGAGAAGCCACATAGGAAACACAGTGGGTTCCATACACCCCAGTCCACCTCACGCACACAACATCCCCTACCAATAACATCCTATGTGAGTATGGTACATTTGTTACAATTGATGAAAAAGTTTCAAAACATTGCTACCAATCATGGTCAGAGGTTTACTTTATGGTTTACTTTTTGCACTGTTTACTCTTACAGGTTCGGACAAAATGTATAATGTCCTATATCCGTCATTGCTAGATCATACAGAACAATTCCAATGCCCCAAAGATGCCCCATGTTCCATGCATTCCTCCGTCACTCTCCCCTCAGAATCTATGGCAGTCAATAAGTTTTAATTTTGGATCAATGAGATTCATAGTTACATTCAGAATATTTGAGTATTTGACATACTGAACTGTTTTCTTTTATTGAGTTTTTTAATTTTAAAGAAGCTGTGATTACATGTTTTCTTTTATTAGGGGCTGTCTAGGTACTTGAGATGTTTGCCCCTCTATTTTAGGACAAAGCAGAACTCCCACGGACAGGAGTTTAATATTTTCTTGTTTATTTGTGTGGGTCTTCATCCCCTGAGATAACACCTTATATCAAGATGAACACATTCCTATCCCATAAAATCATGCTTCAGGTGTGCGCTTTGCTACATATCTCCCCACCACCAAAGCCCTGCTTTGACATCTTACAATGACAGATATGCATCGGTCACCTTCCCCTGCCATATTGGCCAAAAAATAAGCTTTCACACCATTGTAGTTTCAAACCGACATGGGGCATGATTCTCATAGATGAAACTCCCTGGCACCAAGGGATTAATACCAAGCACAAACTAACAATGGATTTGGAGAAAGATCTAGACCAAAAGGAGGAAACATTAAGTGCAAATGAATTTTTATGGCTAAGAGATTTCAAAGGGTGTTGGGAGGTCATTCCAGTGATTAGGGATATGCGCATCTAGGAGGATCTCACTGTCTGCCACAGTAGACAGTGCCTCCAATAGTCTTGCTCCTGGGCATTCTAGAGACATTTAAACACGATAGGCAGGACAGACAACCCAGGAAATTGGCATTCCCATCGTGGACTTTACCTTGGAATATATATAACTCATCTCCCCCAATGTATCAAAGTTAGACTCATTAAAATTTTCCTACACATAGTTCTTCTATCCCTTTTTATTTGAGACTTTAATTAGTATTCTACCCATTAAATATATGTTCCAGAGACTTAAATCGTCTGGTCGTTCATATGCTGGGTGAGCCTTGAATCTCAGCAGAGTTGCAGCCAACACCTACTCCAGTTCATCAGACTCAACTGGAACAGCTAGCAAAAGGATGATTATGGACAAGGAACAACCCAAGAACCAGAGAGTATCTTCAACTACAAGCAAGACAGTTCCATCAATCTGCCTCATGGGGTCTAAGCCCCCTCTCAATCAGAAACAGAGTTGGGCATCACTATCACTAAATACTCAAGTTAGAGAACTGAACAAACATGAGGGGAGAATGTGACTATGGACTGCAAGACTTATTATTATTCTAGTAATGGAAGAACTTGTAATGTATTTTTTTTCCAAGGCAAGGAAATCCTAAGCAGCTTTCATTTGGCTCACTCAGGATTTGATTTGATTTGATTTTTTATTTTTTAAATTTTATTTTATTTATTCATTTTTTTAAAAATATTACCTTAAAAAATATGAGGTCCCCATTCACCCCCACCGCCCCCACCCCATCACTCCCCCCACAGTAACACTCTCACCTATCATCATGACACATCCATTGAATCTGGTGAGTATATCTCTGGGCATCACTCCACCCCATGGCCTGTGGTCCACACCATAGCCCACACTCTCCCACGTTCCATCCAGTGGGCCAGGGGAGGACATACAATGTCTGGCAATTGTCCCTGCAGCACAACCCAGGACAACTCCAAGTCCCGAAAATGCCTCCGCATATCATCTCTTCCTCTCATTCCCCGCATATTGATATAAAGGCAGTGGTCACCAGAGGTTCTGAGGGGAGGCTACAGGATCAATAGATGAAAGAAGGGGCATTTTTTAGACATTGGAATTATTCTGCATAATGTTACAATGATGGACTCCAGCCATTATACATTGTGCCAGCACCAATAAAATTATGTAGGGCAAAGTGTAAAACAATGTAAACTAGAGACCATGGTAAATAGCAGTGCTTCAATATGTGTTCATAAATTGTAACAAATATACCACACTAATGAAAGATGTTGTTAATGTAGAAAGGTTTGGGGGATGGGTGGGGTACAAGGGAATCCCCTATATTTTTAATGTGACATTTATGTAATACAAAGCTCCTTTAAAAATAAGCTAAAAGAGATTCAAGTGACATGCACTAATGTGTGGACCTTGTTTGTATATTGATTTGAACAATTCAGAGGCATACTCCAAGACATATACTTGTCAAATTGTCCAATTCTCAAGACAAAGAGAGAATAATGAAAGCACTAAGAGAACAGGGATTCATCACATACAGAGGGAGCTGGATAAGAGTAAATGCTAATTTATCATCTGGAACTATGGAGGCAAGAAGCCAGTGGTATGACATAGTTAAGATGCTAAAAGAAAAAAAACTTCCAGCCAGGAATTCTCTATCCTGTAAAGTTGGAATTAAAAATTAGGGACACCATCCTGGGGAAGCCTGATGTTCTCAAACAGAGGGAAGGGTGTCTTTCAAGAGCATTGGTGGCTCCCAGCGGGGTAGGAGTCTAGTGTGTTAAGCCCTCAGTATTGCTGCAAGTATCTGTGAATCTGGTCCTTCAAGCAGTGAAGCTTGATTGTCACTGTGGGCCCTGAGGGGAGGAAGAGAGAGGAATAGAATAGATGGAAGTGGGGGTCACTGGGGAACAATGGAAGTGTTCCACAAAATCAGGCAATGATGGATATAGGACATGTTAAATTTCACCAAAAATTTATTAAAGTGTGTAGTATAAATATAAACAATAATGTAAATCATAATGTAAATCACAATGTAACTACAAATTTAGAAATGTGTACAGTCTAAAATATAAACCATAATGTAAACCAAAATGGAACCATGGTTAGTAGCTTCTTTTATTTATTTATTTATTTATTTATTTTTGTCTTTATTTTTTTAATGTTACTTTCAAAAAATATGAGGTCCCATATACCCCCTAACCCCCTCACCCCACTCCTCCCATAACAACAACCTCCTCCATCATCATGGGACATTCATTGCGCTTGGTGAATACATCTCTGAGCACTGCACTATGTTTCAATATCTGCACATCAGCTGTAGCAAATAAAACATGAACATGTAAAAAGTCATCCCTGGGGAAGGGGGAAAAGGGTTTGACGATGGATTTATGGGAGTCCCCTATATTGTGTAGGTGACTTTACTGTGATCTAAAACTAAAACGTTTTTGAAGACAAAATTAAAAAAGGATGTAGACTCTGAGGAAGGAATGAAAGAGATTGCCTTGCCAGTGTACATACAGGGCAACACTTATTAAAGTGAGGAAAGGCAAAATGTCAAAAACAAAGTTTTATGATATTTTTCACTTTTAATACCCACTTTATTTTTTACTTTATTTTTTTCTAAATTAGTGTGATTCTATTTCTAATCTTTAATTCTACCATTATTATTTCATTTTCCTATGAATTGAATTTGGCAATATATTAGGACTCATTTTTGAAGAAGTTTTGGATAACATAAGGGTTCAACTAAGGCATGGGAGGAGCACTGATGTGGGCTGTTATTGATGGGGGAAACAAGGTTGGGATGGGAGTTCTCCAGGGCATGTATATAGGATATATAAAATAGTTTGGATATTTGGTGGGTATTGTCATACTAAGTAGAGTTATAAGACAATTGGATTGTTGAGTTCATAGCCAGGGAAGCTATGTCACATTCTCCAATGGAACAGCAACAATCCCTAAGTGAAAGGGCAAAGACCAGTGAAGAAGTATGATCCAATGATGAGCTCTTGATACTGATGACTCTGCTTATGAGCCTGTGTTCCTGGAATTTCAACTAGGCCTAGAGCTGCAGGGTGTCTAACAGTTACCTCCTGAAAGCCTCCATGTTGCTCAAATGTGGCCACTCTATAAGTCAAACTCATCGTGTAAATGCATTACCTTTTCCCCAGCATGGGACATGACTCCCAGGGATGAACCTCCCTGGCACTGAGGGATTACTACCAATCACAAGCTGGTGATGCAACTATAAAAAGACGTTGAATAAAAGGGGGAAATGGTAAAGACAAATGAGTTTATATTGCTAAGAGACTTCAAAATGAGTTGGGAGGTCATCAAAGGGGTCACACTTATGCACCTCTCAGCAGGATCTCAGAAACAGCCAAAGTAGATACAACCCCAGGTAGTGGTGCTCCTGAGGGTTATGTAGATACACAGGTTCTATGGTCATGGTAGATGGCTCTGGAGTTTGGCACCTTGTGAGTGGGCCCTACTTTGGAATTTGTGTTCCTGAGTGTGATGGAGTAGGACTCAGATGTGACCTTTCTATACATGCCTCTTCTGTTACTATTACTGAACATGTAGTTTGTGCTAGTATTGGTGTACCCTCAGGAGAATTGAATCTCTGGACTGTTTATTTGCCAGCTAGGCCCTGAGTCTTAGCAGACTCGAAACTCCTACCCTCTGGTTCATTGGACTTACCCAGGTCAACTAAGAGGGAGGTGAAGATGGTCAGCCACCACACCAGGGAAGCGAGAGGGCCTACAACAGCAAGCAGAATAATTGCACCCATCATCCATGTGGAATCTAAGCCCCCTCTCGATATAGAGTTGGAGTGGACATCAACATCCCAGGGTCCACAGAATGGAGGAATAAAATATGGATGAGAGTGGACTTACTGATATTCTACTATGGAACTATTGTGACTGGTAATAGAAGAATTTGTAGTATTGAGGTGGAGAAAGTGGCCATGGTATTTGCTGAGGACAGGGAGAGGGAAGAAGAAATGTGATGTGGTGGCATTTTTGGGACTTGGAGTTGTCCTAAATGATATTGCAGGGACAGATGCTGGACACTATATATTTTTTAATAACTCACTGGGAGAGATTATAAACTACAATCTAAACAGTTATCCATGTGGTGCAGCAGTGCTCCAAAATGTATTCACCAAAGGCAATGAATGTGCCACAATGTTGAAAAAGGTTGTTGATGTGGGAGGAATGTGGTGAGGGGGGTGGGGGATGTATGGGAATCTCTTATATTTTGTTAATGTAACATTAAAAAAAAATAAAGAGGCCATAGGAAAAAAAGTGGACAATTAAGTACCTCCTCCATTTAGATGACCCCAAAGCACCTAATGCACATTGTGTTTGTTCAAAACAGAATTTAGACTCTCCCCAAAACTGTCTTCTCTTCTTAAATCCCCAACCCCCTGAATGGACTGAGGGAGAGTGTAATCTACAATGTAAACTATAATACATGCGGAGTAGCAGTGACCCAAAAAATATTCATCAAATGCAATGAATGTGCCACAATGATGAAAGAGATTGTTGGTGTGGAAAGAGTGAGGGGGGTGGGGGGTGGTGTATATGGGAACCTTTTATATTTTTTAATGGAACATTTTTGTGATCTATGTATCTTTTAAAAAAGACAATTAAATAAAAATTTAAAAATTAAAAAAATTCAGATGGAAATCTGGTTCAGCTTTTCTGGGTGGGAACTCAAGTTTCTGCATTGCTGCAAGCTCTCAGGTTGTACTCATGGTGCATGTTGGTGGACCACACTTTGAGTAGCTGGACCTTAACGCTCAGGGCTGCAAACTTCCCTTTCTTTCCCTAGATCTCTCATATGATGAGTGCCTATGATGAGCAAGGCTTTCCTTACATGGGCTGCCTCATTTACGTAATACACTGTGTGCCTGGAGGAAGTTGCTTCAACTCTCTCAATCTCCGGTTCCTCTTCTTTGGAACCAGGCTCATAAAGATGATATTGCAAAGTTGCTGGATGCTTAGACAACAAGAAGAATGCTAATAATGATGACCTGCATTTCTTGAGTTTTTACTATATTCTAAACATTTTCATGCACTGTCTTTATCACCCTCACCACTATCTTGTGATGTGGGTACTACTGAATGCCCCTTTACAGGTGGGCAGTGGTACAGTTTAAGGCTTAAGGGCATGATGTGGGAAGTTAGGCTTTGAAGACACACTTAATTGGCTCATTACTAACTCTGTGACTTTGGACAAAATAGAAACTATCTTTCAGCCTCAGTTTCCTTACTTGTAAAATGGAAAATGTAATAGAATGGTTAATGTACCTAAAGGGCTTAAAACAGGCCCGGTGGCTTGTGTTGGCTCATGCTACTCCTGCTCTAGGCTGCCAACCCACCCCAGGTGCATCGTAGGTCTTCAGTGACCTCAGCCTCGCCAGCCACTGGGGCTCTCTCTTGTGTCTCCCAGGACCCTGCCTAGTGTATCAAAGTCTGAGATTCTGGGAAGGGACTACAGTCCACCCTGCTGAGGGCTCCTCCAGGACTAGCTGCCTGAAGTCTGGAACCAGACTGGGATGGAAGGGACAGTGTGGGTGGGAAAGGGAGGTTTGGGGTCTCCCCAACATCCTACCTCTCTCAGGAGGACTATCTTTCCCCAACACTGCTCAGCAGCTCTGCTGGGAGCCTCATCCTTCAAGCTCTCCTCACCTGAGACCACCCCAAAGGGGAATTCTGACCAGGAATAAGGGGGGTCAGGAGAGGTGCACTAGTCCCATTGGGTGCTCCATCCTGGTTGTGGGAGCAGGAGCCCGGCGGGGACATGAAGGTTTCAAGATTTACTCCCATGGGTGACCTCTATGTCTGAGACTCCACCCTACAAAATGTCCCTGGAGAATGGTGGTGGGGAGGGTGGCAGAGGGAAAGGGCTTGGGATTGGGCGTTTGACAGGCCAGTGTCCACTCCAGCTTTGTGACCTTGAGCCAGAGGCTTTGCTTCTCTGAGCCTCAGTTTCCTCTTCTGTTAAATGGGTAGTCCACCCTCTTCTGGATGTTACCACCTGGGTCTTCCCACATAACTCTTGATGCTGGCCTAGAAAGCTGAGAGGAGGGTGGCAGGGAGGATGTGGACATTGTTTCAGACACACAGTGGGTTTACTTCATGCAGAGTGCCTGGGACGGTGTTGTAGATGTGCTTCTAGCTTACTAATCACACTGTAGACATGTGGTGGGCAAAATACCAGACACGTAGTAGGCACACTCTATATGCAGTGTGCAGTACAGCATAGGAACACTCTACAAAGAGTTCTCAGCACACAGTAGGCACAGTGTGTAAAATGCCAGGCTCACAATAGACACACTCTATTTAGAGTGCCTGGCACACAGTAGATGCCCTATGAAGAGTGCCTGGCACATAGAAGGTACTCTATGAAGAGTGACTGGTACACAGTAGGTGCTCTGTGAACGGTGCTCATAATATAGTAGGCACTCTCTATGGTGTACTCGGCACACAGTAGTTACTTGATAAAGAAAGCCTGACACTCAGTAGGTGCTCTATATTGTATTTATGTCACATGGTAGGTGTACTCTATAGAGAGCCCAGACCACAGTAAGTGCTCTATGAAGAGTACCTGGGACACAGTAGGTGCTCTATGAAGAATACCCAGCATACAGTAGGCATGCTATGCACAGCACTCTGCACAGAGTAGGCTACTTTAGTACAGCACCTGGCACATGCACAGCTCCAGTCCTAGCTGCCAGCCCCTCCCCTTCTCCTCCTATTTTTGAGGCTCCTGGTCCTTCTCACCTTCCTGAGATGCCCTCCTCTGCCCTCCCTAAAGCCCCCTCCCACACCCCATTTCCAATGGGAAGACCACAGAGAAACTACAGAGAGGGCCTGGGCCGCCTACCTTCAGAGCAAGGAAGGGGCAGAGTGGAGTCTCCACCCAGGGCCCCTGGTCTGTGCCCTGCTGCCTGGACCACACGCGCTCACAGCCTCTTCTAGGCTGACCCCCACTTCGCCCCATCCTCCTCTCAGGTGCCCAGACCTAAACCCAGCCCTCCAGGTGCGCTTTGTCAACCTGACCTGCATCTTTTATCCCCAGAATCTGATCCCTGTAATCCCTGGTCAGTCTGGATTTTTTTCTTCCTGGCCAGGCTTGAGTTGGGGTTAAATTTCTACTAGGCTGTGACACCTGGCAACGGATCTTCCAATTCCTGCTTGATTCTGGTCACATGCTGGGAGTTTTGGGAATGTGATTTGCCCTGCTGATGCTCACCTGGCCCCCGAACACCTGCTTTTCCTTGCTGCACCCTGGGCTGGAGAGCAGAGGACAAGTTGTAAACTTGGAGCCGAGGGACCTTGGTCTCTCTACACCAGCTCATTCCCCATCCCTGGTGGGTGGTGCTGAGTCCTGAATTTCCCTGGCCCATACTGTGCCACCCTGAGCCAGGGCCTCAGCTGCTCTTAAGCCCCTTCTCCTTTCCCCTCCCGCTCTTTTGGGCAGGCTGCCAGGCAGGAAGGAGGCAGGCAGGCCAGTGGGGATTGGCCAGTTTAGCCTGCCCCTCCCAACTTAACTCAGCTGAGGGACAGGGACAAAATCATCTCAGGAGGAGGCAGGAGACAGGTGCACTGGACAAGCCTCTTCTGACAGGAGGTGACAGCCTGGAGTGACAGGTCTGGTGGGGAGGTTTATCTGGGTCCCTGTCGAGAAGGCAAGGGTGCTGGGGCAGCACGCTGGGATTACTGGGTAACTGTCCCCCTGCTCTCCTCCCTCTGGCTGCTGCCTCAGCTGGCCTTTCTGGACCCCAGCCAGCTCTATCTCTATATCACTCACCTCTCGTTTTCTCACTTTCTCCCTCTCTCTACTTATATCTCTCTGTTTCTCTTCCTCTCCCTCTCCCTTGGCCTCTGCACCCTGAATTTCCCTGGGCCTCCCCAATTCCATCCCTCGGCCCCATGCCCACCCATCTCTAAGCCTCCTGCCCTGGCTCAGGCACTCCCCTCCCTCACCTGTCCATCTCCCACCCATGTTCCTCTTCCCTGACGCCCATCCCTGTTGATCTCTCTTCTCCGCTTCCTGTTCTGCTGCCCTTCTCCCTCCCTCTCCTCATCCCTCCCTTTCTCCATCCACCCCCATCCCTTGTCCTGATGCTCACCTCCTTGGCCCTCTGCCTCTACATTGTGACCCATCCCTCTCT
Organism: Dasypus novemcinctus; assembly: GCF_030445035.2. Lineage (NCBI taxonomy): Eukaryota > Metazoa > Chordata > Mammalia > Cingulata > Dasypodidae > Dasypus > Dasypus novemcinctus. The sequence goes on from NW_026688150.1 coordinate 825,632, forward strand.
CCCTCCAGGACCACCTTCACCCACTGTGCCTGCTTCCCTCCAGGATGCCACTGCTAAGCCTGTCCTGGCTGGGACCTGGGCCCATGGTCCCCTCCCCATGGCTGCTCCTGCTGCTGATTGGGGCCTCCTGGCTCCTTGCCCATGCCCTGGCCTGGTCCTATGCCTTCTACAACAAGTGCCGCCGCCTTCAATGCTTCCCACAGCCCCCGCGGAGGAACTGGTTCTTGGGCCACCTGGGTCTGGTGAGTGGGGACCACAACCAGGACTGGACTTCCCGAGGGGTCAGGAATGGGGCTCATGGAGATGAAAGATGGGGGGCTAAGTGGGGTCTGGGACAGCAGAAAAGCAAGGGAGCCCAAGGAGAGCCCCTCTTTCCTCACCCACCCTACAGGTCCATCTCTCTCCTCCTCTGTGCACCCCATGCCTTGAGGTCTTTCTCTCATTCTTACCCCCAGCCTGCCGGGGGTCACTTTCCTGCCTGTCTTGCCCACATTAGTGCACTTTGTCTCCCCTGGGGGGCTCTCAGGGCAGGCTGCATGGAGCCCATCACCTGCTCTGCCCTGGCCCAGGCTCCACCCTGAACATGGGCTGCTCTTAGTGCACCTCAGACCAGAGTCTAATGTTCTCTGGGCCATGGGGGGACAGCTGGGCTAGAGGGGGTGTCTCCCCACCCCACCCCTCCTGGGCACCTTCCTCTTCTTCTCTTGCCCATCCCCCTAGAATTACCAACCAGTCCCATTGCCCAACCTGGATAAAATCTGGCCACTTCCCTCTTCAGAGGCCATTCTTGAATCCCCAGCCTCCTCTGACTTGGCCCTGCTCCTACTTGTACTTAAACAGCTAATTATCTAATTGGTAGTTAATCATCCCTCTCTCTCATTAGACTGTGTGGAGGTCAGGTACTCTATGTACAGTGTTCAGCCATGGACCTGGCATATAGTAGGCGCTCAAAAATGTTTGGTGTTCTAGAGGTTCAGCTGACCATCACTTCCTTGGGTTATCCAAGGCCAAAGGGAGGAGCTCCAGGTTGCTCCCCTCCCCTGGATCAACTCTAAAATGCATGCACCTGACCAGGTCCCCCAATGCCCAAAAAGAACTACAGCTTGGGAAAGGGCTTCCCAAGCCAAGTTCAAGACATGTGTGAGGAGCCCAAGCTCTTCTTGAACCTTTCCTGAAATTCTGGACCTTGGAATTCCCTGAAGCTACAGGAATGTCATAAAACTGCTGCAATTCTGCCTCTAGGCCTGGCCTTAGAGTCTGGTCTTGACAACCCTTCTCCTCCTCCTGTGTAACCTTAGCCTCATCACTCTCCTTCTCTGGATCACTTTCACCAAGCACGTTGAATCTTGGCCAAAGGGTCCAAGCTATAGGGTACACAGGTGAAAGCAACTCCTGCCCACCTGTTTGGAGCAGCCTGTGCATCAGACACAATGGGGCTTCCCTGAGACGGGGAGGATGGTTCAACAAAACCGGCCCCTGCCCCACCTCTTCCGGGGATGTGGCCTTGGATTCTTTATTTCTGAATGGTCCCTTGGTGGGCATGTCTGTAGGTTCAGGGAGAAGATGAATCGAGACACTCTCCACAAAGCCTGGTGTGCAGGTTGTTCTTAAGGTGGGAGCACTGTTCTGACACAGTTCACTTGACTCTCTCCATTGCTGCAGAAACCCTACACCCTGTTTCCTGCAGAGGCCTAACCAGGGCATGGAGGGGGTAGGGATTTGCAGGTGGCTGCTCCTAGGAGTTGACGGCACCCCATTGCTTGCAGGTCAACCCCACAGAGCAGGGCTTGATCACACTGTCTCAGCTGGTGGCCGACTGCCCCCAGGGTTTTGTAACCTGGTTGGGGCCCCTCATTCCCGTCATCACTCTGTGCCACCCTGACATTGTCCGGTGTGTCACCAACACCTCAGGTACCCATGAAGAGCTTGTGGTGATGGGCGCTGTGGGGACATCGAGGCTGTTAGGACCCTTCACCCCAAGCTCCGAGGGCCTCTGCAGGAATTCTTTTGTCCCCTCTCCTCTCTCAGCCATCTTTCTATTTCACCAACTCTGACACTGCTGTCAAGTATACAATGGACCCTCTACTCTGGAGGAACCTCTGGTGTTGAGGAGATGGATCTGGATACAAAGAACCTCAACCAAGTATTATCAGGAATGGGGACAGACAGAGAGATGGGCTATGGCATCCGAGAGGAGAATCCAGGCTCTTTCTGGGCAGGCTCAAAGGTTTCCTGGAGCGGAGGTTGCTGGAACTCCACCTGGAATAATGAGTAGGGTATTTTATGCAGGAATAGAGTGGTGTATTGGGCAATGGTAGTGGCTGACTCTGGCCAGGACCTATTCACTCTCACTGCTGAGGTCTAAGAAAAGAAGGAATCTGTTGACTAAAAAGTGCAGGAATGGATGATGGACATTGTGTGTCCTGCCATGGACCCCTGGGACTAGGGGAGAGTGTGGGATATAATGTGGACCACTGTCCATGTGGTGCAGTGGTGCTTCAGAAGGTATTCGCCAGGTACAGTGGATGTGCCATGATGATGGAAGAGGTTGTTGATGGGGAAGGGGTGGTGTGGGTGAGGTGGAGGGTATATGGGAACCTCATATTTTTTGAATGTAACATTTAAAAGAAAATAAAGAAAAAAAGAAAAAAAAGAAAAAAAAATATGTATATATATAATAAAGAAGGAAAAAAAGTCCAGGAAGAACTATCTTCTGCCACAGCCAGATCCAGAATTCAAATGATGTCATAGTAATCTGTCTCCATCTCTGTTAATTTTCTCTCAGTCAGTCTTACATCCAAGGCAGATCTTTCCTCGTTGTGTAAACAGTGAATACCAGAAACTCAGTTCCAATGGAAAAGTTCCTCTGTAGCTCCCATTCCCACAAATGACCTGCATTTACTTTAAATATTCTGCCTGAATCACTAGACCAATCCCTGAGCCAATCGCATGATTATGATTTCCCACTCTTGGATTTGGTATTCTCAGAACTGTTGTTTTGTGTGCACAAAGCAACTTGAGTATTAAGAACATAGGTTGTGGACTCAGACATACCAGGACTTGGGCCTAAGTCTCCCTGCTTATTATTTGGAGAACCCTGCATGAGTGATTCATTATCACACCTCCATTTCCTTATTGGGAAAATGGAAATGAGAAAAGAACCAAGGTGAGGGTGATATTTGGGGACCAAAATGGGGAAAGAGATTTTCTTCTCCTGTACATGACAGATGCTGAATTGTTGTGTGTCAGGATGTGGGATCCAGGAGGGGACTTGGAGAAGAGGGTGAACAGCTGACTTGGTTCGTGGAGCTCAAGTCTTGCTCTCTGCCATCCAGGTGCTTCCCTTGCGCTCTTGGAAATGTTTGAATGTGGTTCTCTTTATTTATCTCCAGATTCAGGCCTCAGAAGAGGGTCTACTCTACACGCAGGGTCTGGCGAGCACCTATGGGAAGGTGTGCTGCTGGTGGGTGGGGCCATGTCATGCGGTCATCCGCATCTTCTACCCCACCTTCATCAAGCCCGTCCTCTTTGCTCCAGGTAGACATCCCGCCACCCAAAGCCTTCTGCTGCTGAGGTCTCTGTGCTGCCTGCAGCTGGGTGTGGGATGTGAGGGGCCACTGCCCCTTGCCCACTAGGACCCCCACCTGTCTGACTGCCAGTGATGTCTGGTCTTGTCTGGATATGTCTGTATGTTGTCTACTGTGTAGCGACATGTGGTCGTCTGGTGTGTGCTTATAGCTGAGATCATACACAGATAGATGGCTTAAGTCATGTCCAGAGATCAGCCATGGTCAAGGATATTTGGGCTATGCCAGCATCTGTCTGGGTCTTGTCAGAGATGCTGATTAAGACAGTTTGGTTCATCTCCTGATCACATCTGAGGGATATTTATGTCTTCTCTGAGGTCATTTCTGGAATATGTCTGGCACCTAGGGTCACCCTGAGAAAAGTCTGTGAACTTATTAGAATCAAGTGTGAAGGAGGTATAAGATATGCCTCAATCACATTTGGTCCATTTTGGTTTTGGATCAACTGTGGGGCAAGCTGAACTCATGTCGCATAGTCTCGAACCCATGTCAGAGCATGCTGTGTTATGTTATGGATATATTAATGTGCTCCATGCATGTTGTGGCTATGTAAGATGTCAAGACCCATATCTAGAGATGTGTTACAATGCTGGGGTGGTTTGGGTGTCTTAGGTACACATGATGCACTATGTAGAATGTTGGGCTGTGCTCAGGTGTTTCAGAACATGTTGGACTGTGGAGGAGACATGTTGTGGTGTGATGGGGGTTGTTGAGCCAAGTCAGGGTGTGTCTAAGCTCACTGAGTTATGTCTGTGGGCCCTACCTTTCCTCTATGCTGCTGCTGTAGCATGGTCTCGTTCTGCATCACCTTCCCCTGCTCCCTGCTTCCTCTGTGCATGACCCCACTCCTGCAATGCTTGGCTTGATGGGCGTAAGAACAAACTCCCCACCAGAGGTCCCTCCCTTTTGCCCTCCATGGCTCCTGTTTGCCCATTTCTCATGTCAGCCACCGTTGCACACAAAGATATGGTCTTCTACCGCTTCCTGAAGCCCTGGCTAGGTGAGTAATTGCAGGCAAAGGGGTTTGGAGCAGTCTTAGGGGCAACCAGGGGAAGGGGTGCCTCAGCTGATGCCCATGGCTGCCTCTTCTAGGGGATGGGCTCCTGTTGAGTGATGGTGACAAATGGAGCCGCCACCACCGCATGCTGACCCCTGCCTTCCACTTCAACATCCTGAAGCCCTATATGAAGATTTTCAACAAGAGCACGAACATCATGCATGTGAGTCCTTGAACTGGGTATCCCAGATGGAACTATCCTTGGATGGAAGGGACTTCAGCTACATCTGGCCTGGAGTTTGGACTCTCTTGGGTGGCTTTGAGGCCATGGCTCTTTCTCTGTGTCACAGTTTCCTTATTTGTAAAATGGAGATGACCCACACACTGAAGGGTGACCAAGATGACTTAATGGAAACACATCACTTGCACACAGTAGGTGATAAGAAGGTATTAGTTTCTGGTCTCCTTTCCATAATCCTTTAAATCCTAAGACAGTGGTGATGATAAAGATGAAGAGTGCATGATGAGTAACTGCATCAAAACTCATTTGTTTAAAACAATAAGATTTTATTATTGCTAGAAATCTATGAATGGGTTGGCTGGTTCTCCTGGACATGGATGAGCTCATTCATGCATCTATGATCAGTGAGTCAGGTAGACAGAGCTGATGGTCCAAGCTTGCCTCTCTCATATAGTTGGGTCTTGGCTGCCTCATGCTCATCTAAAATGGCCTCCACTAGGACAACTGCACTTCCCTTCTTGTGATCTTCCCTGCTTCAGCAGGCAGCCCAGGCTTGCATACAGGGCAGAGGAGGGTTCCAAGACAGTGAGAGAAAACAGCAACGCCTCTGGAAGCCTAGGTTTAAATTATCATGTCCACTACATTCACTGCATTCTAGTAAACAAAACAAGTTCACAAATCCAGCCTAGAATAAAGTATGGGGAAATAAGCTCCACTTCCAAGTGGAAGTTGCTGCAATTTCACATTGCAAAAGGTGTTGATGTAAGATGGGTTGAAGCATTGGGAAAAAAGATTTTGTGAACCATCTGATTTTTCCCCACTTATAATCTATTAAGATAGCTTGTAATTATGTCCTGGATTCTTCAAGAAATCAAAAGACTCTTGTTTGGGTCAGACAAATGACTTTCCTATTCACGGCATAGCCAGCAACATGTGCACCATGTTAGTTTTTATTCTTTCCCCAAGCCACACAAGTCTCATACACGTGGCACAGATAGGCCTAAATGGATGCCTGCACATGCAGACCATTGCATTAGAGGGTAGAAAAACTAACTATAGGGAATCTACAACTTTGTGAGGCAGAAACCAGCCTGATTTTTGTACAAGGGAAGGTATTACCTCATGCCTCAAGGTTGCTTGCTGGTAAAACTTCTCCTAGCAATGCTTCATGTAAAAAGTGTCAGGTCATTGAATTTTTAGCATGCCCAGCAAGAATGTGAAGTGATTCTTAGGGGCCATGAAGGACCGCCTCTCCCAAAATAGGGATATTTTCTTCCATCAGTCCATAACAAGGATGATGATGGTGATAAAGATATTGAAAGTTAATATTCATTAAGTTTACTGTAATCAGAAAGTAAGCCATACTAAGAGATATGTTGTCTCATTTAATTTTCACAGCTCTGTGAGGGAGAGATGATAGTTTTTTGCCCTAATACAAGTGATGAAACTGAGGTTCAGGGAGGTTAAGGAGCTTGCCCAGAGTCATTCAGCTAATACGTGACCTGCTTTTTCTGACACTGAAGAAGGTCATCTTAACTGTTACTAAAGGAATGACAGCTGGTACCCAGAGGAAGATCATGACTTGATCAAAGTCATAAAAGCACAGGAGTCAGAGCTGGGACTTGAACCCATGTCTCCTGACTCCCAGTCATGGAATCTTCATGTCTTCACTGGGACAGGTCCCACTTTTGCTTAAATTTGCTCCTCCCTGGAAGTGGATGTCAGGTGTCAGGGTGAAGGAACAGATGCATAGGTTCTGAGTAGATTCCAAGCTGTTGGCTGGAGTTGGGAAGGGGGCTCAAGGCAGGTAGGGACTAGCCCCCATTCTTCCCTTGTTTCTGACTAGGCCAAGTGGCAGCGGCTGGCCTCGGAGGGCAGTGCTCGTCTGGACATGTTTGATCACATCAGCCTCATGACGCTGGACAGCTTCCAGAAATGTGTCTTCAGCTTCGACAGCCAGTGCCAGGAGTGAGTCCTGGTCCAGGCCCTGAGAACTTGGTCCATTGACCCAAGGGAGTAGGTGGGAGAGAGGAGGGTGACCACGGTGATCAGCAGGGCCTTTCTGGGAGAGGGTGCCAGAGTTGGACATTGAAGGACAAGGGAGGGGAGAGAGAAACAGAAGAACTTCTGGGTACTTAAAAATATTGGATAAAAGGCCAGGAGACTAGGAGGAGCAGAGCAAGTAGGCACCTTAGAAATAGCTTTGGGGACATGGAGAGGGATTAAATCTTAAGGGGTCTCAAAGTCCAGGCATAGGCGTATGTATTTTATCCTTAAGTTTCAAAAAAGCTATTTGAGGATGAGCAGATGAGGGTTAGGGTCTGAGAAGACCTTTAGAGATCTGTCTTTGTGTAGGTAAGACTTTTGACTCCCATGTTGACACTGGATATGAGGAGTCTAGGGGGAGAGATGAGCACTGGGACCTCTTGAGAAGATGATGTTTGAGACGGATGGAGAAGTTGGCAGAAGAGAAGGGAGATGATGGAACATTGGGCAGGAGGGGAGAGATAATCATGCTGCCCAAGCTCTGCACCAGGGATACAGAAAATGGTAGGTAGTTCACTGAGATGGGGATGCAGAGAGAGAAGAATGTTTGGAGACCCACACCTCCGGAGTTATCCCTGCCAGGTGTCTCTGGAGCCATCCTTTCATGGATGCTCAGCTTCCTGGTAAGATGTAGCTCCCAGCTTCTGGGTGGGAAGTTCTCCTTGGCCTTCGTGAGTGTTAAATTGTTGCCTCCCTTTATGTCCTATTCCAGGAAGCCCAGTGAATATATTACTGCCATCTTGGAGCTCAGTGCCCTCGTGGCGAAACGGCACCAACAGATTTTTCTGCACATGGACTTTCTGTACCACCTCACTTCTGACGGGCGACGCTTCCGCAGGGCCTGCCGCATAGTGCATGACTTCACAAATGCTGTCATCCAGGAGCGGCGCCGCAACCTCTCTAACCAAGCTGATGGTGAATTCCTCATGGCCAAGGCCAAAGCCAAAACTCTGGACTTCATCGATGTGCTCCTGCTGGCCAAGGTGGGTTTACTTGGGATCTGAATTCAGGGGGTAGACAGGTCTTGATTTCAAGTGTAAATCAAAGAACTTGGATTCAATCCAGAGGGAACTGGGGACCAATGGTGGATGTTCAACAAAGAAAGGGATTCGCTCTCCTAGAATGTGAACAAATGCATCTTAAGCAAGGCATAATCTCTAACTTCCAAGGCCCGTTGCCATGCAATGATTTCATAAACCAGATTGCCAGTAATTTCTTTCTCAGAAAGCTCTCAAGATGCAGACACATAAAAATTTTCATGGAGCACTGGTTCCTCCCAATTGGGCCAAAACAACAGGCAAGGACACCAGGGAGGTGGCTTGTGGGGTGGAGTCAGTGGGGGTGGTGAGGAAAGGAGGTCCTAGGAGTACAGGGTGGGCTTTGGTTTCTGGATGGATGATGGATCTCCAGACAATGTCTTGGTTATGGTGGCAGGCTCTCAGAGCTGGAATGATAATGGAGTCTTGTCTTTTGTCCAGGATGAAGATGGGAAAGAACTGTCAGACGAGGATATCCGAGCGGAGGCAGACACCTTCATGTTTGCGGGTGAGGGCCCTAGCATGGAATCACTGTAGCAACAGGGGTCTCTCTATCCCAGGGACTTGGTGGGTAGACCCTGGACCATTCCATCCTGCACCATCTTCCTTTATCTTCCTTGAGGGAGTCATGTCTGGGAGCTGTCCGCCCTCTAGTGCTGAATCAGTTCGGAGACGCAAGCCTACCTGATTGTGCCCCTCAGGACATGACACCACGGCCAGTGGCCTCTCCTGGGTCCTGTACAACCTGGCAAAACACCCAGAATACCAGGAGCGCTGTCGGCAGGAGGTGCAAGAGCTCCTGAGGGACCGTGGGTCAGAGGAAATTGAATGGTGAGTCCAGGTACTCATAGCCTGTCTGGAGTCCCCCTAGTTGACTCTTGTCCCCATGTAAGGACAGAGAAAATCTTTTTGTTGATTTTTCTATTATAGATTAGTGGGACTAGGAGGAGAGCCCAGATACAGGGCCTGGAACACAGCTTGGCTGTCAAGTGAAATGGTGTATAGATTTTCAGTGAGAAAGGTCTTGATTTGAATCTTTGATCCCCTCTTAATTTTCTGTGTGATCTTAAATGGGTCATATCTTCTCTCTGAAATGAGATTATTCCTCTAATATTGGACCAGTCTTCAGTCCCCAAAGCTTTGGGAGAATTAGCAGCAATATGTACGGGCCATTGCCGGTTAGGACGTGGTCAGTAAATGAGCTTCGCCTCTCCTCCTGTGCTTTTTTTCTCCTGAAAACATGCTTTTCCAAATATCTTTGCCCTCTTGAATATTTGCTTTTCTTCTGCCACATAATTCCTGCCCTATTTGTCCCATCCAGGGATTCATGGTAGTTTTCAATATCTTGCTGAAGAATACATACCTCCACATCCATCTCTCCTGCATTGCTGCTCACCCTCACCTCTGCTCACAGCCTCCTCCTGGTTCAGGAAGGATTAAGTCTCACGTTGTGCCTTCCAGGTGATCCCAGCCTGGTGGGAGACAGTCCTAGATCAGGAGACTCCTAGATTACATGGGCTTGTCTAGGGTTGAGAGAATTTAAGGAAAGCGGGAGTGGAGACAGAGTTGGAGAAAACATCTCAGCTAAGATCTTGTTTATTAGTAGCCATTTAGGTGCAATTAGGGAAAAGTGCTTTTGGCCAAAGAGACAAAGGCCAAGAAGAGAGGGAGAGGGTGAGATAGAGGAAAAGAGGGAGGGAATCCAGCCAAGTGCGTAAACCAAGGGTGGCCAAATCCTTTTGAAGTATGTGGCGTGAGGGACAGACAAGGTCATGAGATAACAGAGGTGAAGATGGCAGGGGAGCCTGGTTGTGGGAAATTCTGTAAGTGCTGTTAATGGCTTCAATTTTATTTATTCCTTTTTTATTAGAGATGTTATAGGTTTGCAGAAAAATCAAGCAGGAAACATGGATTTCCCATATGCCCCTCTCCCCCATTATTAACACCCTGCATTAGTGTAATGCATTTGTTACAATTATGCAATCATATTATTATAATTGTACTATTAACCATAGTCCATGGTTTACATTAAGGTTTGTTGTCTGTGTTGTACCATACTATGATTTTTTAAAATTGTTTTTATTTTTATAGTGCATATACAAAATAAAATTTCTCACTTTCACCACTTTAGTTAAATAATTCAGTGGTGTTAGTTAGGTGGACAATGCTGTGCCACCCCCAACACCATCTGTGACCAAAATGTCTCCAGCAACCCAAGCAGAAATTCTGTACCAATAAGTGTTAACTCCCCACTCTGTACCCCACCTCAGCCATTAAACTATATTCTAGTTTCTGACATTATGAATTTGCTTATTCTAATTATTTCACACTAGTGATATCATACATTGGATTTATATCTATACCTTGATCTCATGTTCCTTCTCTTTTTCACTTAACATTGTGATATTTATCAGCCATCCAGGGTGCTATGTACAGCTGGTTGATAGCTTTCAGCATTGGATAGTATCTTCCTCTCCCCACCTCAATCATGGCCCCAGGCTGCCTCCCACTTTCCACTGCAGTGAACATCCTTTTAAAAGTCTCTATCTACTTGTCTGAGAACTTCTCTGGGAAGTATACACTGGAGAATGCTAGCTTGGTCATAAAACACACATCACCTTTTCTTGACCTTGTCAGTAGATTTCTCCAGATTGGAGGTTACTGTCCCCATAATACATGAGGGACCCTCTATTACCACATCTCAGCCAACACTTAGTATTAAACACCTTGTTAAGTCTTGCCTCAAACAGGTGTGAAATAATGATGCGTTGTTATATATTTTTTCATTTTTCTGATAACAAGTGTGATTTTTAGCATCTTTTTTTAAAGATTTTTTGTCTTTATTTTTTTAATGTTACATTTAAAAAATATGAGGTCCCCATATACCCCCACCCCTCTCACCCCACTCCTACCCCCATAACAACAACCTCCTCCATCATCATGAGACATTCATTGTATTTGGTGAATATATCTCTGAGCACCGCTGCACCTCATGGTCAATGGTCCACATCATAGCCCACACTCTCCCACAGTCCACCCAGTGGGCCATTGGAGGACATACAACGTCCAGTAACTGTCCCTGCAGCACCACACAGGACAACTCAAGTCTCAAAAATGCCCCCACATCCCATCTCTTCCTCCCACTCCCTATCCCCAGCAGCCACCATGGCCACTTTCTCCACACCAATGCCATATTTTCTTCGATTACTACTCACAATAGCTCATGAATAGAATATCAGTAAGTCCACTCTAGTCCATACTCTCTTCCTCCATCCTGTGGACCTTAGAATGGTTGTGTCCACTCCACATCTATATCAATAGGGGGCTTAGATTCCACATGGATGCTGGATGCAATCCTCCTGCTTTCAGTTGTAGGCCCTCTTGGCTCCATGGTGTAGTGGCTGACCTTCTTCAACTCCATGTTAGCTGAGTGGGGTAAGTCCAATAAACCAGAGTGTAAGAGCTGAATTCTGTTGAGGCTCAGGGTCTGGCTATCATATGGTCAGTCGAGAGATTCAGGTCCCCTGGGTATATATTACACCCCAGAACCAACTACTTTTCTGGTAAAAGTAACAGGAGAGGCTTGTGAAAAATGATCACATCTGACTCTAGCTCCATCACACAGAAACACAAACTTCAAAGAAGGGCCAACTGGCATGGCAGTGAACTCCATCTGCCATGTCCATAGAACCTGTGGGTCTCTGTAGCCCTCAGAAGAACCAATACCACATTGTCTTCTTTTAACTTTTGGTTTTATATATGGAGTCCATATGTATAAAGAGTAGATGATCTAGTTCTATTTGTTTCCATATCATCAGTTGTTTGAATACCTTCTATCAAACAATCCATCCATACACAATAACTTTTTGGATCCTCTTTTCCCAGACGTTAAGTTTTCACCTATTTATGTGCCTGTCTCTGAGCGTTTTATTCTTATTCATGAATTCATTTCCCATTCCTTGCAGAGGAAAACACTGATTTTTTCTTCTTTTTTACTGCAGCTTTGAAATAGGTCTTTTTTTTCCCTGCATTTTCTTTTAAATGTTACATTTAAAAAATATGAGGTCCCCATGTACCCCTCACCCCCCTCACCCCACTCCTCTCACATCAACAACCTCTTCCATCATCGTGGCACATTCACTGCACCTGGTGGATACATTTTGGAGCGCTGCACCACATGGACAGTGGTCTACATTGCAGTCTACACTCTCCCCCAGTCCACCCAGTGGGCCATGGCAGGACACACAATGTCCAGCATCTGTCCCTGCTTTAGATGGCATAAATGTTACATAAAAAATATAGGGAATTCCCATATGCCCCACCTCCTCCCTCCCCCACACTTTCCCATTAACCACATCTTTCTTTAGTGTGGTAAAATTGTTGCAACTGATGAACATATACTGAAGCATTGCTACTACCCATGAACTATAGTTTACTTCAGTTTACGCTCTGGCCCACAAAATTTTTGTTAAGTTATGACAAAATATATGATGAACTATATCCAATATTGCTAGGCTATGCAGGACTATTTCAATGTCCTGAAAATGTCCCCATATTACACGTATTCTTCCCTCTCCTTCCCCACAGAACATCTGCCTTTGTATCAATGACAAAAGTTCTTTGATTGCTAGAATAATAAGTCTACTTTAGTCCATTGTTCATTCCCCAATCTTGAGGATTTGGTGATGATTATGCCTATTCCATTTCTAATAGAGAGGGGTCTTAGTTGCCATGGGGAAGATGGATGGAACTATCTTGCTTGCAGTTGCAGACACTCTCTGCTCCTTGGGATGGGAGTTGTCCATCATCATCTCTTTGTTAGTTCATTTTAAAAAAATATATATTATTTAGTTATTTTTAAAGATATTTAGATTACATAAATGTTACATAAGAAAATATAAAGGATTCCCATTTGCCCCACTCCCCATACCTCCCACTTTTCCCCACATTAATAACTGCTTTCATTACTTTGGTACCTTCATTGCAATTGATGAACACATTTTGGAGCATTGCCACTAAGAATTGATTATAGTTTACATTGTAGTTTATTCTCTCCCACTCAATTCTGTAGGTTATGGCAAGATATATAATGGTCTATATCTGTCATTGCAATGTCATTCAGGTCAATTCCAAGTCCTGGAATTGTCCCCATATTACACCCCTTTTTCCCTTTCCCTGACCTCAGCACCTTATATCATTGATACAGGTATTCGTTACATATCAATGATATGATTTCTTCCATTGCTGGAATCACAAGAAGTCTACATTAGAATACCAATTTGTCCTTCTAGCCCATATTTTATTCCTCAATCCTGAGGATTCTGGGATGGTGATGCCCACACTACCTTTAATTGAGAGGCAGCTTCTATCCCATGTGGCTGATGGATGGGACTCTCTTGTTTGCAGTTGTAGACTCTCTCGTTTCCTTGGGGTGCTGGTTGTCTATCCTCACCTCCTTGCTGATTGTCCTGAGTGAGTCCAATGAACTGGAAGTAGATGTTGCAACTCCTTGTTAGTTCTTAATATCTGGTGGAGTAAGTTTCCTTCTTCAATTTTTTAGTTTCCAATTGACCTAGTTCTTCATGATCTTTAATTTTTCCCAAAAAATTTTAGAGGAAATTTATCACTTACCTAAAAGAATTCAGCTAGATTTTCACTTGGATAGAATTGAATATGTGATTGACTTGTGGAGAACTGATTACTTCATAGTATTAGCACATACTTTGCTAGAGTATAGAATGGATCTCCATTTATTCAAATAATCTTTAGGTCTTTTAAGGGAGTAAAACTTTCTGCCTAGAGGCCTTATGTGTGTATTTTGAGATCAACACTTAGATGCTATTGTTGTTATGACAAATATTATCTTCTTTTGGCATTTTGTTTGGATTCAATGAAATTTATAAGTTTATTTGGAAAGAAGAGCTTTCACATTTCTTGTTATATTTGATCCAAGCATTTTATATTATTATAAGCATCTTTTCTTTTATTATCTTTTCTAACTGATTATTAGAAACTGTTTCTGTATAGAAAAACTTATCACATATATATATATGTGATATATATATTATATATATATATATATATATATATATATATATATACTGCTCCATCATCTTAGTCATTGCTAAAGATGGTGTTTTATATCAGTGGGGAAAATTTCAACCATTTAATAAAAGCTCTTGAGACAATTGGGTAATAATCTGGAAAAAAATCATTCAATCTGCTTCTCATAACTTACAACAAGATAACATCCAGATGGAACAAAGATGTATATTTGTTTTTTTAAAAAGGTAACAAAACTAAGAGATTGTTTTGAAAAATAGAAGAAGTCTTAGGGACAGATGTGACTCAAGCAGCTGAACGCCCACCTCCCACGTGGGAGGTCCTGGGTTCGGTTCCCAGTACCTCCTAAAGAAGACAAATTATGAGCAAATAATGAGCAGACATTGAGCAAAGTCAATAAGCAGAAAATGAGCAAAAACAAAGAGGAAGACAATAAGCAAAACAATGAGCAGACAACAGTAAAAACAAACAAACAAACAAAAAATGAGCAGGGAGTGGATGTGGCTCAAGCAGTTGAGGGCCTGCCTCCCACATGGAAGTTTTCAGGTTCGGTTCCTGATGCCTCCTAATCCCACCAAAACAGAGAGCAGACATTGGGCAGAAACAATGAGGTGAAAACAAGTACAAACAACGAGCACAAACAACCAGCAAACAGATGAGGGAGCCATCTCAGGGTGGGGGAAGATGTAAAAAAAAATTGTCTTAAAAGCTATAGAAGAATCCATGGGGAAATACTTGAGGCCCTATTTTCACACAAGTCTTAGGAGACGTACATGAAGAGATTGGTACACTTTTAAATGAAAGACTGCAGAGTAATGTGTGTATAGTATCCTGCTATATAATTTTTTAAAATGCAGAAAAGTAATGCTGGAAGGATACATAAAGAAATGGTATCTTGGCCAAGGTGTGGAGAGGGAAAGTGGGTGGTGCTGAGTTATAGGTGTGCTCTTTTTCAGTTTTTAAAATTTGAGCCATTTAACTGTATCAGTTATTGAAATGTTAAATAGCTGCGCAAAAAGAAGGGGGTAAAAAATCCGGCCTCTTTACTGAATTCTCAGTGTTTATAAAAGTTTTCCAGTGGGTTCTTTTGTATTTTCAAATGGAAAGCCACTACTGGCCACACAATAAATTTCCTCCCACATTTGAAATTATTATACTTTTAAAAAATTTCCTTGTGTAATTGCATCAGCTAGTATTTTTTGTACAATGTTAATGAAGAATAAAATGTTGGGAGGGCTTATTTCTTATTCATTCATCTTTTGGTTTGTGTTCTTGCCCAGAAGACTATTTTATTTTTATGCAAATTTGCTAGCATTTTCAGGTGGTTTCTGGGTGTTGGTTTTGCTCAGAATGATTTCTAAACTTAGCTGGCTAAATATTCCTGGGTACTTCTATGATATTGCTTTTTCTCATACTTAAAAATTTTATCTGTCAGGGATTTGTTGTGTTATAGAGTGTGAGAGTCAGAGAGAGGCAATGAAAGTGTCACACGGGGCAAGATGGGGCTGGGGGAGTCTTGGCTCCCTGGTCAGTTGTGGGGGGATCTCAACAGGGACGACCTGGCCCATTTGCCCTTCCTGACCATGTGCATCAAGGAGAGTCTGCGGCTGCATCCCCCAGTTGGCATCGTCTCCCGCTGCTGTACCCAGGACATCGTGCTCCCGGATGGCCGGGTCATCCCCAAAGGTGTCCGCAATGGCAGGACGCAGACCCCTGGGCAGGGAGGGAGGTGGTTCCCGTGGGCATTGGGGGCCCTTGTCCTGACTGTGCCCTCTTCTCCCTCAGGTGTTATCTCCCTCATCAGCATTTTTGGGACCCATCACAACCCGACAGTCTGGCCAAACCCTGAGGTGCTGCCCCTTCCCCAGGGATTTCATGTCCAGGGACCTGGGGGATGGCGCAGGGTCCTGCCTTGGGAAACCAGACCCACCTCCCCCACCCCACACACATCTGCCTCTGGAAAGCATCCTGTCCTGGGAGAATAACCTTACCTGTCCTGCCTCATCCCCTGCAGGTCTATGACCCCTCCCGCTTCAACCCAGAAAACACCCAGAAGAGGTCACCTCTGGCTTTTATTCCCTTCTCGGCGGGGCCCAGGTGAGGCCAGTGGGTGTCTGAGGTGGGGAGGGGGTGGAGGGTGACCGGGATCTGGGACTGCATCTAGACCTGAGTGTGGGAAGAGGGGAAGTCCAGGGGAGTCAGAGTTCCAATGCCCCTGTCTCCCTCCCCGGGAGGATGGACAAGGATGGAGGAGAGGGGCGAAGTCCAAGGAGGGGTCCCAGCCCCTTCCTGCGCATCAGCTGGTCTGATTTAGGGGTTGGAGTCTGGCCCAAGCTCAGGGCCCACGGAAGCTCACTGGGGCTCCCACGCACGGTTAGCTGCCCCCCTGTTTATCCCACAGGCTGATGTGGGAGGGGTTGAGGGTCCCGGTCCCGCGATAGGGGGCCCAAATGGGAGCCCTGGGCGCATTCGGAGCCCCACTCCCGCCCGCAGGAACTGCATCGGGCAGACGTTCGCCATGTCCGAGATGAAGGTGGTCCTGGCGCTCACGCTGCTGCGCTTCCGCGTCCTGCCGGACGAGACAGAGCCCCGGAGGAAGCCGGAGCTGATCCTGCGCGCGGAGGGTGGACTCTGGCTGCGGGTGGAGCCGCTGAGCGCGAGTTCACCCGGGTCCACTGCCACAGGGCTTCAGATCCATCCCTGACCTCACCCACTTACCTGCAGGTTCCCAGGAATAAAACTTGGCTTCCCTCTGCCAGAGACTCAGGGCTGCTCTTGGGGACTGCCTGGATCCCGGGAGTCGGGGAGGCTGGGTGGAGGTGTGGCTGGTTTCTCCAAGCCCGAGACCATGACTCTCTGCAGGATGACCATGGGTGCCCCCACTCTGATGGTGCATCCCCAAAGCGCATTTATCCTCCGGGTCATAAAGAACTATGGTAGGTGTTTGAGCAGGAAAGGGACCAGGGCTAATTAAGGGACCACCTTGAGAGTCTCCCACTATAATTGTAGAGGCAGCTATTCCTTCACTTAGTTTTTCCAGTGTTTGCCTCACGTATTTGGATTGGAGGCGCCCTTGTTAGGAGCATAAATATTTATGACTGTTTGTTCTTCTTGAAAGATGATCCCTTTCACTAATATGTAGTGTCCATCTTTGTCTCTCACAATTGTTTACCATTTAAAGTCTATTTTGTCTGGTATTAATAATGCTACTCCTGCCTTTTTTTTTTGTTATTGTTGGCTTGTAAGATTGTTTTCCAGCCATTCACTTTCAACCTCCTTGAATCCCTGGGTCTAAGATGTGTTTCTTGTAGACAGCATATAGATGGGTCATAGTTCCTTATCCAATCTTCCAGTCTAGTCTCTTGACAGGTGAGTTTAATGCATTGACCTTCAGTGTTATTTCAAGGAATTACTGATGTTAGCCATATTTTCTTTGGGTTTGGGTTTGTCATATTCTGTTTGATTTTCTTTTTCTGTTTTTGTCTTTTTAGTTGTTCTTACACTCTCCTTCAACTCTGCCTGTCCTGTTTTTTCCTTTCTTTCTGCAGAACTCCCTTGAAGGGCAGGGTTCTTGTTGGCATACTCTTAATTTCTGTTTATCTGTGAATATTTTGAACTCTCCATTATTTTTGAATGCTAGTTTAGCTGGGTAGAACATTCCTGGTTGGAAATTTTTATATTTTAGTACCTTGACTATATCATATCACTGCCTTCTTGCCTTCATGGTTTCAGATGAGAAATCAGCATTTAATCTATGGAGCTTCCCTTGTATGTGATGGTTTTCTTTTCTCTTGCTGCTTTTAGAATTTTCTCTTTGTCTTGAGCATTGGATAATTGGACAAGTATATATCTTGGGGTGGGCCTGTTGGGATTTATGGTGTTTGGGGTGGGTTATGCTTCCTGGACATGTACATCCATCTCCCTCAGTAGATTTGGGAATTTTTCAGCCATTATTTCCTGCAACACTCCTTCTGTCCCCTTTTCCTTCTCTTCTCCTTCTGGGATACCTATAATACGCATGTTTGTGTGTTTTGCATTGTCATTCAGGTCCCTAAGTCCTAGCTGGATTTTTTCTATCTTTTTATAGATCAATTCTACTATCTGTTTGATTTCCGATGTACTGTGTTCCACGTCACTAATTCTCTCCTCTGCTTCTTCTAATCTGCCGCTATTTGCTGCAAGTGTGTTTTTGATTTCTTGAACTATGGTGTTCATCCCCATCATATCTGTTATCTTTTTGCATATGTCTTCAATTTCCCCTCCAAGTGTTGTCTTCATATTATTAACTTCTTTCTTTACTTCATTAAATTTGTCTGTGCTATATGTTCTGAGATCTGTAATTACTTGTGCGAAGTTCTGCTCCCCTTCCTGGTTTTTAGTTTGTTCATTGGATTCAGTCATGTTTTCCTGATTACTGGTTTGGTTTGTATATTTTTGTTGCTGTCTGGTCATCATTTTATCTTGACGGGTTTAATCAGTTCCTTAGCTTCTTTGTCTAGTCTTGGGGATTAATTAGCTATTGTTTTTTCATAAGTATTATATCTTCTCTTTGTCAGTTTGTTCTTCTTATTCTAATTTCTTATTGCTGGCTGAGTTCACTTTGAAGGAAAGTATTAGGGCCAGGGAACGGCAATTGTGTAAGAAAGGAAAATGTTTAAAGTAGTATTGGTAATAAATGTTAACAGAGCAACAATATGAGATCTGGGAGAATGGATATTAGATTCATGTAAGTTGTGTAGAGTTATCGCAGTAAGTAGAGTACCTATAATGAGGTAGTTGACTGAATATGGGAGGAATATGGTATGAATTAATAGGCTAGTGTTTTCATGAAAGAGGGAAAGAGAAAAGAAAGGCAATAGTTTCAAGAGTGGATAAAAGAGAGAAAGCAAAACAAAGGTATTAGAAATTAAGAGTTAGATGATTTGGGGATCAAAGAAAGGGAGGTGGAATATAGAAGAGACAGTAGATGATGGAGGATATCAAGATATGGGGGAAAGGGGATAGTGTAGGTAGCCAAAATCAATTCACACAGAAATGAGGCAACAGATGATGAGGAAACCCAGCAAATGTGAGGTGTTCCCTGCAGCACCTATTGTATTATTAAGATAAAATGAAATAAGAAGAAAATGAGGGACAAGAGGAAAGAGAGGAAAAAAAAGGAGAGAAGAAAGAAAGAAAGTAAAAGGGGGGATGGGTAAAGAAAAGGGAGGGGAACAAGTAAGGAAAAGAAAAGAATATATAGAACAACAACAGCAGCAACAACAAAGAACCCCTAAATAAATGAAAAAAGAAAGAGACCTTGGGAGATACAATGAGAGAAAAGACTAGGAAATAATGCAATAATAGCAACCAAGACAATTAAAAAGTAAAAATTAAAAACTAAAATTAAAATTAAAAAAAAACCACAAACGTTGAGGGCTAGGACAATCAAGGACCCCTGATGGACATCAGGGTGTGATGGATTCAGGGATGGAAAGTCTGTGATATTGCAGACTCAAGAGGTGTGGGTCTCTGGGGTGTGGGCCACCAGGGTTAAGGAACACAGACCTGGCAACCTCAAATCTGGTTAACAGGGAGCCTGGGAGCACTGCAGTGCAAAACAGCCTTCAGGGATCCCCGCAGCTGGGTGCCAGCCATATGGGAGCAGTCACATCCACAAGCTCTGACCTATGTTTCCGAAACCCGCAATTCCCCCTTTCACTAGGGTCTCTTCTCTGGCTGTATCACCAATTTGACTTCAGGACACCTCCAGCCCTGCAGGTCCCGGAAACAGCCAGTTGGGGCGCCTCTATATTGCAGCCAATTTAAGGACGCTGTAGATCCACAGCTAGGCTTGGGAGGCAGGGCTTAGCTGGAAGCACTGTATCAGTGTCTGACATCAAAAATCCCCCATCTCCCAAAAAATTCCCCTAATCGGCTTCCAGCCGCCTCCCACCCTGCCATCCCCCGAAATAGCCTCCTGGTGACGTCTCTTTGCTGGGAGTGATTTAAGGCTGCTGCATATCACAGCCAGTCTTGGGGAGTGGGGCTGTAGGCGGAAGCACTATTATTTGTGTCTGCAATCAAAAATTCCCTGCCTCACAATAAAACTCCCGTCTGTCTCCCCAAATCGGTCTGCGAAGGCTTCCTGCCCTGTTAGCCCCCCAATAGCCAGCTCAGGGCTTATGAGTTCCCCAGTACCACAGAGCCTCCAGGAATAGCAGCGGCAGTGCCAGTGCCGCGGCTCCACCCACCCCAGGAGGGGGCGTCCTGCGCGCAGCCCCGACCTCTGTTAATAGAGCCTCAATTTTATCTTTAACATGAATTTTCTCTATTACCTTCCCACAAAATAAATGTCCAGACACCTCCTGCCCTGCAAAATCCTGAAACAGCCTGGTCCTGAAGAATTTCTAATGCTCAAAAAACTGTTTTTGAGACCAGCAGAGGCAGCAGCCAAATGCACCCTCTCCTGCCCCGATCCTTCTCCCATTATTTAGGTTGTCTTTTTACTTTCTTGATGAAGTCTTTGATGCACAAAAGTTTTTTATTTTGATGTAGTCCCATTAATCTATTTTTCTTTTGTAGCTTGTGCTTTTGGTGTAAAGTCTAAGAAACCATTGCCTAACACAAGTTTCTGAGGATGTTGCCTTGTTTTCTTCTAAGAATTTTATAATTTTGTTTCTTATAGTTAGGTGTTTGATCCATTTTGAGTTAATTTTTTAATACTATGTGAGAGATGGATCTACCTACAATCTTTTGCGTATGCATATCCAGTTCACCCAGCACCATTTGTTAAAGAGACTTTTCTTTTCTCACTGCATGGACTTGGCACCTTGTCAAAGATCAGTTGGCCAAAAATGTAAAGAATTACTTCTCGCCTCTTAACTCAATTCCATTGGTCTATATGTCTGTCCTTATGCCATTACCATGTTGTTTTGATTGTGATAGCCTTGTAATAAAAGTGTAGTTCTCCAACTTCGTTCTCATTTTTTCAAGACAGTTTTGGCAATTTGAAGCCACTTACATGTTCATATGATTTATTTTCAATCAACAGAAACTTTATTCCATGTTTTACACAAACAATGACAAAAACAATGATCATAAATACCATCTTGTATCACCAGAGACCCTAATCAGTTTCACCAAACAAGGACAACAATGATAACAAATAACCAACAGAGGTTACCTATAAGATTTGTGATGAATGACTGCGGTCACCCCTCAGGCTGAAGTGTGGTTTGCTGGCCTGGCGGGGGAGCGGCCGCGGCAGGCCAAGCCGCTGCCCCCATAATAGGGTGGCTGGTCGGACTCACCACCACCCCTGAAGGAAGCTCGGCATGGGCACAGAGTGCCCTCGGGTCTCCCCTTCTCGGCAGCCATGCTTCCGCGGCCGCCCCTCCTCCCGGATGGCGCCACACGATGCCTTGTGGGGTGGCACCCTTCTTCTTCTTTCTCCCTGTGCAGGCACAGGGCGGAAAATTCTAGTCTGCCCTTTTCCCCTCCCCCGACAGCAGCAACAGCCAGGCATGGGCGGAAAAATCCAGTCTGCCCTTTTCCCTTCCCCTGACAGCAGCAACAGCCAGGCGTGGGCGGGAAACTCAAGTCTGCCCTCCACCCCAGCAACAGCAGCCACCAATCCCTAAACCCTGCCCCTTCCCCCAGCAACAGCGACAGCCAATCCCTAACCACCACCCCTCCCCCGTCCAGTACCGCCCACTGACCTTTTGCCGGCAACCAATCAGAACAGGGCGTGGCTTCGACCAATCAGCCTTCCCCAGCCCCTATAAAACTGTTGCCTCTCCCTCAATAAAGTGGACTTGCGTGTTTACCTTGTCTCCGCGGTAGTTCTTCTGCCGTGCGCCCTCCAGTCCTGAGAGCCCCCGACAAGGGCCTGGCCTCCCTTGTCCCCAGTTCGTCGCCTGCTTCTCCAGGTGACCCCTTCGTTGCCGGCTTCGCCGGGCGACCCCGTCAGCCGAACCCCGCAACCCCTGTGAGACCGACCCCTCGTCTGCTGCCGGACCGACCTCTCATCCCAAGCGGGACCGATCCCTCGTCCCAAGCGGGACCGACCCCTCGTCCTGAGCTGGACCGACCCCTCGTGCGCAGCCAGACCCCACCTCTACCGACCGAGCAAGCCGCCGCAAATGACCACAAAGTCAATGATAATGAAAGAACAAACATACATATGCATTCACTTGTTCATTAGTTTATTCAAGATATGACTAATACACCCAAGTGGGACTGGAAAATGGAATGCAGACAGGAAACTGGGTGAAACTTCTGTATGAATTTCATGATTGCTTTTTCCATTTTTGTGAAGAAGTCTGTTGAAATTTTGATTGGAATTGTGTTTAATATGTAGATTGACATTTTTTTGGTCTCTATTTATTTTTTTAATGTTATATTCAAAAAGTATGAGGTCCCCATGGTGGCTGCTGGGGGTAGGGAGTGGGAGGAAGAGATGTGATGTGGGAGCATTTTCTGAACTTGGAGTTGTCCTGGGTGGTGCTGCAGGGACAGTTACCAGACATTGTATGTCCTCCCATGGCCCACTGGGTGGAATGTGGGAGTGTGGTCTATGATGTGGACCATTGACCATGAAGTGCAGCAGTGCTCAGAGATGTATTCACCAAATGCAATGAATGTCTCATGATGATGGAGGAGGTTGCTGTTATGGGGGAAGGAGTAGGGTGAGGGGGATGGGGGGTGTATGGGGACCTCATATTTTTTTAATGTAACATTAAAAAAATAAAGACAAAAAAAAACTTAAGAGGTTCCCATACACCCCACTCCCCACCCCCACCCCCATCATTTTTAATTGTATTTTTAAAAATACATAGATCACAAAAATGTTACATTAAAGAATCTAAGAGGTTCCCATATACCCCTCAGCACCCCCACCCCACTCCTTCCACATCAACAATTTCTTTCATCATTGTGGCACATTCATTGCATTTGGTGAATACATTTTGGAACACTGCTGCACCACATGGATAATAGTTTACATTTTAGTTTACATTCTCTCCCAGTCCATTCAGTGGGTTATGGCAGGATATATAATGTCCAGCATCTGACCCTGCAATATCCTTTAGGACACCTCCAAGTCCCAAAAATGCCCCCACATCACATCTCTTCTTCCCTCTCCCTGTCCTCAGCAACTACCGTGGCCACATTCTCCACATCAATGCTACAATTTCTTCCATTACTAGTCCCAATAGTTCTATAGTATAACATCAGTAAGTTCACTCTAATCCATATTTTATTTCTCCATCCTGTGGACCCTGGGATGGTGACGTCCACTCAACCTCTATATCGAGAGGAGGTCAAGCACTTTAGAACCATTGGTCGGGAACACCAATGGGCTTTTCCAATCCATGTACTCTTTACAACCCTTGGTTTGATCCCCAGATACATCACTAACGTGTGATTTGACCTAAAACAAATTACTCAAACATACGAACCTCAGTTTCCTCATCTGAAAACTGGGGGGATGGCAGCATCTTCCTGCCAGAGTGGTTCTGACAATCAGGTAAGCTAATGGGAACATGATATATAGCATTTACTATGTGCAACTATGACTATTATCACAGGGCATGGGACATTGGGCTAGAGAGCTTAGATTTGTTAACAGGAAAGTGGTGGTCTTGGCCTTGATACAAGAAGCATGTGTTGACTTTCTACTGTGTACCCATCAATATAAATAAGACTTTCATGCTACTGTGCTGGAGTTGTAGTTGGTGTTGGGGTTTAAGATATATTTAGGGGATCTGAATCTCTGGACTGACAATGCGATAGCCAGACCTTGAGCCTCAACAGACTACAGCACCTACAATCTGATTTATTGGACTCACCTCACTCAGTTAAGATGGAGTTGAAGAAGGACAACCACCACACCATGGAGCCTAGAGTGCCTACAACTGAAAGTGGGAGGATTGCATCCAGTATCCATGTGGAATCTGAGCCTCCTCTTGACATAGAGGTGCAATGGACACAACCAATCCAATGTCCACATAGAAAAGGTGGCATTGGAGTGGGAAAAGTGGACATGGTGGCTAATGGGTATGGGGAATGGCAGGAAGAGACGAGATGTGGAGGCGTCTTTGGGACTTGGAGCTGCCCTGGATGGCGCTTCAGGGGCAATCACTGGACATTGTAAATCCTCACAGGGCCCACTGGATGGAATGGGGGAGAGTATGGGCCATGATGTGGACCATTGACCATGAGGTGCAGAGGTGCCCAGAGATGTACTTACCAAATGCAATGGATGTGTCAGGATGATGGGAATGAGTGTTGCTGCGGGGGGAGTGGTGGGGTGGGGGTGGTGGGGTTGAATGGGTCCTCATATATTTTTTTTAATGTAATATTTTTACAGAATCAATAATAAAAAATAAAAATAAAAAAAAAATAGGACCTGGGGAGACTCAGATAAATCATGTCAAATCCAGCAGGGGCAGTGCAATTTGAAGGGCTGTGATGGAGACACCTTCATTTTTCCACCTGTGATGGCAAAATGTAAGGGAAGGAACATTTTAGTGGGGTTTTGTTGGATGAAGAGGATTCTTTTGGTTGATGACAGGGGAAAGGGTAATCCAAGCATATGGACTGAAAAGAAAAGAAATATATAGAGTAGAGAAGTGTATCATTGGGCCATTTCTACTTGCTGAAGGAGACGGGCAGGAGGAGATAAGCACCTCTCTTTGGGCACACATTTTTTTAAAAAGGCAAGACACAGATATTAAGTAAAAGAGCCAGGTATGGAACGCTACATAGAGTCTGCAAAATGTTCTCTAAACAGGATGGAATGTGACTAAATATATATTCAAATTTGTCATATTTGCATGAACATATTGGCATTAAAACTTTTCCATCCTTAAATATATTAAACATTTATTCATTTCAATTGCTTGGTGTTTTCCCCCTCTTTGTACAGCCATTTATCCTCCGCCGCCACCTTTACTCTGTAGACCCCAGCAAGGTTCTTCAGGGGTCTGTGGGAAGTACCCACCCGACCACCCCTGCAGGCCCGGAGGTCTTCTCTCAGGGAAGCCGCTGTCCCTGGTGCTGAAATATGCGTAGTCTGTCCCGCTTCTCTGCCTTCTTATCAAAATTCCAGACCCTCTTTGCCTAGACTTCCAGAATTTTGGGGCGACAATGGAAGTCCAAGAACTACTTCGTGTCAGTCAGACCATGCGTCGCTGGGAGGTGAGCCGGGGTCCAGCAAGGGAGGCCTCCAGACCCTGGGGTGTGTGTTTGGGGGTGCCCACCGGCTCCTGCCCAGCTCACTTTCGCTGCTCAGCTCCTTCGGCTCCTCCAGTGGCTGATTCAGCTTCTTCAAATCTACAAACACGCGGCACCCAGTTGCTGACTCGGCTCCGATGTCCTCTGAACCCCGAAACCCTCCTGGATTTGAAGATCTTCACCAGATGGTGGCCCGTGTTTCATTGCCTTTCCTCAAAATCAATGCCTGACGCCTACTTTGTGCCTGGCACGGGACTTCTCTTGGTCTTGTCATTCTGAGAGTTCCTCTTTACTTGTCTTTGTGCTCTTTCAGTTTATCATGCACTTCAAGAAGAACATAAATGAAGTTGTTTTTTTTTTTAACCTTCTTTCCAAACTCAAGTTCAGCTCACCCACCCAACAACTACGCAAGGTCTTCGGAGTAACCCAAGCCTCAAGTACAAGGACAGTGCGACGCCTCAAGGAGTTCATTTAATTTGGACAATAGGAGCCTTTTTACTTTTTCTTCATAACAGCTTGAATTTGATCTTAAGCTTTGGACTTCCAGGAAGCATTGAAAGCTGATCTGAAGATCTTAGGGTTTTCATCTTCTTCTGGGTTCGGTGATTCCTGCATCATTTCTTCGATTTCTTCCATGGCCTGAGCGGCAGTGAGGAGGAGCTTACCGCTAATGAAAGAGACGATGGTTGAGTACACATCCAGTTGTTCTCTCAGGCCTCCTCATCTCTTATATCAAAGAGCTAACTGTCACTTTTCCCCTTTTCTGAGAGGTTCAGTATGTCGCAAAAGCCAGGTTATGGGTCCACAATTATCTCTCAGGGCTTTCCAAATCTCATCCTCCTGCAAGAAGCTGCCCTCAGGGTCCCGGCTTCTTGGCCCAAGGGGCAGAAACACAAGCTCAGTTTTTCCTCCCAGCTGCAGGCAAGAGTCATGAAACCTTCTCCTCTCACCCCTTCACTCACTTCACTGCTCAGGTTACAATTCTTCTGGTCCAGGAGGCTCCTGGCCAGTTACTAGAACTCACAGAAATCTTTCCAGTTCCTTGGATGCTGCCACTGCCACCCGGGCTACACCCTTCTAGCCTGGCAGCCAGATTTTACTAGTTTCTGGAGGGACCAGCACCCTGGAGCATCTTTGAACACGATCTTGGTGGACACAAATGAGCCCTGTAGATAACTTTCACAGGGTAAGGCACTTCTCTTTTACACCAAAGTGTCTAAATTTCTTCTTTAAATCATGTTTTCCTTTATAATGAGTTAATATGATAAATTACATTTGATGTGGGAGGAATGGGTGGGGTGGGGTGTGTGGTATGTGGGAATCTCTTATTTTTTTAACTTTTTTGTGATCCATGTATTTTTTTTAAAAGACAACTTAATAAAAAATAAAATAAAATATAAAAATTTCAACTGTAAATTTATAATATATATTAAAGTAAAAACAAAATATGTCCTCCTATATCCCAGCTTCAACAGTTATGAATATTTGGCCAATTTTGTTTCATCTCTGCCCGCTTACCATTAATTTATTTAGTATTTTACAGAAAACCCAAGGCACTAAGTATTTTAATCCCTAATTACTTCAGTATGGAAATCTAATGTATGACTTCTTTTTTTATATGCAACTACCTACCATCATCACAACTAACAAATAAATAAAAATCACTTAATATTTCCTAATGCTGTGCTTATTTTGGCAGCACATATACTAAAGTTGGAACAATATAGAGAAAATTAATATGGTCCCTGTGAAAGGATGATACACAAATTCATGACACATTCCATATTTTTATAACCACAGAGGGGGAGGAGGAAATCTGTCACTGCAGGCTTAGACAGGAAAAGGTGGAGGGAAAGAAATAGAGAAGCATGGGAGGAAAGATGGCAAGATAAATAAAAAAGAAA
The DNA here is from genome assembly GCF_030445035.2 of Dasypus novemcinctus. Taxonomy (NCBI): domain Eukaryota; kingdom Metazoa; phylum Chordata; class Mammalia; order Cingulata; family Dasypodidae; genus Dasypus; species Dasypus novemcinctus. The sequence continues at coordinate 852,724 of NW_026688150.1, forward strand.
CAAATGCAAAGAGATGAAACTTTATCAAGAGAAGGCTATTTCATAAATTTCATCTTTTATTATGATGTGAATCTTAGATATTTGGTTTTTTCCCCCTTTGAGTATGCTTAATTTGCTTCATTTATAAAATTTCCCATTTTACATCTTCAAAAAAATGTCTTAATGCCCAATCCACATCAATTTTTGTGATTGCTTGAAAATGTCTTTCTATAGGTGATTTGTTCAAATCTAAATACAAACAAGGTCCACACATTAGTTATATCACTTAAATCTCTTTTATTATATGGCAGTCTCACATTTTCTTTTAATTATGCTACTTATATTAGGAAAACTGATCTATTCATTCTGTGGACTCTTCTACATACTTTGGTTTACTGTAAGTTTCATTCCATGGGTACCATTTACTTGTTTCCCAACAGAATTAAAGAGGGAGGCAAGAGAGGGGAATGAATCCTACCAATATAACTCAGACTCAGGACAGACTTAGATTTTGCAAAGAAGTTAGGAATTTGTGCTGAGGTCACAGATCAGGGGAATCTTGAACTACATAAAACATACAGGAAAGGGATTAGGTTCAGCAGATCTGAGGCTTCTCACAGATCCAACGGTAGGACCAATAGTTGTGACAATCAACACTGTCCCACTGGCCAGATGGATTCATGTAGACACAGTCAGAGATATGCCAATTTTCAGTTTGCCAGTTCCTGTAAATAAACATACAATGCCAGCTGAATTCCTTAACCACAGGACATGGACAAGACACACTAAACACTTACCAAATGCAATGGATGTGTCATGATGATGGGAGTGAATGTTGCTGGGGGGGAAGTGGTGGGGTGGAGTGGTGGGGTTGAATGGGACCTCATATATTTTTTAATGTAATATTTTTAAAAAATCAATAAAAAAAGACACACTAAATCATGCAGAGTTATAAATATCAATGCTGAGGTCCCTGATAAAGATCAACCCAGACAAATAGACTGAGGACACTTGTGAAATCCCAAGACATTGAAAAACATGTGCCATATCTTATAGATATGTTTAGTCCCCTCAACATTGTTGACATTTGGGTTCCTTGTTGTGCACTGTAGGACACTGAGCAGCATCCCTGGACTCAACCCACCAATTTCCAACAACATCCATACCATTCATGACATCTGAAACATCCCCAGTCCTTAGTGGGCAAAATCATTATAGGAATCAACAGGTCCAATCTCATGCACTGCAAAATAATAGATGAGGCCCAAGTGCACAGGTCACCTAACTTCCCTGGATTTCTGTTTACTAATGGGATTGTGGAGGATATGAGGTACTCACATTCATTCATTCCAAAACTGTTTGTTGAGCACCTGCTGGGTACAAAGACGTGTATGGGGTACAGGAGCAAAGAGATTTGTTGCATGTTCTTTCTGCCCCTAAGTAGAAGTTTGTCTGGTGGAGGGGACAAGTATAGGCGAAGGGAGAGCATAATAAGGCAATCAAAAAACATGTAAATAGAATCGGGTTAGGAAATGAAAAGAGTTTGAGTAATGCATCATTGTCACAGGAGGGCTGCCCCAGGAGGAGACGTAACCTGTGCTCCATGCACATTTTGCAATTCAATTGACAGGGAATGTGCCCTAGGCAGAAGACACAGCAAAAGGAAAGGCAGAAGGAAGATAGTGTAAGTCAGCCCTGGGGAAAAGTGCTTCTTCCAGGACTTAGCTTACAACAAGGAAGTGGAGAAGACTAGGAAGAGTAGGAGAGGAGGATGTGAAGATGCACGGCACCCAGTGTGCAAGCCTTGGAAGTTGTCATCTTAAAGAACTGTCCCCGTCTCCTTCCCGCCCAGTATTGGCAGCCGGCGCTGCCCCTCCTTCTCCCCTTCTCCGTCTTCCGCCTAGCCGTTATCTAGACAGCCCACACTTTCCCCTTCCCCTCCCTTGCTCCTAACCTCTTAGCCAGCTTACTGTCCAGTAACTGCCTACTGTCCAGTAACCGCCTACGCAAGCAACAGCACCCGCCGGCACCAATCAAGTCCCTTTACGTATCCCTAGACCCTATAAAACCATGTCCCCTTCAACAATAAAGTAGACTTGTGCCTAGACCTTGTCTCCGTGGTGTTCTTGCTTGCACCACGCGTCCCCCGTGCCTGAGCGGAGAGAGCGAGGGCCCAACGGCTTCGTGCCGAACCCCCTCCTCTCCTTCGACCGCGAGGCAGCCCCTGTCTGGAGAGCCCACCCGGCCAACCGCCGACCCTCCCGGAGGCCCGCCGCTGCCCTCAAAGAACCTAGACTATCCTTGTGTCACCAAGAAAGGAAGGTGTTTCCTAAATCCAAGTAAACCACATATTTAGAAATATTGCACCATGGATATGGGTAGGGCATGGGTTGATGAGAGCAAGCCTAGGTCTAGGATACAGAGCAACGGTCCAGTCTACAGATGAGACTTGAGATGAGGCAGTGCAGTGGGGAAAGAGGGAATGAGGAAGACAAAGGAGTGGTCCAGGAGCCTTTGGGTGTGGTTCAGGCTGAGTGGTAGGAAAGAAAATGAAAAAGACAAAGAGAAGTGAGGACCAGAAAGTGAGTGTCATTGAATGCTTCAGGGAAGGTAAGACTGGATTCTCCAGGAAGTGTTTCCTCAAGGATGCTTTGTGGGACCCTAGAGTCTCCACATAATATGTCCAGAAGAGTTCTGGCTCTTAATAATCTCAGGCAATGACACATTACCTCTTCTTATCTTTTTAACATGCTACAGCTAAGACTTCCTGCAATGAAGAACATCCTGTTTAATATTGTTTAATTCATTGTTTACAAACACTTTTGCTACTCAAAATAAAACTGAGCAGTAGAAGAGGGGCTGTGATCAGCAAGACTATGGTTTTTGCCAAAACTAAAACATATTTGAGGCAACTGAGAACCTACTCTAGTAGACCTTTGTCAAACTCCAAATGGACAGACTGGTGCAGTGAGGGTTCTGAGTCACAAAAGGGATACTTATGTGTAGGTGAGAGACGATCCATCTTGCCACTTGTGTGAGCCTTTCCTGTACAGTTTTGTGAAGCCAATCCAAAACTCTCCTTGAAAGGCAGTCAAGAATTTCTTCTTGAAGAAAAGGGAGATGTAGTCAAGAAATATGTGGGAACACAAGTGAGAAATATGGGGGAACACAAGTGGGACTGGGATATTGAAACATGATGAAGACTCAGACCTGAAGGACTCTCAGGTGAAGAATGCTGTCCAATGAAGCAGATGAAAACACTGGATCCAAATGTCTTGAGAGCTCTACATGTTCACCATAGTTATGGAGGATATGGTCAGGGAAATTATGGACATCTGTGACTGTCAGGGTCCTCTTCTGCAAAATGGGACTTCAAAGGCAGGTGCCTCCAGGGATGGCTTAAGAGTCAGGAGGTCATCAGAGGCATTGCACATGCGCACACCTCAGCAGGGTCCCAGAGACAGCCAAAGTAGATACAACACCAGGTAATGGTTCTCCTGAGGGCTACAGAGACCCATAGGTACTATGGTTATGGCAGACATGCCATGTCAACTGGCCCTCTTTGGAGTTTGTATTCCTGAGTGTGATGGAATTGGACTCAGATGTGACCTTTCTCACACTCCTCTTCTGTCACTTTTACTGAATCTGTGTTTGGCGTTGGGCTTGGTGTATACTCAGGAGACCTGAATCTGTGGACTGTCAATGTTACAGCTAGGCCCTGAACCTCAGCAGACTTGCAACTCTTACCCTCTGGTTTATTGGACTTACCCCAGCCAGCTAACAGGGAGGTGAAGAAGGTTAATCACCACACCAGGGAGCCAAGAGTGCCTATAACTGCAAGCAGGAGAATTGCACACATCATCCATGTAGAATCTAAGCCCCCTCTCAATATAGAGGTGGAGTGGACATAATCATCCCAGCGTCCACAGAATGAAGGAATACAGTATGGATTAGAGTGAACTTACTGATATTCTACTATGGAGCTACTGTGATTAGCAATGGAAGGAATTGTAGCATTGATGTGGAGAAAGTGGCCACGGTAGCTACTGAGGCTAGAAGAGGGAAGAATAGATAGGATGTGGGGCATTTGCAGGACTTGGAGTTGTCCTGGGTGGTGCTGCAGGGACAGATGCTGGACATTGTATTTCCTGCCATGGCCCACTGGGTGGACTAGGGGAGAATGTAAACTACAACATAAACCATTATCCATGAGGTGCAGCAGTGCTCCAAAAGATATTCAGCAAATGCAATGAATGTGCCATGATGATGAAAGAGGTTGATGTGGGAGGAGTGGGGTGAGGGGGGTGGAGGGTATATGGGGACCTCTTATATTTTTTTATTGTAACATTAAAAAAAAATAGAGAGAGAAAAAAAAAAGAACTAGCAGGAACCTCAACTTGTAATTTCTTGGAAGGGGTTCCCACAGCATCCCTTCCCACTCTTACCTGCTCTGCTTGGCTATTGATGATGACCAGGTGAGCTCCATCTTTGATACACTGATCATTGGCTTTAATCCACACAAGTCTGTTTCTGCTAAAGTTATAGCAGGAGCCCTCAAATGCTGTCCAGGACTTGGGGCAGGGATTGCAAGTAGATTCTGGGGGAGAGGGGCAGAAATCAGTTTTGCCGGGGCTGGGAGTTACAGTGGTCACGGTATTGAACTCCAACCCAGTGAATTGATTTGAACCCAACCAATTGGCTGCATCCTTGAAATTCCACAACAGGGAAATCAATAACTTCCTATATATACCATGCCCAATCATCAGAAGGCAGCTGAAAGCAATGCAGGGTGCCTTAAACTTATGTTAATAGTAATGGTGAGTAGGAGATTAGTTAAAATTCCCTTTACAGACTCATATGTTGCAAGAAATGATACCATTAACAGAGTGGCCAAGACAACATCTTTCTCCCAACACTCACTCCCCACAATCCAAACTCCAAATGCCTGTTCCTTACCATTTACTGCCTGCACAGCCTCCCTTTGCCGGAACATTTCTCCCCGAAAGGTGTCTCAATTGTGTTTAGTATCTGCCAAACCCTGTGTAACTAAGAGACACATAGAGAAAAGACAGCTACAGGCCTGGAAGGAAGAAGGGCTGGAATGTGGGTAGGACAGAGGCCATCATTGCAATCAGCACTCACATGTGTTGTTCAGTTGATTCAATTCTTCCTCTAATTGGTAGCTCAACTGCAAGACTATGGGAGGAGAATACAATGTCCTAGATTTTAGATGCCCTTCGAAGCCAGGGTGAGGAGAAAAATTCCCTTCTAAAACCATAATGCCAGGGAACTCAGCACAGCCTAATGTTACTGCCCATGCATGCTCCACACACCCCCTCCCCTGAACAATTAAGTGGAGAACCTCATCCCTCTGATTACCCTTTCCACTAGCCTTATCTCACCATTTCCCAGGACCACACCAACAATCATGACCAAGAGAAACATCAGCATGGTCATTGCCAGACATAGAAACTTCCAGGGATCATCTTGGGGAAGATTTTGTTCCTGCTGTCCTGTACGGAATGAAGAAAGGGTCAACCCACACAGGCTCTGGAAATGCTGAAAAGTCAAGAGTGTAGTTGAGGAGAAATGAGGCTGAATCATTCACCACTGGACTGCTGAGACTGTTGAGTTGTGGTGGGTTTCAGGAGGGAACCCAGGTGTGATGGGGGACCCCAAGCTTCTTCCTCCCCCACCTGGCTAGAACTCTGATGTGTACCCAGGTCCCAACGCTTCAGGATGTGTAATACTGAGTCTTTCCACTCACCAGATTCTCCCAGTTTTGGCAGAGATTTCTGTTCCATTGTTGTGAGGTCCTGAGCAAGCTCCCACTCGCTGTGCCTGCCTTCAGCCAAGGCTGCAGCTCATTCTGCCGTGAGCTGGTCATAACTCTCAAGGCTATTATTGAAGATAACACCCATCCTATAATAGGAAATGCCCCCACCTTCATGAAATTCATCCCACATTTCCTTCCGGACTCTGACAACACCCAAAAACCCTCCTATGTTTCCTTCTTAGCTCAGATATCACCCAGTATCTCTAGATGATGTCTCCTCAGTCCATGTGACTGGAGGGCATGGGCATCTGTCAGAGATTGTTTGGCCCTGTGTGGTTTCTGCAAGTTTCATTATCTCCTGGTTGGTGGACATTATCTCTCTAAGGATGTACTTCAAGTTCCCTTGCGCATTTGCCTTTGTAGGCTTGTTGTCCTGTAAAGATCTTGCAGTTTCTCAGAGATAAAGCTGTGGTATTTACAACTCATAGTCATTTGTATGTCTCTTCTTTTCTGGAACATTTGGCAAGAGTATTCTCCCAACTTTTTTACTTACTATTTGAACTTTTAAATGTATAATTTCCTGCAGCACATTGGAGGAGAAAGCTGAAGCTTATGAAGTACCTTGCAGTTGTCAAACCCCTTTTAGGGAACATACAAATATGGTATCATTTAGTGGTCCTTTTTTCCTCCTGCTGCCTTCAAGGTGTTTCTCCTTTTCTTGGGTTTTCATTAGATTCACTAAAATGTGTCTAGGCATGTGTATGTTTGTGTGTTTTCATGCACCTGCATGCCTTTTGGAATTTCTCCTGCTTGGGATTCTCTGACTCCTTGTAGCCATGGTTTGATTGTCTTTCATAAATTTTAGAAAATCATAATTCTGAGCCCCAACATAATCATATGCTTTGACTTCAGACAAGTGACTTAATTCTGAAACTCTGTTTTCTCTTCTGTAAATAAGAAATAAAAATAATAATAACTACATGTTCTTAGGATTCAGAACATGGTTCCTGTTTTCTCCTTAACATTGGATAAAGTTGGTTACGTTTATTATAAAAAAGGATTCAGTACAGCCCAGAATCTCAGCCAATCTTCACCTGTCTGGTACCTTCTTCTAATGAAGTTCTTTTCCGGTGACTGGGATCTATCAGGGCTCTCACTGCTTTCTAGGAGAGCCACCCCAGACCCAGACTGATCCAAGAGAGTTCCAGTTACACTATGCACCTACCCTGGAATTTTCAAAGTACTCTCTATGCCTGACAACCCCTAGGGACAATCATGATCCCCATCTCTCCTCTTTGGGACATTCTTTTTATTTATTTTTTTAAAATTCATTTTTAAAAAATATTACATTCAGAAAATATGAGGTCCCCATTCACCCCCACCCCTCCCACCCCACCACTCCCCCCACAGCAACAATCTCCCCCATCATCATGACACATACATTGCATTTGGTGAATACATCTCTGGGCATTGCTGCACCCCAACGCCTGTGGTCCACATCATAGCCCACACTCTCCCACGTTCCATCCAGTGGGCCATGGGAGGATCTACAATGTCTAGTAATTGTCCCTGCAGCACCACCCAGGACAACTCCAAGTCTCAAAAATGCCTCCACATCTCATCTCTTCCTCCCATTCCCGGCACCCAGCAGCCACCATGGCCACTTTTTCCACACCAATGCCACATTTTCTCGATTACTAACCACAATAGTTCATGAATAGAATATCAGTAAGTCCACTCCAATCCTTACTGCATTCCTCCTTCCTGTGGACCTTGGATTGGTTGTGTCCATTCCACATCTATGTCAAGAGGGGGCTTAGATTCCACATGGATACTGGATGCAATCCTCATGCTTTCAGTTGTAGGCTCTCTTGGCTCCATGGTGTGGTGGTTGACGTTCTTCAACTCCATGTTAGCTGAGTGGAGTAAGTCCAATAAACCAGAGTGTAGGAGCTGAAGTCTGTTGAGGCTCAGGACCTGGCTATCAAATTTTCAGCCCAGAGATTCAGATCCCCTAGATATACCATAAACCCCAGCACCAACTACAATTCCAGTAAAGTAACAGGAAAGGCTTGTGAAAAGAGATCACATCTGAGTCCAGCTCCATCATCCAGAAACACAAACTCCAAAGAAGGGCCAACTGACATGGCAGTGAACCTCATCTGCCATGACCATAAAACCTGTGGGTCTCTTTAGCCCTCAAAAGAACCAATACCTGGGGTTGTATCTATTTATCTGTCTCTGAGACTCTGCTCAGGTGTGCATAAGGGCAATCCTTCTGACAACCTCCAGATTATTTTTTAGAGACTCATAGCCATATGAACTCATTTGTCCTTTCGATTTCCCCCTTAATTTAGGTCAAAAAGCATTTTTAATTCCTGTTATTATTTGTAGAGAGGGATATTCTGTTGGTCTGCGTTGAACCTTTTATTCAAGGTCATTTTCTATTTACGTCATCAGCTGGTACTTGGTAGTGATCCCTTGGTGCCAGGGAGATTCATCCCAGGGTGTCATGTCCCACGCTGGGGGGAAGGCATTGCATTTACAAGCTGAGTTTGGCTTTGAGACTGGCCACATTTGAGTAACATGGAGGTTGTCAGGAGGGAACTCCTAGGCACAGTGCTGCTCTAGGCCTTGTTCTTATTTCAGGTGTATAGGCTCACAAGCATAGTCATTAGTATCAGGGGCTCACTGTTGGACCCTCATTCCTTCCTGGTCCTTGCTGTTGCACCTGGGGGACTGCCACAGCTCCCCTAGGGACCACGACAGGGTCCCCTCCCAGCCAGAAACCCAGTACCCCCCCAGCTGTTGTTTTTAATTGTTTCCACTATGAATATATCCAAACATTTCTATGAATCCCGGACACATGCCCTGTATAACTCCCTGTCAACCATATGTCCACTGACAATAACATCCCATACCAGTATTCCTCCACTGCCATTGTTGAACCACTCTGTGATCCAAAACTTCCTGAAAAGTGAAGCCCAATATAATGCCAGGTTCCCTTAATAGTAAAATGGAATATAGTGATGAGTTTAAAGGTTAGATATGGAATACATATTGATTTGGAAAAATTCTACATTCTATCTTTTTCTTTTCTTTTTTCCTAATTATTAAGCTTCTCTTCACAAGAGCTATAGATCACAGTAATTCATATATACAATATACAGTACTCCCACGTATCCATTATAAAACCTTTTCACTTCCACAGTGATAATCTTTTAACATATTCATACAATATTTACTGAAACTGATGTACAGATATTGAGACAATAGCTTTCAAACAAGGTAACATTTGTGTTTACATTGTGGTTTATACTTTAGGCTATACAGTTTTCTAAATTTTTAGTTATCCTGTGTTTTATATTATGGTTTACATTATTAGTCTGTTGGCCCCTATATGTTTTTGGTGTAATTTAACATGTCTTATATCCATTCTTGCATAATCTTGTGGAACACTTCTATTGCCCACACAGTTACATTGATTCCATCTATTCAATACCTCTTTCCCCCTCCACTCAGGGCCCACAGTGACAATCAGACATCATTGCTTGAAGGGCCATGTTCAGAGATACTTGCAAGAGTGTTGAGGGCTTGACATGCTCAACTGCCCTAATGCATTGGGAGCCACCATTTCTCTCGAGACATACAACTCCCTCTATTTGAGAACATCAGTTCTCCCCAGGACGTGGGTGTAACTTCACTCATTGTATGGGTCTCCATTCAATGATATAACCCACTAGGGCAAAATGAGCACTCACACACTCCCTACAAGCCTGTCCTGCATCAGATTATGCCTTTTAAGCGTCTTAAACAGGTAACCTTCATTATTATATTTTTCAAAAAGTTTTCTCACCATTATACTCTCAACCAAATCCCTGACATTCTCCTATGTTCCCCTACCCTCCCCCCAATTTCTTGGACAATATTTCCCATCCTCCCATCACTAGCCCCCCTCAAGTCTGCAAAACCCCATGCAAAGATAACCCTATTCCCCCATTTTATCCCTTCCTTGTACACATACTTACCTCCAGCTTATCATAGATTTCACCCATGTAGGTGTCAGCTTACATCCTTCCTGTACCTCCCAGTTTCCTTTAAGCCTATCATCCAGTCTCTAACTCTCTGAGACAGCTTGGTTTACTTATTTCATATCATTGAGGTCATGTAGTATTTGTACTTCAATGCCTGGGTTGCTTCACTGAACATAAGGCTCTCAAGATTTATCCATGTTATCACGTGTGTTTGTAGTGTATTCATTCTTAAAGCTGAGTATATTCCATTGTATGTATATACCACATTTTATTTATCTGGTCATCTGTTGATGGGCATTTGGGTTGATTCCAACTTTTGGCAATAGTAAACTATGCTGCTATTAACATTGGTGTGCATATATCAATTTGTGTCCTTGTTTTCAGTCAGCACTGGAATTGCTGGGTCATATGGCAAATCTATAGCTAGGTTTTTGAGAAACCGCCAAACTGTCCTCCAGAATGGCTGGATCCTTCTTCATTCTCACCAGCAGTGGATGAGTGTTTCCATTCCTCCAAATCCTCTCCAGCATTTGTAGTATTCTGCTTTTTCATAGCTGCCAAATCTTATGAGAGTAAGATGGTATCTCATTGTAGTTTTGATTTGCATTTCCCTAATAGCTGGAGATTTGGAACATTTTTTCACGTGCTTTTTGGCCATTTGTATTTCATCTTTGGAGAAGTGTCTGTTTAAATCTTTTTCCCATTTTTAAATGGGTTGTTTGTCTTTTTATTTTTGAGATATAGGAGTTCTTTGTAAATGCAGGTTATAAGTCTCCTATTAGATATATGGTTACCAAATATTTTCTCCCATTGTGTAGGCTCTCTTTTCACTTTCTTGACAAACTCCTTTGAGGTGCAGAAGGCTTTAATTTTGAGAAAGTCCCATTTATCTATTTGTTCTTTTGCTGCTCATGCTTTTGGTGTTAAGTTCATGAAGCCATTTCCTATTACAAGGTCCTGTAGATGCTTCCCTACACTGCTTTTCAAAATCTTTATGGTCTTGGATTTTATTTTGATCAATCTTGAGTTCATTTTGTGTAAGATGTGAGATGGTAATCCTCTTTCATTCCTTTACATATGGATATCCAGTTCTCCAGGCACCATTTGTTGAATAAGCCATTCTTTCCCTGTTGAGAGGGCTTGGTGGCTTTATCAAATATTATATGACTGTATATATGAGGATCTATATCAGAACTCTCAATTCGGTTCCATTGACCTGTGTGTCTCTCCCTGTTCCAATACCATGCTGTTTTCACTACTGTAAGTTTGTAGTATGTTTTGAAGTCAGGTAGTGTGATTCCTCCAGTTTTGTTTTTCTTTTTCAATATGTCTTTGGTTATTCGAAGGTTCTTTCCTTTCCAAATAAATTTCATAGTTAGTTTTTCTAGTTCATTAAAGAATGCTGAGTTGATTTTTATTGGGATTGCATTGAATGTGTAGATCAGTTTTGGTATAGGATAGACATCTTAATAATATTTAGTCTTCCTATCCATGAACAGGGAATATTCTTCCATTTATTTAGGTCTTCTTTGATTTCCTTTAACAGTGTTGTGTAATTCTCTCTGTATAAGTTCTTTACATCTTTAGTTAAATTTATTTCTAGGTATTTGATTTTTTTATTGACTATTGTAAATGGTATTTGTTTCTTGATTTCCTCTTGAGCTTGCTCATTATTGGTGTACTGAAATGCTACTTACTTTTGTGCATTGATCTTATAACTGTGACTTTACTAAGCTCATTTATGAGTTCTAGGAGCTTTGTTGTAGAGCTCTGAGAGTTTTCTATGTATAGGATCATGTTATCTGCAAATAATGAAATTTTGACTCCTTCCTTTCCAATTTGAAGGCCTTTTATATCTGGTTCTTGACTCAGTGTTCGAGCAAGTACTTCAAAGACAATGTTAAATAGAAGAGGTGATTGTGGGCATCCTTGTCTTATTCCTGATCTTAGAGGGAAAGATTTTAAGATTTCACCATTGTAAACAATGTTGACTGTGGGTTTTTCATATATACTCTATCATGTGCAGAAAATTTCCTTTTGCAGTATTTTTATCAAGAAAGTGTGCTGTATTTTGTCAAATGCTTTTTCTGCATCTATGGATATAATCATGTGTTTTTTTTCCTTCAATCTGTTTATATTGTGTATTACATTGATTGATTTTCTTATGTTGAACCATGCTTGCATACCCGGAATAAATCCCACTTGGTGATGGTGCATAATTCGCTTAATGTGTTGTTGAATACGATTAGCAAGTATTTTGTTGAGGATTTTTGCATCTAGGTTCATTAGAGAAATTGGTCTGTAATTTTCCTTTCTTGTGGTGTCTTTGTTTGGCTTTGGTACTAGGGTAATATCGGCATCATAGAATGAGTTAGATAATGCTCCTTCTGTTTAGATTTTTTGGAAGAGTTTCAGCAAGATTGGTGTTAGTTCTTTCCATAATGTTTTGTAGAATTCACCTGTCAAGCCATCTGGCCCTGGGCTTTTCTTAGTTGGGAGGTTTTTAATGACTGATTCTATCTCTTTATTTGTGATTGGCTTGTTGAGATGGTCAAATTCTTCTTTCATCAATATAGGCTGCTTATGTGTTTCTAGGAATTTGTCCTTTGCCTCTGAATTGTCATTTTTGTTGGAATATAGTTTTTCAGAGTATCCTCTTATGGTAGTCTTTATTTCTCTGCGGTCAATTGTGAAATCTCCTTTCTCATTTCTTATTTTGTGTATTTGCATCTCCTCTTTTTTTCCTTTGTTAGTCTAGCTAAGGGTTTGTCAAATTTATTGATCTTCTCAAAGAACCAGCTCTTGGTTTTGTTTATCTTCTCAAGTGCTTTCTTATTTTCTATTTCATTTAGTTCTGCTCTTATCTTTGTTATTTCTTTCTTTCTTCCTCCTCTGGGGTTACTTTGTTTTTTTTTTACTAATTCCTCCATATGTGCAATTAGTTCTTCAACTTTTGCTTTTTCTTCTATTTGGATGTATGAATTTATGGCTATAAATTTCCCTCTCAGTACTGCTTTTGCTGCATCCCATAAGTTTTAGTATTTTGTGTTATCATTTTAATTAATTTCAAGGTAGTTATTATTTCTTTTGAGATTTCCTCTTTGACCCACTGTTTTTCTAAGAGTGTGCTGTTTAATTTCCATATCTTGGTTGAAATCTGGGACTCTGGTCCCTGCAGATTTCCACTTCACTCCACTGTGGTCAGAGATATTATTTTGTATGATTTTGATCTTTCTGAATTCATTGAGCCTTCCTTTGTGGTCTAGCATACGGTCAATCTTGAAGAATGATCCTTGTGCACTTGAGAAAATGTATATCCTGCTGTATTCTGGTGTAATGATCTATATATGTCTATTAGATCCTGCGCCTCTAACATACTGTTCAACTGTTTTGTTTCTTTAGTGATTCTCTTTTGAGATGTTCTGTCCAGAGTTGATAATGGTATATTAAAATCACCCACTATAATTGTAGATGCATCTAGTTTTTCACTTAGTTTTTCCAGCGTTTGCCTCACGTATTTAGAGGCACCCTTGTTAGGAGCATAAATATTTATGATTGTTCAATCTTCTTGACAGATTGTCCCTTTCCCTAAAATGTAGTATCCTTCTTTGTCTCTCACAATTGTTTTGCATTTAAAGTCTATTTTGCCTGATATTAATATAGCTACTCCTGCCTTTTTTTGGTTGTTGTTTGCTTGTATGATTGTTTTCCAGCCATTCACTTTCAACCTCCATGAGTCTCTGGTCTAAGATGTGTCTCTTGTAGACATATAGATGGGTCATATTTCCTTAGGCATAGAGATGGGTCATATTTCCTTATCTGATGTCCCAGTCTGAATCTTTTGATAGGTGAGTTTAATCCATTGACATTCAGTGTTATTACTTTCAAGGAATTATTTGTGTTAGCCATATTTTGATTGGATTTGTGTTTGTCATATTTTGTTTGTATTTTATTTTCCTTCTCTTTTTGTCTTTTTTGTTGCTCTTACACTCTCTTCCAACTCTGCCTGTCCTGTTTTTCCTTTCTTCCTGCAGAACTCCCTTTAGAATTTTTGAAGGGGAGGTTTCTTTTTGGTATTCTCTTTCAGTTTCTGTTTATCTGAGAATATTTTGAACTCTCCATCATTTGTCAATGCTAGTTTAGCTGGATAGAGTATTCTTGGTTGGAAATTTTTTCCTTTTGTACCTTGACTATGTCATAGCACTGCCTTCTTACCTCCATGGTTTCAGATGAGAAATCAGCACTTAATCTTATGGAGCCTCCCTTGCATGTGATGGTTTTCTTTTCTCTTGCTGCTTTTAGAATTTTCTCTTTGTCTTGAGCATTGGATAATTTGACAAGTATATGTCTTGTAGTGGGCCTGTTGGGGTTTATGACCAGTGGAGTGTGCTGTGCTTCTTGGATATGTACATCTGTCTCTTTCAGTAGATTTGGGAAGTTTTCAGCCATTATTTCCTGCAACACTCCTTCTGACCCCTTTCCCTTCTCTTCTCCTTCTGGAATGCCTATAATACGTATGTTTGAGCATTTTGCATTATCATTCAGGTCCCTAAGTCCTAGCTGGATTTTTTCTATCTTTTTATCGACCACTTCTATTATCTGTTTGATTTCCAATGTACTGTCTTCCACTTCACTTATTCTCTGATCTGCCTTTTTTAGTCTGCTGATATTTGCTGCAAGTGTATTTTTGATTTCTTGAACTGTGGTGTTCTGTTATCTTTATCATATCTGTTATCTTTTTGCGTATGTCTGCAATTTCCCCTCCAAGTGTTGTCTTCATGTTTTTAACCTCTTCCTTTACTTCATCAAATTTGTCGGTGACAAATGTTCTGAGATCTTTCATTGCTTGTGTGAAGTTCTGCTCCCCTTCCTGATTTTTAGTTTGTTGATTGGATTCAGCCATGTTTTCCTGATTACCGGTTTGGTTTGTAGATTTTTGTTGCTCTCTGGTCATCATTTTATCTTGATGTGTTTAATCAGTTCCTTAGCTTCTTTGTCTAGTCTTGGAGATTAATTAGCTGTTGTTTTTGCATAAGTGTTATATCTTCTCTTTGTCACTTTATTCTTCTTATTCTAATTTCTTATTGCTGGTTAAGTTCACTTTAAAGGAAAGTATTAGGGCCGGTGAAAGGCAATTGTGTAAGCAAGGAAAAAGTGTAAAGTAGTATTGGCGATGTATGTTAACAAAGTAACAATATTTGATCTGGGAGGATGGAGGTTAGATGACGGGCTGCTCGCTCCCTGAGGGGTCGGGGGTCAGTGGGGGTAGACGGAGGGGCTGGCACGGCCAACGATGATGCTCTAAGACCCAGGCGAGGAGTGGGCCAGAGCGGGGCTTCTAAGGCGTGGGAGGACGCGTGGTAAGGAGAGACCACGGAGACAGTCTGGAATGCAGAGCAAGTCTAATTTATTACGGAAGTGCAGGGGTTTATATAGAGAATGAGGAGGGCGGGGGTAGAGCAGGAGGAGTGATGGTTACGGGGCGGCTGGGGGTTGGCAGAAACTCGTGAGCGGACTTGTGGTCTTGTGTCGTTAGCTGTTACTAGGGAAGTGGGCAGATTTTAGGTTAGGATACAACATTTGCCCCTTTTTCTTTTTTGAGAAGGTAGGGGGGGTAAGTGGTAAGTGAGGGGTTTGCTGGAGTGTATATTTATGGACGTGTGTAGGCTATATTGGCCACTAACAGGGGGTGGGTGGCAGGTCCAAAGAGTGGCAGGCAAGCAGAACAGACCAGCTGTGCTACACATGAGTGGTGGGCTGCGCACTTCCCCCACTAGGTGCGGCTATGCTTGCCATTCAAACCTGGGCCTGCCCCGCCCCCTGCCTGGCCGGGGAGGGAGAGCGAGGTTGGTAGCTAAAGTGGGGAATGCACGGACTGGGGGAGCAATGGAATGCGTTGTGGGGTTCTTGGTTGAGTAGTCTTTGATTTCTTCTTGGGGCGGGCTGAACAGGGCTTGTTGGAGGGGCTGTCTTCAGTGGCGAGCTGATGGTACTGGATGCGCACGAAGGATGTGAGGATTGCGTTGGTTTGGTCCTTGGCAAGCTGGATGATTTTCTTGACAGCCCAGGGCCCTATGGTAAGAGCTAGGAAAATTATTATTAGCAGGCCTAGGAGAGGTAGGAGGTATGGGAGGAGGGTATGGAAGACTCCGGAAAAATAGTTAGCGGCTTCACGCTCTTTTTGGCGCCGCTCTAGTCCTTCTCAGACCTTTCTTAAGTTGTACTCGGCAAGGCCAGTAGAATTGGCGTATATACAGCACTCTTCTCCAAGGGCAGCACAAAGGCCTCCCTCTTTGAAGAGGAGAAGGTCAAGGCCCCGGCGGTTTTGGAGAACTACTTCAGAAAGGGAATTGAGAGAGTTTTTAAGATGGGAGATAGCAACTTGGAGGTGGGAGATATCACTGTCGACAGCTTGCCTGAGGGAGGAAAGGGAAGAGGATTGTGTGGCAAGGGCGGCGATTCCTGTGGCTGCTCCGGCGAGACCTAGAAGGGTAGCAACTGTGAGGACGGTGATAGGTTCTCTTTTCTGGAGGTGAGCAGGAAGTTTTTGATTCTGAAGGGTGGAGAAGAACTCTTCGTCACTGTGGAAAAGGACTCGAGGGGCTAGGAGAATGAGTAGACAGGTTTCATTTGTGGCATTGAGAGTGGCGACGTTGAGGCAGGGGGTTAATCCCGTGGAGGTACAAAGCCATTGGGAGGTGTTATGAGGAATTAAGAATTTGGCGGAAGCGTTGGGAGAGGAGTAATTGGAGCAGACATCGAGGAGGGGATGGGAACCTTGGCGAGAATGAACACAGCGCCCTGTGGAGGAAACAGATTGGAAGGTTAAGGGGACAAAGGAGGTGTTCCAGTTGCATCTGGTGGGGGAATTTTCAGAGGATTCCCTGAAGGTGAGGTTTGTGGTGACGGGCTCATATAGAGGAAGGGAGGGGGAGAGACAAAGCCAGCAGCTTGCAGTGAGGTTGGGGTGGGAGGAGTTTAGAGAGGTGTATGCGGCTCTGATTAGGTTAATGAGGGGGCTGGAGTACTGAGTGGGGGGTAAGCGAGGCTTGGGGTAGTGGGAGCTAAGGGGGGCAGTTGTGCGAGAGGTGCCGGGTGAAGGAGAGGGCGAGGCATAGCGGGGCGGAGAGGGAGGCTGAGCCTGTGGAGGATTGAGAACTTGATTTGGGCCTACTGGGGTGGAATGAGCAGGAATTGGCTTCTTTTTTATAATGATAAAGGCGCCATAGTCGTATCCGGTGGCAAATAAGCGGACTCCCCACGTGCGGCCAGACAGCCAGACATCGTTTGAGGGATTTTTGACCGTGAGGGTTATGCTGTTCCAGCCTTTAGTCTCAGTCAAGATGAGGTATGGGTCCTTGTTGGGGGCGCCAGACCACCCATAGGCTATGGTTTCACATCCCCAGGAGGGGCAGTAATAGTCTGTAGGGTTATGGCATCCTCTGGCGGAGGATGGGCAGATGTAGAAGCCTGAGACAGAGGGGCTGCGCCCTCCCCACTCACTAGCGGTGGGTGAGCCCATACATGGTTTATAGGAAGGGCTAGAGGACGGGCTCTTAATGAGTCCAGTGAGGTTACAGAGATTTGTTGTAAAGGAAGGGGCGGAGGCAGTTACGTTTGCGAGGAGAAGCTTTTCCTGCTGCCAAAGGGAGAGAGTCCAATTAAAAGACTGATGGAGTGGGTTGGAGAAGGCAGGCTGGAGAAGAGGAATGAGAAGGAGAAGGACTGGATATAGACGAGCTTCAGTCTTCTGCTCTATCGGTGCTGTCATCTCGGGGGGCAGATGAAGAGGGGGTGCTCGGTGGTGGACTGTTGCTTGATAGCGCGGGCGCAGCGTTCTCTGGCTGTGATGATGAGGGCTGGAACTTGATCACTGCAAAAGGTGCGATGTTGTCCAGCGCGGGCGGCGTAGGGTGTTTGTCAGATGGCGGCATGAGGGGGTCAGTGGCAGGTCGGATGCAACGCGCAGGAATCCACAATGGTTGAGGCTCAGAATCTGGAAAGACACAAGCAAATCCTCGCCCTTGGGCAAGGAGGGGGGCTGGCTCTTGCCAGCGGTTAGTGAGGGGGTCCTTCCAGTGCACGAGGGGAACCTGGGAGGGCTGCCACATGGGACCCCAGTGCTTGAGTGGGGGAAAGGCCTTCCTTGTCAAAGGAGAGGAGATTATGGTGTATAAGGCAGGCAGTGATGATGTCAGCTGGTGACTTGTGAGGAGAGGTGGCTTGCTCTTTTTGGATGAGCAGCTTGAGGTGCTGGTTGGTTCTTTCTACAACACCCTGTCCTTGGGGGTTGTAAGGGAGGCCAAAATGGTGTTTGATATTATAGAGTTGCAAAAAGGCGGCAAAGGCGGAGCTACGGTATGCTGGTCCATTGTCTGTTTTTAGGTCCCAGGGGACTCCCATGAAGAGGATGGCCTGTCGAAGGGCTTTGATGGCGTGTTTGGCGGTTTCTCCAGTTTGTGGTATGGCAAAGCACATGTGTGAGAAGGTGTCCACTGCTACATGCAAGAATTTTAGGCGCCCAAAAGAATTAACATGGGTGACATCTAGTTGCCATCTGGAGTTTGGGCGAAGGCCTCGAGGGTTAGCTCCTTGGGGTTGAAGTGGTCCAAGAGGGAGCAGAGGCGCGCATGTACGGCAGGAAGGCACCAAGTGTTTGCAGGTTTCTATAGGTAAGTCTGGGAAAAGTTTGCGAATGGAACGGGCGGAGAAATGGAACTGTGAATGAAGTAATTTTGCTTGGTTGATAAGGTTTCCGAGCCGTGATTCATTGACTAGTCCTTCGTGATAATTTACACGTGAGAGCGCGGCGCAACATGCAGAGGAGACAGCTTGGTCTGCCATGTCATTACCACGGGTGAGAGGTCCAGGTAAGCTAGAGTGACTTCGAATGTGAGCGATGAACCAGGGCGACCGTCTGGACTCTAGTTGACGCTGCAGAAATTGGAGTGCTCTGTCAATAGCGGTGTCTGTTGGAAAGAAGGTGGCCAACGGCAGAGCATGGCACACTTGCATAGTGTAGAGACTATCTGTGAATATGTTGAGTGGTTGGTTAGGGTAGGTGTGCAAAGCAGTGGCAACTGCGAGGAGCTCTCCTACCTGAACAGAGAATGCGTTTGCGAACACAAGAGTTCGCGGCTCAGGTGATCCTGAGATGTAAATGACAGCCGCGTATGAGGTCTTGGAAGCATCGGTGAAAGCCGTCGCGGCAAACGGAATGGGCTTGCGGGCTGGCAGTGGATGGAACGGGGAGGAGAGTGCGAGCCGTGAAAGGCCTTGAAGTAGTCGATGGTGAGGATAATGATTGTCAAAGGAGCCTCGGAATGTTTCTACAAGTATTTGCATATCTTCATTGTGCATGAGTAAGTTGGTGGTGGCCTTGGCATCAAAAGGCCAGATAATTGTAGAAGGAGGAACTCCATAGGTATGCATGCAAAGCCCCACAAGATCGGAAGCGAGGGTGATCCATGCCCTCGTGAAAGGGCAAATTTTTGGAAGCTTGCTTTTGGAGGTATGTAGGTAAAGCAATGGCCCATCTTGCCAAAGAAGTCCGGTAGGCGTGACTGGGGTGGGAAGAACTAACGCAAGGATTGGCTGTCCTGGAGCGTAGCGCTCGAGGCGACAGGCTTGAAGAGCCTCATTGACATCTTGTACGGCTGCTCGCGCAGCAGGGGTAATGGTGATGGAGCGGGTGACCGCATTGGCAGGAAAATCTTTTGTTTGAAGAAGCTCGAAAAGAGGTTGCATTTGGGCCGTTGTGATTGGGAGAGCCGAGCGGAGCCAATTAATTTGGCCGCAGAGCTGTTGCAGTTCTGTAAGCAACATTTTTGGTGCGACTCGAAGCTTTGGTGCCACTGGCTTGACATAATGATGGAAGTGGAACCCCAAAAACTGAAAGGGGGTTTGAAGGCGAATTTTGTCTGACTGAACAGTAAGACCAATTTGAGCAAGGTTATGTAAGAGTGTGCTGCTGAGAGCCTCGAGCTTGCGCAGGTCGTTGGCAGCGAGAAGAAGGTCATCCATGTAATGAATAATGTAGGTTTGTCCATTTGTTTCTTCACGAAGTGGATTAACGGCTTGGTTTACATAAAGCTGACAAATAGCTGGGCTGTTGCGCATCCCTTGAGGGAGGACTCTCCACTGGAAACGTTGTGCTGCACCCTGGTGGTTTGTGCGTGGCACAGTGAAGGCGAACCGTGGGCAGTCTCGTGGATGGAGAGGGATGGAGAAAAAGCAGTCCTTGATGTCGATGATTGCCGCATGCATATGCTGCGGGACTGCAGTGGGGTGCGGGCATCCTGGTTGAGGTGACCCCATTGGCTTGATGTGCTTGTTGATCTCACGCAGGTCGTGGAGAAGGTGGTATTTACCAGTGCCTTTCTTGCTGATTACAAAGATAGGCGAATTATAGGGACTGGTGGATGGCTCAATGTGCCCTGCCTGTAATTGCTCTTTGACGAGAGCAGAGAGGGCTTGCAGTTTGTAGGCTGGCAAGGGCCACTGCTCGACCCAGATGGGCTCCTCTGTGTCCCAATCAAGAGGGATAGGGTCAGGCATTGTGATGGGAGCAATGGCCCCTATAAGGGGGGGGGGGCAGATTGAGCAAAAGGGCTTCGGTAGTTAGGATAGCTCCTGTTTGGCTGAGGATGTCTCTGCCCCAGAGGATGCTGCCAATGGTGGAGAGGATGAGGGGGCGGAAGCGACCCTGCTGGCCCTCTCGGTCCTCCCATTTGATAGGAGTGGTGCATCTCCAGGACTCGGCGGAGCCTGTGGCCCCAATTACTTGAGGCCCCTGCTCAAGAGCCCAGTGATTGAAGGCGGCAATTTCAAAGGGAATGCAGGAGACTTCAGCACCGGAGTCGAGGAGTCCCTCTAACCATTGCCCTTCAATTTTGAGCTCCATGACAGGCTTGGAGGCGCTTTTGATGGGAACCGTCCACATCAAGGCTTGGGGTTTCTCTGATGGGTGGCCTCTTGGGGGTGGGGCTGAGGCTTGCCCCGCTGGGAGTTTAAAGGTTGCCGAGGGTTTGCTGAGTGGCAGTCACGGGCCCAGTGAAATCCTTTTCCGCATCACGGGCACGGGGTAGAAGGTCCTCTTGCGCGGCCTTGGGGACGAGATACAGGCGGCAGACGAGGCGCTTGGTTTGTTGGTGGTTGAGGACAGTCACGGGAGAAGTGACCTGTCTCTCCACATCGGAAGCATCCAGACGAGACTGCCATAGCTGATGCAAAGGCATTGGCTAATGTTTTGGCCTGTGGGTCTATTTCGTGGCATGCAAGAACCGAGTCATGGATGGCTTTGTCTCGCATAGTTGAGATGATTTGGCGGCAGGCTTCAAGGCTGCCCTCTATGATGAGATCTTTTGCAAGGGCAAGTTGGGCTTCTTCCCCACGAACTTTACATTGACAGGCTTCAAGAACGCGGGCCACAAAGGTGGCAAAGTCCTCATCTTTGCCCTGAGTGAGTTGGGTGATTTTAGTAGGACGCGTAGTGGAAACATTTCAGTAAGCTTGCAAGGTGATAGTTTTCAGTCGTTGCCAGAATCCTGGGTCGACATTGCGGTACAGCGCTGGATCGACAAAGGTGCCGGTACCGGTGTAGGCATCCGGATGGTCATTAACGCCTGTGCGAGCGTTGTTGGCCATTTGCCTTTCTGCTTCGGCTTGGAAGTGTGCTCTCCATTCAATGAATTGGCCTGGTGTAAGAATGGCTCGGGCTAAGGAGATCCAGTCGTATGGGAGGACGAGTTGGGCTCCTAGTTCTTCTAACAGCTGTTGTGCATAAGGGCTGCTAACTCCATCTTCTTTAACGGCTTTTCGAAGCGTTTTCATTTCGTCGTTGGTAAATGGGAACCATTCTTGTGGGCGCGCTGCAGTGGGCACCGGATTTAAGGGAAAGAGGTGCGTAGTTGGCTGGACGAGAACTCGAGGATGTTGGGGCGTCCAGGAATTCGTGGCCTGCCATGAAGTTGCATAAGATGGCGGTGGTTGGCAACATGGCGGCTTTCCTGCCGGCGTGTGCTGAGATGGTGGCGGTTGGTTTTCTGGTTTAGAACAAGATGGCGGAGGCCTATCTTCCGGTCTACACCAAGATGGTGGCGGCCTCTCTTCCTGTCTATACCAAGATGGAGGCGGCCCCTCTTCCGGTCTACACCAAGATGGCGGCGGCCTCTCTTCCTGTCTATACCAAGATGGCGGCAGCCCCTCTTCCGGTCTACACCAAGATGGCGGCGGCCTCTCTTCCTGTCTATACCAAGATGGCGGCAGCCTCTCTTCCAGTCTACACCAAGATGGCGGCAGCCTCTCTTCCTGTCTATACCAAGATGGCGGTGGCCCCTCTTCCGGTCTACACCAAGATGGCGGCGGCCTCTCTTCCTGTCTATACCAAGATGGCGGCAGCCTCTCTTTCGGTCTACACCAAGATGGCGGTGGCCTCTCTTCCGGTCTATACCAAGATGGCGGCGTGGCAGGAAGAGGCGGGTAGAGAGAGGCCGACTCTTTAACGGAAGGCTCATGCCTCCCTTTTTTGGGCGAGGAAGAAGGCGGAAGTTCGCCATCTTGAGGATTTGTGGGTGGGGACTCTCTGTCTTCGGGTGGAGAAGAGGGGGGAAGTTTGCCATTTTGAGGCGGTGGAAGAGGGTGACGCTCAAGATCGGCATTGAGCTGCTCGGATAAGGACTCGGTATCTGAGTTGGGAGTGTTTTCGTCATCAGGGTCGCAGTCGAGCGGCCGCGCAGCAGTCCCGGTGGAAATTTGGTAAGTGTCCTTTGGGGCTGGCGCACCAAGGAGGCAGGCGCGGATGGCCATGAGGGTGGGCAGGAGGCCGGGGGGAAACGACCTGCCATCATGCTCCATAGAGGAGGTGATGCGATCAATGAGACGCGAGTAAGTGTCTGGGCTCCAAAGGTGGCAGGTGGCTAGCCACGGATTAAAGGGCAACAGAAGGTCCCAGTACTTTTGGAGCTGTCGCAAGGAGACTTTAACTTGGTTCGTATCAAGTAAGGCAGCTAGTGCCCTAACTTGGGGCTCCTGACGGGAGGATAGACGCCCGCCCATGGCCTTCGCCTGGGGCCGGTAACGAGGGGTCCTTACCTTAGAAGCACGGCGACTGAAGAGACGAGGGGCAGCAATGGGGCGGGAACCAGACACCGCGGGGGGGGTCCCTGTTCGGGCGCCAGATGACGGGCTGCTCGCTCCCTGAGGGGTCGGGGGTCAGCGGGGGTAGACAGAGGGGCTGGCACGGCCGACGATGATGCTCTAAGACCCAGGCGAGGAGTGGGCCAGAGCGGGGCTTCTAAGGCATGGGAGGATGCGTGGTAAGGAGAGACCATGGAGACAGTCTGGAGTGCAGAGCAAGTCTAATTTATTACGGAAGTGCAGGGGTTTATATAGAGAATGAGGAGGGCGGGGGTAGAGCAGGAGGAGTGATGGTTACGGGGCGGCTGGGGGTTGGCAGAAACTCGTGAGTGGACTTGTGGTCTTGTGTCGTTAGCTGTTACTAGGGAAGTGGGCAGATTTTAGGTTAGGATACAACAGTTAGATTCATGTAAATTGTGTAGAATTATAGCAGTAGGTAGAGTACCTTTAATGAGGTAGACGACTGAATATGGGAGGAATATGGTATGAACTAAAAAACTATTGTTTTCATGAGATAGGGAAAGAGAAAAGAAAGGTAATAGTTTCAGGAGTGGATAACAGACAGAAAACAAAACAAAGGTATTAGAAATTAAGAGTTAGACACTTTGTGGATCAAAGAAAGGGAGGTGGAATATAGGAGAGATAGTAGTTGATGGTGGATATCAAGATGTAGGGGAAAGGGGATAGTGTAGATAACCAAAATCTATTCACACAGAAATGAGGCAGTGGAGGATGAGGAAACCCAGCAAATGTGAGGTGTTTCCTGCAGCACCTATTGTATAGTTAAGATAAAATAGAATAAAAAGAAGATGGGGGACAAGAGAGAAAGAAAAATAGAAAAATTCTTTGGGGGATACGCTGGGAGAAAAGAATAGGGGATAATGTAATGTTAGCAATCAGAACATTAAAAAATAAAATAAAAAATAAAAATAGAATAAAAATAAAAACAAAACAAAAAAAAACAAAAAAGAAAAAACGCAAACGTTGTGGGCTAGGACATTCAAGGACCTCAGATGGACCTCAGGGAATGATGGATTCAGGGATGGAAAGTCTGAGATATTGAGGACTCAATAGGTGTGAGTCTCTGGGGTGTAGGCCACCAGGGTTTAGGGGACTCAGACCTGGCAACCTCAAGTCCGGTTAACAGGAAGCCTGGGAGCACCATAGTGCATCACAGCCTTCAGAGATCCCCAGAGCTGGGTGCCAGCCCTATGGGTGAGGTCACATCCACAAGCTCTATCCTGTGTTCTGTACCTTACAATTCACTCACTCACTAGGGTCTATTCTGTGGATATATCACCAATTGACTTCAGGACCCCTCCCACCCTGTGATCCCCCGGAACGGCCACCTGGGGGCGCCTCTAGGCTGCAGCCAATTTAATGACTCAGATCAATAGCCAGGTCTGGGGGAGGGGCTCCAGCCCTAAACGCTAATAACAGAGTCCAAACCCGAAATTCCCGCGCTTCACAAAATATTCCCCTAATCAGCTTCCAAACGTCTCCCACCCTACCAGACCTGGGTGGCGTCTCTTTATTGCTATCACTTTAAGTCCAATGTAGATCAGCAGCCGGGTTTGGGGGGGTGTGGCTCTAGGCGGAAGCGCTATTGTTTGTGTCCGCAATCAAAAATTCCCCCGGCTTTGCCATAAAACTCCCGTTTGTCTCCCCAAATCAGTCTGCAAGTGCCTCCTGTTCTATTAACCCCCCAATAGGCTGCTCAGGGCTTATGAATTCCCCAGTACTGCAGGGGCCTCCAAAAAACAAAAACAAAAAAACAAAAAAACAAAACAAAACTGCCGTGGCAGGTCCCCGTGCTGCGGCAGTGCCCAATGCGGCGGCTCCGCCCACCCAAGGAGGGAACTTTCCGCGCGCAGTGGGGACCTCCGTGTATATTTTATAGACGTATTTTCTCTGTTACCTTCCCAGCAAATCGATGTCCAGATACCTCCTGACCCACAAAAATCCTGAAACAGCCTGGTCCCGAAGAGGCTCCAACGCCGCCCAGCCACCTCCCTGCAGGAGATACTGGAGCACCACTTGGCATCTCGGCCTGGCCCGAGCACCAGCTCTCCACGACCGGATCCCGAACACCTCGCCTCTGTCTTGAGGTTGATTCCAAGTGTGGATCCAAACCCCTGCCCTGTAGGCTGAATCCTGTCCCCTGGGTCCTCAGCCTGCCCAACTGCTATGGACTTCCAAGGCCCTGGGGACAAAGGGTGGCTATGAAGCAGAGGATGGGAGTGAAATATCTGCTTCACTTCTTTGTCTCGTTTGGAGTTTATTTAGTTGTTGTTTTTGCCTTTTTGTCAATTCTTCTCTTTGTCACTTTGTTCTTCTTATTCTATTTCCTTGCTGTTGGTTAAGTTCACTTGGAGGATAATATTAAGGCCAGAGAAAGCAAAAGGAGTAAGAAAAGAAAATGAATAATAGTAGTATTGATAGTAAATGTTAACAGATGAACCATGTGAGATCTGGGAGAATGGGTATTTAACTCATGTAAGATATGTAGTGTTATAACAGTAAGAAAAGTAGAGTACACACAAATCTGAATATGGGGAGGAATACAATGTGAATTAAAAGGCCTGTGTATTCAGAAGAGAGCAAAAGAGAAAAGAGAGGACAATAATATAAAGAGTGGCTATAAGGTAGAAAATAGAACAAAGGTATTAGTAATAAAAAGTCAAAAAAAAATAGGGGGCAAAGAAAGAGAGGTTAATGTAAGAGAAACAATAAATGATGGAGGGTAGAAAGATGTAGAGGAAAGGGAATAGCGTTGGTGGCCAAAATCAATACACACAGAAAAGAGTAAGTGGAGGATGAGAAAATACAGGAAATGTGAATCTCTCCCTGCAGAACCTAATGTAAGAAGAATAAGAAAGCAGAGAAAGAAACAAAGAGAAAAAGAAAGGGACAAAAGGGAATGGGGAAGTAAATAGGAAAAAGAAAAAGAGAAAGAAAGAAAAAAGAAAAAGTGCCTTGGGGTGTTAAAGAGGAAGGAAAAACAAGGAAAAAACAACTAAATACTAGGGAAAGTTTCAAGCAAGGAATCCTGTTTGTAGTTAAATAAAACGCTTAGCAATCTGACATTCCCCCTTTTCTCCCTTCCTCACTTCCCTCTCTCCCAGGCAGTAGGAAAGCTGCCTGAGAGGTCCAGTAGAAGATTCAAGTGTGTCCTTTTTTGAATCAGCTCCACACAGAAAACAATGACTCTTAATTTCCAGAGAGAGAGCACCCCACACCTCACCAGGAAACCCATGTATGCTACTGGAGGCTTGGAAAAGAACTCCTATAGTCCCTCTCCTTTAGGTGTGCTATGAGAGGGCCTGTTGATTTTCTAACTCCACCTTCTCCCAGGTCGAGTTTCCTATCCCAGGGTACTTAGGTGAATTGGGCTTTCTCAGTAGATGTGCTACTCCTCTCTTCCCAGACTCTCCCTAAGCCAGCCAGTATGCTCCAAGAAAAGAAAAAAAGAAAAGAAAAAAGGGGGGGGGGCACAAGAAAATCGAACCCACAGTAGCCAGGCCCCCCTACTGCATCCCCCACTGAATCCCACCCACGGAGTCAGTCCAAAATCGGAGGGCTAGGGCAATCCTGGACCTCCAAGAGCGCTGGACTTGGGAAAGGGAAGTCCGGGACTCTGCATACCTAGGGCACTTAGCTCCGTGGAACCCTGGCCAGCGGGACTCAGGAGACGTGGACCTGGAGACCACGCATCTGGACACCATGGGGCCCAGGAATGCCACCACACAACTGACAGTTCTCAGGAAACACCGCAGCCATTATCCCCAGGGGGAATAGTCCCGCCAGTCCACAGCTTCCGACCTCTGTACCTGTAAGCGGCAGCTCTACCTTTAGCAGGCACCACCTCTGCCACTGTCTCTCCAAATCTATGTCCACACACCCTCCGCCCTGCAAGCCCCCAAGACAGCCCTCTTGGTAAGATTCAAACCCCATTCGGGCCCTCAATTTCTCTTTTTTTTAATTAATTTTTTTTTATTTTTTAAAGAAGCTTTAGATCATATAAATGCTACATAAAAAAATATATAAGGGATTATCGTATACCCTGCCCCCTCCCTCCCCCACAATTTCCAACAATAACAACATCCTTTATTAGTGTGTTACATTTGTAAAAATTGATGAACACATATTGTAGCATTGCTACTAACCTTGGACTATAGTTTACAATATAGTTTACACTCTGTCCCACACAATTTTGTAGGTTATGAAAAAATGTATAATGGCCTATATCCATCCCTGCAACGTCATGCAGGACAACTCCAATGTCACCAAAATTCCCCCATATTACACCTATTCTTCCCTTTCCCAACACTCAGAACCTCTGGACACACTTGTCTTTAGAAAAAAGGAGGAAAATTTCCCAGAATTAGTGCTCCATGACAAAGTTTCCTGGAAGTTAACACAAATCACCAAATCTCATTTTTCTCTGTCATCTTTTTTTTAAAAAATTATTTATTTATTTATTTATTTTAATTACATTATGAAAAATATGAGGTCCCATTCAACCCCACCACCCCCGCCCCCCACTCTCCCTACAGCAACACTCTCTCCCATCATCATGACACATCCATTGCACCTGGTAAGTTCATCTCTGAGCATCACTGCACCCCATAGTCAATGGTCCACATCATAGCCCAGACTCTCTCACGTTCCATCCAGTGGGCCCTGGGGGGATCTATAATGTCCCGTAATTGTCCGTGAAGCACCACCCAGGACAACTCCACGTCCCGAAAACGCCTCCACATCTCATCTCTTCCTCCCGTTCCCCACACCCAGCAGCCACCATGGCTACCGTTTCCACACACATTCCACATTTTCTCTGTGGACATTGGATTGGTTGTGTCCATTGCACATCTATGTCAAGTGAGGGCTTAGATTCCATATGGGTACTGGATGCACTCCTCCTGCTTTCAGTTGTAGACACTCTAGGCTCCATGTTGTGGTGGTTGACCTTCTTCAACTCCATGTTAGCTGAGTGGAGTAAGTCCAATAAATCAAAGTGTAGGAGCTGAAGTCTGTTGAGGCTCTGGGCCTGGGTGTCATATTATCAGTCCAGAGATTCGAATCCCCTATATATATCTTAAACCCAGCACCGACTACAATTCCAATAAAGTAGCATGCAAGTCTTGTGAAAAGAGATCCCCTCTGAGTCCAATTCCATCATGCAGAAACACCAGCTCCAAAGAAGGGCTATCTGTCATGGCAGTGAACCCCTTCTGCCATGACCATAGAACCCGTGGGTCTCTTTATCCCTCAAAAGAACCAATACCTGGGGTTGTATCTACCTTATCTGTCTCTTAGACTCTGTTCAGTTGTACATAGGGGTATTCCTTCTGACAACCTCCAGACTCTTTTTTAGAGACTCACAGCCTTATAATCTCATTTCTCCTTTCCATTTCCCCCTTACATTAGGTCAAACAGCTTCCCGAAGTCATGTCTTTATATGTAGACAGGTATATTCTGCTGTTCCACATTGAATCTTTAATTCAAGGTCATTTTCTAGTTGCTTCTTCAGCTGGTATGTGGTAGTGATCCCTCGGTGCCAGGGAGGCTCATCCCCGGGTGTCATGTCCCACGCTGGGGGGAATGCATCGCATCTACACGCTGAGTTTGGCTGTGAGAGTGGCCACATTTGAGTAACATGCAGGCTGTCAGGAGGAAACCCCCAGGCACAATGCTACTCTAGGCCTTGTTCTTATTGCAGGTGTATAGGCTCAAAAGTGTAAACATTAGTATCACGAGCCCACTGTTGGGCCCTCCTTCCTTCCTGGTTCTTGCCGTTGCACCTGGAGGATTGCCGCTGCTCTCTCAGGGCCCACAACAGTGACCCCCTGGCCAGGAGCCCAGTACCCCCCCAGCTGTTGTTTTTGTTTCCACTATGAGTATATATAGACATTACCATATACCCTGGGCATATGCCCTGTATAACTCCCTGTCAACCATATATATCCTGTCAATAACATCCCATATCAGTATTCCTCCACTGCCATTGTTGAACCACTCTGTGATCCAAAACTTCCCGTAAAGTGAATCCCAACATAATGTCAGCTTCAGAAGAGTCTTAGATCACCGAAATTCATATATACAATATACAGTATTTCCCCAGATCCACCATAAAACCTTTTCCCTTGCACAGCAATAATCTTTTAACTTATTCATATCATATTTCCTGAAACTGATGTACAGATTCCAACACTATAGTTTTCAAACAAGGTGACATTTGTGCTTACTATGTGGTCCATATTTTAGGCTGTACAGTTTTCTAAATTTTTTAGTTATCCTATGTTTTGTCTTATGGTTTTCATTATTAGTCTGTCATCCCCTATATGATTTTGGTGTAATATTAGCTGTTTTATATTCATCCTCGTGTACTCTCACTTAACTCCTCTTTTGCCCCCTTATTTACCTTTGTTCCATCCATTCCACATCCATTTTCCCCTCCCCTTAGGGCCCACAACGCCTGCCAATCTAATACCCTGGGAGCCGTCCTTTCTCACGAGATAGTCTTCCCCAGGATATGGGTCCACCCCACCCAATGGTAGAACCCACCTTGGCAAAATGAGCCTTCAGCTATTCCCTCCGGAGTCCGTCATGCATCAGACCATACCCCCTGAGCGTCCTAACCAGGTAACCCTCCTACTTATACTTTGATACGTTTTACTCAACATTTAGTTCTCAACGAACTTCTGACACTCCCCCATATTCATATGTTGCCCCTCCCTCCCACCTATTTCTTGGACAATATTACCCCTCTTCCCATCCCCAGCCCCCCTCAAACCCAGAAAACCCCACCCGAAGGTAACCCCTTGCCCCCATTTTGTCCCTTCTTTGTGCTCATACTTACCGCCAGCTCATCACAGATTCCACCCCTGCAGACATTAACTCACATCCTTCCTCCACCCCCCGATTTCCTGTAAGCCACTTTTCCAGACTCTAGCTCTCTGAGGCAGTTAACTTATTTCATATCATTGAGGTCATATAGTATTTGTCCTTCAATGCCTGAGTTGCTTCACTCAACATAAGATTCTCAAGGTTCATCCATGTTATCACGTGCGACTGTAGTGTATTGGTTCTTACAGCTGAGTAGTATTCCATTGTGTGTATATACCACATTTTATTGATCCACTCATCTGTTGATGGACATTTGGATTGATTCCAACTTTTGGCGATAGTGAACAATGCTGCTATGAACATTGGTGTACATATATCGGTTTGTGTCCTTGTTTTCAGATCTGATGGGTATATACCCAGCAGTGGTATTGCTGGCTCATATGGCAAATCTATGGATAATTTTTTGAGAAACCGCCAAACTGTCCTCCAGAATGGTTGGATCCTTCTGCATTCCCACCAGCAATGGATGAGTGTTCCCCTTTCTTCACATCCTCTCCAGCATTTGTATTCTACTGTTTTTTTCATGGCTGCCAATCTTATGGGAGTAAGATGGTATCTCATTGTAGTTTTGATTTGCATTTCCCTGATTGCTAGAGATTTGGAGCATTTTTTCATGTGCTTTTTAGCCATTTGTATTTCTTCTTTGGAGAAGTGTCTGTTTAAGTCTTTTTCCCATTTTTTAAATGGGTTGTTTATCTTTTTGTTTTCAAGATATATGAGTTCTTTATATATGCAAGTTATAAGTCTCTTATCAGATATATGGTTGCCAACTATTTTCTCCCATTGTGTGGGTTCCCTTTTTACTTTCTTGACAAACTCCTTTGAGGTGCAGAAGGCTTTAATTTTGAGGTAGTCCCATTTATCTATTTGTTCTTTTGCTGCTCGTGCTTTTGGTGTGATATTCATGAAGCCATTTCCTATTACAAGGTCCTGTAGATGTTTCCCTACACTGCTTTCTAAGGTCTTTATGGTCTTGGCTCTTATATTTAGGTCTTTGATCCATCTTGAGTTGATCTTTGTATAAGGTGTGAGATGGTAATCCTCTTTCATTCTTCTACATATGGCTATCCAGTTCTCCAGGCACCATTTGTTGAATAGGCCATTCTCTCCCAGTTGAGAGGGTTTGGTGGCTTTATCGAATATTATATGGCTATATACATGAGGTTCTATATCTGAACTTTCAATTCGATTCCATTGGTCTGTGTGTCTCTCCTTATGCCAGTACCATGCTGTTTTCACTACTGTCACTTTGTAGTATGTTTTGAAGTCAGGAAGTGTGATTCCTCCTATTTCGTTTTTCTTTTTCAATATGTCTTTGGCTATTCGGGGCCTCTTTCTGTTCCAAATAAATTTCATAGTTAGTTTTTCTAGTTCCTTAAAGAAGGCTGTGTTGATTTTTATTGGGATTGCACTGAATGTGTAGATCAGTTTTGGTAGGATAGACATCTTAATAATATTCAGTCTTCCTATCCATGAACAGGGAATATTCTTCCATTTATTTAGGTCTTCTTTGATTTCCTTAAACAATCTTGTATAGTTCTCAATGTATAAGTTTTTTACCTCTTTAGTTAAATTTATTCCTAAGTATTTGATTTTTTTATTTACTATTGTGAATGGTATTTGTTTCTTGATTTCCTCCTGATCTTGCTCATTATTGGTGTATAGAAATGCTACTGATTTTGCGCATTGATCTTATAACCTGTGACTTTGCTAAACTCATTTATGAGTTCTAGGAGCTTTGTTGTAGATCTCTCAGGGTTTTCTATATATAGGATCATATCATCTGCAAATAATGAAATTTTGACTTCTTCCCTTCCAATTTGAATGCCTTTTATATCTGGTTCTTGTCTCAGTGCTCGAGCAAGTACCTCCAAGACAATGTTAAATAGGAGTGGAGACAATGGGCATCCTTGTCTTGTTCCTGAGTTTAGAGGGAAGGATTTCAGGATTTCACCATTATAAACAATGTTGGCTTTCGGTTTTTCATATATACTCGTTATCATGTTCAAAAAGTTTCCTTGTATTCCGATCTTTTGGAGTGTTTTTATCAGGAAGGGGTGCTGTATTTTGTCAAATGCCTTTTCTGCATCTATAGATATAATCATGTGTTTTTTTCTCTCAGTCTGTTTATATGGTGTATTACATTGATTGATTTTCTTATGTTGAACCATCCTTGCATACCTGGAATAAATCCCACTTGGTCATGGTGTATAATTTGTTTAACGTGTTGTTGAATACGATTAGCAAGTATTTTGTTAAGTATTTTTGCGTCTAGGTTCATTAGAGAAATTGGTCTGTAATTTTCCTTTCTTGTGGTGTCTTTGTTTGGCTTTGGTACTAGGGTAATGTTGGCATCATAGAAGGAATTAGGCCGTCTTCCTTCTGTTTCGATTTTTTGGAATAGTTTCAACAGGATTGGTATTAGTTCTTTCCGGAATGTTTTGTAGAATTCACCTGTGAAGCCATCTGGCCCTGGGCTCTTCTTAGTTGGGAGATTTTTAATGACTGATTCTATCTCTTTGTTTGTGATTGGTTTGTTAAGATCATCAATTTCTTCTTTCATCAGTATGGGCTGCTTATGTGTTTCTAGGAATTTGTCCATTTCCTCTAAATTGTCATTTTTGTTGGAATATAGTTTTTCAAAGTATCCTCTTATGATAGTCTTTATTTCTGTGGGGTCAGTGGTGATATCACCTTTCTCATTTCTTATTTTGTGTATTTGCATCTTTTCTCTTTTTTTCTTTGTTAGTCTCGCTACAGGTTTGTCAATTTTGTTGATCTTCTCAAAAAATCAGCTCTTGGTCTTGTTATTTTTTCAAGTGCTTTCTTATTTTCTATTTCATTTAGTTCTGCTCTTATCTTTGTTATTTCCTTCCTTCTTCTTCCTGTTGGGTTACTTTGTTGTTGTTTTTCTAATTCCGTCAAAAGTGCAGTTAGTTCTCCAATTTTTGCTCTTTCTTCTTTTTTGATATATGAATTTATGGCTATAAATTTCCCTCTCAGTACCTCTTTTGCTGCATCCCATAAATTTTGGTATGTTGTGTTATCATTATCATTTGTTTCAAGGTAGTCATTGATTTCTTTTGAGATTTCCTCTTTGACCCACTGTTTTTCTAAGAGTGTGCTGTTTAATTTCCAAATTGTCGTGTGGAGTCTGGGTCTCTGTCCCTTGCAAATTTCCAGCTTCACTCCACTGTGGTCAGAGATACTGTTTTGTATGATTTCGATCTTTCTGAATTCATTAAGCCTTTCTTTGTGGCCTAGCATATGGTCAATCTTGGAGAATGTTCCATGTGCGCTTGAGAAAAATGTATATCCTGCTGTGTTTGGGTGTAATGATCTATATATGTCTATTAGATCCAGCTCTTCTAATATACTGTTCAAATGTTTTGTTTCTTTAGTGATTCTCTTTTGAGATGTTCTGTCCAGAGTTGATAGTGGTGTATTAAAATCCCCCACTATAATTGTAGATGCATCTATTCTTTCACTTAGTTTTTCCAGCGTTTGCCTCACATATTTAGAGGCGCCCTTGTTAGGAGCATAAATATTTATGATTGTTCGATCTTCTTGACAGATTGTCCCTTTCACTAAAATGTAGTATCCTTCTTTGTCTCTCACAATTGTTTCACATTTAAAGTCTATTTTGTCTGATATTAATATAGCTACTCCTGCCTTTTTTTGGTTGTTGTTTGCTTGTATGATTGTTTTCCAGCCATTCACTTTCAACCTCCATGAGTCTCTGGGTCTAAGATGTGTCTCTTGTAGACAGCATATAGATGGGTCATATTTCCTTATCCAGTGTCCCAGTCTGAATATTTTGATAGGTGAGTTTAGTCCATTGATATTCAGTGTTATTACATTTAGAGAATTATTTATGGTAGCCATATTTTGGTTGGATTTGTGTTTGTTATATTTTGTTTGTATTATTTTATTTTCCCCTTCTATTTTTGTCTTTCTTGTTGCTTTTACACTCTCCTCCATCTCTGACTGTCCTGTTTTTTCCTTTCTTCCTGCAGAACTCCCTTAAGAATTTCTTGAAGGGGAGGTTTCTTGTTGATATACTCTTTCAGTTTCTGTTTATCTGTGAATATTTTGAACTCTCCATCATTTTTGAATGCTAGTTTAGCTGGATAGAGTATTTGTGGTTGGAAATTTTTTTCCTTTAGTACCTTGACTATATCATACCACTGCCTTCTTGCCTCCATCGTTTCAGATGAGAAATCAGCACTTAATCTTATGGAGTTTCCCTTGTATGTGATGGTTTTCTTTTCTCTTGCTGCTTTTAGAATTTTTTCTTTGTCTTGAGCATTGGATAATTTGACAAGTATATGTCTTGGGGTGGGCCTGTTGGGGTTTATGACCAGTGGAGTGCGCTGTGCTTCTTGGATATGTACATCTGTCTCTTTCAGTATATTTGGGAAGTTTTCATTCATTATTTCCTGCAACAGTCCTTCTTAGCCCTTTCCCTTCTCTTCTCCTTCTGGAATGCCTATAATATGTATGCTTGACCGTTTTGCGTTATCATTCAGGTCCCTAAGTCCTATCTGGATTTTTTCTACCTTTTTATTGACCACTTCTACTATCTGTTTGATTTCCAATGCACTGTCTTCCACATCACTAATTCTCTGCTCTGCCTCTTCTAGTCTGCTGATATTTGCTGCAAGTGTATTTTTGATTTCTTGAATTGTGGTGTTCATTTCCATCATATCTGTTATTTTTTTGTGCATGTCTGCAATTTTCCCCTCCAAGTGTTGTCTTCATGCTGTTAACCTCTTTCATTACTTCATGAAATTTGTCGGTGATAAATGATCTGAGATCTTTCATTGCTTGTGCGAAGTCCTGCCCCCCTTCCTGATTGGGTTCAGCCATGTTTTCCTGATTACTGGTTTGGTTTGTAGATTTTTTTTGCTGTCTTGTCAACATTTTTTCTTGACGGGTTTAATCAGTTCCTTAGCTTCTTTGTCTAGTCTTGGAGATTAATTAGCTGTTGTTTTTGCATAAGTGTTATATCTTCTCTTTGTCACTTTGTTCTTCTTATTCCAATTTCTTATTGCTAGTTAAGCTCACTTTAAAGGAAAGTATTAGTGCTGGGGAAAGGCAATTGTGTAAGGGAGGAAAAAGTGTGAAGTAGTATTGGTGATATATGTTAACAAAGCAACAATATGAGTTCTGGGAGGATGGAGGTTAGATCATGTAAATTGTGTAGAGTTATAGTAGTAGGAAAGTACCTATAATGAGGTAGACGACTGAATATGGGAGGAATGTGGTACGTACTAAGAGGCTATTATTTCCGTGAGAGAGGGAAAGAGAAAAGAAAGGTAATAGTTTCAGGGACGAATACCAGATGGAAAACTAAACAAAGGTATTAGAAATTAAGAGTTAGGCACTTTGCGGATCAAAGAAAGGGAGATGGAATATAGGAGAGATAGTAGATGGTGGAGGATATCAAGTTGTAGGGGAAAGGGGATAGTGTAGATAGGCTAAATCTATTCACAGAAAAATGAGGTAGTGGAGGGTGAGGAAACCCAGCAAATGTGAGGTATTTCCTGTAGGACCTATTGTATTGTTAAGATAAAATAGTATAAGAAGAATATTGGGGACAGGAAAGAGAGGATTAAAAAACAACAACAACAACAACAACAAAAATAAAATATAATAAAAAATAAAAAAAAAACAAAAAAACAAAGAACAGAAACCCCACCGCCAGGCTCAGCTGGGCTCGGCTGGGCTCGGGTCCCCCGCCCATCGCGGCGTGGCTGGGCTTGGCCGAGCTCGTCTGGGCTCGGCTCCCTTGCCCGCCGCGGCTCGGCTGGGCTCAGCAGGGCCCGGCTGGGCTCGGCTTCCCTGCCCTCCACCCTCCGTGGAGCAGCGCGACTCGGCTCTCCTGCTCGCCGCCCTCCGCGGTGCGGCTGGGCTCGACTGAGCTCGGCTGGGCTCAGCCCCCTCGCCCTCCGCGGCTCAGCTGGGCTCGGCCCGGCTCGGCTTCCCCGCCCGCCGCGGCGCGGCTAGGCTTGGCTGGGCTCGGCTCCCTTGCCCGCCGCCCGCCGCGGCACAGCGCGGCTCGGTTCCCTTGCCCGCCACCAGCCGCGGCACAGCGCGGCTCGGTTCTCCTGCCCGCCGCCCACCGCGGCGTGGCTTGGATCCCCCGCCCGCTGCCCACCGCGGCCCAGCTAGGCTACCCTGGCCGCCACCCGCCGGGGCTCGGTGCGGTGCTAGCTGCCTCGGCTCTGCCTACCCAAGGAGGGAATCCTCTACACATAGCTGGGATCTCCGTGTATATTTCACGGATGGATCCTCTCTGTTACCTTCCCTCCAAATTGATGTCTAAACACCTTGGGACCAGGGAAAATCCCGAAACAGCCCGGTCCCAAGGAGTCTCCGACGCCTCCCAGCCGATTCCCTCCAGGAGCTAGTAACCGGGAAGTTCACTCAGCCGCCATCTTACCTCCTCTCTCTGTCATCTTTTTACACACCCTGATGTTATCTAATCATTTTCTGTACACTTGAATGTGTCTACAAGGATTCTGGTAAACCAATATCATCAAAAAAATATAGGTTATGATTTGGTTATGGAGGGACACCTGGTAACTCAATTTAGCTGTCCTCAGAGAATTTCTCCCAGGTCCTCACACTTTTTCTGGGCAGAGGTCACTGAGGAAGGTCTTCTTCATGGCCATCTTCAACTCCTTGTTCCTGAGGCTGAAGATGATGGGGCTCAGGAAGGGGGTGAGGATGGTGTAGGTGGTGGCCATCAGGGTGTCCCCTTCTGGAGATGGGGGGCCCTTGGGTTTCAGGTAGATGATAGAAGCGAAGCCATAGTGCACGACCACCACAGTGAGGTGGGATGCACAGGTGGAGAAGGCTTTATGTCGGCCCTCAGCTGAGGGGATCCTCAAGATGGTGGCCACGATGAAGGCATAGGACAGGAGGATGAGGATGAAGCAGCCCAACAGAGCTGTGATACACACCAGACCCACGCCAAAGCTCACAGAAGGTA
Source organism: Dasypus novemcinctus (assembly GCF_030445035.2). Lineage (NCBI taxonomy): Eukaryota > Metazoa > Chordata > Mammalia > Cingulata > Dasypodidae > Dasypus > Dasypus novemcinctus. The sequence goes on from NW_026688150.1 coordinate 889,556, forward strand.
CATTGTCCCCACAGGCCAACTCCAACAGTGGTGGCACATGGCAAGCAAAATGGTGGATCTTATTGGGCCCACAGAAGGTGAGGTGGAAAATGGTTGTGGTCACTACCAGCCCCATAACCAGACCACCCACCCAGGACCAGGCCACCAGACAGCCACAGCCACGGGGGCTCATGAGTACGCTGTAGTGCAAGGGGTGGCAGATGGCCAGGTAGCGGTCATAGCCCATGATGGTGAGCAGGAAAGAGTGGGTGAAGCCGAACGTGAAGGTGAAGAACATCTGGCTGGCACAGGCCACCAGGGCTATGGAGTGCTGCATGGACAGCAGGTCGGTCAGCATGCGTGGGATGAGAGTGAGGGTGTAGAGGATCTCGGAGATTGAGAGGGCACACAGGAAGAGGTACATGGGTACGTGGAGGGTGCGCTGGTGCCAGACGGTGGCCATGATGAGCAGGTTTCCCAGTAGCGTAAACAGGTACATCATCAGGAAGACCAGGTAGAGGACGGGCAGCAGCTGGTGTGGGAAGGCGGAGAAGCCGAGTAGGATGAATTCAGACACGGTGGAGCTGTTGGATCCCTGCATGGGGGCTGTGATGGGGAGATGTAAGTTACTACATGGGGGAATCTTCCACCATCCTTGGACCATAGAAGGAGATGCTGCTGAAAAAAAGCATTCAGTGGTGATGGAGCTCCCTGCCTATGCCTTAAGTAATTTAATTCTCGTATCAACCAAGTGAGGAAGGTGCATTTTTTTATAGTCATAAAACTTTTATTGAGCATATGTATTACAAGTACTTCTCTTGCTTAGAACTTACTCATCCCACTTTCTTTTTTTTTTGTCTTTCTTTATTTTTTTTAATGTTATCTTAAAAAAATATGAGGTCCCCATATACCCCCCAAAATGCAATGAATGTCTCATGATGATGGAGGAGGTTGTTGTTATGGGGGTGCATTGTTTTTGGCAAAAGAAAAGGAAAAGGTGAAGCAAACATGACAAAATGCTAATAGCTATTAAATAGAGAGTATATAAATGAACAATTGATATACTCTTCCTACTTTTCTTTGTTGGAAAATTCCTATAAGGAAGAGTAAAAAAGAAAGAACCTTAGGATCCTATTTTGTTTTTTAAAGATAGACTTTCTTTTTAGAGCCATTTTCGAGTGACTGAAAAAGTGTCCAGAGTTACCATAAACCACTCCCATGTTCATTTCCCCAAATTATTATCATCTCACATTAGTGTGCTACATTTGTTAGAATGGATGAACAAATATTGATATATTATTGGTAACTAAAGTCCATAGTTTACAGGAGGGTTTGCTCTGAAAGTGTCTAATTCTGAGTTTGGACAAATGCATAATGTCATTTAACCACAGTATCGGAAAGAATAGTTTCATTACCCTAAATATGCCTGAACTTCTCCTACTCATAACTCCCTCCCCTGGCAACAATTGATCTCTCCTCTGTCTCTATAGATTTGCCTTTTCCAGAATGCCATACAGCTGGAGCCATACAGTATGCAGCCTGTTCAGACTGGCTTCTTTAACTCAGCAGTATGCATTTAGGTTTCCTCCACCTCTTTTACTGTGGCTTGAGGACTCACTTCATTTTATCATTGAGTGATATTCCATGGTGTAAATTTGCCAGTTTTCTTATCCATTCAGCTATTGAAAGAGGAAGGGGCTATGTTTTCACCCCTGTCTTGAGTACCCTGGACATAACTCAAACAGAATTTTGGGGCACAGAGGGTTTAAGCAGCTTGGTTAAGATGAAGCTGTTAAATGGCAGTCAGTTATGTGGTGGTCATTTTCTGAATCCCAGGACACAAGGATGAATATTCTTGGGCAATGCAACATAGTAAGCAGAAAAAGGGGTATGGGATCTGGAGATGTGAGTTTGTATCTCTACTCAGCCAGCAGTGTAGACCTGAACAAACTCCTTCAACTTTCTGTCCCTCCGTTTCCTCCTACATACTTTAAGGTTGCTGAAGGAGATAAACTAGTTATGTTTAGAACGGAGTATGTGTTGTTATAATTAAATCCATTACACAGTTAGTGCTTAGTGAATAACTTTAAGGAAACTATGACGTATGTGATCAGTTGCTTAACATTTTGAAACTATGCTTTTCTTAGGCAATGCAAAGTTTAAAAGGTAGTAAACCTATAATCTTCCTTGTGTCTCTATGGATTTCATATAAATGGAACAAGACAATAAGTGACTTTTTGTGTCTGGCAAAAATCAGCGTGATGATGTGGAGGTTCATTCATGTGGTAGGACAGTCAGTACTTCATTCTTTTTAATGCCTGAAGAGTATTCTATTGTATGGATATTTTCTTGATTTGTTCAACTGTTGATGGACACTTGGGCAGTTTCTCCCTTTTTGGCTGTTTTGAATAGAGCTGCTAATGACTAATATCCTGTAACTGAAAGAAGATGAGTGATTGCCAGCGGGGTGGGGAAGGAGGGATGGGGACAGGCTGGTTAATGGGCATAGGTTAAAAAACGTTCTGGGCGGCGGACTTGGTCGAGTGGTTAGGGCGTCCATCTACCACATGGGAGGTCCACAGTTCAAACGCTGGGCCTCCTTGACCAGTGTGCAGCTGGCCCATGCGCAGTGTTGATGCACGCAAGGAGTGCCGTGCCATGCGGGCGTGTCCCCCGCGTAGGGGAGCCCCACATGCAAGGAGTGCGCCCTGTAAGGACAGCTGCCCAGCGCAAAAGAAAGTGCAGCCTGCCCAGGTATGGCACCACACACACAGAGGACTGACACAACAAGATGGCGCAACAAAAAGAAACACAGATTCCAGTGCCACTGACAACAACAGAAGCGGACAAAGAAGAAGATGCAGCAAATAGACACAGAGAACAGACAACGGGGGAGAGGGGAAATAAATAAATAAATAAATCTTTAAAAAAACATTCTGGAGCTGGTTATGGGTGACGTCCAACATTATGGAAGTAATTAATTGTGTAGAATCGTTGCCCTAAATGGTGCTGCAGGGACTGATGCTGGACGTTTTGTGTCCTGTTGTGGCCCACTGGATGGACTGGGGGAGAGTGTGGACTACAATGTGGACCACTGTCCATGTGCTGCAGCATTTCTCCAGAATGTAGTCTCTGGGTGCAGTGGATGTGCCACAATGGTGGAAGAGTTTGTTGATGTGGGAGGGGTGGCGTGTGTGGGGTGGGGGGTATATGGGGACCTCATATTTTTTGAGTGTAACATTTACAAGAAAATAAAGAAGAAAAAAAGAAGAAAAAGGTTGATAGTGGAGTGAGTGTAGCACCTGCTTCACATGTACGAGGTCCTGGGTTCAATCCCTGGTACCTCATATAAAAGAAGCTTGAAATGGTAAATTCTGTGTTATGTGGGTTTTATTTCAGTTAACACCATTTTAAGGAGTAAATATGCTCTTGTGTGGTTCCAGTTCATAAATTGAGCCTGACAGGTTGGAGATGAGAACTAATGGGGGAACCCACTATTTTGGGGACTGGAGGCAGCATCCTCCCAACATGACTGGTTTTCAGAGATTTCTGGCCTCCTTCCCCTGGAGTCACTTCAGCTTTCCCTGGGTCAACTGCTGCCCTTAGCACCCCAGGACCCTGTCCCCAACTTCTCCAGCCTGCCTGCCTCTCTGAGAGCTTAGAAGATGGAGTCAAAGCCAGTAGCTTGGAAACAAGACCTCCAAGAGGAGGTGGGAGAACAAGTCTTCTGTGATTCCCCAGCATCGAGGGCAGGGTGTCCCAGCCCCACACTCCTGACATCGGGGCAGATCATTCTCCACGCCGGGGGCTGTCCCGTGCACTGCAGGACTTTAGCAGCATCCCTGGTGGTAGTAGCACTTCACCCCAAGTTGTGACACCCCATACTCTCCTATTATCTATGTAGTGCAGCAGTGCCCCAAAATGTGTTCACTGAGTGCAATGAGTGTGCCACAACAATGGGGGAGGTTGTTGGTGAGAAGAGCAGGGTGGAGGGGTGGGTATGCAGGAACTTCTTATATTTTTTAATGTAACATCTTTTTATGATATATATACCTTCAAAAAAGTACAATTTACAATGATGAGGTGGGTGGGTGGGGAGAGGATCATACGGGAACCTCTCGATTTTTTGTGTTTTTTATGTTTTTTAATGTAACATTCCTTGTGATCTATTAATTTTAATAAAAAATAATAAAAAATGACCTTGAATGAAAGGGTCAACTCAGAGCAGCAGAATATCTCAGTCTACATGTAATATCGGGTATCAAAAATGCTTTTTGACCTTGAATAAAAGGGGGAAATGGAAAGGACAAATGAATTTATATGGCTATGAGTCTCCAAAAGAGCCAGGAGATTATCAGAGGGGTCACCCTTGCGCACACCTCAGCAGAGTCCCAGAGACAGATAAAGTAGCTACAACCCCAGGTATTGGTTCTTCTGAGGGCTACAGAGACCCACAGATTCTACGGTCATGGCAGATGGAGTTCAGTGCCATGTCAGTTGGCCCTACTTTGGAGTTTATGTTCCTGAGTGTGATGCAGCTGGACTCAGATGTATTCTATGTTCAGAAGCCTCTCCTGTTACTTTACGGGACCTGTGGTTGGCGCTGGGGTTTAGTGTATACCCAGGGACCTAAATCTCTGGACTGTCCATGTGATAGCCAGGCCCTGAGCCTCAACAGACTTGCAACTCCTACACTCTGGTTTATTGGACTTACCCCAGGCATCTAACAGGGAGGTGAAGAAGGTCAAACACCACACCAGGGAGCCAAGAGGGCCTACAACTGCAAGAGGGATAATTGCTTTCAAGTTCAGTCTAAGCCCCCTCTCTATATAAAGGTGAAGTGGACATAACCATTCCAGGGTCCCCAGAATGGAGGAATAGACTATGGATTCGAGTGGATTTCCTGATATTCTTTTCTAGAACTATTGTGATTAGTAATGGAAGAAAATGTAACATTGATGTGGAGAAAGTAGCCACAGTAACTGCTGAGGGAAGAAGACGTGATGTGGGGGCACTTTCAGGACTTGGAGTTGTCCTGGGTGGTACTGCAGGGACAGATGCTGGATATTGTATGTCCTGCCATGGCCCCCTGGGTGGGCTGAGGGAGAGTGTAAACTATAATATGGATCATTTTCCATGTAGTGCAGTAGTGTATTCACCAAGTGAAATGAATGTCCCATGATGAAGGAGGAGGTTGTTGATGTGGGAGGAGTGGGTTGAGGGGGTGAGGAGTATATGGGGACCTCATAGTTTTTTAATGTAACATTAAAAAAATAAATAAAGACCAGAAAAACAAAACAAAACCAGAACAAAAAAAATCCCACAGCCTTAGAGAAAGTGGGCGTGAGTTTTGAGAGTGCAGCGTTCACCCCGTTTAAGGAGGGCTGGTGCAGAACTGCAGGTACCAGAATCCATCATCCAGAATCTCAGAGGGGGGTGGGACATGGGGGGTGGCAGGGGCCCAAAGCCCACCCCTCCTCATGCTCTCAGAACCCCAGACTATCTCTCAGCATTGCTCCACCAGCAAACACCTGGCAGTTTCCTCCACAAGTAAACTGAAGAGAACCTGGGAGAGGTTGCGACCTGTACATCAGGTGAATCCACCTGATACTTAGACGCTCAGTGGGGCCAGCTGCCCAACCCAGGTCCCCGGGACCAGACCTGCCCACATATGCCTCTAAGGCTGGGTCTCTCAACCTTGGCACACTGATATTTGGGGCCGGACCATGCTTTGCAGTGGAGGCCGTGTTGTGCTTTGTGGGAAGTTGTGTAGCATCCCTATCTCCATCCTCGACATGCCAGGAGCACCCCCAGTTGTAACCATCAAAAGTCTATTCAAGCCAAACCCGAATTTATCTTTTACCAGTTGTATGACCAGGGACCAAGTTGCAAGCATCCGTTTCTTCAACGGTAAAAGAGCAATTGAGTGTGCTTTCCTTCTCTTATTGAAAACCTCAGTTTTGCTGGTCTAGAGAGATCATGTATTTAAAAGTTCTTTTGAAACTGAAAAGTTCAATATAACTTTAACACACTTTGGGGTAAACGTCTCTAGAAAAATTTGGTCATGGATTAAAAAATCATTCAGCTGCAAGTCTATAAATAAAATATTTAAAGTACAGTCATAAAAATTATATTCAGACACTTTTTCTATCATCTCCAGGTAAGAACCCCAGGACAGCTCTGTCTTCAGTCTTTATGACCCCACCTTGCCTTACCTGTTTGCCCCCATACTGCTTCCTCTTCTTAGCACACCTGTTAAGTCTCCCCATCTCCACACCTTCTCTCTCATCTCCGCCCTCTCCTCTCCATCTTCTCTTTTGCATCCATGACATTTCCAGTCCTCCAACCTATCCTCTCTGGTGCCTCGCAGCTAGTTCATAACCCTTGGAAGTGGCATGAGCCTCTGTGCTCAGAATTCTCTTGCCTCTCTCCCCAAACATTTTAATGTTGATTTCCATCAGGACAGGTAGGGAAAGGAGATTAAAAGTCAGACTGAATTTCTGGGAACCCTTGAGAGACGGCTCAGCTCTCTCTGCTCCAGATCTTCTCACTTGCCCAACACAGCTAACTCCTGAAGCTGTGAGATCTCAAAATGAGCTAAGACTTCCAAAGCAGTTGCCACACCATCTTAAAAATAAGGATCACACTTGCGGTCTGCTAGAGCCCCGCTTGCTGTCCCCTATACCCCAGACTCAAATCTCCCAAAAAGTCGATATAAATGGAGCAACATTTTGGAGATAGTGTAGTTGCAGATCTCCCCAGTCAGGTGGACTGGAGAGAAGGCGACTCACCTGCAAATCCAGGTCCTGCCCCTCCTTGGCACCACCTTGGTGGATGAGGCCTGGGTTCAGAGTTCCCCTGCAGATGGAGGCTGAGAGTAAGAGGTGGAAAACAAAGATGCTGGCTGCCCTGAGCATGCCAGGTGGCCCGGGAGCTCGGCTGAGCCTGAGCAAGGATTTTTATGCCTGCCCTGCTTCCTGCCTTCTCCCTTACTGCAGCTTGTCCCTGCTGCCTTGCTCATCCTCCCCTACGGGGTGGTGGTGCCCCTTGGGGTGTGCAAGGAAGGAGACAACCTCAGGGACTCTGTGTCCTCCCTCTCCCTCCTCACTGCCTGAGTGAGTAAATTACCTGAGCTTCTCCTCACTGCCTGAGTGAGTAAATTACCTGAGCTTCTCCTCACTGCCTGGGTGAGTAAATTACCTGAGCTTCTCAGTGGCTCAAGCAGGGTCTAATGCCCATGCCTGCTGCTTGGGGGGCCTCAGTTGTTGACGCTGGAGAAAGGGAAGTTCAGACACAGCTTGTTGGGGCTGAGGAAGCAGCTGGATATGCCCCTCCACCTTCCTTTCCCCATCGGGGCACAAGGAACAGCTTTATTCAGATATAATTCTTATACCATACACGTCGCCCACTTAAAGTGCACAATTCAACAAATTTTACTGTACTCACAGATAGGGGCGAACATCACCATTGTTGACATTAGAGCATGTTCATCAGCCCTGAAAGAAACCCCGTACCCTTTAGCTATCACCTCCCTGTCCTCCCCCGCATGCCAGCACCAATCTGCCCACCTCTCTGTGGATTTGTCTATTCTGCATGTTTCATACGAATGGAATCATACAACCTGTGGTCTTCTGAGTCTGGTTTGTTTCACTCCACTAATGGCTTTGAAGTTCTTACATGTTGTCACACGCATCAGGACTTCATTTCTTTTTTTTTTTTTTAAAGATTTATTTTTATTTATTTAATGCCCCTCCCCTCCCCCGGTTGTCTGTTTTCTGTGTCTTTTTGCTGCGTCTTGTTTCTTTGTCCGCTTCTGTTGTCGTCAGCGGTACGGGAAGTGTGGGCGGCGCCATTCCTCGGCAGGCTGCTCCCTCCTTCGCGCTGGGCAGCTCTCCTTACGGGTGCACTCCTTGTGCGTGGGGCTCCCCTACGCGGGGGACACTCCTGTGTGGCACGGCACTCCTTGCGCGCATCAGCACTGTGCATGGGCCAGCTCCACACGGGTCAAGGAGGCCCGGGGCTTGAACCGCGGACCTCCCATGTGGTAGACGGACGCCCTAACCACTGGGCCAAAGTCCGTTTCCCTTTTTTTTTTTTTTTTTTTAACATTCAATGCCTTTTATTTTTTTAAGTGTCTTCTACAATGTATTATCATTTTTTGCATTATAGGCATTTGTAGTAGATTTCTTTTACATTTTTAAATTAATTTTTTTTAAAGATGCATAGGTCACACATAATACACTTTTTATGGCTGAATAATATTCCATTGTGAGGTTGGATCACGATTTGTTTATCTGCTCATCTGTCAATGGAGGGACACTTGGGTGGTCTCCTCCTTTTAGGATTGTGGATGATGCTGTGATGAACATCTGTGTACAAGTTTCTGTGTGGACATGTTTTTGTTTTCCCTTCCAATTTTTTTTCAATCTTTTTTAAAGGTACATAGATCACACAAAATGTTACCATAGGGGAGAGTGTAAACTACAATGTAAATCACTATCCATGTATTTTCTGTACATAAGTCTTTTACATCTTTAGTTAAATTTATTCCTAGCTATTTGATTTTTTTATTTAGTATTTTAAATGTTTTTTTTCTTAATTTCCTCCTCAGTTTGCTCATTATTGGTGTACAGAAATGCTACTGAGTTTTGCATATTGATCTTATAATCTGTAACTTTTCTGAACTTATTTATAAGTTCTAGAAGTTTTGTTGTAGATTTCTCAGAAGTTTCTATGTTTAGGATAATTTCGTCTGCAAAAGGTGAAATTTTGACTTCTTCCTTCCCAATTTGGATGACTTTTATATCTGTTTCTTGCCTCTGTGCTCAAGCAAGTACTTCTAACACAATTTTAAACAGGACGGGTGAGAGTGGGCATCGTTGTCTTGCTCCTGATCTTAGAGGGAAACATTTTAGGATTTCACCATTGTATATGATGTTACCTGTGGGTTTTTCATATATACCCTTTATCATGTTCAGAAAGTTTCCTTCTGTTCCTATCTTCTGCAGTGTCTTTATGAGGAAAGGTCGCTGTATTTTGTTAAATGCTTTTTCTGCATCTATAGGTATGATCATGTGTTTCTTTTCTTTCATATGTTTATGTGGTGTGTTACATCGATTGATTTCTTAATGTTGGACCATCCTTGCATATGAGGGATGAAATTCCTCTTGGCCACGGTGTATAATTCATTTGATGTGCTGTTGAATACAATTAGCAAGGATTTTGTTGAGGATTTTAGTATCTAGTTTCATTAGAGAGATTGGTCTATAATTTTCCTCTCTTGTGGTATCTTTGTTTGCTTTGGTGTTAGGGTAATGCTGACATCATATGTTGGAAACTGAGGCACAGTGGCCTCACAAGGAGAGACGTGCTGTCTCCATGCTAGTGCCATCTCCATAGCTAAGCTTGCAACCTAAGGAATATGGTAATAAAGAGTTCCCAGGCAAATGGGATGAAGCTGTTAAAGGCTGAAAGAAAAGATGAGCACATACCTTTTGTAGTGAATAGAATACTTAGACTTTGTACCTTGAGATAAGATTTTTAAAAATTCCTTAGACTATGGGTAATGCTGATGATGCTTGATGTCACGTTTGCTATGTGTTACTGCTTATTGGCATGTAGGCTACATATTTCTGCTTATTGTCACATACACTGGGGTATATAGAGAGCCCCTTGTAAACAATAAAGTCGTCTGAGGAGTTATTAGTCACAGACCCCCTGATCCCAGCTCTCTCATTCTTTTTCTCTCACTCTTTCTTTCTCTTTGTTTCCTTTTCCCTTTTCTCTTTTCTCTTCCTTTCATTCCTGATACCCTTCAGTCCAAATCTCCAACAATCATAGTATGAGTTAAGCAATGTTCCTTCTATTTCAATTTTTTGGAAGAGCTTAAGGAAGATTGAGGTTGGTTCAATGTGTTAATTCTCTACTAGAATTCACGTGTGAAGCCATCTGGCTAGGGGATCTACTTAGTTCAGAGATTTTTAATGACCGATTCTATCTCTTTTCTTGTGACTGGTTTGTTGAGATCATCAATTCCTTCTTTCATCGATGTAGGGTGCTCATGTGTTTCTAGGAATTTGTCCATTTCCTCTAAATTGTCCTTCTTGTTGACACATAGTTTTTCAAAGTATCCTCTTATTTTTGTCTTTATTTCTGTGGGTTCAGTGGTGATATCCCCATTCTTATTTCTTTTTTGTGTGTATTTGCATCTTTTCTCTGTTCCTCTTTGTTAGTGTACCTAAGGGTTTATCAATTTAATTCATCTTCTCAAAGAACCAGCTCTTGGTTTTGTGCGGTCACCCCTCGGGCTGAAGTGTGGTTTGCTGGCCTGGCAGGGGAGCGGCCGCGGTAGGCCTAATTCCGCTGCCCCCATAATAGGGTGGTTGGTCGGGCCCACCGCCACCCCTGAAGGAAGCTCGGCATGGGCGCAGAGTGCCCTCGGGTCTCCCCTTCTCGGCAGCCATGCTTCCGCGGCCACCCCTCCTCCCAGATGGCGCCACCCGATGCCTTGTGGGGCGGCACCCTTCTTCTTCCTTCTCCCTGCGCAGGCACAGGGCAGAAAATTCCAGTCTGCCCTTTTCCCCTCCCCCGACAGCAGCAACAGCCAGGCGTGGGCGGGAAACTCAAGTCTGCCCTCCACCCCAGCAACAGCAGTCACCAATCCCTAAACCCTGCCCCTTCCCCCAGCAACAGCGACAGCCAATCCCTAACCACCACCCCTCCCCCGTCCAGTACCGCCCACTGACCTTTCGCCGGCAACCAATCAGAACAGGGCGTGGCTTCGACCAATCAGCCTTCCCCAGCCCCTATAAAACTGTTGCCTCTCCCTCAGTAAAGTGGACTTGCGTGTTTACCTTGTCTCCGCGGTAGTTCTTCTGCTGTGCGCCCTCCAGTCCTGAGAGCCCCCGACAAGGGCCTGGCCTCCCTTGTCCCCAGTTCGTCGCCTGCTTCTCCGGGCGACCCCTTCGTCGCCTGCTTCTCCGGGCGACCCCTTCGTCACCGGCTTCGCCGGGCGACCCCGTCAGCCGAACCGCGCAACCCCTTGTGAGACCGATCCCTCGTCTGCTGCCGGACCGACCCCTCGTCCCAAGTGGGACCGACCCCTCGTCCCAAGCGGGACCGACCCCTCGTCCAGAGCTGGACCGACCCCTCGTCCGCAGCCAGACCCCACCTCTACCGACCGAGCTAGCCGCCGCAGTTGGCGCCCAACGTGGGGCAAGGCAACTCCACCACAGCCTCACTCCATAACCTGGCGCCCCCCCCTCCTCTCTTCTCACTGTGGGACTTCTCTCGTGCAACATTGCTGCTACCTGAGCCTTGGCTACCTCATATGATCCACGGCGGTCTGGGAGAATCGCTGGATGGCTTTCTCCTTCCATGTCGGGGGCTTATACCGACCCGCTATGATTAAGAGGAGCCTTGGATTTCTCGGGAGCGCGCGCTTGCACGTCTGAAGTAATCCTACCACAGCCCTACCCCCTCCTCTCTTCTCACCTTGGGACTTCTCTCGTGCAACATTGCTGCTACCTGAGCCTTGGCTACCTCATACGATCCACGGCGGTCTGGGAGAATCGCTGGATGGCTTTCTCCTTCCATGTTGGGGGCTTATACCGACCCGCTATGATTAAGAGGAGCCTTGGTTTCTCGGGAGCACACGCTTGCACGTCTGAAGTAATCCTACCACAGCCCTACGCCCTCCTCTCTTCTCACCTTGGGACTTCTCTCGTGCAACATTGCTGCTACCTGAGCCTTGGCTACCTCATACGATCCACGGCGGTCTGGGAGAATCGTTGGATGGCTTTCTCCTTCCATGTTGTGGGCTTATACTGACCCGCTATGATTAAGAGGAGCCTTGGATTTCTCGGGAGCATGCGCTTCCACGTCTGAAGTAACCCTACCATAGCCCTACGCTCTCCTCTCTTCTCACCCCTATCTTTTCGCTCTGCATTGCTGCTCCTGAACCTTGGTGACCTCATATGATCCACGGCGGTCTGGGAGAATCGCTGGATGGCTTTCTCCTTCCATGTCGGGGGCTTATACCGACCCGCTATGATTAAGAGGCACCAATAAAACTCTCAGGAGCGCGTGCCTGAGCACCTCCTCTCCTGCCTTCACCTCTGCCTCCTCCCCTCCACGCTTGCTCCCCTTTGCCTTGCTCCACTGCTCGTCGTCCCGCCCTCCCCTCGTCGGGGCCTTCTCTTGGCCCGCGACCACCGTCGGAGCCCCACCAGCTCCGACCCCTCGTCTCACCGCGCACCTCGGCTCCCATCGCCGCGCTCTCAAGGTAAGGGCCCCTTTTCTTATCGGCTCCAAAAGGCCATTAGCAATGGGTAACATCCTATCTGCTAAGCAAGCCCCACAAGTTCGGGCTCTTGCCGGTCTCCTAGACACTCACCGGTGTAAGATCTCTTTGAAACAGCTTCAAGTGTACTGGGACCTTCTTCTCCCCTTTAATCCATGGCTAACCACGTGTCAGCTTTGGGACCCGGACACCTATACTCGCCTTATAGATAGGGTCACTTCTGCTGTGGAGCAGGAAGGTAAAAGATTCCCTCCTGGCTTATTACCGGCGCTTTTTACCATCCGCTCCTGCCTTCAAGGCGCCCCTACCATCGACTCCCCCCGGCCGAGCCACCACCGCTGCCGTGATTGTCAGGACGGCGACTTTAACAGGGACCCTAATTGGAATTCTGATACCGACTCCGATTCCGACTCTGAGTCGCTTGTTGAGCGCCTTAATAACGCGCTCAAAAATTGTCCCCCTAAACAATGTAATCTAGCAGTGCCGAGCGCCGGTGAAGATGGCGAACTTCTGCCTTCTTCCTCGCTCGTAAAGGGGAGGTCCCTTTGCCCCTCCCTCCCCCCGACGACTTCCTGCCTGGGTGGGCCGGAAGCTCCCTCCCCGCCATTTTGTAGCACCGCTGGGGACGGCCCGCAGCCATTTTGTAACACCGCATGGGCAACGGCTCCTCTCGTGCCCTCCGCGCCAGCGGCCCCCCCCGAATCCGCCTCCCCCTGGCAGCCCCCTCCATCCGATCCGTGGCAAGCTGCCGCATGCGCGGCCCCCTCTAGCCTATTTTTGGACCCGTATTCCTCCCCCGTCGGGGCACCTCCGCCTACCTCCCTGCCGCCTCCTACCACCTGCTTTCCCCTTAATGTAATTCCCACCCCTCAGCGCCCCTTTCCATGGTACCCACATGATGCGGAAAGTGTTAAACAGCTCCGCAAGGCCGTTAAGGAGGACGGGTTAGGCAGCCCTTACCTCTGGCCAAGCTAACCCCTCTCACCAGCCCCGCTAAACGGCCCGCAACCCGCTTTCCCCGGCCCGCAGCTTGCGGAGCTTCCTCCTGTCTCGACCTCACTCCTCTTCTCAGCCATCCAAAGCGTCCTTTCTCGTCCCCCGCCCCCCTCCTTTTTTCGCTTGAACCCCTACTGCGTTGCAGATTGGGCCGCCCCATGTTGGCCCGCCCCATTAACATCGGCCTCTCTCGCGCCCATGAAGACTTTGGCCTTCTTATTGTCCTCGCCTACGTCTCCACCACTCCCGACGCTGCCGTCACCACCGTCGCAGGTGCCCTGACGCGACTTGTCCTCACCGCTGCGATCCTCCAGACCATCACACAGTCTGCCTCTACCGCTCCTCGCCGCCAAGAAGAGATCAACTACCTGTAACGCGCTGTCATCCTGGACTTTTAACAAGCAGATGGAACTTATAGCCACCTAGATCAACAAGAATTGGACATTGGTCACCCTTGCTTGCAACGGCAAGATACTGCCCCCCAAATTGTACATTTGTATCCCCATCATACTCACCTCCCTCTTCAGCCCCGCTTCCCTCATTGCTTACTGCCTCTTGGGCCTCGGCTACTTGTTGCTGCTGCCATCCTGGCCCTTATTTGAAAAGAAGGGGGAAATGCGGTCACCCCTCGGGCTGAAGTGTGGTTTGCTGGCCTGGCAGGGGAGCGGCCGCGGTAGGCCTAATTCCGCTGCCCCCATAATAGGGTGGTTGGTCGGGCCCACCGCCACCCCTGAAGGAAGCTCGGCATGGGCGCAGAGTGCCCTCGGGTCTCCCCTTCTCGGCAGCCATGCTTCCGCGGCCACCCCTCCTCCCAGATGGCGCCACCCGATGCCTTGTGGGGCGGCACCCTTCTTCTTCCTTCTCCCTGCGCAGGCGCAGGGCAGAAAATTCCAGTCTGCCCTTTTCCCCTCCCCCGACAGCAGCAACAGCCAGGTGTGGGCGGAAAAATCCAGCCCGCCCTTTTCCCTTCCCCCGACAGCAGCAACAGCCAGGCGTGGGCGGAAAAATCCAGCCCGCCCTTTTCCCTTCCCCGGACAGCAGCAACAGCCAGGCGTGGGCGGGAAACTCAAGTCTGCCCTCCACCCCAGCAACAGCAGCCACCAATCCCTAAACCTTGCCCCTTCCCCCAGCAACAGCGACAGCCAATCCCTAACCACCACCCCTCCCCCGTCCAGTACCGCCCACTGACCTTTCGCCGGCAACCAATCAGAACAGGGCGTGGCTTCGACCAATCAGCCTTCCCCAGCCCCTATAAAACTGTTGCCTCTCCCTCAGTAAAGTGGACTTGCGTGTTTACCTTGTCTCCGCGGTAGTTCTTCTGCCGTGCGCCCTCCAGTCCTGAGAGCCCCCGACAAGGGCCTGGCCTCCCTTGTCCCCAGTTTGTTGCCTGCTTCTCTGGGCGACCCCTTCGTCGCCTGCTTCTCCGGGCGACCCCTTCGTCGCCGGCTTCGCCAGGCGACCCCATCAGCCGAACCGCGCAACCCCTTGTGAGACCGATCCCTCGTCTGCTGCCGGACCGACCCCTCGTCCCAAGTGGGACCGACCCCTCGTCCCAAGCGGGACCGACCCCTCGTCCAGAGCTGGACCGACCCCTCGTCCGCAGCCAGACCCCACCTCTACCGACCGAGCTAGCCGCCGCAGTTTTGTTCATCTTTTCAAGTGTTTTCTTATTTTCTATTTCATTTAGTTCTTTTCTGATCTTTGTTATTCCTTTCTGTCTTCTTCCTTTGGGTTTAGTTTTTGTTTTTTTTTTTACTAATTCCTCCAAGTGTGCAGTTAGTTCTTCAATTTTAGCTCTTTCTTCTTTTTTGATGTATGAATTTATGGTTATAAATTTCCTTCTCAGTACTGCTTTTGCTGCATCCAATAGGTTTTGTTATGTTGTATTATCATTTTCATTTGTTTCAAGGAAATTATTGGTTTATTTTGAGATTTCTTCCTTGACCCACTGTTTTTCTAAGAGTGTGTTGTTTAACTTCCATATCTTGTTACCAAATCTAGGTCTCTTGCCCTTGCAGATTTCCAACTTCATTGCACGGTGGTGAGAGAAATTTTTTTGTATGATTTCGATCTTTCTGAATTCATTGAGACTTTTTCTGTGGCCTAGGATGTGGTCTATCTTGGAGAAAGAACCATGTGCACTAGAGAAGAATGCATATCTTGTTGTATTTGGGTGCCTTTTTTTTTTGTCATTGTTTGCTTGTAAGATTGTTTTCCAGCCATTCACTTTCAACCTCCTTGAATCCCTGGGTCTAAGATGTGTTTCTTGTAGACAACATATAGATGGATCTTATTTTCTTATCCAATCTTCCAGTCTAAATCTTTTGACAGGTGAGTTTAATCCATTGACATTCAGTGTTATTACTTTCAAGGAATTACTTATGTTAGCCATATTTTCTTTGGGTTTGTGTTTGTCATATTCTGTTTGATTTTCTTTTTCTGTTTTTGTCTTTTTAGTTGTTCTTACACTCGTCTCCAACTCCGCCTCTCCTGTTTTTTTCTTTCTTCCTGCAGAACTCCCTTTAGGATTTCTTGAAGGGCAGGGTTCTTGTTGGCATACTCTTTTAATTTCTGTTTATCTATGAATATTTTGAACTCTCCATCATTTTTGAATGCTAGCTTAGCTGGGTAGAGCATTCCTGGTTGGAAATTTTTTTATTTTAGTACCTTGACTATATCATACCTCTGCCTTCTTCCCTCCATGGTTTCAGATGAGAAATCAGCATTTAAACCTTGGAGCCTCCCTTGTAGGTCATCGTTTTCTTTTCTCTTTTTTCTCTTGCTGCTTTTAGAATTTTCTCTTTGTCTTGAGCATTGAATAATTTGACAAGTATATATGTCTTGGGGTGGGCTTGCTGGAATTTATGGTGTTTGGGGTGCATTGTGCTTCCTGGACATGTACATGCATCTCCCTCAATATGTTTGGGAAGTTTTCAGCCATTATTTCCTTCAACACCCCTTCTGTCCCCTTTCCCATTTCTTCTCCTTCTGGGATGCCTATAATGCATATGTTTCTGCATTTTGCATTTTCATTCAAGTCCTTAAGTCCCTGCTGGATTTTTTTTCTATCTTTTTATCATTAGTTCTACTATCCGTTTGATTTTAGATGTACTGTATTCCACATCACTAATTATTTCCTCTTCCTCTTTGAACCTGCTGTTTCATGAGAGTGTATTTTTGATTTCTTGAATTGTGCTGTTTATCACCATCATATATATTGTGTTTTTGTGCATTATTTCCATTTCTTCTGTATTCTCTCCAAGTGTTTTCTTCATATTCTTAATCTCTTCCTTCAGTTCATCATATTGGTCCCTAAAATGTTTTGCAGGCTTTAATTACTGGTTTGATGTTCTGCTTCTCTTCCACTGGAGTGGGGCGTGTTTTCCTGATTGTTTGGTTTGTAGATTTTGTTGCTGTCTGGTCATTATTTTATCTTGATGTTTAATACAGTTGCTTAGCTTCTTTGTCTAGTCTTGTTGTTTAATTAGCTGTTTTTTTTGTGTATATTAAGTATTCTTTTTATCACTGTGTTTTCTTATTCTATTTCCTTGTTGTTGACGAAGTTCGCTTGAAGGAAAATATTAGGGCCAGAGAAAACAAAAGCAGAAAAGAAAATGTATAATAGTAGCATTGATAGTAAATGTTAACATAAGAACCATGTGTGATCTAGGAGAATGGATATTAGACTCATGTAATGTATGTAGAGTTATAACAGTAAGAAAAGTAGAGAACCTATGATGAGACAGTAAACTGAATGTGAGGAGGAATATAGCAAGAATTAAAAGACCACTGTGTTTGTAGAGGGGGAAAGAGAAAACAAAGGACAATAATATAAAGAGTGAATAAAAGACAGTAAAGAGAGCAAATGTATTAGAAATAAAAAGCCAGAGAAATTCGGGGGCAAACAAAGAGAGGTGTAATGTAAGAGAAACAGTAAATGTTGGAGGATAGAAAGATGTAGAGGAAAAGGGATAGTGTTGGTGGTCAAAATCAATACACAGAGAAAAGAGGAAATGGAGGATGAGAAGACACAGCAAATGTGCAGCAATCCATGCAGGGTCTAATATAGAAAAATAAAAAAGAAGAGAGAGAAAGAAAGAAAAATAAAAGTGACAAAAGGGGGGGAAGCAAGCAAGAAAATGGGGAAAAAAAGGAAAGGAAAAAGGGCCTTGGGGGGATAAAGAGGAAGCAAAAACAAGAAGACAAAACTACAAAAAAGAACAAAGTCTCATGCAAAGAATCCTTTTTGCAGTTAAATAAAACACTTAGGAATCTGACATTCCCCCTTTCTCCTTTCTTCACTTCCCTCTCTCTAAGGGCAGCAGGAAAGCTGCCTGAGAGGTCCGGTAGGAGATTCAAGTGGGTCCTTGTTGAGCCAGATCATCACAGAAAAGAATGGCTCTTAATTTCCAGAGAGAGCATGCACAGGAAGCTTGGGAAGCATATCCTACAGTCCCTCTCCCTTAGGTGTGCTATAGGGGGTTAGCTGATATTCTGAGTCCACCTTCTCCCGGACCATGTTTCCTATCTCAGGGTGTTTAGGTAAATTGGGCTTTCTCAGCAGAGCCTTTCTTTCCAGGCTCTCCCTAAGCTAGTTGATAAGCTCCTCTAAGTGCAAAAAATAAAGGGAGGGAACCGTTCAATTGGACCCACACTCACTTGGCCCCTCTGCACCTCCCATCACATCCCTCTCACTCACGGATTCAGTCCAAAACCAGAGGCTAGGATAATCCCAGACCTCTGGGGGCCCTGGATTTGGGAAAAGGAAGTCTGGGATATTGCAGACTCAGGGTATGTGGGTCTGTGGAACCTGGGCTACTGGGGCTTAGGGGACATAGACCTGGGGACCACACATCTGGGGATCATGGGGCTTGGGAGCGCTACTGCACAACCGACAGTTTTCAGGGAACACTGCAGCTGCCAGCCCTGGGGGAAGGTTCCAGCGTCCCCACAACTTCCGGCCTCTGTGTTAGAAAACCACAGTTCTACCTTCAGCAAGCACTACTTCTGTCACAGTCTCTCAAAATCAACGTCCAGAAACCTCCTGCCTTGGAAACCCCCAAAACAGGTTGCTCTGGCAAGATTCCAACCCTACTGGGCCACTTCTTTGCAGAAGAGATTGTCAGTGAGTTCTCAGATGCCATCTTGCCTGGCCTCCAATTAAATGTTTTAATGTAACATTTTTTATAATCTATGTATCTTCAAAAAAATTCAATCGAAAGGAAGGAAGGAAGGAAGGAAGAAAGAAAGAAGGAAAGAAAGAAAGAAAGAAAGAAAGAAAGAAAGAAAGACTTCTACACCATGATCATGTAATGTCTAGATTCTTTAAGATGGCAACTTCCAAGGCTTTAACACTGCATCTGATCCATCTTCACATCTTCCTCTCCTGACCTCCCAAATCCACTCCATGTCCTTCTCTTAATCTAAGTCCCAGATGATGCACCTTTCCCAGAGTTGACTTGCACTATCCTCCTTCTGCCTTTCCTCCTGTGTCTACTGCCTAGGGCATGTTCCTCAGCTGCTGAATTGCAACATGTGTGTGGAGCCCAAGACATATGTCCCCTCTAGAGACAGTCCTGCTGTGCCCACGATCATTGATCAAACTCTCCATTTCCTAACCACATTTTATTTAGACATTTTTATTGCTTTTATTATGCCATCCCTTTGCCTATACTTGTCTCCTCCATCAGACTAGCTTCTACTTGATGACAGAAAGAAGTTTCAGTACATCTCTGTGGTCCAGGAGACTGTACAAGGCTTTGTACACAGCAGGTGCTCAGCAAATAGTTTTGGGATGAAAGAATGAGTGTTGGAAATATTTCAAGCTACAATTCGTACACAGAGTATCCATTATATACCAGACACTCAAATGCATCGTATTCTCACACAATCTCATTAGTAAAAAGACATCCAGGAAAATTTACTGACCTGTCCACTTGTGCCTCATCTGTTTTACCTCCAGTGCATAAACTTGGACCAGTTGATTGTTATACAAACCATAGGTGCTTACCTGGAGGTGATTTTACCCCCTAAACATTCTCTGGAAGCCTTTTGGGTGTCATGACTGGAGTCGGTGCTGCTGGAAGTTGGTGGGTAGAGTCCAGGGATGCTGTCCAGTGTCCTACAACAAAAAACCCAAATGTCACCAGTGTCGAGGTGGATAAACCTAACTATAGGATATGGCATGGATTTTTCTATTTGTTGGGATTTCAGTTGTTTCATAATATGTATTCTTATGGCTAACCTTTTCCTGGTACCTCTGTGTTGATATTTACAGCTGTACATTTTTCCATGTGCCTTTCTTTAAGGATTTGGCTGATGATGTATGTTTATTTACAGAAACTGGTGATATGAAAATTGGCATTTCTATGACTGTGTCTACATAAAGCCATCAGGCCACTGGGACGGTGATGATTGTGACTCTCGGCCCTACCATTGGATCTGTGAGATGCCTCAGATCTGCTGAGTCTAATACCTTCACTCCGTGCCTTGGCTAGTTCAAGATTCCCCTGATGTGTGTCCTCAGCACAATATCCTAACATATCTGCAAAATACAGGTCTGTCTTGAGTCCAGATATTCTTGCTAAGATAAACTTCCTCTCTTGCCTCCTCTCTTAAATTCTGTTTGAAAAACAAGTAATTGATACTATGATGAAACTTGCAGCAAAATAAAGCATGGACAACTTTTTACAGGATGAGTGATCCAGCTTTTCTAATATAAGTGGCATAATTTAAAAAGAAATATGAGATTGACGCAGGAAAATATATTCAAGTGATATAATGCATGGACCTTGATTGTATTTTGATTTGAGCAAATCACCCATGGACAGACATTTTCAGGGAGTCAAAATAATTGGATATGGATTGGGTATTAGAAAATAAGTGATTTTTATTAATTTGTTACCTGTGATAATGGCTTGGTAGTTCCACATAAAAAATAAGATATATGCTAGATAAACAAATAAGAAGAACAAAGTGACAAAAAGAAGATATAACACGCAAAAATAAGAGCTAATTAATCTCCAAGACTAGACAAAGGAGCTAAGGAACTCATTAAACCCGGCAAGATAAAAGGATGACCAGAAAGCAACAAAAATCGACAAACCAAATCAGTAATCAGGAAAACATGGCTGAATCCAATCAACAAACTAAAAATCAGGAAGGGGAGCAGAACTTCGCACAAGCAATGAAAGATCTCAGAACATTTATCACCAACAAATTTGATGAAGTAATGAAAGAGGTTAACAACATGAAGACAACACTGGGAGGGGAAATTGCAGACATACGCAAAAACATAACAGACATGATGGGAATGAACACTACAGTTCAAGAAATCAAAAATACACTTGGAGCAAATATCAACAGACTAGAAGAGGCAGAGCAGAGAATTAGTGATGTGGAAGACAGTACATCAGAAATCAAACAGATAGTAGAAGGGGTCGATAAAAAGATAGAAAAAATCCAGCTAGGATTTAGGGACCTGAATGACAATGCAAAATGCTCAAATATACGTATTATAGGTATTCCAGAAGGAGAAGAGAAGGGAAAGGGGTCAGAAGGAGTGTTGCAGGAAATAATGGCTGAAAACTTCCCAAATCGACTGAAAGAGACAGACGTACATATCCAAGAAGCACAGCGCACTCCACTGGTCATAAACCCCAACAGGCCCACCCCAAGACATATACTCGTCAAATTATCCAATGCTCAACACAAAGAGAAAATCCTAAAAGCAGCAAGAGAAAAGAAAACCATCACATACAAGGGAAGCTCCATAAGATTAAGTGCTGATTTCTCATCTGAAACCATGGAGGCAAGGAGGCAGTGGTATGATATAGTCAAGGTACTAAAGGAAAAAAATTTCCAACCAAGAATACTATATCCAGCTAAACTAACATTCAAACATGATGGAGAGTTCAAAATATTTGCAGATAAACAGAAACTGAAAGAGTATACCAACCTGAAACCTCCCCTACAAGAAGTTCTAAAGGGAGTTCTGCAGGAAGAAAGGAAAAAACAGGACAGGCAGAGTTGGAGGAGAGTATAAGAGCAACAAAAAAGAGACAAACTAGATGGGGGAAAAAATACAAACAAAATATGACAAACACAAATCCAATAAAAATATGGCTAACACAAATAATTCCTTGAAAGTAATAACACTGAATGTCAACGGATTAAACTCACCTATCAAAAGATTCAGACTGGGACATTGGATAAGGAAATATGACCCATCTGTATGCTGTCTACAAGAGACACATCTTAGACCCAGAGATGCATGGGATTGAAAGTGAATGGCTGGAAAACAATCATACAAGCAAACAATAACCAAAAAAAGGCAGGAGTAGCTATATTAATATCAGACAAAATAGACTTTAAATGTGAAACAATTGTGAGAGACAAAGAAGGATACTACATTTTAGTGAAAGGGAAAATCTGTCAAGAAGATCGAACAATCATAAATATTTATGCTCCTAACAAGGGTGCCTCTAAGTACGTGAGACAAACGCTGGAAAAACTAAGTGAAACAATAGATGCATCTACAATCATAGTGGGGGATTTTAATACACCACTATCTACCTTGGACAGAACATCTCAAAAGAGAATCACTAAAGAAACAAAATATTTGAACAGTATATTAGAGGAGCTGGAACTAATAGACATATATAGATCATTACACCCAAACACAGCAGGATATACATTCTTCTCAAGCGCACATGGATCATTCTCCAAGATAGACCATATGCTAGGCCACAAAGAAAGGCTGAATGAATTCAGAAAGATTGAAATCATACAAAACAATATCTCTGACCACAGTGGAGTCAAGCTAGAAATTTGCAAGGGACAGAGGCCCAGGTTTCACACCACGATTTGGAAATTAAACAGCACACTCTTAGAAAAACAGTGGGTCAAAGAGGAAATCTCAAAAGAAATCAATGACTACCTTGAAACAAATGATAATGATAACACAACATACCAAAATTTATGGGAAACAGCAAAAGCAGTACTGAGAGGAAAATTTATAGCCATAAATTCATATATCAAAAAAGAAGAAAGAGCAAAAATTGAAGAATTAACTGCACATTTGAAGGAATTAGAAAAACAACAACAAAGTGACCCAACAGGAAGAAAAAGGAAGGAAATAACAAAGATAAGAGCAGAACTAAATGAAATAGAAAATAAGAAAGCACTTGAAAAGATAAACAAGACCAAGAGCTGGTTTTTTGAGAAGATCAACAAAATTGACAAACCTTTAGCGAGACTAACAAAGAAAAAAAGAGAGAAGATGCAAATACACAAAATAAGAAATGAGAAAGGAGATATCACCACTGACCCCACAGAAATAAAGACTATCATAAAAGGATACTTTGAAAAACTATATTCCAACAAAAATGACAATTTAGAGGAAATGGACAAATTCCTAGAAACACATAAGCAACCCATATTGATGAAAGAAGAGATTGATGATCTTAACAAACCAATCACAAGCAGAGAGATAGAATCAGTCATTAAAAATCTCCCAACTAAGAAGGGCCCAGGGCCAGACGGCTTCACAGGTGAATTCTACAAAACATTCCGGAAAGAACTAACACCAATCCTGCTGAAACTATTCCAAAAAATCGAAACAGATGGAACATTGCCGAACTCCTTCTATGACGCCAACATTACCCTAGTACCAAAGCCAAACAAAGACACCACAAAAAAGGAAAATTACAGACCAATTTCTCTAATGAACCTAGATGCAAAAATACTTAACAAAATACTTGCTAATTGTATTCAACAACACATTAAACGAATTATACACCATGACCAAGTGGGATTTATTCCAGGTATGCAAGGATGGTTCAACATAAGAAAATCAATCAACGTAATACACCATATAAACAGATTGAAGGAAAAAAATCACATGATTATATCTATAGATGCAGAGAAAGCATTTGACAAAATACAGCACCCTTTCTTGATAAAAACACTCCAAAAGATTGGAATACAAGGAAATTTTTTGAACATGATAAAGAGTATATACAAAAAACCTACAGCCAACATTGTTTACAATGGAGAAATCCTAAAATCCTTCCCTTTAAACTCAGGAACAAGACAAGGATGCCCATTGTCTAGCTTCCTTTTAATTAACGTATTGTATCCTGAGACTACCCCCTTCTGCCACAATCACATTTATAAATCAGCATTATTAATAATATTCATTGTAATATATTACCACCAACTCTATTCATTTCCACACTTTTACCATAAATCTTATTAATATTTCTACATATATTAAGCATAGCTTCCATTCTCAACCCTCATTCTATTGCCTAGTAACCTATCTTCTAGAGTTTACCTCTATGGGTTTACTCATCACATTTAGTTCATATCAGTGAGACCATACAATATTTGCCATTTTGCATATGACTTATTTCATTCAATGTAATATCTTCAAGGTTCATCCATGTTGTCATATGCATCCCTTTATCATTACTTCTTAGAGCTGAGCAGATTTCTATCATATGTATACACCACATTGTGTTTCTCCAATCATCGATTGATGGACACTTGGAATATTTTCCATATTTTAGCAATTGTGAATACACTGTTCCGAACATTGGTGTGTAAATGCCAGTTCTTGTCCTTGCCTCCAATTCTACTGAATAGATTCCTAATAGATGCTGAATCATATGGCAGTTCTAGATTAAGCTTCTTGAGTTACTGTTGAACTGCTTTTCACTGAGGCTGCACCATTCCACAATCCCAACAAGACAGAAGAAGTGTTCCTGTTTTTCCACATTCTTTCCAGCACTTATAGCTTTTTGTGTTTTGTGTGTATTTTTTTTTAAAAATAATGGCCATTGTATATGGTGTGAAAGGATATCTCATTGTAGTTTAGATCTACATTTTCCTAATAGCTAGTGATGGCAAACCTTTTTTCTGTTCTTTTTTGGAGGGGGGGGATTTTTATTTCCTTTGGAAAAATTCCTATTCAAGTCTTTTGCCCATTTTAATTGAGTTACTTGTCTTTTTATCATTGACTTGTATGATCTCTTTATACAACATGTATATAAAACCCTTACTGGATATATGGTTTCCAAATATTTTCTCCCTTTGTGTAGGCTGTTTTTACTTTCTTGACAAAGTTTTTTGAAAAACAAAAATGTTTAATTATGAGGATATCCCATTTATCTATTTTTTCTTTCATTGTTCATGCTTTGGGTGTAATGTTTAAGAAACTACCACCTACCACAAGATATAAAAGATGTTTCCCTATATTTTCTTCTAGTTTTCTATGGTTGTTGATTTTACATTTAGGTCATTGATCCATTTTGAGTTAATTTTTGCATAAGGTGTGAGGTAGGGGTCCTTTTTCTTTCTTTTGGTTATTGCTATACAGTTCTCCAAGCACCATTTGTTGAATAGACTGTTCTTGCTAAACGCCAAAACTTGTTTTTATAAGAGAATTTTCAGTGTAAATATTACCCGCCAGTATCATCCAGGGACACTGAAACTTAACAAACTGGCTGTTCTTGAAGAAGCAAAACCAGAATATGCATTACTTTAACTTAATACTTAGAGAATACTGAAAAAATTGGAGGTGACTGATTTTATAATTTGCTGCTTATCACTCACTGTTGTTCAAATTTTTAACCATTGGGAAGCAGATATGATTCAAGTGATTGGGCTTCCACCTACCATATGGGGTGTCCTGGGTTCTGTTCCTGAGTCCTCTTGATGAAGGCGAGCTGGCTCGTGCAGTGAGCTGGCCCACCACATGGTGAGCTGATGTAACAAGATGATGCAACACAAAAGAGACACAGAGGAAAGACAATGAGAGACACAACAAACCAGGAAGCTGAGGTGGCTCAAGTGATGGAGTGCCTCTCACCCATATTGGAAGTTCCAGGATCATTCCCAGTAACTCCTAAAGAGAAGATGAGAAGAGAAGAAAAACAGACACAGAAGAACTCATAGTGAATGGACACAGAGACCAGATAGTGAGTGCATACAGTAAGGGAGGAGGGAATAAATAAATAAAATAAATCTTTAAAAGAATTTTTAAATTTTAAGTTGCCTTTCACTCTCAGAATATAGAATCATTTGTTTTTAGATGTTTAAATATTTTTTTGTCATGTGTCTGTGAAGTATACTTTATTTTTTTTACTTTTTTTGTATTTTATTTATTTTATTTTTTGATGTTTTTAAAAATTATTTATACTTTTAAAATTAAAGTTAATAGATCACAAAGAACATTACATTAAAAACACACACAAAAAATGAGTTTCCCATATATTCCACACCCCACACCTCCATCCCATCATTTCTGTAAATTACATACTTTTTTGTGTGTGTCTTTTTTTTTATTGACTTTGTAATAATATTACATTAAAAAAATATATATATGAGGTCCCATTGAACCCTACCACCCCCACCCCACCTCTCCCCCCCCCCAGCAACACTCCCTCCCATCATCATGACACAGCCATTGCATTTGGCAAGTACATCTCTGGGCACCCCCTCACCCCATGGTCAACGGTTCACACCATGGCAAACACTCTCCCCCATTCCATCCAGTGGGCCCTGTGAGGATTTACAATGTCCAGTGATTGCCCCTGAAGCACCATCCAGGGCAGCTCCATGTCCCAAAGATGCCTCTACCTCTCATCTCTTCCTGCCTTTCCCCATACCCATCAGCCATCATGTCCACTTTTCTCAATCCAATGCCACCTTTTCTATGTGGACATTGGATTGGTTGTGTCCATTGCACCTCTATGTCAAGGCTCAACACGTATTCTTTATATAACCTTTAAACCCATCACTATATGCCATTTCCTAGTAAGGGACCCTGACATTATATTGGGCTTCAAATTTCAGGGAGTTCTGGATCGCAGAGTGATTCAACAAAGGCAATGGAGGAATACTGGTATGGGATACCATTGACAGGGGATATATGGCTGACAGGGAGCTGTACAGAACATATGTCCAGGGTGCATGGCAATGTTTGGATATACTCATAGTGGCAACAATTAAAAACCACAGCAGGGGGGGTACTGGGTTCCTGGCCAGTGGTGCTCTGTCGTGGTCCCTAGGGGAGCAGCGACAGTCTCCCAGGTGCAATTACATACTTTTGAAGATATATACATCACAAAAAAAGTTACATTAAAAAATGTAAGAGGTTTCTGTATTACCCCTCACCCCACTCCTCCCACACCAACGACCTCTTCAATCATTGTGACACAGCCTTCACACTCGGTGAACAGATTTTGGAGCACTGCTGCACCACACAGATTGTAGTTTACCTGTAGTACACAGTCTCCCCCAGTTCAATCAGTGGGTTATGACGGGACATAGAAAGTCCAGCATCTGACTCTGCAATATCATTTAGAACAACTCAAGGTCCCAAAAATACCCCACCATCACATCTCCTTTTCTCTCTCTCTGCCCTCAGCAACTTCTATGGCCACTTTCTCCACCTCAATACTACAAATTCTTCTATTACTAGTCACAATAGTTTTATAGTAGAATATCAGTAAATCCATTCTTATCCATATTTTATTCCTTCATTCTGTGGACCCTGGGGTGGTGATGTTGACTCCACCCCTAGATCAAGAGGGGGCTTAGAGTCCACATGGATGATGAATGCAATTCCTCTGCTTGCAGTTATTGGCACTCTTGATTCCCTGATGTGGTGGTTGACCATCTTCGCCTCCCTGTAAGCTGACCTGGATAAGTCCAATGAACATCCAGGGTAGGAGTCACAACTCTGCTGAGGCTCAGGGCCCAGCTGGCACATGGGCAGTCCAGAGATTCAAGTCCCCTGAGTGTGCACCATCCCTAGTGCCAACCTCAGGTTCAGTAAAAGTGACAGAAGAGGCGTGTGTAGGAAGGTCACATCTGAGTCCAGCTCCACCACACTCAGGAGCACAAATTCCAAAGTAGAGCCCTCTAACATGGCACAGATCTCCAAAGCCAAGACTATATACCCTGTAGATCTTTGTAGCCTTCAGGAGAACTAGCACCTGGGGTTATATCTATGTTGGCTCTCTCTGGGGTCCTGCTGAGGTGTGCATAAGCATGAGCCTTCTAATGACCTCTCAACTCTTTTGGGAAGACTCTTAGCCATATAAAATCACTTATTTTTGTCATTCCCCCACTTTTTAAAATTTAATTTAATTTTTTAATTCATTTTTTTAAAATGTTACATTAAAAAAATATGAGATCCCCATTCACCCCCCACGGTTTATTCAAGGTTAAAAAGCAGTTTTTAACTTTAAAAAGAGTTGTATCTTTAAAGGTGCTGAAGAAACTGAAATGCTACAACATTGCACCTTTCCCATTATCACTGTTATTTCTTATTAATGACTTAGTATTTTCCTAAAGCACTAAGTCTAGAAACAGATACACATGGATACATTACTTATCATTAAATACTTGCTGATTCTAATGAAGTTGATACATCTAAAAATAGAAGTAATAACCAGCAGAGCCATCTTCTTCAGAACACTGGAAAACAGTTATTGAATACAGAATCAAGAAAATGCAGCTATGTGTGGGGACTTTTGTGACTTGGAGTTGTCCTAAATGATATTGCAGGGACAGATGCTGGACATTATATATCCTGCCATAACCCACTGAAAACACTGGGGGAGAGTGTAAAATTCAATGTAAAATATTATCCATGCAGTGCAGCAGTGCTCCGTAATGTATTCACCAAATGCAATGAATGTGCCACAATGATGACAGAGGTTGTCGATGAGTAAGGAGTGGGGAGGTGCGCAGAGTGTGGGGTATGTGGGAACCTCTTGTATTCTTTTAATGTAACATTTTTCACGATCTAAGTATCTTCAAAAAGTACAATAAAAAAAGAAAAAAAAATGTGGTTATGAGAACCTCGTGGCACCCTAACTCATTTCTTCCTCATGACCTCCCGAGTGCAGTGTGGAGCCAGCCTGGGCTCCCACTGTGGGTTCCTGGCTCTGCCCTAAAGGGAACAGAATAACCCCTCGTACATACTGGGTGCCAGTATGTTGGTGTCAATCTATTGGTTGAAAGACTGGACCAGGAAACGCATCTCTGGCTCGCCCTCTGAGGACTTGCCCTGCAAGCAGATGCATCTTGAGGACAGCTAATGCAGCATAAGGTGACTGGGGTGAGCGGGGTGGGGGGTATATGGGGACCTCATCTTTTTTTAAATGTAACAGTTAAAAGATAATAAAGAGGAAAGAGTAAAAAAATAAAATACTGGATTGATGGAAATTATAAAGTTATTCATGCTTTTAAACTATGAAAAGAAACTGGTTAGTAGAAGTGGCCTGGGGACAACAGATTCCTACTGTCAGTCATAGGGTAGAAAGCAGGGAAGGGAATAAACTCTATTTCATAGGGAATTGGGGGCATTTGGATTAAATGGAATATTAAATCCTTTTATTTATTTGATTTTTCAGGTAGCCATCTTTAATCTTTCATGAGTCTACTACAAAACTCAACAAATGGTAATTTCTTAAAGTCTTGCCATTCATAATCTGCAACCATATTAATGAATTTTTCATACTCTGTTATATTATAATCATTGATAATTTAGGCATTTGAGTGGGTCCTTCACCCATGCTTGCTTTCATACGTGAAGTTTCTTCATTTTTTCTAATGTAACATTTTGGATTATCTATGTATATTTAAAGAAAAATACAATAAAATTTTTCATTTTCAAAAAACAAAAATCCTAACAAAATTAAATGCTTTTAAAGAATTAAAAGGGACATTCCTAGGAACACAAACATAAGCCTAGGTGAAGCCACAGACTCAGAAAGACAAAGAGGATCCTTCATTTCACATTTGCTTTGGGTTTCTCTTCTTGATCTTGGATATGAAGAGATAATGAAAAGAAATGAAAATAACTCTAAATCCGATTGTCAGATCCCACTATATAAAATGTATTTAACATGAGATATTATCCAGGGAAAAGACAAGTCACAGTATATTTAAATCACATACAAATGACAAGAATTCATTTACAGGTATAGAGCAATCTTATGTTTCAATGAGAAAAAAATTAACAACTAAATTTAAATGCAATATGATATATTCACAAAATAATAATATCCAAGATCAACAGACACATGAAAACAAGCTTAATCTCATTAGGGGAGCTCCAAAGTAAAACCACGATAAGATACCCTTTCACAAATGATCAATGCTATTATAATGGACAAAAATTAAACAGTTTATCTGAAAAAAGTGTGGGTGAGCCTGTGGAGCAGTAGGAACACTTATACCCTGTGGGTGAAAGTGAGTATTGACGTGACTTTAGAAAAAATCTTGGCATTACCTAGCATGTTTAAACATGCACATATTCCAAGAAGCAGCAACGTAACACATATGCACATATTCTAAAGAAACTTTCGACCATGTGCAGAAGGAGATGTGTAAAAGTTTTTTCAGTGCAGCCTTGTTTGATTCGACACAATGGAAATAACAGAGAGATCCAGAATATTAGGAAGGTAGCTACATTTTGATGAATTTATTCACTAGGATGCTATACAGTCTTGAAAATGAGTGTATGATATACATTGTGTGATATACAATATAGATATATTGTATGATATACAATATAGATATACATTGTGTGAAAAAAGACAAAAAATATACACTCGGAATTAATAAAAGGTAAGGACAATGATAGAGCATGAAAGCCATGTAAATAAAGCTATTACCTCTCTGCCCAATTACAGGTACATGAATCCATGTCTGTACAATATACTACATCTAATGTTCAGTAGGTCATCTGGTAAACTACCCAAACTCAAACTTTTGAATTTTAACCAACTTGATACTCCTCCACAATCAGGCAATGGTCCAAGTTTCGAAAAAATAAGAAGGAAAGGATTTTTAAGGCTATGATTTTGCTGTTAATTTTTAAATTAAAATTTAAAAAATATTTCATATGTTCCTGAAAAAAAGGGGGATTTTCTAAGGGATGTTACAGTTTTAAATACAGCTAATTAGTAAATATAGCTAATAGTCAATATTAATTAATGTATTATCAGTTTATATCTATCTTGATTTGTATATTTCCTCCCTGATCTCTCAGTTTTTCTGAGTGTAAAGTTGAAATCTGCAACCACTACTAAAAATATAGTTCACAGTTCTGTCAATGATTGCTCATATAATCTGAGGCTTTATATGTTCATGATTATATTATATAGGTCTACTGCTTTTATTAATAAATAATATCATTATTTGTCTTTTAGGATTATTGCCTTTAATTTTGTATCTAATACTATGGCTGTTGCTACAGGTGTTTCATGTCTAAATTAAATGACTGTTGTAACTTCTGGAATTCTTTTATTTTCATTCTTATTTATCCTTTTGGTTTCAGGGAGCCTCTTATAGAAAATATATTGTGGGATGATTTTATTTTAAAAATAATTCAGGAGTCTCTGCCTTTTAAATAACAAGGTTAAGCCATGAATATTTAATTACTCTTAAAATAGGATTTATTTCATTATCTTTTTATATTTTCTATATACTTTACTCCAAATTTTTTCTTTCTTTCTGTTCTCCTGATTTCTATTGAACAGGTAGATAGAAATTGTTTGTGAAAGGTAGTACATCAACTGTCATGGATTATTTTGCAGTCCTATAAAATTATGAAGAGTATGTAGAAGCACGCAAAATATCTTGGAAATGTACATTATGTAGATAATTGTTTAAAATTTGTATGGATGTGGCTACAGATTGGCAGGTAATATACAAAATAATTGAGTAGGTATTTTTTCCTCTTTCTTTCAAGTGGATATTTTCAAAACTGTTAAAGATGGAAAACATGTTTTGGGGTCAGACAGATACTATTAAAATTCCAAATTGTGCTTTCTCATAGATTTGGCACACAGGAAGGTTTTAAACTCTCGGAACTTTTGATCCATCCTGCACTGAAGATTTTTTTTTGAGGTAGCAGGTTTGGGGATTGACCCCAGGAGGTTGTATGTGCAAAACCAGTGCTCAACCTCTGATCCACATTGGCTTCCCTAGGTTGGTTTTTTTCACTTGTTTTCTTAAGTTTGTTTATTTTCATTAAAAAAATTTTTTAAAATGTCTTTTCTTTAAAAAATGATACACAGATAAAAAAACCTTGGTACATTAAAAAAATAAGAGGTTCCCATATACCTCCCACCCCTCTTTGCTCATTGTTTGTTTTTTTGTTTATTCAGGAGGCACCGGGATCCAAACCCCAGACCTCCCATGTGGGAAGTGGGTGATCGACTGCGTGAGCCACATCCACTCCCACACAGACAATTTGAAGATAAAATGAGACAATATACATTGACTGGGTAGCATTGTGTCTGAAGGGAAATCAGTCAATAACTGCTAATTCCTTTCTTCCATCATATTCTGTATTTATGATTCAATACAACAGGTCACATAATTTGTTTTCCCATGATGCAATTTGTAGCAAATTTATTCAGATGATATTTATCAAGTATGTACTACATACCAAAGACAGTATCAGTGATATTGCACGAAGTGAAACTGCATCACATCGGCTCTCATGATGCTTATATTGTCTGGTAGGGAAGAAGAGAAAAACTAGTTTAAACAATTAATGAAATAATTACTACTTTTAGAGACGGGATTTTTCATGTTTCTTGGGCTGAATTCAGCATCAAAATTATCCAATAAGTGGATATTAAATTAGAACTGGAGAGAAACCTGTGAGAAAATGACTTCTGGGGACTTGTCAGCAGTAGACGTATTCTAACTCTGCCCTCAACCATGTTCTGATGAAGCTTTCTTTGATATTGAACTTGGCTAAGGGACAAGAAGTGTCCTATATGCCATTAAGCCTTTTCTATTAAGAAATACATTTTCTTTTTTCACAAGTTCTTTCTGGATAGTCATGCATATCCCAGGTAATAGGGCTACAGAGGGTTGAAGTGGAGTTTCTCAGATTTGGCAGGAAAATACTTGTAAGAACTGTGTTTGTTATCTATCACTGAATAATAAATTGCCAACATTTACTGACTGAAAGCTGCCCATATTTATTAACTTACATGGGCCAGGAATCCAGGTGTGGCTGAGCTGGGGGCTGCATCACAGGGTCTCTCCTGAGGCTGCAAACAATGAGTCTGCCAAGGCTGGGGTCTCCACTGAAGGCTGGACTGGGGAAGGCTGTGCGTCCAAGCTCCTGTTGGGCTGTTGGCAGTGGTCAGTTCCTCTGAGATGTTTGTCTGATGGTCTCAGTGCCTCACTGGCTATTGGCTGGAGAAAGCTCCCATTTCCATACCACATGAGGCTCTCCAAGGACAGTTATCTTCATCAATGTGCACAGTACAAGGAGACACAGCAGAGAGTCAGCTAACAAGAGAGAAGGCACAGTTGTCTGTAACCTAATCACAGAAATGACATCCCATCATCATTTGTATTCTATAGATTAGAAGTGAGTCAGATCTGCTCATACCTAAGATGAGGGTGTGAGCACCAGGAGATGTGGATTATGAGGGTCTGTTTTAGTTTCCTGGCCAAGCAATGGGTTGGCTTCAACAAGAGGAATTTATTGGCTCACCATTTTGAAGCTTAGAGAAGCCTCAAATCAAGCCACCATCAAAGCAAGGCTTTCTCCCGGAAAGATGTTATGCTCTTGGCTGCTGGCTGCTGATCCTTGCTTCTTGGCTCTTCTGACATGTGGAAATACATATGGCAGCCTCCCTGGCTTCTCTGGATTCTGTTGACTTCTGGCTTCTTCCCTTGGCTTTCTGTCTGTGTACCTGAATTTCATTCTGCTTAGAAAGGACTCCAGAAATGGGATCAAGACCCATCCTGAATGACAGATACAGGCTTTTGTATATCTTGTCATAACCTACAGAATTGGGTGGGGAAGAGCATTCATGACAATGTAAACTATAATCCATGCTTAGTGGCAATGCTCCAAATTGTGTTCATCAGTTGTAAGGAATGTACCACACTAATGAAGGATGTTGTTAAAGTGGAAAAATGTGGGAGGTGTAGGGAGTGGGGCATATGGGATCCCCTATATATTTTTTTGTACCAATTATGTAATCTAAGTATTGTAATAAAATTAAATTAAGTTTAGTTTAATTTAAAAATGATCCATCCTCATTCAGTTGGGCCCCTCCTTAACTGACTAACTCTATTAAAAGGTTCTACAATGGGTTCACTCCCACAGGAATGGATTAAGATTTGGTACTTGGTTTTCTGGGGTGCAAGCTCCAAGGCACTACAGGGGCCATCTTGGAGGTTGCCTTCCATGAGTACAGGGTTACAGAAGCAGAGAGCCCTATGGCAGGCTGCTCTGTGCAGTACCAATGCCTGTTGCCTATTAATTTGGATTCTTTTGTAATTTATAAAATCAGTTGATTAATGCACCTAAGGAGGTGCTTATATTCCCCAAAAGATAAAAACAAATAAACAAACATTACAAGCCCTACTTGTAACATTGCTGGCATCTATATCAGTGCAAACTTGAGAAGTTACAGCACCTCAAATTAGAGACTTTCCAAGATTTACATGTGCCTTTTATTCAATACTTTAACTATGCAAATACCACATGGGTATTACTAGGGTTTTCCCAGAGATGGCTGTAGGAGCTAAGCCAGCCAGAACTTTTCTTTCCAGTTTTTCATGTGGATTTTGAAAGAGAAGCTCTTTTTTTCACTCAGTGGTGTCTACCATCTAGAACCACTGAGTTGAGATTTATCTGTGCAGAGAGATTGAGTCATTCCTGAAAACAAATTAGAAAAGAAATCAGCAAGAAAACCTCAGAGACATGATTCAAGTCCCTGGAGACACCTCCTCCGATTCCCCAAATATCTTACTTATAGGAACCAACGGCTCCCATTTTCTTTCTTTCTTTCTTTTTGCCTAAAATTTATATTCCTTCTCTGAAATTGTCCCCGCCATATAAAAAAGGAACTCAGGAACCGGTCATGTGGTCCACATCCAAGGCTCCTCTCCCCAGTCATGGTGGGTGTGCCCAGCCTCTGGCTGAAGTTTGCTTCTCTCCCTGGGTTGTTTCCTCTTCGCTGCCACTAATAATATAACTTCCTCCCATGGAGCCCCTCAGTTCAAGCGGTCACTCTCTAGGTGTACAAATCGACTATCTCACAGAACGCACTATTTGTTAATATCCTTGCTGGAAATTTTCCCAAGTATTTGGTTGGTTTGTCTTGTTTTCCCTTCCTTTTTATCCCCCCCAAGGCCCTTTTTTCTTCTTCTCACTTCTTCTTTTTCTTGCTTACTTCCCCACTCCCTTTTGTTCCTTTTTTTCTCTTTCTCTTCTTTTTACGTTAGGTGCTGCAGGGAGTGCTTCACATTTGCTGTATTTCCTCATCCTCCATTTCCTCTTTTCTGTGTGTATTGATTTTGGCCACCAACACTATCCCCTTTCCCCCACATCTTTCTATCCTCCATCATCTACTGTTTCTCTTCCATTATACCTCTCTTTGTTTGCCCCCTTTGTTTGACTTTTTATTTCTAATACCTTTGTTCTGTTTTCTGTCTTATATTCACTCTTTATATTATTGTCCTTTCTTTTCTCTTTCCCTCTCTCCTGAATATACTGGTCTTTTAATTCACACAAATTCCTCCCCATATTCAGATTACTGTCTCATTATATGTACTCTACTTTTCTTACAGTTATAACTCTACATACTTTACATGAATCTAATATCCAATCTCCTAGATCTCACATGGCTCCTCTGTAATGTTATTGTCAATACTACTATTATTCATTTTCTTTTCTTTCTCCTTTTGCTTCCTTTGGCCCTAATATTTTCCTTCAAGTGAATTTAGCCAAAAACAAGGAAATAAAATAAGAAGAACAAAGCAGCAAATAGAAGACTTAACAAGCACACAAAAACAATAACTAATTAAATTCCAAAGTAGATAAAGAAGCTAAGCAACTGATTAAACATGTCAAGATAAAATGATGACTACACAGCAACAAAAAACTACAAACCAAAGCAATAATCAGAAAAACACACCCCAATCCAATAAACAACAACACCAAAAAGCTAGCAGGAAGAGTAGAACATCGAACAAGTAATTAAAGCTCTCAAAACATATATTAGGGACCAATTTGATGAAGAGAAGGAAGAAATTAAGAATATGACAATAAGAAGTGGAGATAATACAGAAGAAATTGCACTAGTACCCAAAAAGATAATGGATATGATGGTGATGAGCAGCACAATTCAAGAAATCAAAAATACATACTCAGCAAATAACAGCAGACTCGATGAGGTAGAGGAGAGAATTATTGATGTGAAAAACAATACATGTGAAATCAAACAGATAGTAGAACTGCTCAATAAAAAGATAGAAAAAATCCAGCTGTGACTTAAGGACCTGAATGACAATGCAAAATGCACAAACATATGCATTATAGGCATCCCAGAAGGAGAAGAGAAGAGAAATGGACAGAAGGTGTGTTGGAGGAAACAATGGCTGAAAATTTCTGAAACCTATTGAGGGAGATTGATGTACATGTTCAAAAAGCACAGCACACACCAAACAGCATAAATAACAACAGGCCATCCCAAGAACGAAACAAACAGGAGAGGCAGAGTTGGAGGAAAGTGTAAGAGCAACTAAAAAGACAAAAACAGAAAAAGAAAATCTAACAAAATATGACAAAGTGCAAATCCAAAGAAAATATGGCTAATATAAGTAATTCCTTGAAAGTGATAACACTGAATGTCAATGGATGAAACTCACCTGTCAAGAGACTAGACTGGAGGTCGGTGGGGCAATATGGTGGCTGAGTGAGCATACCTGATAATATCTCCTGCAAATAAGTGGCTGGGCAGCATTGGAGGTTCTTCGGCACCAGGCTGTTTCGGGATTTTTTAAGGGCAGGAGGTCTCTGGACATTGATTTGGTGGGAAGGTGCTGCAGGGAACACTTCACATTTGCTGGGTTTCCTCATCCTCCACTGCCTCATTTCTGTGTGAATTGATTTTGGCTACCTACACTATCCCCTTTCCCCTACATCTTGATATCCTCCATCATCTACTGTCTCTTCTATATTCCACCTCCCTTTCTTTGATCCACAAAGTGTCTAACTCTTAATTTCTAATACCTTTGTTTTGTTTTCTGTCTTTTATCCACTCTTGAAACTATTGCCTTTATTTTCTCTTTCCCTCTCTCATGAAAACAATAGCTTTTTAATTCATACCATTTTCTTCCCATATTCAATTGACTACCTCATTATAGGTACTCTACCTACTGTTATAACTCTACACAACTTACATGAATCTAATATCCATCCTCCCAGATCTCATATTGTTGCTCTGTTAACATTTATCACCAATAGTACTTTACACATTTTTCTTGCTTACAAACTTGACTTTCCCTGGCCCTAATACTTTCCTTTAAAGTGAACTCAACCAGCAATAAGAAATTAGAATAAGAAGAACAAAGTGACAAAGAGAAGATATAACACTTACACAAAAACAACAGCTAATTAATCTCCAAGACTAGACAAAGAAGCTAAGGAACTGATTAAGCCCGTCAAGATAAAATGATGGCCAGACAGCAACAAAAATCTACAAATCAAACCAGTAATCAGGAAAACATGGCTGAATCCAGTGAACAAACTAAAAACCAGGAAGGGGAGCAGAACTTCGCACAAATAATTAAAGATCTCAGAACATTTATCACCGCCAAATTTAATGAAGTAAAGGAAGAGGTTAACAGCATGAAGACAGCACTTGGAGGGGAAATTGCAGACATACGCAAAAAGATAACAGATATGATGGGAATGAACACCACAGTTCAAGAAATCAAAACTACACTTGGAGCAAATATCAGCAGACTAGAAGAGGCAGAGCAGAGAATTAGTGATGTGGAAGACAGT
This sequence comes from Dasypus novemcinctus, assembly GCF_030445035.2. Classification (NCBI taxonomy): domain Eukaryota; kingdom Metazoa; phylum Chordata; class Mammalia; order Cingulata; family Dasypodidae; genus Dasypus; species Dasypus novemcinctus. The sequence continues at coordinate 926,686 of NW_026688150.1, forward strand.
ACATCGGAAATCAAACAGATAGTAGAATTGGTTGATAAAAAGATAGAAAAATCCAGCTAGGACTTAGGGACCTGAATGATAATGCAAAATGCTCAAATATCCGTAGTATAGGCATCACAGATGGAGAAAAGAAAGGAAAGGGGTCAGAAGGAGTGTTGCAGGAAATAATGGCTGAAAACTTCCCAAATATACTGAAAGAGACAGATGCACATATCCAAGAAGCAGAGCACACCCCAAACGTCATAAACACCAACAGACCCACCCCAAGATACATATTTGTCAAATTATCCAACTCGCAAGACAAAGCAGCAAAAGAAAAGAGAACCATCACATACAAGGGAAGCTCCATAAGATTAAGTGCTGATTTCTCAACTGAAACCATGAAGGCAAGAAAGCAGTGCTATGATATAGTCAAAGTACTAGAAGAAAAAAATTTCCAACCAAGGATACTCTATCCAGCTAAACTAGCATTCAAAAATGATGGAGAGTTCAAAATATTCACAGATAAACAGAAACTGAAAGAGTATGCCAACAAGAAACCTCCCCTTCAAGAAATTCTAAAGGGAGTTCTGCAGGAAGAAAGGAAAAAACAGGATAGGCAGAGTTGGAGGAGAGTGTAAGAGCAACAAAAAAGACAAAAAGAGAAGGGAAAAACAAACAAACAAAATATAACAAACACAAGTCCAATCAAAATATGGCTAACATAAATTATTCCTTGAAAGTAATAACACTGAATGTCAATGGGTTAAACTCACCTGTCAAAAGATTCAGACTGCAACATTGGATAAGGTAATATGACCCATCTATATGCTGTCTACAAGAGACACATCTTAGACCCAGAGACTCATGGAGGCTGAAAGTGAATGGTTGGAAAACAATCATACAAGCAAACAGTAACCAAGAAAGGTAGGAGTAGCTATATAAATATCAGACAAAATAGATGTTAAATGCGAAACAATTGTGAGAGACAAAGAAGGATACTATATATTAGTGAAAGGGACAGTCTGTCAAGAAGATCGAACAATCATAAATATTTATGCTCCTAACAAGGGCGCATCTAAATACGTGAGGCAAATGCCGGAAAAACTAAGTGAAAGAATAGATGCATCTACAATTATAGTGGGGGATTTTAATACACCACTATCAACTCTGGACAGAACATCTCAAAAGAGAATCACTAAAGAAACAAAACATTTGAACAGTATATTAGAGGAGCTGGATCTAATAGACATATATAGATCATTACACCCAAACACAGCAGGATAAACATTTTTCTCAAGTGCACATGGATCATTCTCCAAGATAGATCATATGCTAGGACACAAAGAAAGGGCTTAATGAATTCAGAAAGATCGAAATCATACAAAACAATATCTCTGACTACAGTGGAGTCAAGCTGGAAATTTGCAAGGGACAGAGACCCAGACTTCACACCACGATTTGGAAATTAAACAGCACACTCTTAGAAAAACAGTGGGTCAAAGAGGAAATCTCAAAAGAAATCAATGACTACCTTGAAACAAATGATAATGATAACACAACATGCCAAAATGTATGGGATGCAGAAAAAGCAGTACTGAGAGGGAAATTGACAGCCATAAATTCATACATCAAAAAACAAGACCAAGAGCTAGTTTTTTGAGAAGATCAACAAAATTGACAAACCTTTAGCAAGACTAACAAAGAAAAAAAGAGAGAAGATGCAAATACACAAAATAAGAAATGAGAAAGGAGATATCACCACTGACCCCACAGAAATAAAGACTATCATAAAAGGATACTTTGAAAAACTATATTCCAAAAAAAATGACAATTTAGAGGAAATGGACAAATTCCTAGAAACACATAAGCAGACTATATTGATGAAAGAAGAAATTGATGATCTCAACAAATCAATCACAAGTAAAGAGACAGCATCAGTCATTAAAAACCTCCCAACTAAGAAGAGCCCAGGGCCAGACGGCTTCACAGGTGAATTCTACAAAACATTCCAGAAAGAACTAACACCATTCCTGCTGAAACTATTCCAAAAAATCGAAACAGAAGGAACATTGCCAAACTCCTTCTATGATGCCAACATTACCCTTGTACCAAAGCCAAACAAAGACACCACACGAAAGGAAAATTACAGACCAATTTCTCTAATGAACATAGACGCAAAAATACTTAACAAAATACTTGCTAATCGTATTCAACAACACATTAAATGAATTATACGTAACGACCAAGTGGGATTCATTCCAGGTATGCAAGGATGGTTTAACATGAGAAAATCAATCAGTGTAATACACCATATAAACAGATTGAAAGAAAAACATCACATGATTATATCTATAGATGCAGAAAAAGCATTTGACAAAATACAGCACCCTTTCTTGATAAAAACACTCCAAAAGATCGGAATACAAGGAAATTTTATGAACACGATAAAGAGTATGTATGAAAAACCTGCAGCCAACATTGTTTACAATGGAGAAATCCTAAAATCCTTCCCTCTAAAATCAGGAACAAGACAAGGATGCCCACTGTCTCCCCTTCTATTTAACATTGTCTTAGAAGTACTTGCTCACACACTGAGGCAAGAACTAGATATAAAAGGCATTCAAATTGGAAAGGAAGAAGTCAAAATTTCATTATTTGCAATTACATTATCCTATACATAGAAAACCCTGAGAGATCTACAACAAAGCTTCTAGAACTCATAAATGAGTTTAGTAAAGTCACAGGTTATAACATCAAGCGCAAAAATCAGTAGCATTTCTGTACACCAATAATGAGCAAGATCAGGAGGAAATCAAGAATCAAATACCATTTACAACAGTAAATAAAAAAATAAAATACTTAGGAATAAATTTAACTAAAGATGTGAAAAAGTTATACACTGAGAACTGTACAAGACTGTTGAAGGAAATCAAAGAAGACCTAAATAAATAGAAGAATATTCCCTGTTCATGGATAGGAAGACTAAATATTATTAAGATGTCTATCCTACCAAAACTGATCTACACATTCAATGCAATCCCAATAAAAATCAACACAGCCTTCTTTAAGGAACTAGAAAAACTAACTATGAAATTTATTTGGGAAGGAAAGTGGTCCCAAATAGCCAAAGGCATATGGAAAAAGAAAAATGAAATTGGAGGACTCACACTACCGGACTTCAAAACATACTACAAAGCTACAGTAGTGAAAACAGCATGGTATTGGCATAAGGAGAGACACACAGACCAATGGAATCGAATTGAAAGTTCTGATATAGAACCTCATATATATAGCCATATAATATTCGATAAAGCCACCAAACCCTCTCAACTGGGAGAGAATGGCCTATTCAACAAATGGTGCCTGGAGAACTGGATAGCCATGTGTAGAAGAATGAAAGAGGATTACCATCTCACACCTCATACAAAGATCAACTCAAGATGGATAAAAGACCTAAATATAAGAGCCAAGACCATAAAGACCTTGGAAAGCAGTGTAGGGAAACATCTACAGGACCTTGTAATATGAAATGGCTTCATGAATATCACACCAAAAGCACGAGCAGCAAAAGAACAAATAGATAAATGGGACTTCTTCAAAATAAAGCCTTCTGCACCTCAAAGGAGTTTGTCAAGAAAGTAAAAAGGGAACCCACACAATGGGAGAAAATATTTGGCAAACATATATCTGATATGAGACTTATAACTTGCATATATAAAGAAATCATATATCTTGAAAATAAAAAGATAAACAACCGATTTAAAAAATGGGAAAAAAGATTTAAACAGACACTTCTACAAAGAAGAAATACAAGTGGCTAAAAAGCACATGAAAAATGCTCCAAATCTCTAGCTACCAGGGAAATGCAAATCAAAACTACAATTAGATAGCATCTTTCTCCCATAAAATTGGCAGCTATGAAAAAAACAGAAGAATACAAATGCTGGAGAGGATGTGAAGAAATGGGAACACTCATCCACTGCTGGTGGGAATGCAGAAGGATACAACCATTCTGGAGGAGAGTTTGGTGGTTTCTCAAAACTAACCATAGATTTGCCATATGACCCAGGAATACCACTGCTGGGTACATACCCAGCAGAACTGAAAATAAGAACACAAACCGATATATACACACCAATGTTCATAGCAACATTGTTCACTATTGCCAAAAGTTGAAATCAACCCAAATGCCCATCAACAGATGAGTGGATCAATAAAATGTGGTATATCCATACAGTGGAATACTACTCGGCTGTAAGAACAAATACACTACAAACACACTTGATAACATGGATGAATCTTGATTACCTTATGTTGAGTGAAGCAACCCAGGCATTGAAGGACAAATACTACATGACCTCAATGATATGAAATAAACAAGCTGACTCAGAGAGCTAGACTGGAAGATAGGCTTACAGGAAATCGTGGGGTGGAGGAAGGATGTGAGCTGACGTCTGCAGAGGTGGAATCTATGATGAGCTGGCGGTAAGTATGAGCACAAAGAAGAGATAAAATGAGGGCAAGGGGTTGCCTTTGGGGGGGGGCTTTGTGGGTTTGAGGGGGGCTGGGGATGGGCGGATGCGTAATATTGCCCAAAAAATTGGGGGAAGTTTGGGGCAACATGCGATCAAAAGAGAGTGTCAGGTGTTGGTTGAGAGTAAAATGTTGAGAAAACCATATCAAAATATAATTAGGATGGTTACCTGTTTAGGATTCTCGGAGGGGATGGTCTGATGCAGGATGGAACTCTGGGGAATGTGAATGCTCATTTTGCCAGGGTGGATTGTACCATTGGGTAGAGACTCAAGGAGTGAGAGTGGGGGTGGACCCACATCCTGGGGAGGACTAATGCCATCAAATAGAGAGAACTGTATCTCTCAAGAGAAAGGGTGGCTCCCAGGGCATTAGGGCAGATGAGCAAGTTAGGCCCTGAACACTGTTGCAAGTATCTCTGGACGTGGTTCCTTGGGAAATGGAGATTGGCTGTTGCTGTGGGCCCCAAGTGGAGTGGAAAATGGATGTTGAATGGATGGAACCAAGGTAAATGTGGGGGCAAGAGAGGAGTTTTGCGAGAGTACACAAGGATGGATATAAAACATGTAATGTTACACCAAAACCTTATAGGGGATGTCAGACTAATAATGTAAACCATAATGTAAATCATAGGATAACTAAAAATTTAGAAAACTCTACATCCTAAAGTATGGACCACAATGTAAGCACAGATGTCACCTTGTTTGAAAGCTATTGTCTCGGAGTCTGTATATCAGTTTCAGTAAATATGATATGAATAAGTTAAAAGATTTTTGCTGTGGAAGGGAAAAGATTTTATGGTGGATGTGTGGGAGTACTCTATATTGTATATATGAATTACTGTGATCTTGGGCTCCTGTGAAGAGACTCAATAATTAGGAAAAAAGAAAAGAAAAAGATAGGATGTAGAATTTTTCCAAATCAATATGTATTCTATATCTAACTTTTAAACTCATCGCTATATTCCATTTTACTAGTAAGGGAACCTGACATTATATTGGGCTTCACTTTTCAGGAAGTTTTGGATCACAGAGCAGTTCAACAATGGCAGCGGAGGAATAATGGTATGGGATGTTATTGACAGGTGATATATGGTTGACAGGGAGTTATACAGGGCATGTGTCCAGGGTGCATGGATATGTTTGGATATACTCATAGTGGAAACAATTAAAAGCAACAGCTGGTGGGGTACTGGGTTACTGGGTTACTGGCTCTGTTGTGGTCCCTAGGGTAGAAGCGGCAGTCCCCCAGGTGCAACGATAAGGACCAGGAAGGAATGAGGGTCCAACAGTGAGCCCCTGATACTAATGACTATGTTTGTGAGCCTATACACCTGAAATAAGAACAAGGCCTAGAGCAACACTGTGTCTAGCAGTTCCCTCCTCACAGCCTCTGTGTTACTCAAATGTGGCCAGTCTCGAAGCCAAACTCAGCATGTAAATGCAATGCCTTCCCCCCAGCATGGGGCATGACACCCGGGGATGAGCCTCCCTGGCACCAAGGGATCACTACCAAGTACCAGCTTATGATGCAACTAGAAAATGACCTTGAATTAAAGGTTCAAGGCGGGCCAGCAGAATATCCCTGTCTACATATAATAACAGGAGTTAAAAATGCTGTTTGACCTAAAGTAAGGGGGAAATGGAAAGGAGAAATGAGTTTATATGGCTATGAGTCTTTAAAAAGGAGTCTGGAGGTTGTCAAAGAATTGCCTTTATGCACAACTGTGCAGAGTCTCAGAGACAGATAGAGTAGATACAACCCCAGATATTGGTCCTTTTGAGGGCTAAATAGACCCACAGGTTCTATGGTCAGGGCAGATGGGGTTCACTGCCATGTCAGTTGGTCCTTCTTTGGAGCTGGTGTTTCTGTGTGATGGAGCTGAACTCAGATGGGATCTCTTTTCACAAGACTTTTATGCTACTTTACTGGAACTGTAGTTGGTGCTGGGGCTTATGATATATCTAGGAGATTTGAATCTCTGGACTGACAATATGATAGCCAGGCCCTGTCCTCAACAGACTACAGCTCCTACACTCTGATTTATTGGATTTACTCCACTCAGCTAACATGGAGTTGAAGAATGTCAACCACTACACCATGGAGCCTAGAGTGCCAACAACTGAAAGCAGGAGTATTGCATCCAATATCCATGTGGAATCTAAACCCCCTCTTGACATAGATGTGGAATGGACACAACCAAGACAAGGTCCACAGGAAGGAGGAATACAGTAAGGATCAGAGTGGACTTAATGATATTCTATTCATGAACTATTGTGGTTAATAATTGAGAAAATGTGGCATTGATGTGGAAAAAGTGGTCATGTTGGCTGCTGGGTGCGGGGAAGGGGAGGAAGAGAAGAGATGTGGAGGAATTCTCGGGACTTGGAGTTGTCCTGGGTGGTGCCCCAGGGACAATTGCCGAATGTTGTATGTCCTCCCATGGCCCACTGGAAAGAACGTGGGAAAGTGTGGACTATGTTGTGGAACACGGGACATGGTATGCAGCGATGCCCGGAGATGTACTCACCAGACGCAATGGATGTGACATGATGATGGGGGACAGCGTTGTTGGGGGTGGGGGTGAATGGAGACCTCATATTTTTTTAATGTAATATCTTTTTAAAAAATGAATAAATTGAGTAGAATTTAGAAAAAAAGAGAGACTAGACTGGAATATTGGATAAGGAAATATGTCCCACCTATATGCTGTCTACAAGAAACACATCTTAGACCCAGGGATTCAAGGAGGTTGAAAGTGAATGGCTGGGGGAAAAATCTTACAAGCAAACCATAACCAAGAAAGGGCAGGAGTAGCTATATTAATATCAGACAAAATAGATTTTAAATGCAAAACAATTGTGAGAGACAAAGATGGACACTGCGTATTAGTGAAAGGGATAATCTTTCAAGAAGAATGAGCAATCATAAACATTTATGCTTCTAACAAGGGTGCCTCCAAATATGTGAGGCAAACACTGGAAAAATTAAGTGAAGGAATAGATGCCTCTACAATTATAGTGGGGGACTTTAATACACCACTATCAACTTTGGACAGAACATCTCAAAAGAGAATCAATAAAGAAACAAAGACTTTGAACAATATATTAGAGTAGCTGGACCTAATAGACATATACAGAACATTACACACAAATACAGCAGGATATATATTCTTCTCAAGTGCACATGGATCATTCTCCAAGATAGACCACAAGCTAAGCCACAGAAAAAGTCTCAATGAATTCAGAAAGATAGAAATCATACAAAATAATTTCTCTGATCACATTGGAATGAAGCTGGAAATCTGCAAGGGCCGGAGATGGACCCAGATTTGGCACCAAGATTTGGAAGTTAAACAACACATTCTTAGAAAAACAGTGGGTCAAGGATGAAATCTTGAAAGAAATTAATAACTACCTTGAAACTAACAAAAATGATAACATGACATATCCAAATTTTAGGGTGCCAAAAAGCAGTACTGAGGGAAATATACAGCCATAAATTCATACATCGAAAAAGAAGAAAGAGCTAAAATTGAAGAACTAACTGCACGCTTGAAAGAATTAATTATAAAAATGACAAACTAACACCAAAGGAAGAAGAAAGAAAGAAAGAACAAAGATCAGAGCAGAACTAAATGAAATAGAAAATATGAAAGCCCTTGAAAAAATAAACAAAACCAAGAGCTGGTTCTTTGAGAACATTAATAAAATGGACATATCCTTAGCTAGATTAACAAAGAAAATAAGCGAGTAGATGGAAATACACCAAATAAAAAAGGAGAAAGGAGATACCATCACTGACCACACAGAAATAAAGACTACCATAAAAGGATATTTTGAAAAATTATATTCCAACAAGAAGGACAATTTAGAGGAAATGGACAAATTCATAGAAACACAAAAGCAGCCTACATTGACCAAAGAAGAAAATGACGACCTCAACAAACTATCACAAGTAAAGAGATAGAATCAGTCATTAAAAACCTCCCAACTATAAGAGCCCTGAGCCAGATGGCTTCACAGGTGAATTCTATCAAACATTCCAGAAAGAACTAACACCAATCTTGCTTAAACTCTTCCAAAAAATTGAAACATAAGAAACATTGCCCAACTCATTCTTTGATGCCAACATTACTCTAGTACCAAAGCCAAACAAAGAAACAAAAACAAAGGAAAATTACATGTCAATCTCTCTAATGAACTTAGACATGAAAATCCTCAAGAAAATACTTGCCAATCATATTCAGCAATGCATTAAACAAATTATACGCCATGACCAAGTGGGATTCACTCTTGGTATGCAATGATGGATTAACATAGGAAATTCAATTAACGTAATACAGTACATAAACGGATTGAGGGGAAAAATCACATGATCATATCTAAAGATTCAGAAAAAGCATTTGACAAAATACAGCACCCTTTCTTGATAAAAACACTGTAAAAGATCCGAAGAGAAGGAAACTTTCTGAACATGATAAAGAGTACATATGAAAAACCCACAGCTAACATCATTTACAATGGTGAAATCCTAAAATCTTTCCCTCTAAGATCAGTAACAAGACAAGGATGACCACTATCTCCCCTCCTATTTACAGTCTTAGAAGTACTTGCTCGAGCACTGAGGCAAGATGCAGACATAAAAGTTATCCAATGGTGAAGTCAAAATTTCACTATTTGCAGATGATATGGTCCTAGACAAAGAAAGCACTGAGAAGTCTACAACAAAGCTTCTAGAACTTATAAACGAGTTCGGTAAAGTCACCGGTTACAAGAGCAATGCACAAAAATCAGTACCACTTTTGTACACCAATAATGAGCAATCTCAGGAGGAAATCGGGAGTTAAATACCATTCAAAATAGCAAATAAAAAGACCAAATACCTAGTAATAATTTAACTAAAGATATAAAAGACATACACAGAAAACTACACAAGATTGTTCAAGGAAAGCAAAGAAGACCTAAATAAATGGAAGAATATTGCCTGCTCATGGATAGGAGGACTAAATACAATTAAGATGTCTGTCCTACCAAAACTGATCTACACATTCAGTGCAATCCCAATAAAAGTCAACACAACATTCTTTAAGAAACTAGGTAAACTAACTATGAAATTTATTTGGAAAGGAAAGAGGCCCCAAATAGCCAAAGACATATGGAAAAAGAAAAATAAATTGGAAGAATCACACCACCTGATTTCAAAACATACTACAATGCTACAATCATGAAAATGGCATGGTATCGGCACCAGGATAGAAACACTGACCAATGGAACTGAATTGAGAGTTCTGATATAGATACTCATATATACAGCTGTATGGCATTTGACAAAGGCAACAAATCCTCTCAACTGAGAGAGAATGGCCTCTTCAAAAAATGGTGCCTGGAGAACTGGATATTCATACGAAAAAGAATGAAAGAGGATTACCAACTCACACCTTATACAAAAATCAACTCAAGATGGATCAAAGACCTAAATATAAGAGCGAAGACCATAAGACATTGGAAAGCAATGTAGGGAAGCATCTACAGGACCTTGTAATAGGAAATGGCTTCATGAACTTCACACCCAAAGCACGAGCAGCAAAAGAACAAATAAATGGGACTTCCTCAAAATTAAATCCTTGTCAAGACAGTGAAAAGAGAGCCTACACAATGGGAGAAAGTATTTGGTAACCATATATCTGATAGGAGACTTATATCTTGCATATATAAAGAACTCCTATATCTCAAAAATAAAGACAAACACCCATGTAAAAAAAGGAAAAAAGATTTGAATAGATACTTCCCTGAAGAAGATATTCAAATGGCTAAAAAAACCATGAAAAAATACTCAAAATCACAAGCTATTAAGGAAATGCAAATCAAAACAACCATGTGATACCATCTTACTCCCATAAGACTGGCAGCTATCAAAAAACAAGAAGACTACAATTGTTGGAGATGATGTGGAGGAATGGGAACCCTCATCCACTCCTGGTGGGAATGCAGAGGGATCCAGCCATTCCTGAGGACAGTTTGGTGGTTCCTCAAAATACTAGCTATAGATTTGCCATAGGTCCCAGCAATTCCACTGATGGATATATACCCAAAAGATCTGCAAACAAGGACATAGACTGATATATGCACACCAATGTTCATAGCAACACTCTTCAATATTGCTAAAAGTTGGAATCAACCGAAAAACCCATCAACGGATGAATGGATAAATAAAATGTGTTATATACATACAATGGAATACTACTCAGCTATAAGAATATATACAGTCCAAACACATGTGATAACATGAATGAATCTTGAGAACCTTATTTTGAGTGAAACAAGCCAGGCATTGAAGGACAAATACTACATGACCTCTCTGATATGAAATAAGTAAGTCAAGCTGTAGCATATAGCTAGAGACTGGATGATAAACTTAAAGGAAGTTGGGGTAGAGGAAAGTTGCGAGCTGACACCTACTTGACTGAAATCTATGATAAGCTGGAGGTAAGTATTGTACAGGGAAGGGATAAAATGGGGAATAGCGATAATTTTGGGTGGGGCTGTGTGGGCTTGAGGGTGGCTAGGGATGGGAGGATGGGTCAGATAGCCCAAGAAATTGGGGGGAGTGTGGGGAGAACATTTGAACATAGGAGATTGTCAGGTATGTGGTTGAAATTATAATGCAGAGAAAACACTTTAGAAAATATAATATGGAAGTTTATCTTTTTGAGATGTTTAAGGGGGGGATTTGACATGGGTCAAGCTTCAAGGGAGTGTGTGAGTGCTCATTTTGTCATAGTGGATTATAACTTTGGGTGGAGACCCATACAATGAGAGTGAAGGTATACCCACATCCTGGGGGGGGGGGGACTGATGCTCTCTAACAGAGGGAATTATATCTCTTGAGAGAATTGGTGCTCCCAATAGGTTAGGGCATTCAAATATTTCAAGACCTCAACAATTTTGCAAGTATCTCTGAATATGGCCCTTTGAGGAATGAAGATTGATTGTCATGGTGGGCACTGAGGGGAGGGGAAAGAGCTGTTGAATACATGGAATTAGTGTAACTATGGGGCAATGGAATCGTTCCAAAAGATCATGCAATGCTGGATATAGGACATGTTAAATTACACCAAAAGTGTATAAAAGTCCTTAGGCTACAGTGAAAACCATAATGTAAATATAAGATAACTAAAAATTTAGAAAATTGTATGATCTAAAACATAAACCACAATGTCAACCCAAATGGAACCATGTTTGAAAGCTATTGTTTCAATATCTGTACATCAGCTGCAGCAAATATAATATGAACATGTAAAAAATCTTTACTGGGGAAGGGACAAAGGGTTTGATGTTGGCTAGGTGGGAGTACCATATATTGTATATGTGAATGACTGTGACCTAAAACTTATGTGAAGACAAACTTAATTAGAAAAAAAATAAAAGAAAGAATGTAGACACTGAGGAAGAAATGGAAGGAATTGCCTTGTCACTGTGCATACAGGGCAACACATAGATCAGTGATAAAAGGCAAAATGTCAAAAACAAAGTTTTTAAATTTTCTCATTTTTTGGTACCCGATTTATTTTTCTTTTATTTAATTTTCTAAATTACTATGTATTCTATATCTAACCTTTAAACCATCACTAAATTCCATTTTATCATTAATGGAACCTGGTAATATATTGGGCTTCCTTTTTGAAGAAGTTTTGGACTATGGAGAGGTTCAACTATGGTGGGGAAAAGCCCTTGTGTAGGGTGTTACTGGTGAGGGGCACATGGTTGTGAGGGAGTTCAGGGCATGTATGCAGGGTATATAGAAAGGTTTGGATATTTTCATAGTGGTTTCAGTTGGAAAGACAGATGAGAGAGTGCTGAGTTCCTGACTAGGGGAGCTCTATCACATTCCCCAATGGAATAGCAACAATCCCCCAAGTGCAATGGCAAAGACCCACAAAGATGGGTGGTCCAATAATAAGCCCTTGATACTGATGGCTCCAATTATGAGCCTGTGTGTGTGAAATAAGAATTAGGCCTAGAGTTGTGGGGTGCCTAAGAGTTACCTCCTGAGACAGCCTCCATGATGTTCAAATGTGGCCACTCTTGAAGCCAAACTCAGCATATAGATGCATTGCCTTCCCCCAGTGTGGGACATGACTCTGGGGGATGAGCCTCCCTGGCACTGAGGGATTACTACCAAGCACCAGCTAATGATGTAACTAGAAAAAGATATTGAACAAAGGGGTCAATTCAGACTGGCAGAATATCTCAGCCTACATGTAATATCAGGTGTTAAAAACTGCTTTTTGACTTTGGATAAAAGTGGGAAATGGAAAGTACAAATGAGTTTATATGGCTTTAAGTCTCCAAAAAAGAGTTGGGAGGTCATCAGAGGGGTGATGCTTCTGCACGCCACAGCAGGGTACCAGAGACAGCCAAGGTAGAAGGAAACCCAGGTGCTGGTCCTCCTGAAGGCTGCAGAGAACCTCAGGTTTTATGGTCATGGCAGAAGGCTCTGGAGTTTAGGGCCATGTCAGTTGGCCCTACTTTGGAGTTTGTGTTCCTGAGTGTGATGGAGTTGGACTCAGACATGACCTTTCTTTTTTTAAAAACTGCTATTTTCTCTCTCTCTCTTTTTTAAAGATTTATTTATTTATTTCTCTCCCCTTCCCCCCCCCCCACCCTGGTTGTCTGTTCTCTGTGTCCATTTGCTGCATTTTCTTTGTCTGCTTCTGTTGTTGTCAGCAGCACAGGAATCTGTGGGGTTTTTTTTGTGTGTCATCTTGCTGTGTCAGTTCTCTGTGTGTGTGGCACCATTCATTGGCAGGCTGACTTCCTTTTGCACTGGGAGGCTCTCCTTATGGGGTGCACTCCTTGCACGTGGGGCTCCCCTAAGCGGGGGACACCCCTGTGTGGCACAGCACTCCTTGTGCGCATCAGCACTGCACATGGGCCAGCTCCACACGGTTCAAGGAGGCCCAGGGTTTCAACTGCAGACCTCCCATGTGGTAGACAGACACCCTAATCACTGGGCCAAGTCCGCTGCCCAGATATGGCCTTTTGACACATGCCCCTTCTGTTACTTTTACTGGAATTCTGGTTGACATTTGGGTTGGTGTATTCTCAGCAGACCTGAATCTCTGAACTGTCCATGTGACTGCCAGGCCCTGGGCTGTTGGTGAGCTTGCTGGCAAACAACATGTAGCCAGAATGGCCGCTAAGCATACACAATGGCTATCACAAAAGGCACCTCCCTTCTTCCTAGCCAGCTTCCCACCAGAGAAGCCCGCACGCGCCAACTTCAAAACTACCTCATCCCATCAAGTAGCTGCTTCATATTATCCCAATCCCCTTAGCCTGTCTATAATTGACACGTCACCTCAAGCTCCCACCCCTGCCTATATAAGCTGTACCACTTCCCGAATAAACCAGACCTGGGCCACGAGCCTGCGTCTCCAGGGTGGTTACTGTGTGTTTAAACTGGCTGTGTGATACCGGGGCCCCGTCATCACTCACAACCCGTTCAAGAAGTTCACCTCACCGAGGCGAAAGCCGTCTAGCTAAAGGCCCAGCGAGCCATATAGCTAACAGCCCCAGGGGCACGCCCACACTGGGCCTCAGCAGACTTGTGGCTCCTACCCTCTGGTTTCTTGGACATACCTTGACCAGGTAAGAGGGAGGAGAAGAGGGTCAACCACCACCCCAGGGAGCCAAGAGTACCAACAGATCCAAGCAGGAGAATTGCATTCATCATCCATGTGGAATCTAAACCCCCTCTTGATGTAGAGGGGGACTGGACATAGCTATCCCAGGGTCCACAAAATGTAGGAATAGAGTATGGATTAGTGTGGATTTACTGGTGTTCTGCTGGGGAACTATTGTGATTAGTAAGGGAAGAAATTGTAGTAGTGATGTGGAGAGTGTAGTCACAGTCACTACTGATGGTATGGAAAAGGGATATGGTGTGGGTGCATTTTCAGGATTTGGAGTTGTCCTGGGTGGTGCTGCAGGGACAGATGCTGGATGTTGTGTGTCTCGTTGTGGCCCACTGGGTGCATCCAGGTAGAGTGTGGACAGTATACTATGTGCACCACTGTCCATATGGTGCTGCGGAGCTCCAAAATGTATTCACCAGTTGCAGTGGATGTTCCGCGATGATGGAAAAGGTTGTTGATTTGGGAGGGGTGGTTGGTTGGGCTGGGGCGTCATGGGGGTTCATGTTTTTTAAATGTAACATTTAAAAGAAAATAAAGAAGAACAAAAGTGAAAAAACAACAACAAAACAAAAAACAGAAAACAACAACAAAAAAGCAGTTTTTAACACATGATATTACATATAGGCTGAGATATTCTGCTGGTCTGAGCTGACTCTTTTATTCAATGCCTTTTTCTAGTGACATTATCTGCTGTGCTTGGTAGTAATCCCTGGGCGCCAGGGAGGCTCATCCCCGTGAGTCATGTCCCATGCTGGAGGGAAGGTAATACACTTATTTGCTAAGTTTGGCTTAGAGAGTGGCCACATTTGAGCAGCATGGAGGCTCTCAGGAGGTAAATCTTAGGCACCCTCCATCTCTAGGCCTAGTTCATATTTCACATGCACGAGCCCATAAGCATATTCATTAGTACCAAGGGCTCATTGTTGGACCATCCTTCTTTAATGGTCTTTGCCAACCAATGACTTTTAGTATAATCACAATGTTGTGCAGTCAGTACCACAAAAATACTTTAGGACGGTTTTGTAATTGGTCTCCTAATTTTTAAAATCACACCATGAGTTTTTTTTTTATTGTTCGTTCACGTTGTGTCTCTACCCATTCAGGAGCATAAGCAGCATTCAGCAGGTGGTTATCTTCTCAGCACAGTGCCTGGTATGGAATAAAATTTCCAAGACATGAAATATCCCTGGAAATGTAGCCCTAATCCCTGAAGTTGCTTAAAAGGCTACTATTTTTGAATTGACAATGGGATCATTACCATGCCTAAATATTTGATTTCAGGTGTGTCTTTTTTATGTAATGGATGTTTTCCTTACTTTCTTGAATGATTTTGATATATACAAACTTTTTATTGTAGTTACATATATACAATTGAAAATTTCCCATTTTATCCACTTGGAGTGTCCAATTCAGCAGCATTAATTACATTCTCAATCTTGAGCTTCCATCACCCATAAGGTGCTCTTATGGGTGAATATTATCAAGTGGAGATGAGATGTGGGGGCATTTTCGGGACTTGGAGTTGTCCTAAATGATATTGCAGGGACAGATGCAGGACATTAGATATCCTGCCCTAACCCACTGAATGGAATGGGGAAGAGTGTAAACTACAATGTGAAGTATAATCCATGCAGTGCAGCAGTGCTTCGAAATGTATTCACCAAATGCAATGGATGTGCCATAATGATGAAGGAGGTAGTCGATGTGGGAGGAGTGGCTGGGGTGGGATATGTGGGAACCCCCTGTATTTTTTAATGTAACATTTTTGTGATCTATATATCTTCAAACAATACAATAAAAATGCTTATTTAAAAAAATAAAATAAAGGCCTGGGGTGAAGGAAGGAGGGGCTGGCCTGTCCACCCTGGGGAAACACCCTCAGGGCTCTGCTGAGTTATTGCAGGACACGGAATAGTGTTTATTGAGCAGTTACTCAGAGCCAGAACGTCTACATGGCAGGTGCAGTGACTACTGGTCCATGGAGGCTCAGAGAGGAGAATTCACTTCCCCAAGGCCTCACAGCCAGCTGGGGGCAGGGCCGCGATCACATCCGGGTCTTCTGATGGGAGTCAGTGCCCTGCAGCAGGAGGCTCTCCTGGTTGCTAACAGTCTCCCTTTGCCTGTTAATCTGTGTTTAATAACCCTAAGGGAAATGAGCAATCCACAGGATGTTTAAACAAGAAACCAAAATGTATTCACCAAATGCAATGAATGGCCCATGATGATGAAAGAGGTTGTTGATATTGGAGGAATGGGGTGAGAGGGGTGGGGGTATAGGAGGACTTTTATATTTTTTTATGTAACATTTTTTTTTAAAGGAGGAAAAAAAAGAAACACACACACAAACACAACCTCCAAAGGGTTCTCTGTAAGTGACGTCATGGGGCGTCCACGCTAGGCAATTGGCAGAACTGGTCTGAATCGGCCCCTCCAGGCCCTCTCCGTGCCCGTTGTCAGGGCCCCTGGGCACCCTCCCCGGAGCACCCAGCAGAGGTGATCGCCTGGTGCTGAAGAGCCCAAGGGACACGTGCCCTCCTGACCTGCTGAACTCGCTGGCACAGAAACCCCAGGAAACCGATTGCAAGTTTTACTGGAGAAGAGCGCGGGATTCTCCGTGACTCCTGGGAGCTCATTAGAACTTGGCTCCAATTCCCACCTCCACTTTATTTGTGGAGAGTCCCCAAGGGCCAGCCTCGGGGCTGCAGGCAGGTGAGGCTTGAAGCATCACAGCTGAGGGCTGGAGGGGGAGGCAGCTCAGGCTCACCCCACTCCAGAGAAGGGCCCCCAGTTTCCCACTTGGCTGCAGGCTCAAGCTGGGGGGTCTGATGAGCAGCAGAGACATGCGTGGACCTGGGGTGGTCCCAGGCGCAGTGCCCAGGCTGCAGGCAGCAAAAGCTGCAGGTGCTCCAGGCCACCCTGGAGCAGAGAAGCCAAAGCTTCAGAGCCAGGGGGGTCCTGTGAATGATCAGGGCGCAGGGCAGGGAGGGCCTGAGGGCCAGGGCCCCGGGGCGGGGCAGCTGCTGCTCCAGGAAAGAAGCAACTGTCACCAAAGGTGCTGGTTCCACCGTGTTTCCTTTCCTGGCTGCTAAACAAATACCCCAGGGGCTGCTCAGCGACAGTCACTCCCTGACAGCTGCAGAGGCTGGAAGCTGCCTCCTGCAGGGCTGGGCTATTCTAGGAATCTCGGGCTCCGGGCTTCCCCACAGGGGGATGCACTTGGCGGCGGCTTCTCCTTGCTCCTCTGGTCTCCGTTGACGTCTGGCTCCCGGATCCCCGTGGCTCCTCTCCCCATCTGACCTTCACTCTCCTTGAAAGGACCCCGGGAAGTGGATTAAAGCTGAGGTGACTCAGGGAGCCTCGCCTTACCTGAGGTGGCATCTTTTTTTTTTTCTCTTTATTTTTTGTAATGTTACATTAAAAAAATATGAGGTCCCCATACGCACCCTACCCCCTCACCCCACTCCTCCCACATCAACAACCTTGAAAAGGTCTTACAATGATCCAAACCCAACAAGATGTGAACCACGACCAAGAATGAAGCTGGGGTACACCACGCACCCCACAAATGTCCACCCCTTCCCCTGCTGGACCAGCCTCCCCTCTGGACCCCGTGGACTCACTCATCATTTATTCCACCACCTGGCATCCAGTAGGTGCTCAATAAATACTTCCAGAGAAAACAGACATTACAAAGTCCCCCTCAATGGGAGTGCCTGCTCCAGGTGTGTCAGGGTCACTCCTCAGGTGCGGTGGGCGTCACAGGAGCCCGTGGGCCATGGCGCGTGTATTCCGGGCAGGTTCCTCGAGGGGACGAGGGTCAGCTCAGGGCTGCCGGGGTGCGTCCTGCGTCATCACAGCCCTGTCGCCCCCCAGGCCAGCTCGAGCACAACCATGTCCTGGTGCCCAAGTGCTGCCACGTGGGCCTTCTCCATTCCTCGTTTGGGCAGTCAGGCCCCATCACAGGACCTTTGCTCATGCTGCTCCCTCGCCGGTTGCTGCTCCTCTCCTGCTGCTGCTCCCTCTCCTGCTGCTGCTCCTCTCCTGGTGTTCCTCTCCTCTCCTTTCCTTTCATGCTGCTCCTCCCCCCTCCTTCTGCTATTCCCCTCTCCTGCTTATCCCCTCCTCTCCTGCTGCTCCTCTTCTCCTGCACACCTCCTTTGTCTCCTTCTCCTCTTCTCCTGTTGCACCTCCTCTGCTGCTGCTCCTCCCCTCTCTTGCTCCTCCTCCTCTCCTGCTGCTCCTCCTCTCCTAGTGCTCCTCCTCTCCTGTTGCTCCTCCCCTCTTCTGCTGCTTCTCCCCTCTCTTGCCCTCCTCTCCTGGAGCTCCTCACCTCTTTGGCTGCTCCCCCCCTCTCCTGCTACTCCTCTGTCTCCTGCTGCTCCTCTCACTCCTGCTGCTCCTCCTCTCTCTTGCTCATCTCCTCTCCTGCTGTTCCTCCACACTCTTTCTCCTTTCCTGCTGCTCCTCCCCTCTCCTGTTGCTCCTACTCTCTCCTGCTCCTCTCTTTTCCTGCTGCTTCTCTGTCTCCTGCTGCTCCTCCCCTCTCCTACTCTGCTCAGTCCTGCTACTTCTTCCCTCTCCTACTGTTCCTACCCTCTCCTGATACTCCTCACCTCTCCTGATGCTCCTACCCTCTCCTGCTGCTCCTCCCTCTCCTGCTGCTCTTCCTTTCCCTTTCCTCTGCCCTTTAGGAATCCACCTGCATGTCCCACCTGAAATACCCCCTGCCCCGTGAACCTCTCCCAGCCTGCCCTGCCTTGTGGGGATCAGTTTCTGGTTTCTTGCAGAACCTGGCCTTCTCCCTCACAGCACTCTTCACACTCTCTTACATTCAGTTATTCATCCTCCTCCTCTCCCCTTATCTGTAAAGCCCACAGGGGCAGGGGCTGTGCCTATGGAGTTCCCTGCCATGTCTCAGCTCCTGGCTCAGGGGCTACCTCGGTTGCCCACGCCCCTCTGGGGCCTGGTAGCTGGGGTTGACTCCTTTGAGCTGGAGGTAAGCATTATCCCGTGCTCAGTCTAGGTGCTGAGCCTTCTTATCCTTATCAAGCTCACCAGCGAGTGAGGCCCCTGCTGCCTCCTCCCAGTTATCAAAAAGCACATCAAAGCAAGAGGTTTCCTTCCTCCATTTACTGCCAGGAAACCCCTTATCTCAGAAAAGAGGGGCCCTGCTGAGCAAGACACGACCAAGGACTTAAATAGCCCACAGCCCATCCTAACCCTCCAGGCCCTAGTGTGAGATTTACCTAGAATTGTTTACAGCACACCTACTAAGTGCTAGAGGTGGAAGATGCCGGGTCCAGCTCACTCTCAAAAGGTCCTGGACAAGGAATGAAAAAGAGGAGAGCTCAGCTCATTCAGATCCTGGGAGATAAATGCAGTGAAGGTTAGACAGGTTCCTGGGATGAGATAGCCCCTTCTCCTTCACAAAAACCCTGTGAAATATAAAGATCCAAAAAGAAAACTCATCTATGAGGAGATTATCACTAGCACTGATATCTGCCAGGTTTCATGCATTCGAGATCAGAATGAAAAATCACAGGACAATTTTTTTTTCATTTTTTAAGAGGATTATACATTTTTCATTGTGGTAATACATATCCAACATAAAATTTCCCATTAATCCCTTTCAAGTTTACAGATCAGTGGTGTTGATTATGTTCACTATGTTGCATTGCCATCATCACCATCCATTACCAAAACTTTTCCATCACCCCAAAAAGAAATCTATAAAAACCCAGCAATAACTCCCCATTCTCCACCCATGCCCCTGGTAAACTACAATCAGTTTTCAACTCTAGGAATGCATATTCTAAACATTTCATGTAAATGAGATTATATATGTTCTCCTTTGTATGGCATGTTTCACACAACATCATGTCTTCAAGCTTCATCCATGTTGTAGCATGCATCAGAACCTCATTCCTTCTTACGACTGCATAATATTCCATTGTTTCAATGGACCATAATTTCTTTCTTTTTTTTCTTTTCTTCTTTATTTTCCTTTAAATGTTACATAAAAAAATAAGAGGTCCACATAGACCCCCCATCCCACCCACCCCACTCCTCCCATATCAACCCACTCTTCCATCATAGCGGTTCTTTCACTGCACCTGGCAAATACATTCTGGAATACCACTGTGCCACATGGACAGTGGTCCACATTGAAACCCACGCTCTCCCAGTCCACCCAGTGGGCCACGACAGGACACACAACGTCCAGCTTCCATCCCTGCAACACCACCCAAGACAACTCCAAATCCTGAAAATGCCCCAACACCATATCACCTCTTCCATCTCCCTATCATCAGCAGATACCATGGCCACCCTCTCACATCACTATTACAATTTCTTCCCTTACTAATCACAATAGTTCCCCAGCAGAACACCAATAAGTCCACTCTAATCCATACTCTATTCCTCCACCCTGTGGACCCTGGGATGGTTATGTCCAGTCCCCCTCTACATCAAGAGGGTGCTTAGATACCACATGGATGATGGAGGCAATTGTCCTGCTTGCAGCTATAAGCACTCTTGGCTCCCTAGTATGGTGGTTGACCCTCTTCATCTCCCTGTCAGCAGGCCAGGGTAAGTCCAACAAACCAGAGGGTAGGAGCCACAGGTCTGCTGAGGCCCAGGGCCTGGCTTTCACATGGATAGTCCAGAGATTCAGGTCTCCCGAGTATACACCAACCCAAATATCAACCAGAGTTCTGGTAAAAGTAACAGAAGGGGCATGTGTAGAAAGGTCATATCTGAACCCAACTCCATTACACTCAGGAACACAAATTCCAAAGTAGGGCCAACTGACATGGCCCTGAACTCTAGAGCCATCTGCTATGATCATAGAACCTGTGGGTCTCTGCAACCCTCAGGAGAACCAGCACCTGGATTTCCATCTACCTTGACTGACTCTGGTACCCTGCTGAGGTGTGCATAAGCATCACCCCTCTGATAGCCTCCTGACTCTTTTTTGGAGACTCATAGCCATATAAATTCATTTGTCCTTTCCATTTCCCACTTTAATCCAAAGTCAAAAAGGAGGGGAAAGGGGGGGCAAGATGGTGTCTGAGTGAGTGCACCTTATAATCTCTCCTGCAAAGAAGCGGCTGAGCAGGGCTGGAATTTTTCTGGACCAGGCTGTTTTGGGTGTTTGCAGGGCAAGAGGTGTCTGGACATTGATTTCGTGGGACGGTGACAGAGAAGAGTCGTGTAAAGGGTAGAATTTTGGGTCTCTTTCACGGAGATCAAGGCTGTGCATGGGACGCTTCCCCCTGGGCGGGCAGCACGGCGTCAGTGATTCCTGGAGGCTCCACTGTGCTGGGGAATTCCTAAGCCCTGAGTGGGCTGTTCAGGGGCTTGCAGGGTGGGAGGTGTCTGGAAGTAGATTTGGTGAGAAAGAGAAGGAGGCATTATTGCGAGACGTGGAATTTTGGGTTTCTGACACAGAGATCAGAGTTTCCGGCTAGAGCCCCTCCCCCTAGGGCTGGCGGCCCATCTGTGGCAGTACTTGAATTGATTGTAGTATAGAGGCGCCCCCAGCAGGCTGTTTCAGGGACTTGCAGGGCGGGAGGTGTCTGGAAGCCAATTTGGTGAGAGAGACGGAGGAGACTTTTGCGAGACGTGGAATTTTGGGTTTCTGACATGGAGATCGGAGCTTCCGGCCAGAGGCCCTCTGCGTAGGGCTAGCGGCCCATCTGTGGCGGTCCCCAAATTGTCTGTAGTACAGCGGCACCCCAGCAGGCTGCTTTGGGGGCTTGCAGGGCAGGAGGTGTCCTAAAGTCGACTTGGTGAGACAGTGACAGAAGAGACTCTTGTGAGAGGGGGAATTTTGGGTTTCTGACAAAAAGGTCAGAGTTTGCAGGTGTGACACCTCCCCATAGGGCTGGCACCCAGCTGCAGGGATCCCTGAAGGCTGTGTTGCACTGTGGTGCTCTCAGGCTCCCTGTTAACTGGATTTGTGGTTCCCAGGTCTGTGTCCCCTAAACTCTGGTGGCCCACTCCCCAGAGACTCACACCTCTTGAGTCTGCAATATCACAGACTTCCCATCCCTGAATCCACCACGCCCTGAGGGCCATCTGAGGTCCTTGATCATTTGTGGTTTTTTTCCGTTTTTCTCTTTTTTCTTTTGTCTTTTTTAAAAATTGTTTTGGTTGCTAATATTGCATTATCTCCTGGTCTTTTCTCCCATTGTATCCCCCAAGGTCCTTTTTCTTTAATTTAGGTATTTTTTTCTTTCTTCTTTTCTTTTTCTTGCATGTTTCCCTCCCTTTTCTTTACCCACCCGACTTTTATTTCTTCTCTTTTTTTTCCTCTCTCTTTCTTCTTATTTTATTTTATCTTATTTTACAAAAGGTGCTGCAGAGAATGCCTCACATTTACTGGGTTTACTCACCCTCCAACTCCTCGTTTCTGTGTGAATTGTTTTGGGCCACCTACACTATCCCCTTTCCCCCACATCTTGCTATCTTCCATCATCTACTGTCTCTCTTACATTTCACCTCCCTTTGTTTGGTCCCCAAATTGTCTAATTTATAATACCTTTGTTCTGTTTTCTGTCTTTTTTCCACTCTTGATACTATTGTCTTTTTTTTCTCTTTCCCTCTCTCATGAAAACACTGGCTTTTTAATTCATACTATATTCCTCCCCATATTCAGTGGACTATCTCGTATAGGTACTCTACTTACTGCTATAACTCTACACAATTTACGTGAATCTAATATCCATTATCCAAGATCTCACATTGTTCCAAACTCAGCATGTAAATGCAATGCCTTCCCCCAAGTGTGGGACATGACACCCGGGGATGAGCCTCCCTGGCACCGAGGGATCACTACCAAGTACCAGCTGATGACGAAACTAGAAAATGACCTTGAATTGAAGGTTCAACGTGGACCAGCAGAATATCCCTGTCTACATGTAATAACAGGATTTAAAAATGCTGTTTGACCTAAAGAAAGGGGGAAATGGAAAGGACAAATGAGTTTATGTGGCTATGAGTCTCTACAAAAGAGTCTGGAGGTTGTCAGAAGGATTTCCCTTATGCACACCTGAGCAGAGTCTCAGAGACAGATAAAGAAGATACAACCCCTGGTATTGGTTCTTTTGAGGGCTAGAGAGACCCACAGGTTCTATGGTCATGGCAGATGGAGTTCACTGCCATGTCAGTTGGCCCTTCTTTGGAGCTGGTGTTTCTGCGTGATGGAGCTAGACTCAGATGTGATCTCTTTTCACAAGACTTTCATGCTACTTTACTGGAACTGTAGTTGGTGCTGGGGCTTAAGATATATCTAGGGGATTTGAATCTCTGGACTGACAATATGATAGCCAGGCCATGAGCCTCAACCAACTTCAGCTCCTACACTCTGATTATTGGGCTTATTCCACTCAGCTAACATGGAGTTGAAGAATGCCAACCACCACACCATGGAGCCTAGAGTGCCTACAACTGGAAGCAGGAGGATTGCATCCAGTATCCATGTGGAATCTAAGCCTCCTCTTGGCATAGATGTGGAATGGACACAACCAAGCCAAGGTCCACAGGAAGGAGGAATACAGTAAGGATTAGAGTGGACTTAATGATATTCTATTCATGAACTATTGTGGTTAATAATCGAGAAAATGTGGCATTGATGTGGAAAAAGTGGCCATCATGGCTGCTGGGTGTGGGGAATGGGAGGAAGAGATGAGATGTGGAGGCATTTTCGGGACTTGGTGATTTCCTGAGTGGTGCTGCAGGGACAATTGCCAGACATTGTATGTCCTCCCATGGCCCACTGGATGGCACATGGGAGAGTGTGGGCTATGGTGTAGACCACAGGCCATGGGTGCAGCGATGCCCAGAAATGTACTTAACAGATGCAATGGATGTGACATGATGATGGGGGAGAGTGTTACTGTGGGGGGAGTGGTGGGGTGGGGGTGGTGGGGGTGAATGGAGACCTCATATTTTTTGAATGTAATATTTTTTTAAAAACCGAATAAATAAAATAAAATTTAAAAAAAGCATTTATTACCAATACTACTTTACACATTTTCTTTTCTTACACAATTTTCTTACCCTTATCCTAATATTTTCCTTCAAAGTGAACGCAGCCAGCAACAAGAAATTAGAATAAGAAGAACAAAGGGACAAAAAGAAGATATAACACTTACACAAGAACAACAACTAATTAATCCCCAAGAATAGACAATGAAGCTAAGGAACTGATTAAGCCTATCAAGATAAAATGATGACCAGACAGCAACAAAAAACTACAAACCAAACCAACAATCAGGAAAAAATGGCTGAATCCAATGAACAAACTAAAAACCAGGAAGGGGAGCAGAACATGGGACAAGTAATTAAAGATCTCAGAACATATATTAGAGACCAACTTAATGAAGTAAAGGAAGTGTTTAAAAATATGAAGAGAGAGGGGGCAAGATGGCGGCTGAGTGAACATCCCTTTTAGGGTCTTCTGCAGGGAATTGGCTGGGCGGCGTTGGAGACTCTTTGGGACCGGATTGTTTCGGGATTTTTGCTGGTCCGGAGGTGTCTGGACATCGATTTGGAGGGAAGGTAACAGAGAGGATCCATCTGTGAAATATACACGGAGATCCCAGCTACCTGTAGAGGATTCCCTCCTTGGGTAGGCGGAGCCGAGGCATCTAGCGCCGCGCGGTGGGGCTGAGCCAGGCCGGGCCGCAGCGGGCGGATGCTGGAGCCGGGCCGGGACGCAGCTGCGGTGGCAAGCGGAGCCGGGCCGGAGCCGGGCCGGGCAGGGCCGAGCTGGGCCGCGGCGGCGGGCGGAGCCAGGCTGGGCTGGTCCAGGCCGCGACGACGGGCGGTGGACGCCGGAGCGGGGCCGGGCCGCTGTAGCGAGCGGAGCCAGGCGGAGCCAGGCCGGGCCGTGGCGGCGTACGGAACCGGGCGGGGCTGGTCCAGGCCTCCAAGGTGGGCGGCGGTGGGCGGAGCCGGGCTGGGCCACGGGGGCGTACGGAGCCGGGCGGAGCCGGTCCAGGCCTCGGCGGCGGGCAGCGGCGGCCAGAGCCGGGCCTGCGGAGGGGTTTCTGTTCTTGGTTTTTTTTTTTTTTTTGGAGCCTCTACAGTACTGGGGAGTTCGTGGGCCCTGGGCGGCCTATTGGGGGTTTGTGGGAAGGGAGGTGCTTGCAGACCCATTTGGGCAGACAGACGGGGGTTTTAGGGCAAAGCGGGGGGAAGTTGTGATTGCGGACACAAACAATAGCATTTCCGCCTAGAGCCACGCCCCCACCCACCCACCCCTGCTGCGGAACTACAGCAGTCTCAAAGTGATAGCAACAAAGAGACACTACCAGGGTCTCACGGGGTGCCAGATGTTTGGAACCTGATTAGGGGAATATTTTGCGAAGCGTGGGAATTTCGGGTTTGGACTCTGCTATTAGCGTTTCTGGCTGGAGCCCCTCCCCCGGATCTGGATATTTGATCTGAGTCATTAAATTGGCTGCAGCCTAGAGGAGCCCCCAGGTGGACGTTCCTGGGGACCACAGGGTGGGAGGGTTCCTGGACTCAATTGGTGATATATCCACACAATAGACCCTAGTGAGTGAATTGTAGGACACAGAACACAGGATAGAGCTTGTGGATGAGACCTCACCCATAGGGCTGGCACCCAGCTGCGGGGATCCCTGAAGGCTGTGATGCACTGTGGTGCTCCCAGGATTCCCGTTAACTGGACTTGAGGTTGCCAGGTCTGAGTTCCCTGGACTCTGGCGGCCCACACACCAGAGACTCACACCTCTTGAGGCCTTAATACCTCAGACTGTCCATCCGTGAATCCACCACGCCCTGAGGTTCATCTGACATCTGAGGCCCTTGAATATCCTAGCCCTCAAAGTTTGCGTTTTTTCTTCTTTATTTTATTTTGTTTTGCTTTTATTTTTGTTCTATTTCTATTTTTTTTATTCAAGTTTTTAAATGTTCTGATTCCTGGCATTGCATTATCCCCTAGTATTTTCTCCCACTGTATCCCCCAAAGTCTCTTTTTCCTTTTTTTTTTAAAATCCTCTCTTTCTTGTCCCCGATCTTCTTCTTATTCTATATTATCTTAACAATACAATAGGTCCTGCAGGAAACACCTCACATTTACTGGGTTTCCTCATCTTCCACTGCCTCATTTCTCTGTGAATAGATTTAGGCTATCTACACTAACCCCTTTCCCCTACAACTTGATATCCTCCACCATCTGCTATCTCTCCTACATTCCAACTCCCTTTCTTTGATCCACTAAGTGTCTAACTCTTAATTTCTAATACCTTTGTTTAGTTTTCCATCTGGTATCTGCCCTTGAAACGATTACCTTTCTTTTGTCTTTCCCTCTCTCACGAAAACAATAGCTTCTTAGTACATACCATATTCCTCCCATATTCAGTCGTCTACCTTATTATAGGTACTTTCCTACTACTAGAACTCTACACAATTTACATGATCTAACCTCCATCCTCCCAGAACTCATATTGATGCTTTGTTAACATATATCACAAATACTACTTTACACTTTTTCCTTCCTTACACAATTGCCTTTCCCCAGCACTAATACTTTCCTTTAAAGTGAACTTAACTAGCAATAGGAAATTTGAATAGGAAGAACAAAGTGACAAAGAGAAGATATAATGCTTATGCAAAAAAAAACCAGTTAATTAATCACCAAGACTAGACAAAGAAGCTACGGACCTAATTAAACCCGTCAAGGAAAAATGATGACAAGACAGCAACAAAAATCTACAAACCAAACCAGTAATCAGGAAAACATGACTGAATCCAATCAACAAACTAAAAATCAGGAAGGGGAGCAGAACTTCGCACAAGCAATGAAAGATCTCAAAACACTTATCACGACAAATTTGATGAAGTAATGAAAGAGGTTAAAAACATGAAGACAACACTTGGAGGGGAAATTGCAGGCATGCGCAAAAAAATAACAGATATGATGGAAATGAACACCACAATTCAAGAAATCAAAAATACACTTGCAGCAAATATCAGCAGAGTAGAAGAGGCAGAGCAGAGAATTAGTGATGTGGAAGACAGTGCATTGGAAATCAAACAGATAGCAGAAGTGGTCAATAAAAAGGTAGAAAAAATCCAGATAGGACTTAGGGACCTGAATGATAAAGCAAAACGCTCAAACATACGTATTATAGGCATTCCAGAAGGAGAAGAGAAGGGAAAGGGGTCAGAAGGAGTGTTGCAGGAAATAATGACTGAAAACTTCCCAAATCTACTGAAAGAGACAGATGTACATATCCAAGAAGCACAGCGCACTCCACTGGTCATAAACCCCAACAGGCCCACCCCAAGACATATACTTGTAAAATTATCCAATGCTCAAGACAAAGAGAAAATTCTAAAAGCAGCAAGAGAAAAGAAAACCATAACATACAAGGGAAGCTCCATAAGATTAAGTGCTGATTTCTCATCTGAAACCATGGAAGCAAGAAGGCAGTGGTATGATATAGTCAAGGTACTAAAGGGAAAAAATTCCCAACCAAGAATACTCTATCCAGCTAAACTAGCATTCAAAAATGATGGAGAGTTCAAAATATTCACAGATAAACAGAAACTGAAAGAGTATATCAACAAGAAACTTCCCCTTCAAGAAATTCTTAAGGGAGTTCTGCAGGAAGAAAGGAAAAAACAGGACAGTCAGAGATGGAGGAGAGTGGAAGAGCAACAAAAAAGACAAAAATAGAAGGGGAAAATATAATAATACAAACAAAATATAACAAACACAAATCCAAACAAAATATGGCTACCACAAATAATTCTCTGAACATAATAACACTGAATGTCAATGGAATAAACTCACCTATCAAAAGATTCAGACTGGGACACTGGATAAGGAAATATGACCCATCTATATGCTGTCTACAAGAGACACACCTTAGACCCAGAGATGCATGGAGATTGAAAGTGAATGGCTGGAAAACAATCATACAAGCAAGCAACAACCAAAAAAAGGCAGGAGTAGCTATATTAATATCAGACAAAATAGACTTTAAATGTGAAACAATTGTGAGAGACAAAGAAGGCTACTACATTTTAGTGAAAGGGACAATCTGTCAAGAAGATAGAACAATCATAAATATTTATGCTCCTAACAAGGGTGCCTCTAAATATGTGAGACAAACGCTGGAAAAACTATGTGAAAAAATTGATGCATCTAAAATTATAGTGGGGGACTTTAATACACCACTATCAACTCTGGACAGAACATCTCAAAAGAGAATCACTAAGGAAACAAAACATTTGAACAATATATTAGAAGAGCTAGATCTAATAGACATATATAGATCATTACACCCAAACACAGCAGGATATACATTTTTCTCAAGCGCACATGGAACATTCTCCAAGATAGACCATATGCTAGGCCACAAAGAAAGGCTTAATGAATTCAGAAAGATCGAAATCATACAAAACAATATCTCTGACCACAGTGGAGTGAAGCTGGAAATTCGCAAGGGACAGAGGCCCAGACTTCACAGCACAATTTGGAAATTAAACAGCACACTCTTACAAAAACAGTGGGTCAAAGAGGAAATCTCAAAAGAAATCAATGACTACCTTGAAACAAATGATAATAATAACACAACATACCAAAGTTTATGGGATGCAGCAAAAGCAGTACTGAGAGGGAAATTTATAGCCATAAATACACATATTAAAAAAGAAGAAAGAGCAAAAATTGAAGAACTAACTGCTCTTTTGACAGAATTAGAAAAACAACAACAAAGTCACCCAACAGGAAGAGGAAGGAAGGAAATAACAAAGATAAGAGCAGAACTAAATGAAAAAGAAAATAAGAAAGCACTTGAAAAAATAAACAAGACCAAGAGCTGGTTTTTTGAGAAGATCAATAAAATTGACAAACCTTTAGTGAGACTAACAAAGAGAAAAAGAGAAAAGATGCAAATACACAAAATAAGAAATGAGAAAGGCGATATCACCACTGACCCCACAGAAATAAAGACTATCATAAGAGGATACTTTGAAAAACTATATTCCAACAAAAATGACAATTTAGAGGAAATGGACAAATTCCTAGAAGCACATAAGCAGCCTATATTGATAAAGGAAGAAATTGATTATCTCAGGAAACCAATCAGAAGTAAAGAGATAGAATCAGTCATTAAAAATCTCCCAACTAAGAAGAGCCCAGGGCCAGATGGCTTCACAGGTGAATTCTACAAAACGTTCCAAAAAGAACTAACACCAATCCTGTTGAAACTATTCCAAAAAATCGAAACAGAAGGAACATTGCTGAACTCCTTCTATGAGGCAAACATTATCCTAGTACCAAAGCCAAACAAAGACACCAGAAGAAAGGAAAATTACAGACCAATTTCTCTAATGAACCTAGATGCAAAAATACTTAACAAAATACTTGCTAATCGTATTCAACAACACATTAAATGAATTATACACCATGACCAAGTGGGATTTATTCCAGGTATGCAAGGATGGTTCAACATAAGAAAATCAATCAATGTGATACACCATATAAACATATTGAAGGAAAAAAATCACATGATTATATCTATAAATGCAGAAAAGGCATTTGACAAAATACAGCACCCCTTCTTGATAAAAACACTCCAAAAGATCGGAATACAAGGAAACTTTTTGAACATGATAAAGAGTATATATGAAAAACCCACAGCCAAAATCATTTACAATGGAGAAATCTTGAAATCCTTCTCTCTAAACTCAGGAACAAGTCCAGGATGCCCATTGTCTCCGCTCCTATTCAACATCATCTTGGAAGTACTTGCTCGAGCACTGAGGCAAGAACCAGATATAAAAGGCATTCAAATTGGAAGGGAAGAAGTCAAAATTTCATTATTTGCAGATGACATGATCCTATACATAGAAAACCCTGAGAGATCTACAACAAAGCTGCTAGAAGTCATAAATGAGTTCAGCAAAGTCGCAGGTTATAAGATCAATGTGCAAAAATCAGTAGCATTTCTGTTCTCCAATAATGAGCAAGATCAGGAGGAAATCAAGAAACAAATACCATTCACAATAGTAAATAAAAAAATCAAATACTTAGGAATAAGTTTAACTAAAGAGGTAAAAAACCCATACACCGAGAACTATCCAAGACTGTTCAAGGAAATCAAAGAAGACCTAAATAAATGGAAGAATATTCCTTGTTCCTGGATAGGAAGACTGAATATTATTAAGATGTCTATCCTACCAAAACAGATCTACACATTCAATGCAATCCCAATAAAAATCAACACAGCCTTCTTTAAGGAACTAGAAAAACTAACTATGAAATTTATTTGGAAAGGAAAGAGGCCCCGAATAGCCAAAGACATACTGAAAAAGAAAAATGAAATAGGAGGAATCACACTTCCTGACTTCAAAACATACTACAAAGCTACAGTAGTGAAAACAGCATGATATTGGCATAAGGAGAGACACACAGACCAATGGAATCGAATTGAAAGTTCAGATATAGAACCTCATGTATATAGCCATATAATATTCGATAAAGCCATCAAACCCTCGCAACTGGGAGAGAATGGCCTATTCAACAAATGATGCCTAGAGAACTGGATATCCATATGTAGAAGAATGAAAGAGGATTACCATCTCACACCTTATACAAAGATCAACTCAAGATGGATCAAAGACCTAAATATAAGAGTCAAGACCATAAAGATCTTGGAAAGCAGTGTAGGGAAACATCTACAGGACCTTGTAATAGGACATGGCTTCATGAATATCACACCAGAGCACGAGCAGCAAAAGAACAAATAGATAAATGGGACTTCCTCAAAATTAAAGCCTTCTGCACCTCAAAGGAGTTTGTCAAGAAAGTAAAAAGGGAACCCACACAATGGGAGAAAATATTTGGCAACCATATATCTGATAAGAGACTTATATCTTGCATATATAAAGAACTCATATATCTTGAAAACAAAAAGATAAACAACCCATTTAAAAAATGGGAAAAAGATTTAAACAGACACTTCTCCAAAGAAG
Source organism: Dasypus novemcinctus (assembly GCF_030445035.2). Lineage (NCBI taxonomy): Eukaryota > Metazoa > Chordata > Mammalia > Cingulata > Dasypodidae > Dasypus > Dasypus novemcinctus. The sequence goes on from NW_026688150.1 coordinate 957,920, forward strand.
AAATACAAATGACTAAAAAGCACATGAAAAAATGCTCCAAATCTCTAGCTATCAGGGAAATGCAAATCAAAACGACAATGAGATACTATCTTACTACCATAAGATTGGTAGCTATGAAAAAAACAGAAGAATACAAATGCTGGAGAGGATGTGAAGAAAGGGGAACACTCATCCACTGCTGGTGGGAATGCAGAAGGATCCAACCATTCTGGAGGACAGTTTGGCGGTTTCTCAAAAACCTAAACATAGATCTGCCATATGACCCAGCAATACCACTGCTGGGTATATACCCATCAGAACTGAAAACAAGGACACAAACCAATATATTTACACCAATGTTCATAGCAGCATTGTTCACTATCGCCAAAAGTTGGAATCAATCCAAATGCCCATCAACAGACGAGTGGATCAATAAAATGTGGTATATACACACAATGGAATACTACTCGGCTGTAAGAACAAATACACTACAATCACACGTGATAACATAGATGAATCTAGAGAATCTTATGTTGAGTGAAGCAACCCAGGCATTGAAGGACAAATACTACATGACCTCAATGATATGAAATAAGCAAACTGCCTCAGAGACCTAGAGTTTGGAAAAGAGGCTTACAGGAAAGTGGGGGGTGGAGGAAGAATGTGAGTTATCGTCTGCAGCGGTGGAATCTGTGATGAGCTGGCGGTAAGTATGAGGAAAAAGAAGGGACAAAATGGGGGCAAGGGGTTGTCTTCGGGTGGGGCTTTGTGGGTTTGAGGGGGGCTGGGGATGGGAAGAGGGGTAATATTGTCCAAAAATTCGGGGGAGGGAGGGGCAACATACAAACATGGGAGAGTGTCAGGTGTCCGTTGAGAATAAAAAGTTGAGAAAATTGTATCAAAGTATAAGTAGGAGGGACACCTGGTTAGGATGCTCAGGGGGTATGGTCTGATGCAGGACGGACTCGGGGCGAATAGCTGAAGGCTCATTTTGCCAAGGTGGGTTGTACCATTGGGAAGAGACCCAAGAAGTGAGAGTTGGGGTGGACCCACACCCTGGGGAGGACTAATGCCATCAAATAGAGAGAACTGTATCTCTTGAGAGAAAGGATGGCTCCCAGGGCATTAGGGCAGTTGAGAAAGTCAGGCCCTGAATACTGCTGCAAGGATCTCTGGACAGGGCTTCTTGGGAAATAGAGATTCGCTGGCGTTGTGGGCCTCAAGGGGAGGGGGAAAATGCATGTGGAATGGAAGGAACCAAGGTGAATATGGGGGCAAGAGAGGAGTTCTGTGAGAGTACACGAGGATGAATATAAAACATGTAATATTACACCAGAAACATATAGGGGATGACAGACTAATAATGTAAACCATAAGGCAAAACATAGGATAACTAAAAAATTTAGAAAACTGTACAATCTAAAGTATGGACCACATAGTAAGCACAGATGTCACCTTGTTTGAAAGCTATTGTCCCGGAATCTGCACATCAGTATCAGGAAATATGATATTAATAAGCTAAAAGATTATCGCTATGGAAGGGAAAAGGTTATATGGTGGATCTGGGGAAGTACTGCATATTGTATATATGAATTTCAGTGATCTAAGACACTTGTGAAGCTGACATAATGTTGGGATTCACTTTACAGGAAGTTTTGTATCATAGAGTGGTTCAACAATGGCAGCAGAGGAATACTGATATAGGATGTTATTGACAGGATATATATGGCTGACAGGGAGTTATACAGGGCATATGCCCAGGGTATATAGTAATGTCTAGATATACTCATAGTGGAAACAATTAAAAACAACAGCTGGGACGGGTACTGGGCGCCTGGCTGGGGGGTCACGGTCATGGACCCTGGGGAGCAGTGGCAGTCCGCCATGGGCAACGGCAAGAACCAGGAAGGAAGGAGGGCCCAACAGTGGGTTCCTGATACTAATGGCTATGCTTTTGAGCCTATACATCTGCAATAAGAACAAGGCCTAGAGTAGCACTGTGCCTGGGAGTTTCCTCCTGACAGCCTTCATGTTACTCAAATGTGGCCACTCTCACAGCCAAACTCAGCATGTAGATGCAGTGCATTCCTCCCAACGTGGGACATGACACCCGGGGATGAGCCTCCCTGGCACCGAGGGATCACTACCACATACCAGCTGAAGATGCAACTAGAAAATGACCTTGAATTAAAGGTTCAATACGGATCAGCAGAATATCCTTGCCTACATATAATAACATGACTTCAAAATGCTATTTGACCTAATGTAAGGGGGAAATGGAAAGGAGAAATGAGATTATAAGGCTATGAGTCCCTCAAAAATAGTCTGGAGGTTGTCAGAAGGAATGCCCTTATGCACAACTGAGCAGAGTCTAAGAGACAGATAAAGTAGATACAACCCCAGGTATTGGTACTTCTGAGGGATAAAGAGACCCACGGGTTCTATGGTCATGGCAGATGGGGTTCACTGCCATGGCAGATGGCCCTTCTTTGGAGCTGGTGTTTCTACATGATGGAATTGAACTCGGAGGGGATCTCTTCCCACAAGACTTGCATGCTACTTTATTGGAATTGTAGTTGGTGCTGGGGTTTAAGATATATTTAGGGGATTTGAATCTCTGGACTGATAATAAGACACCCAGGCCCAGAGCCTCAACAGACTTCAGCTCCTACACTTTGATTTATTGGACTGACCCCACTCAGCTAACATGGAGTTGAAGAAGGTCAACCACCACACCATGGAGCCTAGAGTGTCTACAACTGAAAGCAGTAGGAGTGTATCCAGTATCCATGTGGAATCTAAGCCCCCACTTGACATAGATGTGCAATGGACACAACCAATCCAATGTCCACAGAGAAAATGTGGAATGGGTGTGGGAAGGGTAGCCATGGTGGCTGCTGGGTTTGGGGAATGGGAGGAAGAGATGAGATGTGGAGGCGTTTTCGGGATGTGGAGTTGTCCTGGGTGGTGCTTCACGGACAATTACAGGACATTGTAGACCCCCCCAGGGCCCACTGGATGGAACGGGGGAGAGTGTGGGCTATGATGTGGACCATTGACTACGGGGTGCAGTGATGTTCAGAGATGTACTTACTGGGTGCAATGGATGTCTCACTATGATGGGAGAGAGTGTTGCTGTGGGGGGAGTGGGGGTGGGGGTGGTGGGTTTGATTGGGACCTCGTATTTTTTGAATGTAATTCATAAAAATATATAATTTTAATTATTAAAAAAATATGAAGAAACACTTGGAGAAGAAATTGCAGACATATGCAAAAAGATAACATATATTATGGGAATGAACACCACAGTTCAAGAAATCAAAAATACACTCTCAGCAAATACCAGCAGATTAGAAAAGGCAGAGGAAAGAGTTAGTGATGTGGAAGACAGTACATCGAAAATCAAACAGATAGTAGAATTGGTTGATAAAAAGGTAGAAAAAATCCGACTGGGACTTAGGGACCTGAATGACAATGCAAAACGCACAAACATATGTAATATAGGCATCCCAGAAGGAGAAGAGAAGGGAAAGGGGACAGAAGAGGTGTTGCAGGATAGAGTGGCTGAAAACACCACAAATCTACTGAGAGAGATGTATGTACATATCTAGGAAGCACAATGCACCCCAAACATCATAAAACCCAACAGGCCCAACCCAGGATATATACTTGTCAAATTATCCAATGCTCAAGACAAAGAGAAAATTCTAAAAGCAGCAAGAGAAAAGAAAACCATCACATACAAGGGAACCTCCATAAGGTTAAGTGCTGATTTCTCATCTGAAACCATGAAGGAAAGAAGGCAGTGGTATGATATAGTCAAGGTACTAAAAGAAAAAATTTCCAACCAAGAATAGTCAACCAAGCCAAACTAGCATTCAAAATGATGGAGAGGTCAAAATATTCACAGATAAACAGAAATTGAAAGAGTATGCCAAGAAGAACCCTGCCCTTCAAGAAATTCAAAAGGGAGTTCTGCAGGAAGAAAGGAAAAAGCAGGACAGGCGGAGTTGGAGGAGAGAGTAAGAGCAACAAAAAATACAAAAAGAGAAGGGAAAACAAACAAAATATGACAAACCAAAGTCCAATAAATATATGGCTAACATAAATAATTCCTTGAAAGTAATAACACTGAATGTCAATGGATTAAACTCACCTATCAAATGATTCAGACTAGTATATTGGATAAGGAAATATGACCCATCTATATGCTGTCTACAAGAGACACATCTTAGACCCAGGGATTCATGGAAGCTCAAAGTGAATGGTTGGAAAACAATCTTACAAGCAAACAATAACCAAAAAAAGGCAGGAGTAGCTATATTAATATCAGACAAAATGGACTTTAAGTGCAAAACAATTGTGAGAGGCAAAGAAGGATATTACATATTAGTGAAAGGGACAATCTCTCAAGAAGAACGAACAATCATAAATATTTATGCTCCTAACATGGACTCCTCCAAATACGTGAGTCAAACACTGGAAAAACTAAGTGAAAGAATAGATGCCTCTACAATTATAGTGTGAGATGTTAATACAACAGTATCAACTTTGGACAGAACATCTCAAAAGAAAATCAATAAAGAAACAAAATATTTGAACAGTATATTAGAGGAGCTGGATCTAATAGACATATAGAGATCATTATACCTGAATACAGCAAGATATACATTTTTCTCAAGTGCACGTGGATCATTCTCCAAGGTAGACCATATGCTAGGTGACAAAGAAAGGCTTAATGAATTAAAAAAATTTGAAATCATACAAAATAATATCTCTGATCACAGTGGAGTGAAGCTGGAATTCTGCAAGGGCCAGAGGCCCAGATTTCACACCAAGATATTGAAATTAAACAGCACACTCTTAGAAAAACAGTGGGTCAAACAGGAAATCTCAAAAGAAATCAATAACTACCTTGAAACTAATGATATGATAACACAATATACCAAAACTTATGGGATGCACCAAAGCAGTACTGAGAGGGAAACTTATAGCCATAAATTCATACATCAAAAAAGAAGAAAGAGCAAAAATTGAAGAATTAACTGCACTTTTGGAGGAATTAGTTAAAAAAAAAAACAAAGTATCCCCACAGGAAGCAGAAAAAAAGAAATAACAAAGATAAAAGCAGAACGAAATGAAATAAAATTAAGAAAGTACTTGAAAAGATAAACAAAACCAAGAGCTAGTTCTTTGAGAAGATCAATAAAATTGAAAAACCATTAGCAAGACTAACAAAGAAAAAAAGAGAGAAGATATAAATACACAAAATAAGAAATGAGAAAGGAGATATCACAACTGACCCCACAGAAATAAAGACTATCATAAGAGAATACTTTGAAAAACTATATTCCAACAAAAATGACAATTCAGAGGAAATGGACAAACTCGTAGATACACATAAGCAGCCTATTGACAAAACAAGAAATTGATGATCTCCACAAACCAATTACAAGTAAAGAGATAGAATCAGTCGTCCAAAACCTCCCAACTAAGAAGAGCCCAGGGCAGATGGCTTCACAGGTGAATTCTACAAAACATTTCAGGAAGAACTAACACCAATCCTACTAAAATTATTCCAAAAAATCGTAACAGAAGGAATATTACCGAACTCATTCTATGATGCCAATATTACCCTAGTATCAAAGCCAAACAAAGATACCATAAGAAAGGAAAATTACAGACCAATTTCTCTAATGAACCTTGACACAAAAATCCTCAACAAAATACTTGCTAACTGCATTCAACAACACATTAAATGAATTATACACCATGACAAAGTGAGATTCATTCCAGGTATGCAAGGATGTTTCAACATAAGAAAATCAATCAATGTAATACACCATACAAACAAATTGAAGGAAAAAAACACATGATTATATATATAGAGGCAGAAAAAGGATTTGACAAAATACAGCAACATTTCTTGATAAAAACACTACAAAAGATTGGAAGACAAGGAAATTTTTTGAACATGATAAAGAGTGAATGTGAAAAACCCAAAGCCAACATCTTTTACAATGGTGAAATCCTAAAATCCTTCCCTCTATGATCAGGAACAAGGCAAGGATGCCCACTCTCTCCCTTTCTTTTTAATATTGCCTTAGAAGTACTTGCTCGAGCATTAAGATAAGAACCAGATATAAAAGGCATTCGAATTGTAAAGGCATGTATTCTTTCACTTAGTTTTTCCAGTTTTTGCCTCAAGTATTTTGAGGAGTCCTTGTTAGGAGCATAAATATTTATGATTGTTCGTTCTTCTTAAGAGATTGTCCCTTTCACTAATATGTAGTATCCTTCTTTGTCTCTCATAATTGTTTCGCATTTAAAGTCTATTTTGGATCTTAGAATTCTGCTTACCACAGTAAGCAATTGGTTTCCATGGGAAATCTTTTAGTATCTTGTAAAATATTGTTCCACAGCAGCCAAGTTTGGGAGAAGCTGGACTGATGTGAAAAAAACATTCTGGAAAGAAGACTGGAGGTGAGAGGAATGGAAGTAAGAGGCTACTGCAGTTATCTAAACAAGAGAAAATGAGAGGAGAGAGGCAAGATGGCGGCTGAGTGAACTTCCCGGTTACTAGCTCCTGGAGGGAATCGGCTGGGAGGCGTCGGAGACTCTTTGGGACCTGGCTGTTTCGGGATTTTTCCTGGTTCCAAGGTGTTTGGACATCGATCTGGAGGGAAGGTAACAGAGAGGATCCCTCTGTGAAATATACACGGAGATCCCAGCTACATGTGGAGGATTCCCTCCTTGGGTAGGCAGAGCCAAGGTAGCTAGCACTGCGCCAAGCCCCGGCAGGCGGCAGCCAGGGTAGCCTAGCTGGGCTGCGGTGCGCAGCAGGTGGGGGATCCGAGCCACGCCGCGGTGGGCGGCGGGCGGGAGAGCCGAGCCCAGCCAAGCACAGCCGAACCCAGCCGAGCCGCAGTGGGCGGCGGGCGGGGAAGCCGAGCCCAGCTGAGCTCAGCTGAGCCGCGGAGGGTGAGGGGGCCGAGCCCAGCCGAGCTCGGGCGAGCCCAGCCGCGCCGCGGAGGGCGGCGAGCGGGAAAGCCGAGCCCAGCCGAGCCCAGCCGAGCCACGACGGGTGGGGGACCCAAGCCCAGCCGAGCCTAGCCAAGCCCAGCCGAGCCATGGAGGGCGGGGGACCAGAGCCCAGCCGAGCCCAGCCGAGCCCAGCTGAGCCCAGCCGAGACTGGCGGCGGGGTTCTGTTCTTTGTTTTTTGTTTTTTTTTTGTTTGTTTGTTTTTTTATTTTATTTTATTTTTGTTGTTGTTGTTTTTTTTAATCCTCTCTTTCCTGTCCCCAATATTCTTCTTATACTATTTTATCTTAACAATACAATAGGTCCTACAGGAAATACCTCACATTTGCTGGGTTTCCTCACCCTCCACTGCCTCATTTCTCTGTGAATAGATTTAGCCTATCTACACTATCCCCTTTCCCCTACAACTTGATATCCTCCACCATCTGCTATCTCTCCTATATTCCATCACCCTCTCTTTGATCCACAAAGTGTCTAACTCTTAATTTCAAATACCTTTGTTTAGTTTTCCACCTGGTATTCGTCCCTGAAACTATTACCTTTCTCTTCTCTTTCCTTCTCTCATGAAAACAGTAGCCCCTTAGTACGTACCACATTCCTCCCATATTCAGTCGTCTACCTCATTATAGGTACTTTCCTACTACTATAACTCTACACAATTTACATGATCTAACCTCCATCCTCCCAGAACTCATATTGTTGCTTTGTTAACATATATCACCAATACTACTTCACACTTTTTCCTCCCTTACACAATTGCCTTTCCCCAGCACTAATACTTTCCTTTAAAGTGAGCTTAACTAGCAATAAGAAATTGGAATAAGAAGAACAAAGTGACAAAGAGAAGATATAACACTTACGCAAAAACAACAGCTAATTAATCTCCAAGACTAGACAAAGAAGCTAAGGAACTGATTAAACCTGTCAAGAAAAAATGTTGACAAGACAGCAACAAAAATCTACAAACCAAACCAGTAATCAGGAAAACATGGCTGAATCCAATCAGGAAGGGGGGCAGGACTTCGCACAAGCAATGAAAGATCTCAGAACATTTATCACCGACAAATTTGATGAAGTAAAGAAAGAGGTTAACAGCATGAAGACAACACTTGGAGGGGAAATTGCAGACATGCACAAAAAAATAACAGATATGATGGAAATGAACAGCACAATTCAAGAAATCAAAAATACACTTGCAGCAAATATCAGCAGACTAGAAGAGGCAGAGAAGAGAATTAGTGATGTGGAAGACAGTGCATTGGAAATCAAACAGATAGTAGAAGTGGTCAATAAAAAGGTAGAAAAAATCCAGATAGGACTTAGGGACCTGAATGATAATGCAAAACGCTCAAACATACGTATTATAGGCATTCCAGAAGGAGAAGAGAAGGGAAAGGGGTCAGAAGGAGTGTTGCAGGAAATAATGACTGAAAACTTCCGAAATCTACTGAAAGAGACAGATGTACATATCCAAGAAGCACAGCACACTCCACTGGTCATAAACCCCAACAGGCCCACCCCAAGACATATACTTATCAAATTATCCAATGCTCAAGACAAAGAAAAAATTCTAAAAGCAGCAAGAGAAAAGAAAACCATCACATACAAGGGAAACTCCATAAGATTAAGTGCTGATTTCTCATCTGAAATGATGGAGGCAAGAAGGCAGTGGTATGATATAGTCAAGGTACTAAAGGAAAAAAATTTCCAACCAAGAATACTCTATCCAGCTAAACTAGCATTCAAAAATGATGGAGAGTTCAAAATATTCACAGATAAACAGAAACTGAAAGAGTATATCAACAAGAAACCACCCCTTCAAGAAATTCTTAAGGGAGTTCTGCAGGAAGAAAGGAAAAAACAGGACAGTCAGAGATGGAGGAGAGTGTAAAAGCAAGAAGAAAGACAAAAATAGAAGGGGAAAATAAAATGATACAAACAAAATATAACAAACACAAATCCAACCAAAATATGGCTACCATAAATAACTCTCTAAACGTAATAACACTGAATGTCAATGGATTAAACTCACCTATCAAAAGATTCAGACTGGGACACTGGATAAGGAAATACGACCCATCTATATGCTGCCTACAAGAGACACATCTTAGAACCAGAGACTCATGGAGGTTGAAAGTGAATGGCTGGAAAACAATCATACAAGCAAACAACAATCAAAAAAAGGCAGGAGTAGCTATATTAATATCAGACAAAATAGACTTTAAATGCAAATCAATTTTGAGAGACAAAGAAGGATACTACATTTTAGTGAAAGGGACAATATGTCAAGAAGATCGAATGATCATAAATATTTATGCTCCTAACAAGGGTGCCTCTAAATACGTGAGGGAAACGCTGGAAAAACTAAGTGAAAAAATAGATGCATCTACAATTATAGTGGGGGATTTTAATACACCACTATCAACTCTGGACAGAACATCTCAAAAGAGAATCACTAAAGAAACAAAACATTTGAATAGTATATTAGAAGAGCTGGATCTAATAGACATATATAGATCATTACACCCAAACACAGCAGGATATACATTTTTCTCAAGCGCACATGGATCATTCTCCAAGATTGACCATATGCTAGGCCACAAAGAAAGGCTTAATGAATTCAGAAAGATCAAAATCATACAAAACAATATCTCTGACCACAGTGGAGTGAAGCTGGAAATTTGCAAGGGACAGAGACCCAGACCCCACACGACATTTTGGAAATTAAACAGCACACTCTTACAAAAACAGTGGGTCAAAGAGGAAATCTCAAAAGAAATCAATGACTACCTTGAAACAAATGATAATGATAACACAACATACCAAAATTTATGGGATGCAGCAAAAGCGGTACTGAGAGGGAAATTTATAGCCATAAATTCATAAATCACAAAAGAAGAAAGAGCAAAAATTGGAGAACTAACTGCACTTTTGACGGAATTAGAAAAACAACAACAAAGTAACGCAACAGGATGAAGAAGGAAGGAAATAACAAAGATAAGAGCAGAACTAAATGAAATAGAAAATAAGAAAGCACTTGAAAAGATAAACAAGACCAAGAGCTGGTTTTTTGAGAAGATCAACAAAATTGACAAACCTTTAGCGAGACTAACAAAGAAAAGAAGAGAGAAGATGCAAATACACAAAGTAAGAAATGAGAAAGGCGATATCACCAATGACCCCACAGAAATAAAGACTATCATAAGACGATACTTTGAAAAACTATATTCCAACAAAAATGACAATTTAGAGGAAATGGACAAATTCCTAGAAACTCATAAGCAGCCCATACTGATGAAAGAAGAAATAGATGATCTTAACAAACCAATCACAAGCAAAGAGATAGAATCAGTCATTAAAAATCTCCCAACTAAGAAGAGCCCAGGGCCAGACGGCTTCACAGGTGAATTCTACAAAACATTCCGGAAAGAACTAACACCAATCCTGTTGAAAGTATTCCAAAAAATCAAAACAGAAGGAACACTGCCTAATTCCTTCTATGATGCCAACATTACCCTAGTACCAAAGCCAAACAAAGACACCACAAGAAAGGAAAATTACAGACCAATTTCTCTAATGACCCTAGACGCAAAAATACTTAACAAAATACTTGCTAATGTTTACAATGGAGAAATCCTAGACTCCTTCCCTCTAAACTCAGGAACAAGACAAGGATGCCCATTGTCTCTGCTCCTATTTAACATTGTCTTGGAAGTACTTGCTCGAGCACTGAGACAAGAATCAGATATAAAAGGCATTCAAATTGGAAGGGAAGAAGTCAAAATTTCATTATTTGCAGATGACATGATCCTATATATAGAAAACCCTGAGAGATCTACAACAAAGCTCCTAGAACTCATAAATGAGTTTAGCAAAGTCTCAGGTTATAAGATCAATGCACAAAAATCAGTAGCATTTCTGTACACCAATAATGAGCAAGATCAGGAGGAAATCAAGAAACAAATACCATTCACAATAGTAAATAAAAAAATCAAATACTTAGGAATAAATTTAACTAAAGAGGTAAAAAACTTATACATCGAGAACTATACAAGATTGTTCAAGGAAATCAAAGAAGACCTAAATAAATGGAAGAATATTCCCTGTTCATGGATAGGAAGACTGAATATTATTAAGATGTCTATCCTACCAAAACTGATCTACACATTCAATGCAATCCAAATAAAAATCAACACAACCTTCTTTAAGGAACTAGAAAAACTACCTATGAAATTTATTTGGAATAGAAAGAGGCCCTGAATAGCCAAAGACATATTGAAAAAGAAAAACGAAATAGGAGGAATCACACTTCCTGACTTCAAAACATACTACAAAGCTACAGTAGTGAAAACAGCATGGTACTGGCATAAGGAGAGACACACAGACCAATGGAATCGAATTGAAAGTTCGGATATAGAACCTCATGTATATAGCCATATAATATTCGATAAAGCCACCAAACCCTCTCAACTGGGAGAGAATGGCCTATTCAACAAATGGTGCCTGGAGAACTGGATAGCCATATGTAGAAGAATGAAAGAGGATTACCATCTCACACCTTATACAAAGATCAACTCAAGATGGATCAAAGACCTAAATATAAGAGCCAAGACCATAAAGACCTTAGAAATCAGTGTAGGGAAACATCTACAGGACCTTGTAATAGGAAATGGCTTCATGAATATCACACCAAAAGCACAAGCAGCAAAAGAACAAATAGATAAATGGGACTACCTCAAAATTAAAGCCTTCTGCACCTCAAAGGAATTTGTCAAGAAAGTAAAAAGGGAACCCACACAATGGGAGAAAATATTTGGCAACCATATATCTGATAAGAGACTTATAACTTGCATATATAAAGAACTCATATATCTTGAAAACAAAAAGATAAACAACCCATTTAAAAAATGGGAAAAAGACTTAAACAGACACTTCTCCAAAGAAGAAATACAAATGGCTAAAAAGCACATGAAAAAATGCTCCAAATCTCTAGCAATCAGGGAAATGCAAATCAAAACTACAATGAGATACCATCTTACTCCCATAAGATTGGCAGCCATGAAAAAAACAGTAGAATACAAATGCTGGAGAGGATGTGAAGAAAGGGGAACACTCATCCATTGCTGGTGGGAATGCAGAAGGATCCAACCATTCTGGAGGACAGTTTGGCAGTTTCTCAAAAAACAACAGCTGGGGGGATACTGGGCTCCTGGCCGGGGGGTCACTGTTGTGGGCCCTGGGAGAGCAGCAGCAATCCTCCAGGTGCAACGGCAAGAACCAGGAAGGAAGGAGGGCCCAACAGTGGGCTTGTGATACTAATGGTTACACTTTTGAGCCTATACACCTGCAATAAGAACAAGGCCTAGAATAGCATTGTGCCTGGGGGTTTCCTCCTGACAGCCTGCATGTTACTCAAATGTGGCCACTCTCACAGCCAAACTCAGCATGTAGATGCAATACATTCCCCCCAGCGTGGGACACGACACCCGGGGATGAGCCTCCCTGGCACCGAGGGATCACTACCACATACCAGCTGAAGAAGCAACTAGAAAATGACCTTGAATTAAAGATTCAATGCGGAACAGCAGAATATACCTGTCTACATATAATAACATGACTTCGGGAAGCTGTTTGACCTAATGTAAGGGGGAAATGGAAAGGAGAAATGAGATTATAAGGCTGTGAGTCTCTAAAAAAGAGTCTGGAGGTTGTCAGAAGGAATACCCCTATGTACAACTGAACAGAGTCTAAGAGACAGATAAGGTAGATACAACCCCAGGTATTGGTTCTCTTGAGGGATAAAGAGACCCACGGGTTCTATGGTCATGGCAGAAGGGGTTCACTGCCATGACAGATAGCCCTTCTTTGGAGCTGGTGTTTCTGCATGATGGAATTGGACTCAGAGGGGATCTCTTTTCAAAAGACTTGCATGCTACTTTATTGGAATTGTAGGTGGTGCTGGGTTTAAGATATATGTAGGGGATTTGAATCTCTGGACTGATAATATGACCCCCAGGCCCAGAGCCTCAACAGACTTCAGCTCCTACACTTTGATTTATTGGACTTACTCCACTCAGCTAACATGGAGTTGAAGAAGGTCAACCACCACAACATGGAGCCTAGAGTGTCTACAACTGCAAGCGGGAGGAGTGCATCCAGTACCCATGTGGAATCTAAGCCCTCACTTGACATAGATGTGCAATGGACACAACCAATCCAATGTCCACAGAGAAAATGTGGAATGTGTGTGGAAACGGTAGCCATGGTGGCTGCTGGGTGTGGGGAACGGGAGGAAGAGATGAGATGTGGAGGCGTTTTCAGGACGTGGAGTTGTCCTGGATAGTGCTTCACGGACAATTACGGGACATTATAGATCCCCCCAGGGCCCACTGGATGGAACGTGAGAGAGTCTGGGCTATGATTTGGACCATTGACTATGGGGTGCAGTGATGCTCAGAGATGAACTTACCAGGTGCAATGGATGTGTCATGATGATGGGAGAGAGTGTTGCTGTGGGGGGAGTGGGGGTCAGGGGCGGTGGGGTTGAATGGGACCATATTTTTCATAATGTAATTTTTAAAAAAATAATAAATAATTAAAAAAAGATTAAAAAAAATAAAGTCTATTTTGTCTGATATTAATATAGCTACTCCTGCTTTTTTTTGGTTATTGTTTGCTTGTAAGATTGTTTTCCAACCATTCAGTTTCAACCTCCATGAATGCCTAGGTCTAAGATGTGTTTCTTCTAGCCCGTATATAGGTGGGTCATATTTCTTATTCCAGTCTCCCAGTCTGAATCTTTTGATAGGTGAGTTTAATCCATTGACATTCATTGTTATTACTTTCAAGGAATTATTTATGTTAGCCATATTTTTATTGGACTTGTATTTGTCACATTTTGTTTTTTTTTTCCTTCTCTTTTTGTATTTTCTGTTGCTCTTACACTCTTCTCCAACTCTGCCTGTCATGTTTTTTCCTTTCTTTCTGCAGAACTCCCTTTAGTATTTCTTGGAAGGGAGGTTTCTTGTTGGCATACTCTTTCAATTTCTGTTTATCTGTGAATATTTTGAACTCTCCATCATTGTGAATGCTAGTTTAGCTGGATAGAGTATTCTTGGTTGGAAATTTTTTCTTTTAGTACCTTGACTATATCATACCACTGCCTTCTTGCCTCCATGGTTTCAGATGAGAAATCAGCACTTAATCTTATGGAGCCTCCCTTGTATGTGATGGTTTTCTTTTCTCTTGCTGCTTTTAGAATTTTCTCTTTGTCTTGAACATTGTATAATTTGACAAGTATTTGTCTTGGGTTGGGCCTGTTGGGGTTTATGATGTTTGAGGTGCGTTGTGCTTCCTGGATATGTACATCTGTCTCTCTCAGTGGATTTGGGATGTTTTCAGCCACTTTTTCCTGCAACAGCCCTTCTGTCCCCTTTCCCTTCTCTTCTCCTTCTGGGATGCCTATAATGCATATGTTTGTGCATTTTGTATTGTCATTCAGGTCCCTAAGTCCTAGCTGGATTTTTTCTATCTTTTTATCGATCAGTTCTACTATCTGTTTGATTTCAGATATACTGCCTTCCACCTCACTAATTCTCTCCCCTGCCTCTTCTAATCTGCTGCTATTTGCTGCGAGTATATTTTTGATTTCTTGAACTGTGGTGTTCATCCCCATCATATCTGTTATCTTTCTGCGTATGTCTGCAATTTCCTCTCCAAGGGGTTTCTTCATATTGTTAATCTCTTCCTTTACTTCATTAAGTTTATTTCTAATATATGTTTTGAGTTCTTTAATTACTTGTCCGAGGTCTGCTCCCCTTCCTGGTTTTTAGTTTGTTCATTGTATTCATTCATGTTTTCCTGATTATTGGTTTGGTGTGTAGTTTTTTGTTGCTGTCTGGTCATCATTTTATCTTGACAGGTTTAATCAGTTCCTTAGCTTCTTTGTCTAGTCTTGGGGATTAATTAGTTGTTGTTCTTGTGTAAGTGTTATATCTTCTCTTTGTCACTTTGTTCTTCTTACTCTGTTTTCTTGTTGCTGTCTAAGTTCACTTTCAAGGAAAATATTAGGGCCAGGAAAGCAATTGAGTAAGAAAAGAATATGTATAAAGTATTATTGGTAATAAATGTTAATAGAGGAACAATGTGAGATCTGTGAGAATGGATATTAGAGTCATGTAAGTTGTGTACAGTTATAGCAGTAAGTAGAGTACCTATAATGAGACAGTGAACAGAATATGGGGAGGAATATAGTATGAATTAAAATGCCAATGTTTTCATGAGAGAGGGAAAGAGAAAAGAAAGACAATAATATCAAGAGTGGATAAAAGACAGCAAACAGAACAAAGGTATTAGAAATTAAAAGTCAGATCATTTGGGGACCAAAGAAAGGGAGGTGAAATGTAAGAGAAACAGTAGATGTTCAGGATATCAAGATGTGGGGGAAAGGGGATAGTGTAGGTGGCCAAAATCAATTCACACAGAAAAGAGGAAATGGAGGATGAAGAAACACAGCCAATGTGAAGCGCTCCCTGCAGCACCTATTATATAAAGAAAAGAAAAGAAAATAAGAAGAAAAAGAGAGAAAAGAAAAAAAAGAGAAGAAAAAGGGGGTGGGCAAAGAAAAGGGAGGGAAACAAGCAGGAAAAAGAAAAGGGGGAAACAAAACTACATAAATGTAAAAGGACCTTTGGAGATAAAACGGGAGAAAAGATCAGGAGACAATGCAATATTAGCAACCAAGATAAAGAAAAAGAAAAAAGAAAAACACAAATGCCGAGGACTAGGCTAATCAAGGAACTCAGATGGACCTCAGGGCATGTGGGATTCAGGAATGGGAATTCTGTGATATTGCAGACTCAAGGTGTGTGAGTCTCTGGAGCATGGTCCACCAGGGTTTAGGGGACACAGACCTGGGAACCACACATCTGGTTAACAGGGAGCCTGGGAGCACCACAGCACAACACAGCCTTCAGGGATCCCTGCAGCTGGGCACCAGGCCTAGGGGGAGAGGTCCCCCCCACAACCTCTGACCTCTGTCTTCAAAACCCAAAATTCCACCTCTCACAAGAATCTCTTCTGTCACTTTCTCACCAAGTCGATATTCAGACACCTCCTGCCCTGCAAGCCCCTGAAACAGCCTGCTGGGGTCGCTGCTGCACTACAAAGAGTTCAGGGACTGCTGCAGTTGGGCTGCCAGACCTAAGGAGAAGGACTCCACCCCGAATCTCTGACCTCCAAGTCAGAAACCCAAAATTCCACCTCTTGAAAGAATCTCCTCCCTCACTGTCTCACCAAATCGACCTCCAGACACCTACTGCCCTGTAATCCCCCGAAACAGCATGCTCATGGCTTGCAAACTCCCCAGCACAGCAAGGCCTTTAGGAATCACCGCCACTGGGCTGCTGGCCCCAGGCAGAGGCATCCCATCCGCAACCCCGACTTCCATGAAAGAGACCCAAAATTCTACCTCTTGCAAGAATCTCCTCTGTCACCATCCCACCAAATCGACATACAGACACCTGAAACAGCCCGGTCCAGCAGGACTCCAACCCTACTCAGCCGCTTCTTTGCAGGAGAGATGATGAGATGCACTCACTAAGACGCCATCTTGCCCCGCCCTTCAGGTGGTAGATTCTTAAAGGAGATAAAAGGAAAGCTGAGAAGGACTACTGATGTTTAATGAATGTAGAAGTTTTAATTAGCTTTACTGTAAAAAAGTGTGGAAATGTACAAATTTGAAGGCAACAAACAGCTGGTTTATAAATGGGGATGTGGCTGAAAAAGGTAGCCTTGACATATAACTGCCAATTGACAGAATGCTAGAGAATGACTAGGAAGTGAATAGCACAGTAAACCCAGAGGTGGATGAGAGTTGTGGTTGATGGTACAGGTGCAATAGTGTCCTTTGTTAGCTAGTGCAAATGTATATTGCCATTGAAGCTTGTTGGAAATGTGGAGATACATGAGAAACATACAACTGGAATGACCTATTGACTGTGGTTAGCAGTAATAATGTAACATTCTTGCATCTGTACCAAAGAAGTACTGTGTAGATAATGGGTCATTATGGAAAATGTGTGCCAAATGTACACTATGGACATGGTAATAATTGGATGATATTATCTCATAATCTGTAAGAAATGTTCCTCCACAGTGTGGTATGTTGGTAGGGGGATGTTTGAGAATTCCGCACATGGGCATGATTGTTTTGTTTTTTGTCATAAAAATATATTTAGAAAATAATAATAGAGTGGGTTGGGGGAAAATACATCAAATGTAAGATAAGGACTATATTTAGTAGTAAGAGTTTAACTTCCTGGGCCACGCATTCTGCACCAAAGCATGCTCCATGGAGGGGCCTCTGGGACCCCACTCCTGGGGAATTTGCACGTGGAGATAAATCCTCCCTCTTCATCTGCCAATGGACAGGGCGCACTACACGGGGGTCTCTGCAAGCCCAGCTGCAGGGCGTGCCAGCGTCTATGAGCAGGGCTAGGGGGCCTCTGGTTCCTGGGAAGAGGTAGCCAGATGTGCAGAGCATGGGAAAACTCATGGGAGAGTATGTGTGTTGGTGTGTGCACCGGTGTGCCCATGTTGCCAGGAAATGTCAGGGGGCCTGTGTATGGAGAGATATAATACTGAGTGCATGTGTCAGAAATGCACGTAAGGAGAAAGGGCAGATTTCTGGGGGTGAACTATTGCCCCCAAAAGTCATCTTCAAGTTCTAAACCCTGCCCTGTGCAAGTGACTTACAAGGAACAAGGGTCCTAGTTGATGGGATAAGCAACTTTAAAATGTGGTAATACTGGGGTAGAGCAGGTCCTAGGCCAGGATAGGTGTCCTTAGAAGAGGAGAATTGCATACAGACAGACAGACACAGAGGTGATGACAGGGGCAGACGCTGAAGACCATGTGTTGCTGACAACCCACTAGAAGCTGGGAAGGGACCAGGAAGGGTTCTACCCTGAAGACTCTGACATCTGGCTCCAGATCCATGATAAATTTCTATGGTTATAAGAGCCCCAAGCTCATGTGTTTTTTTTTTTTGTTTTTTGTTACAGCACCCCAAGAAACTACAAGAGGCACACAGGCTGACCCAGGACGGGACCTGAGCCTGTCCTGGGCCCTGAGGGAGGTGGTACAGACATCCCTCCTCCAGGAGGTCCCATGATCTTGGAGGTCCGTGGAGAGCCATGCTGAGTGGAAAGGGCGGAAAGAGCAAGCGCCAGAAGGAAAGAAGGAGCTGAGGAAGGTCCTTTTTTATAATTTGGTATGATTGGTGCTTTTAGGAGAGTCCCTGGAGCCTGTTTATAACCATGAGAGAGGAAGAGGTAGGCTGCCCAAAGGAGCAGGTGTTGACGGTGGTGGACTGTGTCAGTGTTGGAAGAAAGATGATCCTGGAACTGCAGGTGAGGGCCTAGGGGCCAGTCTATGTCCTTGGGTAGAGAAGGACGCACTTCGAGCAGCTCAGCTGACAGGAAACAAGGAAGATGATAAAGAGGAGAGAGGCACATTCCATAAGAATTCTCTCTGCGCTAAGCCCCTTGCATCACATCCCCATTGGGAAGCTGTGAGGGCAGCTGTCTGGTTGTGCCACACAGGTGAGAACTCTACAACCTCTGAATGTCTCAGACATTAACTCTGGCAACCAGAAGAGGGTGGAGCAGAGTAGGGTAGCTTGAGGCCAGGGCTGGGCTAAGGCCAAGGGGAGGGAGAGGCAGTGAGCTTGGTCCAGAGGTTGTGCAGGGAGGTGGGTGGGCTGAGGAAGATGAGCAGGTTGATGCAGGTGCCTACTGGAGTTCATGAAGTCTATTCTCCCGTGTGAGATCTTCCACACTGACTTGGGCTGAAGTTTCTATTTTCAGGTGGAATTCTGAATCCCCCAAGCACTGGTCTGGATCTGGCTCTGGCTCTGAGAGAATATTTTATGACAATACTTTAGGTGGAATTTGGATTTTTTAAATTATTGGAATAAGTCAATTTTTTGGAAACAATAAATGATGGAGGATAGGAAGATGTAGAGGAAAGGGGATAGCATTGGTAGTGAAAATCAGTTTAAGGGTTTTTGTTTTATTTTAGGAGATAACAGTGATTGAACCCTGGGCCATGTACGTGGGAAGCAGGCACTCATACTGAGCTACATCTGCTCCCCTGGTAGTGAAAATCAGTACACACAAAAAAGAGGAAATTGAGGAAACACAGCAAATGTGAAGCACTCCCTGCGGGACCTAATATAAAAACTATAAAGAAGATGAGAAAGAACGAACAAAAAAGGGGGAGGGGTGGAAAGCAAGCAAGAAAAGGAAGATGAGAAGGAGAAGGAGAAGGAAGAAGGAGGAGAAAGAAAAGAAGAAGGAGAAGGAGGAGAAGAAGAAGAAAAAGTAGTAGTCATGGGGGGATAAAAAGGAAGGAAAAACAAGAAAACAACCAACCAAAAAGATGAGACAAAGTTTCAAGGAAGGAATCCTCTCTGCAGTTAAAATAAAACTCTTAGGAGTCTGACCTTCCCCCTTTCTCCCTTCCCTCTCTCCCAGGGCAGCAGAAAAGCTGTGTAAGTGGCCCAGTATGAGATTCAAGTGGGTCTTTGGTGAACCAAATCACCAGAAAAAAACAGTGACTCTTAATTTCCATAGAGCGAGCACCCACTTCTCACCAGGAACCCCAAATATGCTATTGGAAGCTTTGAAAACATGTTCTACAGTCCCTCTTCTTTAGGTGTGCTACACCTAAAGTTTGTTTTTCTGACTTCACCTTCTCCCAAACTAAGTTTCCTATCCCAGGGCGTTTAGATAAATTGGGCTTTCTCAGCAGATTTGTTCTCTTTTCTTCTTAGACTCTCCCCAAGCCAGCCGGTAAGCTCCTCCAAGCTCAGAAAATTGAATCCACTCTTGTTTGGCCCCTCTGCACCTCCCACCAAAACCCTCTGAATCACGGAATCAGTCCAAAACAAGGGGTCTAGGGAAATCTCAGGGAGCTGGGTTCAGGAGAGGGAAGTCTGCGATATTATGGACTCGGGGTATATGTGTCTTTGGAACGCCGTCTATGTGGGCTTAAGGGTCATGTACATGAGGACCATGCTTCTGGGAAACATGGGGTTTGGGGACACCGCTGCACTACCACCACTTCATGGAATGCTGTGGCTGCCAGCCTTAAGGGGAAGGGTCCCTCCTCCCCACAGCTTCAGACCTCAGTGCTGGAAACCAACAATTCTATCTTTAGCAAGCACTGCTTCTGTTGAAGTCTCTCCAAATCAAGCCTTGCAAGACCCCAAAATAACCCACTCCAGCAAGATTCCTCCCCTACTCAGCCGGTCCTTTGTGGGAGTGATTATGAAGTGCACTCAGTCAGATGTCACATTGCCCTGCCTCCCCTTCATTGCATTTCTTGAATACATTTTGGAGCACTGCCCTGCACCACATAGATAATGGTTTACATTGTAGTTTACAATCTGTCCCAGTTAACCAGTGGGCCATGGCTGAACATACAATGACCATCATTTGTCCTGCATTACCACCCAGGACAACTCCAAGTCCTGAAAGTGCCCCCACAACATATTACTTCTTCCCTCTCCCTCCCCTCAGCAGCTACCATGGCCACTTTTCCACGTCAATGCTACAATTTCTTCCATTACTAATCACAATAGTTCCATAGTAGAATATCAGTAAGTCCACTCTAATCCATACTCTATTCCTCCATCCTGTGGACCCTGGGATGGTGATGTCCACTCTACTTCTATATCAAGAGGGGGCTCAGATTTCACATGGATGATGGAATCATTTCCCCTGCTTGTAGTTGTAGGTCCTCTTGGTTCCCTGGTCTGGTGGTTGACCTTCTTCGCCTCCCTGTTTGCTGCCTGGGGAAAGTTTAGAAAACCAGAGGGTAGGAGTTGCAATTCTGCTGAGGCTCAGGGCTTGGCTATTACATGGATAGTCCAGAGATTCAAGTCTCCTGAGTATACACCAACCCCAGCGCCAACCACAGGTCAAGTAAAAGTGACAGAAGAGGCATGTGTAGAAAGGTCACTTCTGAGGCCAACTCCATCACACTCAGGAACACTAACTATGAAGTAGGTGCAACTGACATGGCACTGAACTCCAGAGCCATCTGCCGTGACCTTAGAACCTGTGGATCTCTGTAGCCCTCGGAGAACCAGGACCTGGGTTTGTATCTACTTTGGCTCTCTCTGGGACCCTACAGAGGCATGCATAAGCATGACTCCTCTGATACCCTCCCGCTCTTTTTTTGGGGGGACTCTTAGCCTTACAAACTCATTAGTCCTTTCCATTTCCCCTTTTCTTCAATGTCAAGAAGCAGTTTTTAACACGTGATATTGCATGTAGGCTGAGATATTCTGCTGGTCTGATTTGACCCTTTTATTCAAGATCTTTTTCTAGATACATCATCAGCTGGTGTTTTGGTAGTAATCTCTTGCCACCATGGAGGCTCACCCCAGGAGTCATGTCCCATGCTGGGGGGAAGGTAATGCATTTACATGCTGAGTTTGGATTAGAGAATGGCCACATTTGAGAAACATGGAGACTCTCAGGAGGTAACTCTTAGGCACACTGCAACTCTAGGCCTCGTTCATATTTCAGGCACACAGTCTCATAAGCATAGTCATCAGTTTCAAGGGTGCAGTGTTAGACCATCCTTCTTTATTGGCCTTTGCCATTGCACTTGGGGAATTGTTCGCTGTTCCACTGGGGAAGGTGATAGAGTTCCCCTGGCTAGGAACTCAGCACTCCCTCATTTGTCGTTTTTGACTGTAACTACTATGAAAATTTCCTAACATTTTTATGTACCCTTTATACATGCCCTGGAGAACTCCATCCCAACCATGTGCTCCCATCAACACAACAACCAGTGTTCCTCCTCTGCCATAATTGAACCTCTCTGTGGCCCAAAACTGATTCAAAAAATGGAGCCTAATATATTGCCAAGTTCCATTAATAGTAAAATGGAATTTAGTGATGGGTTTAAAGGTTAGAAATAGAATATATACTAATTTAGAAGAAAAATTTGGAAGAGAAAACAAAAACATGTCCACACAAAAACTTGTACATAGATGGTCATCACAACATCATCCACAATCCTAAAAGGAGGAGACCACCCAAGTATCCCTCCATTGACAGATGAGCAGATGAACAAATCATCATGCAGCCTCACAATGGAATATTATTCAGCCCTTAAAGTGTATCATTATTTTTTACCTATGTATCCTTTTTCTTAAAAGAGGCAATTTAAAATAAAATAAGAAAATGTAAAAGAAATCTACTACAAATGCTTATAATGTAACAAATGATAATACCAAGTAGAAGACATTAAAAAAATAAAATATTTTTAAAAAAGGAATGAAGTTCTGATGCATGTGACAATATATATTAACTTCAAAACCATTAGCTGAGTGAAAGAAACCAGAATCAAAAGACCACATGTTGAATGATTCCATTCATATGAAACATGGAGAATAGACAAATCCATGGAGAAGAGAGCAGATTGGTGCTGGCATGGTGCTGGGAGGACAGGGAGGTGATACCTAAAGCGTATGGGGTTTCTTTCAGGGATGATGAACATGCTCTAACATCAACAATGGTGATGGTCCCCCCTATCTGTGAGTATGTAAAATTTGCTGAATTGTGCACTTTAAATGGGTGACTTGTATAGTATATGAATTGTATCTCAATAAAGCTGTTAATTGTGCCCTGATGGGGAAAGGAAGTTGGAGGGCATATTTGGCTGCTTCCTCAGCCCGGACAAGCTGTATCTGAGCTTCTCTTCCTCCCGCATCATCAACGGAGGCCCCACAAACTGCAGGCATGGGCATTAGACCCTGCTTGAGCCCCTGAGATGCTCAAGTAATTTACTCACCCAGGCAGGCAGGAGGGAGAGGGAGGACACAGAGTCCCTGAGGTTGTCTCCTTCCTTGCACATCCCAACGGGCACCACCAACTCTTGCGGGAGGCTGAGTAAGGCAGCAGGACCAAGGCGAGAGCAGGCAGCAGGCAGAAAGCAGGGCAGGCATAAAAATCCTTGCTCAGGCTCAGCCAAGTCCCCCGGGCCACCTAACATGCTCAGTGTAGCCAGCATCTTTTCATTCCACCCTCTCACTCTCAGCCTTCTGCTGCGGGGGAACTCTGAACCAAGGCTTCCCCCACCGGGGTGGTGCCGAAGCAGTGCAGGACCTGGATTTGCAGGTGAGTCACCTTCCTTCCCATCCACCTGACTGGGGAGATCAGCATCTGCACTATCTCCAAGAAATGGCTCCATTTATACCGACTCTTTAGGAAATTCGAGTCTGGGGGCATAGGGGACAGCAGGCAGGGCTATAGGAAACCAAAGGGGTGATCCCTAGTTTTAAGATGGTGTGGTGACTGCTTTGCAAGTCTTAGCTTATTTAGAGATCACAGTCTCAAGAGTTAGCTGTATTGGACAGGTGAGAAGCCCTGGTGCAGAGAACTGAGCCATCTCTCAAAGGTTCCCAGAATGTCAGTCTGACTTTCTTTTTATTTCCCTCCCTATCCTGGAGGAAATCAACATTAAAAGGTTTGGGGAGTGAGGCAAGAGAATTCTGAGCTCAGAGGCTCCAGCCACCTCCGAGGGTTATGACATACCTTCAAGGCACCAGAGAGGATAGGTGGGAAAATTTGAAGGGGTCATGGATGCAAAAGAAAAGAGAGAAAAGAGAGAGGAGGGGCCTGAGACAAGGGAGAAGACATAGAGATGGGGAAACTTAACAAGTGCACTAAGAAGAGGCAGGAGCATGGGGGAAACAGGTAAGGCATGTGGGGTCATTAAGAGAGAAGACAGAGTTGGCCCTTGGTTCTCACCTGGAGATGATAGAAAAAGTGTTTGAAGATACTTTTTTATTAGATGTATATTAAACATTTTATTTATAGACTTACAGGTGACCAATTTTTTAATCAGTGACCAAATTTTTCTAGAGACATTGTCCCCAAAGTATGTTAAAGTTATATTGCACTTTTCAGTTTCCAAAGAACTTTTAAATACATGATTTCTCTTAAGCAGGACAACTGTGATTTTCAATAAGAGAAGGCAAGCACTCTCAAATTCTTTTACAGTTGAAGAGATGGATGCTTGTAAATCGGTCCCTGGTCATACAAGTGGTAAAAGTTAAACTTGGGACTGGCTTGAAGAGACTTTTGATGGTCCCAATGGGGGGATGCTCCTGGCATGTCGAGGATGCAGATCATGGATGCTACACAACTTCCCACAGTGCACAAGACAGCTTCCTCCAGAAAGATCAGTGTGCCTAGGTTGAGAAAACTGGCCTGACAGGCATATGTGGGCAGGCCTGGTCCTGGGGACCTGGGACCCACTGAAGGTCCCTCTAAGGGTCAGGTGGGTTCACCTGAGCTGCAGGTAGCAGTCTTGCCCTGGGACTATTCAGTTTAGTTGTGGAGGAAACTGCCATGTGTTTGCTGGTGGAACAATGCTGGGAGCCAGTCTGGGGATCTCAGGGCAGGAGGAAGGGTGGGCTTTGATCCCTTTTCTTCCTCCAAGTCCCACCCCCCACCAAGATTCCGGACCATGGATTCTGGCAGGAGCAGTTCTGCACCAGCCCTCCTTAAACGTGGTGAATGCTGCTCTCTCAAAGCTCCCACCCACTGTCTCTATGGCTGTGGGTTTTGTGATTTATGCTTTATCTACATTTGTAATGGGATCTGGGGAAGGAGAGTGGCCCCTGTCACTCTCTAACAGCCACTGGGAAGTGGTAAATGTCATAGAGATATTAGTAAAATTCAAGCTTGGGGGGTCACCAGATCTCGCTCAGATCCTAGCCCTCCCCTCTCCTGAGACGTGCTACCTTTGGCAACTGACGTGTCTTCTGTGGAACTCAGGTTCTGCAGTTAGCAAATGGGGATCACAGCAGGTGCCCCTAATGTTGATGTAAAGACCCAATAGGAAATGAAGGAGAGCTCTTTGGGTCAGTGTATCTCAAAAGGGGGCGATTCTGCTCCCTGCCCAGTGGGGACATTGGATAATGTTTAGAGATAGCTCGGGTCCTCACAACTTGGGGTGAAGTGCTACTACCACCAGGGATGCTGTTAAAGTCCTGCAGTGCACTGGAAGGCCCCCGGTGTGGAGAATGATCTGCTCCGATGTCAGGAGTGTGAGGCTGGGACACCCTGCTCTCGATGCTGTGAAGTCACAGAAGACTTGTTCTCTCAGCTCCTCTTGGAGGTCTCATTTCCAAGCTACTGGCTTTGACTCCATCTTCTAAGCTCTCAGAGAGGCAGGGCAGGTTGCAGAGGTTGGGTTTGGGGTCCTGGCGAGCTAAGGGCAGCAACTGACCCAGGAAAAGCTGCAAGTGACTCCATAGGAGGGAGGCCAGAAATCTCTGGAAACTGGTGATATTGGAAGGATGCATCCTCCAGCACCCCAAAATAGTGGATTACCCCATCAGTTCTCATCTCCAACCTGTCAGGCTCAATTCCCAAACTGGATCCCATACAACAGGGATTTACTCATTAAATTTGTTTTAATTCAAATAAAACTCATGTAACACAGACTTCACCATTTCAACCCTCTTTTTTAGGAGGTACCGGCGATTGAACCCAGGACCTCATACGTGTGAAGCAGGTGCTACCCCCGCTCCACTATAAACAATTTTTAAAGTACACAATTCTGTAGCATTAATTACGTTCATAATGTTGGGCATCACCCATGACTAGCTCCAGAATGTTTTTTGATGATGCCCATTAACCAGCCTCTCACCATCCTTCCTTCCCCCCCTCCCTTGGCAATCACTCAGCTGCTTTTCAGTTACACAAAGTTATTATAGCAGCACTTTTCAAAACAGCCAAAAAGGAAGGAACAACCCAAGTGTCCATCACCAGATGACTGAACCAAAAAAAAATCCATGTAATAGAATATTATTCAGGCATTTTAAAAAATGAAGTATTGATCTGTCTTACAACATGGATGAACTTCAAAATCATCACACTGATTTTTGATAGACACAGAAATTCACTTTTTGTGATATTCCATTTAAATGAAAACCATAGAGACACAAAGATTACAGGTTGAATAAATTTTAAACTTTGAATTGGCTAAGAAAAAGATCATTTCAAAATGTTAAGTGGTTGACAATATACATCGTAGTTTCCCTAAAGTTATTTACTAAGTACTAACTGTATACATTTGCTAAACTTAACTTTATGGATTTAGTTGTCATATGTGGCACCTACTCCATTCTAAGAATAACTAGTTTATTTCTCACAGCAACCCTTAAAGTACACCAAGGAGGAAACCAAGGGGCAGAAAGGTGAAGGAGCTTGCTCAAGTCTACACAGCAGGATGAGCAGAGATACGGACTTACATCTGCAGATTCTCATACCCCTTTTTCTGTTTGCTATTTTGCATTGCCCCAGAATATTCATCCTTGCATCTTGGGACCAAGGAAATGATCCCTACATAA
The DNA here is from genome assembly GCF_030445035.2 of Dasypus novemcinctus. Classification (NCBI taxonomy): domain Eukaryota; kingdom Metazoa; phylum Chordata; class Mammalia; order Cingulata; family Dasypodidae; genus Dasypus; species Dasypus novemcinctus. The sequence continues at coordinate 984,382 of NW_026688150.1, forward strand.
TTTCTGTATCTTTCCTTACAGCCTCACAATCTCTGGTTCTCTGCATAAAAAATCCTGGAGGAAAAATCTGAGGGGCTCAAATTAAGTCACAGATGCTCTGTGGTCCAAGAATGTGGTAGGCATGTCTGGTCCAAGAATATGATAGGCATATCTCGTCCAAGGATGTGGTAGGCTGTATAGGCCAAGGATGGGGTAGGCTTATAGTCCAAAAATGGAGTAGGCATGTCTGGTCCAAAGGATATGGTTGACTATATAGTCCCAGGATGGGGTAGGCATGTAAACTCCAAGGATGGGTTGGGCACATCTGAACCAAAGATTTGTTAGTTTGTATAGTCCAAGGATGAAGTTGGCTGTCTGGTCCAAGGATAGAGTAGACACATATAGTCCAAGGATGCAGTAGTCTGTGTAGGCCAGGGATGGAGTAGGCTGCATTGTTCAAGGACGCATACACTCCAAGGATTGGGGAGTCTGTATATTCCAAGGATAGGATAGGCTGTTTGATCCAAGGATGGGGGAGGCATTTCTGGTCCAAGGATGTAATAGTCAAGTCTGGTCAAAGAATGGTATGGACTGTATAATCCAAGGATGGAGTAATCTGTACAGTACAAGGATGGAGTAGGCACGTATAGTTCAAGGATGGGATAGGCTGTATAGTTCAAGGATGGGATAGGCTGTATAGTCCAAGGATGGAGTAGGCTCTATAGCCCAAGGATAGAATAGGATGTATAGTATAAGTATGGTATAGACTGTATATTCCAAGGATGGGATAGACACATCTTTAGGTAGCTGGAGCTGTGGACAGAACAAGCCCTATCAGGAAAGAAGAGGGTTAGGTGGAAATGTTTGGAAGATGCAGTGAAGGAACGTTTTCATTTTTAGAGGAAACCCAGAAGGATGGTGAAATATATGATCTTTGGGGTTCATGCTTACTCTGCTGTTTGACAGCTTCACCTTAACCAGGCTACTTAACCTGTCTATGTCCCAATATTCTCCTCGAGTTATTTCTAAGGTACGCAAAACAAGGGTGATAAAAATAGCACCTTCCTCTTTCAATACCTGAATGGATAAACAAACTGTGGCAAATTTACACCATGGAATATTATTCAATGACAAAATGAAGTGAGCTCTCAAGCCACAGTAAAAGAGGTGGAAGAAACCTAAATGCACATTGCTAAGTGAAAGAAGCCAGTGTACAAACGCTGCATAGTGAATGGCTCCAGCTATAGGACATTCTGGAAAAGGCAAATCTATAGAGACAATAGGGAGATCAGTCGTTGCAAGGGGAGGGAGTGATGAGTAGGCGGAGCTCAGGCATTTTTAGGGTAATGAATCTATTTTGTCTGATAGTGTGGGTAAAGAGTATGCATTTGTCCAAACTCATAGAACTAGAAGCACTCAGAGGAAACCCTCCTGTAAACTATGGAGAATAGTTATCAATTATATATCAATATTGGTTAATCCATTTAACAAATGTATCACAGGAATGTGAGATGTTAATAATTGGGGGAAAACGAACATGGGGGGCTTGGTGGTTTATGGTAACTCTGGACACTCAGTAACTCTAAAACTGCTCTAAAATGAAAGTCTACCTTTAAAGAAAAACATAGGATCCCAAGGTTCTTTCTTTTTTTACTTTTTTTTTTTTTGCCCCAAGTTTTAAAAGCAGTTTTATTGAAATATAGTTACATACCATATAATCTATCCAAAGTGTACTTTAGTATAATTATACAGATTTGTGCATTCCTCACCTCTTTTTTTACTCTTGACTACAGGAATTTTCCAACAAAGAGAAGGAGGAAGAGTATAACAAACGCTCATTTATATACTCTCTATTTAATAGTTATTAGCATTTTGTCATATTTCCTTCACCTTTTCCTTTTCTTTTGCTAAAACAATGCACCTTCCTCACTAGGTTGATGAGAGAATTAAATTATATAATGCATAGGGAGGCAGCTCCATCACTGCTGAAGGCTGTTTTTCAGCAGCGACTCCTTCTATTGTCCCGGGATGGTGGAAGCTTTCCCCGTCCAGCAGCTGACCTCTCCCCATCACAGCCCCCATGCAGGGATCCAACAGCTCCTCTGTGTCTGAATTCATCCTCCTCGGCTTCTCTGCCTTCCCGCACCAGCTACTGCCCGTCCTCTACCTGCTCTTCCTGATGATGTACCTGTTCACACTGCTGGGAAACCTGCTCATCATGGCCACCATCTGGCGCCAGCGCAGCCTCCACATGCCCATGTACCTCTTTCTGTGTGCCCTCTCCATCTCTGAGATCCTCTACACCTTTGCCGTTATCCCCCGCATGCTAGCCGACCTGCTGGCCACCCAGCGCTCCATCGCCCTGGTGGCCTGTGTGGGCCAGATGTTCTTCGCCTTCACGTTTGGCTTCACCCACTCCTTCCTGCTCACCATCATGGGCTATGACCGGTACTTGGCCATCTGCCACCCCCTGCGCTACAGTGTGCTCATGAGCCCCCGTGGCTGTGGCTGCCTGGTGGCCTGGTCCTGGGTGGGTGGCTTGGTCATGGGGCTGGTGGTGACCACGGCCATTTTCAACCTCACCTTCTGTGGGCCTAATAAGGTCCACCATTTTGCTTGCCATGTGCCACCGCTGTTGGAGTTGGCCTGTGGGGACAATGTGCCAGCTGTGGCCATGGGTGTGGGTCTGGTGTGTATCACAGCTCTGTTGGGCTGCTTCATCTTCCTCCTCCTGTCCTACATCTTCATTGTGGTCACAATCTTGAGGATCCCCTCAGCTGAGGGCCGACAGAAAGCCTTCTCCACCTGTGCATCCCACCTCACTGTGGTGGTCGTGCACTATGGTTTTGCCTCTGTCATCTACCTCAAGCCCAATGGCGCCACATCTGCAGAAGGGGACACCCTGATGGCTACCACCTACACCATCCTCACCCCCTTCCTGAGCCCAATCATCTTCAGCCTCAGGAACAAGGAGTTGAAGATGGCTATGAAGAGGACCTTCCTCAGTGAACTCTGTGGAGACAAGGTGTGATGATCTGGGAGAAATTCCCTGGGGACAGCTAAACTGAGTTACAAGTGTCCCTCCATAACCAAATCATAACATATATTTGCCATAACCCTTGAAGACACATCCAAGTGTACAGAAAATGGTTAGATAGCATCAGGGTGTGTAAAAGGAAGACAGAAAAAATGAGATTTGATGATTTGTGCCAACTGCAGGGCCCTTTGTCATTGAGCACTAATTATGGGAAATTTTCCTCCTTTTTTCGAAAGTCTGGTGTGTCCAGAGGTTCTGAGTGCTGGTAAAGGTAAGAATAGGTGGAATATGGAGGCATTTTTGGAACATTGGAATTGTCCTGCATGACGTTGCAGGGATGAATATAGGCCATTTTGCATTTTGTATTAACCTACAAAATTTTGTGGAACAGAGTGTAAACTACCATGTAAATTCTAGTCCGAGGTTAGTAACAATGCTGCAATGTGTGTTCATCATTTTTAACAAATGTACCACACTAATAAAGAATGTTGCTAATGTAGTAAATTGTTGGAGGGTTAGGAGCATGGCGTATGTGAATTCCTTATATTTTTTATGTAATATTTATATGATCTAAATCTTCTTTGAAAAATAAAAAATTGATTAAAGAAAGAAATTAAAAGACATCATGTAACTGTGTGTACATGTGTATGTGTGGTGTCTAACTACACCCACAACTACAAACACATGCTGCAAAGAAATAAGAGGATATCACATCCCCACCCTCTACGAGGCAGCACCAGGTAACTACAGCATGGATTTTTTATGACTCTAAAAGATTACAGCAAAAATGTAATCAATCCCACTGAATAGTTTGCGTAGAGTTAGCTGTGATGTGGAGTTTATGTTGGATATTTGTTTTGACAAATTAATTAATTAAAGAAAACAACTAAAGAGATGATGGCAATTAAATGCAATGCATGATACTGAATGGGATCTAACAAGGGAGGAGAAAAGGTTCAAAGAGACATTATTGGGACACATGAAAAAAACTGGATTATAGACTGTAAGTTTTATATCAATATTAAATTGCTTGAATTTGATAATGACATCTAAGATATTTACATAAATGAGTATCCTTGTTCTTAGGAAATATACTTGAAAGTATGCGTTTAAGGAGCATGAGGTCTAAAACCTACTAAAAATTGAGGAATATGATAGATGCTACAGATAGATGATAGAAGAGAGATGGATAGAGATAGATGGATGGAAGATAGATGATGGATAGAAAGAAAAAAGAAAGAGAAAAAAGGAAGAAAGAAAGAGAGAGAATAATAAAGAAAAAGAAAGAAAAGAGAGAAAGAGAGAGAAAAAGAAAGACAAAGGTAGAGGGAATTACATGGCACATGTGGCAATATGTTAACATTGGTGGATCCAAGTATATGGGGGTATTTTGGCATTGTCTGTATGGGCTTTGTACTATTTTTGTAACAATTCTTAAAATTTAAACTTATTTCAAAATGAAATTTTAAGTAAAAAAATACTACAGCAAAGGAAATAAAGCATCCTAAATTTTAGCATTGCAGTGTGTGCAATAGCACTTAGAAAGAGAAATAGGCATAGTCACAGCAAAGTTGAAGAATCCTCCACCTTTCAAGTGTAAATCTCTGTTAGCTGCTGAGAGTGACATCTCTACAGCTCGTGAAAAAAAAAAGTCCTGCCATGAGGAATCATCTCCCGAGTTAGAAAGAGACGAGCTAGAAGTACTCCTACAGAACTCTTTGTTGAATCATGAAAAAAAAAAAAAAAAAACAGACCAGGAAGATGTACTCCATTGTCACACCGGCTAACTGGTCACTCATTTCTCAATAAGAAGGGGTTTATTTATTTATTTTTTCTTCTTTATTTTCTTTTCAATATTACATTAAAAAATATAAGGGTCCCCATATACCCACCACCCCACCCACACCACCCCTCCCACACCAACAAACTCTTCCATTATTGTGGCACATCCACTTCAGCCAGCAAATACATTCTGGAGAACTGCTGCAGCACATGGACAGTGGTCCACATTGTAGTCCACTACATCAAGACAAGGTTTAGATTCCACATGGATGATGGATGCAATTCTCCTGCTTGCAGCTCTAGGCACTCTTGGCTCCCTGGTGTGATGGTTGACCCTCCTCACCTCCCTCTCAGTGGGCCAGGGTAAGTCCAAGAAACCAGAGGGTAGGAGCTGCAAGTCTGCTGAGGCCCAGGGCCTGGCTGTCACATGGACAGTTCAGAGATTCAAGTCTCCTGAGTATACACCCAAATGCCAACCACAGGTCTGGTAAAAGTAATAGAAGAGGCATGTGCAGAAAGGTTATACCTGAATCCTTGAGTGAAATCTATCATAAGCTGAAGGTATAGTACAGGGAAGGAATAAAATGGGGGCATGGGGATAACTTTGGGTGGTGCTGCGTGGGCTTTAGGAGTGCTAGGGATGGGGGGATGGGTCAGATTGCCCAAGTAATTGGGGAGAGTGTGAGGGGTACATTTGATCATGAGAGATTATCAGGTGTGTGGTTGATTGTGGTGCAGAGAAAACTCTTTAGAGAATGTAATATGGAAGGTTGCCTGTTTGGGATGCTTAAGGGGGGGGCATCTGAAACAGGGCAAGCTTCTGGGGAGTGTGTGTGCACTGATTTTGTCATAGTGGATTATATCCTTGGTTGGAGACCCATACAATGACAGTGAAGGTATACCCACATCCTGGGAGGACTGATGATGTCAAACAGAGTGAATTGTATCTCTTGAGAGAATCGGTGGCTCCCAATGGGTTAGGGCAGTCAAGTATGTCAAACCCTCAACATTTTTGCAAATATCTCTGAATATGGTCCTCAAATAATGAAGATCGATTGTCATGGTAGGCCCTGAGGGGAGAGGAAAGAGGTGTTGAATACATGGAATTAGGGTAACTGTGGGGCAATGGAAGTGTTCGACAGGATCATGCCATGATGGATATAGGTCATGTTAAATTACACCAAAAATGTATAAGTCTATAGGCTAAAATGTAAACCATAATGTAAAACATAAGATATCTAAAAATTTAGAAAATTGTATAGTCTAAAATATAAACCATAATGTAAACCCAAATGGAACCATTTTTGAAAGCTATCATTTCAATATCTGTACATTAGCTGCAGCAAATATAATATGAATATGTAAAATGATCACTGTTGGGGAAGGGACAAAGGTTTGATGTTGGATATGTGGGAGTACCATATATTGTATATTGGAATTACTGTGACCTAAAGCTTATATCAAGAAAAAGCTAATAATCAGGGGGAAAGAAAGAAAAGAAAGAAAGAAAGAAAGAAAGAAAGAAAGAAAGAAAGAAAGAAAGAAAGAAAGAAAGAAAGAAAGAAAGAAAGGAAGAAGGAAGGAAGGAAGGAAGGAAGGAAGGAAGGAAGGAAGGAAGGAAGGAAGGAAGGAAGGAAGGAAGGAAGGAAGGAAAGAAGACCCTGAGGAAGAAATGGAAGAATTTGCCTTTCTGCTGTACATACAGGGCAACGCCTGTAGCAGTGATGAAAGGCAAAATGTTAAAAGCAAAGCTTTTCATTTTTTCATTTCTTTAATACTCCAATTTATTTTCCCTTTATTTAATTCTTCTAAATTTCTATGTACTCATATCTAACCTTTAAACCCATCACTATGTTCCATTTTTCTATTAATTGAACCTGGCAATATATTGGAATTCCTTTAAAGAAGTTTTGGACTACAGAGAGGGTCAACTATGGTGGGGGAGGAGCACTTCTGGTGCGTGCCATTGGTGGGGGGCACACGGTTGGAGGGAGTTCTCTAGGGCATAAATACAGGGTACATAGAAAGGTGTGGATATTTTCATAGTGGTTTCATCTGGAAATGACAGATGAGAGAGTGCTGAATTCCTGACCAGGGGAGCTCTATCACATTCCCTAATGGAACAACAACAATCCCCCAAGTGCAATGGCAAAGACCAATAAAGATGGATGGTCCAAAAATGAGCCCTAGATACTGATGGATCCAATCATGAGCCTGTGTGCCTGAAATATGAACTAGGCCTAGAGCTGTGGGGTGCCTAAGAGTTACCTCCCAAGAGCCTCCATGTTGCTCAAATGTGGCCACTCTCTTAGCCAAACTCAGCATGTAGATGCATTGCCTTCAGCCCAGCATGGGACATAACTCCCGGGGATGAGCCTCCCTGGCACCGAGGGATTATTACCAAGAACCAGCTCATGACGGAACTACAAAAAGACCATGAAAAAAAAAAAAAGAGGTCAACTCAGACCAGCAGAATATCTCAGCCGATATGTAATATCAGTTGTTAAAAACTGCTTTTAGACTTTGGATAAAAAGGGGGAAATGGAAAGGCAAGTGAGTTTATATGGCTAAGAGTCTCCAAAAAAAGACCCAAGAGGTCATCAGGGGGTGAGGCTTATGCATGCCTCATCAGGGTGCCAGAGACAGCCAAGGTAGATGGAAGTCAGGTACTGGTTCTCCTGAGGGCTGCAGAGACCCACAGGGTCTATGGTCAAGGCAGATGGCTCTGGAGTTCAGCGCCATGTCGGTTGACCCTACTTTGAAGTTCGTGTTCCTGAGTGTGATGGAGTTGAACTCAGAACTACAGCTGGGGGGGTACTGGGTCCCTGGCCGGGGGTGCTGTGCTGTGGTCCCTAGGGGAGCAGTGGCAGTCCCTGAAGTGCAGCGGCAAGAACCGAGAAGGAATGAGGGTCCAACAGTGAGCCCCTGATACTAATGACTATGCTTCTGAGCCTATATGCCTGAAATAAGAACAAGGCCTAGAGCAGCACTGTGCCTGGGAATTTCCTCCTGACAGCCTTCATGTTACTCAAATGTGGCCAGTCTCGAAGCCAAACCTATATCCATTCTTGCATAATCTTGTGGAACATTTCCATTGCCCCACAATTACACTGATTCCATCTATTTAATACCTCTTTCCCCCTCCCCTCAGGGCCCACAGTGACAATCAAACTTCATTGCTGAAAAACCATATTTAGAGATACTTGCAAAAATGTTGAGTGCTTGACATACTTGACTGCCTTAACCCATTGGCAGCTACCAATTTTCTCGAGAGATACAATTCCCTCTGTTTGAGAACATCAGTCCTCCCAAGGATGAGTATACCTTCATTCTCATTGTGTGGGTCTCCACCAAATGATATAACCCACTATGACAAAATGAGCACTCACACACTCCCTAGAAGCTTGCCCTGTGTCAGATGCCCCCCTTAAGCATCTATAAGAGGTAACCTTCTGCATTATATTTTCTCAAGAGTTTTCTTTGCATTATAATTTCAACCACATACCTGACAATCTCCTATGTTCAAATATTCCCCTCACACTCCTCCCAATTTCTTGGGCCATCTGACCCATCCAACCATCCCTAGCCACCCTCAAACCCACAAAGCCCCACCCAAAGGTATCCCTATGCCCCCATTTTATCCCTTCCCTGTACAAATACTTACCTCCAGCTTATCATAGATTTCAGCCAAGTATTTGTTAGCTCACAACCTTCCTCTACCCCCAACTTCCATTAAGTTTATCATCCACTCTCTAGCTCTCTGAGACAGCTTGGTTTACTTATTTCACATCAGAGAGGTCACGTAGTCTTTGTCCTTCAATGGCTGGGTTGCTTCACTCAACATAAGGTTCTCAAGATTCATCCAGGTTATCACATGCATTTATACTGTATTTGTTCTTAGAGGTGAGTAGTATTCCATTGTATGTATATACCATATTTTATTTATCCATTCATCTGTTGATGGGCATTCGGGTTGATTCCAACTTTTGGCAATAGTGAATAGTGCTACTATGAACATTGGTGTGGATATATATGTTTGTGTCCTTGTTTTCAGCTCTACTGGGTATATACCCAGCAGTGTAATTGCTGGGTCATATGGCAAATCTATAGATCATTTTTTGAGAAACTGCCAAACTGTCCTCCAGAATGGCTGTATCCTTTTGCAATCTCACCAGCAGTGGATGAGAGTTCCCATTCCTCCGCATCCTTTCCAGCACTTGTAGTCTTCTGTTTTTTTGATAGCTGCCAGTCTTAATGGGAGGAAGATGGTATCTCACTGTTGTTTTGATCTGCATTTCCCTAATAGATAGTGATTTTGAGTATTTTTTCATGTGCTCTTTAGCCATTCGTATTTCTTCTTTGGAGAAGTGTCTGTTCAAATCTTTTTCCCATTTTAAAATTTTTTTTCTTCTTTATTTTCTTTCAAATGTTACATTAAAAAAATATGAAAGTGAACCATTGTCTATGAGGTGCAGAGGTGCCCAAAGATGTACTTACCAAATCCAATGGATGTGTCATGATGATGGGAACGAGTGTTGTTGGGGGGGGGGGAGGGGGGATGGGGGGGTGGGGTTGAATGGGACCTCACATATATATTTTTAATGTAATATTATTACAAAGTCAATTAAAAAAAAGTATACAAAAAAAAATGTGAAAAAAAAAATATGAGGTTCCCATATCCCCCCCATACCCCTCACCGCATTTCTCCCACATCATCAACCTTTTCCAACATCGTGGCACATTCACTGCACCAGGTGAATATATTCTGGAGCACTGCTGCGTCACATGGACAGCGAGTTGTTTGTCTTTTTATTTTTGAGATCTAGGAGTTCTTTGTATATGCAGGATATGAGTCTCTTATCAGATATATGGTTACCAAATATATTCTCCCATTGCTTAGGCTCTCTAGCTTTCTTGACAAACTCCTGTGAGGTGCAGATGCTGGACATTGTATATCCTACCATGGCCCACTGGATAGACTGGGTGAGAGTGTAAAGTGCAACGCAAACCCCTATCCATGTGGTGCAACAGCGCTCCAAAATGTATTCACCAAATGCAATGAATATGCCAGGATGATGAAAGAGGTTGTTGATGTGGGTGGAATGGGGTGGGGGCGGTGGGGGGTGAATGAGGACCTCATGTTTTTTGAATGTAATATTTTTTAAAAAATGAACAAATAAAATTAAAAAAAAAAGAAGGAAAAAAAGATTGTATTTTTTTTTCACTTTAAGTGTATTTTTTGAAGATACATAAATCACAAAAAATGTTACATTAAAAAATATAACAGGAAGTGACAGGCCCGGAGCGAGCCCCGGAGGGCTGGCGGAGTCAGAGCAACGGGAGGGGCAGGAAGCTGCGGCCCCGCGGGGCACCTTCCACCCCGCCCTCGGTGCCCCCGCCACTCCAGGAAGGGCAGAAGGCGAGGGGAGCCCGTCGCAGAGGCCGAGGGAGTCCCCCACCCAGTCTGGCTACTGAATCTCCCCGGCACATGAGGCGGACGCACCCCCTCCAGAGAACTCGGGTGCAGAGGCAGGAACGAAGGTCTTGAGTCAGAGCAGCAGCCTCAGGGACCCTGGACCGTTATCCTGGAGACTGAGAGTGAGCAGAACTCCACCTCCACCAACGGGAGGTCCAGCTCAGGGGGCAGCTCTCGGCCCCAGATAGCTCCAGTGTCACTGTATGAACGGCAAGCAGTACAGGCTCTGCAAGCCCTGCAGAGGCAGCCCAGTGTGGCTCAGTATTTTCACCAGTTCATGCTCCAGCAGCAGCTCAGCAATGCCCAGCTGCATAGTCTGGCTGCCGTCCAGCAGGCTACAGTTGCTGCCAGCCGACGGGCCAGCTCCCCAAACACCAGCACCACACAGCAGCAGGCTACCACCACCCAGGCCTCCATCAATCTGGCCACCCCGTCAGCCGCCCAGCTCGTCAGCCGATCCCACAGTGTGAGCTCTCCCGGTGCCACCACCTTGACCCAATCTGTGCTACTGGGGAATACCACCTCCCCACCCCTCAACCAGTCCCAAGCTCCGATGCATCTATGGGTGCAGAACTTGGCAGTGAGGAACCCGCAGGCCTCAGCCCTAGGACCCCAAAGGCAAGGCTCAACTCAGAAGGTCATGGAGCCTCCCCTGCCTCTAGCCTTCTCCTGGAGCCTCCCCTGCTTCTAGCCTTTCTCAGGCCTCTAGCCAGGCCCTAGTTGTGTCTCAGGCTTCGTCTGGGGCCACAGGCCAGTCCCTCAACCTTAGTCACGCTGGTGGAAGTAGTGGGAATAGCATCCCAGGGTCCATGGGTCCAGTAGGAGGTGGCCAGTCACCTGGGGGTTTGGGTCAGTTGCCTTCCTCAGGAATGGGTGGTGGTGGGAGTTGTCCCAGGAAGGGCATCACCCACAACTTTAAACTCCATTTGAAAGCTAGCAGAGATAGTGAATGCCTTTGGCTTATTCCTGATCCTAAAGAGAATGCATCTAAAGTTTCTCCATTTATTATACTATTTGGTAGCTTTGTGCTATCCATTCTTTAGGAGGACCGCTCTGGCTGTTGGGCAAAGACAACCTGGGGCAGGGATTGGTGTTTGGAAGCTGAAGGAAGCTTCCTGAGAGAGAGGACTGGAGCAAGCAAGATGGTCAGGGTCAGCATCTGAGGAAGAGCTGAGCAAGAGGAGGGAATGTAGCAGATGACAATTCTCAAGTTGGCCTTTGCCTTCTTCAACCAGCACAGGAACAACTGGCTCCAGTTAGCTCAGGGAGGGGGTCCCCTAAGGTCTGCAGATCTCCCGGTCAACAGCCCATCTCTTGGTTCTGGTCTTGCCTTGGGGAGAATGAAGAATGCGGCACAGAGGGGACCATTAGCAAGGAATGGCAAACAGCTCGGGATGCTGGTGGGGAGCTTCATAATATGGAAGTTGAATAATGGCAAGGGAGGGAGGGCATGTCCCCTGGGAGGGTTTTGGTTTGACCAATGCTAAGAGTGATCTCCCCAAGGCCCTGTCTGTGTTTCCACCCACCTTTTGGCACTCATCCCTATTTTCCATCACCAGATAAATGGGTGATGACTTCTATTTTCTGATCGTTTGCGGGGAAAGAGAAGTAATATTTTAGGTCTTTTAGATCTGGAATTAGGCTGAGGTGGGTGAGGCACTCGCCTTGAGCACAAAATGTTAGGGACATCAAAAACTCAATAAACAGGTGGATTGTTTGTGGGGCATACAGGGCAGGAGGTGTCTGGACATCGATTTGGAGAGACAGTGACAGCAGTGGTGCTTGCTAGAGGTAGAATTTTGGGTTTCTGACATGGAGGTCAGAAGTAGTGGGGAGGCATGACCCTTCCCCCTAGGACTGGTGGCCACAGCGTTCCCTGAAAACTGTTGGTTGTGCCGCAGCATTCCCATATCCTATGTTTCCCAGATGCGTGGTCCCAGGTCCATGTCCCCTAAGCCCCCGTAGACCACGCTCCACAGACCCATATACCTTGAGTCCGAGATATCCCAGAATTCCCATTCCCGAATCTAGCATGCCCTGAGATCCATCTAAGGTCCGTGATTACCCTAGCCTCTGGTTTTGGACTGACTCTGTGAGTGTGAAAGATTTGGTGGGAGATGCAGAGGGGCCAGGCAAGCATGGGTTCAATTTTCTGGTCCCCCCTCCCTTTTATTTTATTTTTGAGCTTGGAGGAGGATACCAGCTGGCTTGGGTAGAGCCTGGGAAGAAAGGAGAGATGAATCTGCTGAAAAACCCAAATTTACCTAAACGCCCTGGGATAGGAAACATGGTCTGGAAGAAAGTGCAACAGTGCTCAGAGATGTATTCACCAAATGCAATGAATGTCTCATGATGATTGAGGAGGTTGTTGTCATGGAGGGAGGAATTGTGTGAGGTGGGTGAGGGGTATATGGGGACCTCATATTTTTTTAATGTAACGTTAAAAATATAAATAAAGACAAAAAAGAAATAAGAAAAATCAATTTGCCCTCCCCTAGCACACATGAGGGAAATGGACTGTAGGAAGTGCTTTCCAAGCTTCTAATAGCATATTTGGGGCTCCTGGTAAGTTGTAGGTGCTCTCTCGCTGGAAGTAAAGAGTCACTGTCTTCTGGGTTGAGTTGGTTCACCAAGGATCCATTTGAATCTTCTTCCAAACTCCTAATGCAGCTTTCCTGCTGTCCTGGGAGAGAGAGAAGTGAGAAGGGAGAAAGGGGGAATGTCAGATTCCTAAGCATTTTATTTAACTTCAAAGAGGATTCTTCACTTGAAACTTTGGAGTTCTTCTTCTTTTTTTTTTTTTTTTTTGATTGTCCTGTTGTTTTTCCTTCCTCTTTATCTACCCAAGGCTGTTTTTCTTTTCTTTTCTCTTCTTTTTCCTGCTTGCTCCCCCATTTTTATGGCCCCCTTTTTTCTTTCTCTTTCTTTCTCTTCTCTTTTACTTTTTGTATCAGGTGTTGCTGGGAGCACTTCATATTTGCTGTGTTTCCTCATCCACCATTTCCTCTTTTCTGTGTGTAGTGACTTTTCTCACCTACACTATCACCTTTCCTCTACATCTTTCTATCCTCCATCATCTAATGTTTCTCTTACATTACACCTCTCTTTGTTTGGTCCCCAAAATTGTCTGAATTTTTATTTCTAATGCCTTTGTTCTGTTTTCTGTCTTTTATTCATTCTTTATATTACTGTCTTTCTTTTCTCTATCACTCTCTCCTGAAAACACTGGCCTTTTAATTCATACTATATTCCTCCCCATATTGAGTTGACTGTCTCATTATAGGTACTCTACTTTACTTACTGTTATACTCTACACAGCGTACATGAGGCTAATACCCATTCTCCTAGATCTCACATGGTTCCTTGTTAACATTTACTATCAATACAACTATTATACATTTTCTTCTCTTACTCATTTTGCTTTCTCTGGCCCTAATATTTTCCTTCAAGTGAACTTAGCCAGCAACAAGAAAATAGAATAAGAAGAACAAAGTGACAAAGGGAAGATATAACATGTAAACAAAAACAACAACTATTTAAAACCCAAGACTAGACAAAGAAGCTAAGGAACTCATTAAACATGTCAAGATGAAGTGATCAGACAGCAACAAAAAAACTACAAAACAAACCAATAACCAGGAAAACACACCCCAATCCAAATAACAAACTAAAAACCAGGAAGAGGAGCAGAATATCAAACAAGTAAAGCTCTCAAAACATATATTAGTGAACAATTTGATGGCGTTCAGGAAGAGATTAAGAATATGAAGACAACACTTGCAGAGAATACAGAAGAAATTGAAATCATACACAATAAGAGATATGATGGTGATGAACATCACAACACAAGAAATGAAAAATACACTCTCAGCAAATAACATAGATTATAAGAGGCAGAGGAAAGAATCTGGGATCTGGAAGACAGTACATCTGAAATCAAACAGCTAGTAGAAATAACCGATAAAAAGATAGAAAAAATCCAGCTAGAACTTAGGGACCTGTATGACAATGCAAAACACACAAACATATGTATTATAGGCATCCCAGAAGGGGAAGAGAAGGGAAAGGGGACAGAACGGGTGTTGGAGGAAATAAGGACTGAAAACTTCCCAAATCTACTGAGGGAGATGGATGTACATGTCCAGGAAGCACAACGCACCCCAAATGCCATAAATCCCAACAGGCCTACACAAGACATATACTTGTAGAATTATTCAATGTTCAAGACGAAGAGAAAATTCTAAAAGCAGCAAGAGAAAAGAGAACCATCACATACAAATGAGGCTCCATAAGATTAAATGCTGATTTCTCATCTGAAACCATGGAGGTAAGAAGGCAGTAGTATGAAATAGTCATGGGAGTAAAAGAAAAACTTTCCAATGAAGAAGACTCTATCCAGCAGAGTTAGCATTCAAAAGTGGTGGAGAGTTCAAAATACTCACAGATAAACAGAAACTAAGAGAGTATGCCAAGAAGAATCCTGCCTTTCGAGAAATACTAAAGGGAGTTCTGTAGAAAGAAAGATAAAAACAGGAGAGGCAGAATTGTGGGAGAGTGTAGGAGCAACTCTTAGAAAAACAGTGGGTCAAGGAAGAAACCTCAAAAAGGAAATAATAACTACCTTGAAACTAATGTAAATGATAACATACCAAAACTTATGGGATGCTGCAAAAGCAGTACTGAAAGGGAAATTTATAGCCATAAATTCATACACCAAAAGGATGAAGGAACTAAGATTGAAAAATTAACTGCAAACTTGGAGGAATTACTTAAAAAAAAACACAAAGTAACCCCACAGAAAGAAGAAAGAAAGAATTAACAAAGATAAGAGCGGAACTAAATGAAATAGAAAATAAGAAAGCACTTGAAAAGGTAAACAAAACAAAGAGCTGGGTCTTTGAGAAGATTGATAAAATTGACAAACCATAAACTAGACTAACAATGAAAAAGAGTGAGAAGATGTAAATACACAAAATAAGAAATGAGAAAGGAGATATCACCACTGACCCCAAAGAAATAAAGACTACCATAAAGGGATACTTTGAAAAACTATATTCAAACAAGATGGACTATTTAGAGGAAATGGAGCAATTCCTAGAAACACATAAGCAGCCTATATTGATGAAAGAAGAAATTGATGATCTCAACAGACCAATCACAAGTAAAGAGATAGAATCAGTCATTAAAACCTCCCAACTAAGAAGAGCCCTAGGCCAGATGGCTTCACAAGTGAATTAAAAAAAAACATTCTGGAAAGAACTAGCACCAATCTTGTTGAAACTCTTCCAAAAATCGAAACAGAAGGAACATTGCCTAACTCCTTCTATGATGGCAACATTACCCTAGTACCAACGCCAAAGAAAGACACCACAAGAAAGGAAAAATACAGACCAATATCTCTAATGAACCTAGATGTAAAAATCCTGAACAACATACTTGCTAATTGTATTCAACAACACATTAAATGAATTATAATCCTGACCAAGTGGGATTAATTTCGGGCATGCAAGGATGGTTCAACACAAGGAAAACAATCAATGCAATACACCATATAAACAGATTGAAGGAAAAAAATCACACGATTGTATCTATAAATGCAGAAAAAGCATTTGACAAAATACACAGCACCCTTTCTTGATAAAAACACTGTAAAGGATCAGAATACAAAGAAATTTACTGAATATGATAAAGGGCATATATGAAAATCCCTCAGCTGACATCATTTACAATGATGAAATCCTAAAATCCTTCCCTCTAAGATCAGGAACAAGACAAGGATGCACACTATCACCCCTCCTATTTAACATTGACTTAGAAGTACTTGCTTGAGCACCGAGTCAAGAACGAGACATAAAAGTCATCCAAATTGGAAAGAAATAAGTCAAATTTTCATTATTTGTACACGACATGATCCTATACATAGAAAACCCTGAGAAGTCTACAAGAAAGCTTCTAGATCTCATAAGTGAGTTTAGTAACATCACAGATTATAAGATCAATGAGCAAAAATCAGTAGCATTTCTCTACACCAATAATGAGCAAGATCAGGAGGAAATCAAGAAACAAACACCATTAACAATAGTAAATTAAAAAATCAAATACTGAGGAATAAATTTAACTAAAGATGTAAAAACTTATACACCAAGAACTACACAAGACTGTTCAAGGAAATCAAAAAAGACCTAAATAAATGGAAGAATATTCCCTGTTCATGGATAGGAAGACTAAATATTATTAAGTTGTCTATCCTACCCAAACTGATCTACACATTCAAAGCAATCACAATAAAAATCAACACAGCACTTTGTAATGAACTAGAAAAACTAGCCATGAAACTTATTTGGGGTGGCAGACTTGGCCCAGTGATTAGGGCATCCATTGACCATATTGGAGGTTCATGGTTCAAACCCCAGGCCTCCTTGACCCATGTGCAGCTGGCCCATGCACAGTGCTGATGCGTGCAAGGAGTGCCCTGCCATGCAGGGGTCTCCCCCGTGTAGGGGAGCCCCATGCGCAAGGAGTGTGCCCTGAAAGGAGAGCCACCCAGTGCAAAAGAAAGTGCACCCATAAGGAGAGCTGCCCAGTGTGAAAGATATTGCAGCCTGCCCAGGAATGGCGCCCACACATGGAGAGCTGACACAACAAGATGATGCAACAAAAAGAAACACAGATTACCATGCCACTCACAACAACAGAAGTGGACACAGAAGAAGACACAACAAATAGACACAGAGAACAGACAACCGGGGTTGGGGGGGGGGGGAAGGGGAGAGAAATAAGTAAATAAATAAATCTTTTTTTTTTAAAAGAAAAAGAAAAAGAAATTTGTTTGGAAAGGAAAGAGGCTCCAAATAGCAAAAGACATATTGAAAAAGAAAAATGAAATTGGAGGAATCACACTACCTGACTTCAAAACATACTACAAAGCTATGGTAGTGAAAACAGCATGGTATAGGCACAAGGAGAGAAACCCAGAGCAATGGGACAGAATTGAGAGTTTTGATATAGATCCTCATATATACAGTCATATAAAATGTGATAAAGTCACCAAATCCTCTCAGCTGGGAGAGAAAGGCCTCTTCAACAAATGGTGCCTGGAGAACTGGATATCCATATGTAAAAGAATGAAAGAGGATTACCAACTCAAACTTTATACAAAAATCAACTCAAGATGCATCAAAGAGATAATAAAAGAAGTCAGAGGGAGGCAAGATGGTCGCTGAGTGAACTTGCCTTTGCGGTAGGTCCCGGGAGGAGACAGTTGGGCGCGGCTGCAGGCTCTCCAAAGCCGGGCTTTTTCGGGATTTTTGCAGGGCAGAAGTGCCTGGACATCGATTGGGTGGAAAGGTAACGGAGAGGATTGGTCTAGTAGATATAGTTTGGGTTCTATTGCCTGTGGGTGAGACCCGCACGGGCTCCTCCCTGCTGGGGGTGGGGGGAGTCACGGTTCAGCCCAGCCGCACCGCTTTTACACGGCTCTGAGCTGTCGAGGAGTTCACCAGCTCTGGGCGAGCTGTGCGCGGGTTGATGCAACGGGTCGCCTTTGCAGTGGGATTTGGGAAGATAGACGGTGCTTTGTTTTGAAGCGGGAGAAACTTGTGATTGCGAAAATAAACAATAGTGCTTCCGCCTGAAGCCCTGCCCCCAAAAGCCTGGCAGCCGGTCTCCGACCCAAATAGGCTGTAGGCAATAAAGAGACGTAATTGGAAAGTTGTATTAGGCTGCGGCAAGGGAGGGGGATACGTCTGGAAGCAGATTAGGGAATATTTTGCGAAGCTTGGGAAATCCGATTTTCGAATCTGTTTTCCGCGTCACAGGCTGGGCTTCGGATCTGTACTAGCAAAGTGGCTGCGGTGTAGAGGCGCCCTCTAGTGGCAGAGGTTTGGAATCACAGGACGGGAGCTGTCTAAAAGCTGAAGTGAAATATACTAATGAGCCCAGCTAAGTAAATGAATTGCAGAGTTCAGTCATAATATAAAGTTTGCGGATCTGACTTCCCCCTTAAGGCTGGCACACAGCTGAGGGGATCCCAGAGGGCTGTATTACACTGTGGGGCTCCCAGGCTTCCTGTAGACCAGATTGGAGGTTGCCAAGTCTGAATTCCCTAAAATCTGGTGGCCCACACCACAGAGACTCACATCTCTTGAGACCTCAATATCTCAGACTTTCCATCCCTGAATCCATCACGCACTGAGGTCCATCTGAGGTCCTTAAATGCCCTAGCCTTCAACGTTGGCATTCTTTCCTTATCGTTTCATTTTGTTTTGTTTTTATTTTCATTTTGACTTATTCTTTACTTTTTTCAATTTCCTGATTGCTAACACCGCATTATCCCCTAGTCTTCTCTCACAGCGTATCCCCCAAAGTCTTTCTTTTACTCAGTTATTTAAGGCTTTTTTTCGTGGTAGGTGCTGTGAAGTGGGTGTTTTAATTCTGGGTCGTGCATATCTGTTTTTTTTTTTCTTTCCCCTATCTGTTCCCCACCCCTTGCCCATCCCCTTCTACTTTCTTCCTCTCGTCCCTTCCCCCCCACTTTCTTTTTTTTTCTTTCTTTCTTTTTTTCTGTTGTCTCTCTCCCTCTTGTCCCTCATATTCTACTTAGTTTATTTTAACTCAATTATAAAATAGGTGCGGCAGGAAACACCTCACATTCGCTGGGGTTTTCTCATCTTCCACTGCCTCATTTCTGTGTGAACTGATTTAGTCTACCTGCACTATCCTCTTCCCCCTACATCTTGATACCCGCCACCATCTACTGGCTCTCCCATATTCCACCTCCCACCTCCCTTTCTTTGATCCACGAAGGGTCTAAGTCTTAACTTCTAATACCTATGTTTTGTTTTCTGTCTGTTATCCACTCTTGAAACTATTACCATTTTTTTTCTCTTTCCCTCTCTCACGAAATCAATAGCTTTTTAGCTCATACCATAATTCTACCATATTCAATCACCTACCTCATAATAGGTACTCTACCTACTGCTATAACTCTACACAATTTACATAAATCTAACCTCCATCCTCCCAGATCTCATACTTTTGCTTTGCTAACATATATCACCAATATTACTTTACACTTTTCCCTTGCTTACACAATTGCCTTCCCCCAACACTAATACTTTCCTTTAAAGTGAACTTAACCAACAACAAGAAACTAGAATAAGAAGAAAAAAGTGACAAAGAGAAGATATAACACCTATGCAAAAATAACAGCTAATTAACCTCCAAGAGCAGACAAAGAAGCTAAGGAACTGATTAAATCCGTCAAGATAAAGAGATGACCAGAAAGCAACAAAAATCTACAAACCAAACCAGTAATCAGGAAAACATGGCTGAATCCAATCAACAAACCAATAATCACGAAGGGGAGCAAAACTTGGCACAAGCAATGAAAGATCTCAGAACATTTATCACCGACAAATTTGATGAAGTAATGAAAGAGGTTAACAACATGAAGACATCACTTGGAGGGGAAATTGCAGACATACGAAAAAACATAACAGATATGATGGGAATGAACACTACAGTTCAAGAAATCAAAAATACACTTGCAGCAAATATCAGCAGACTAGAAGAGACAGAGCAGAGAATTAGTGATGTGGAAGACAGTACTTCAGAAATCAAACAGATAGTAGAAGGGGTCAATAAGAAGATAGAAAAAATCCAATTAGGATTTAGGGACCTGAATGACAATGCAAAACGCTCAAACATACGTATTATAGGCATTCCAGAAGGTGAAGAGAAGGGAAAGGGGTCAGAAGGAATGCTGCAGGAAATAATGGCTGAAAACTTCCCAAATCTACTGAAAGAGACAGATGTACATATACAAGAAGCACAGCACACTCCACAAGTCATAAACCCCAACAGGCCCACCCCAAGACATATACTTGTCAAATTATCCAATGCTCAAGACAAAGAGAAAATCCTAAAAGCAGCAAGAGAAAAGAAAACCATCACATACAAGGGAAGCTCAATTAGATTAAGTGCTGATTTCTCTTCTGAAACCATGGAGGCAAGAAGGCAGTGGTATGATATAGTCAAGGTACTAAAGGAAAGAAATTTCCAACCAAGGATACTCTATCCAGCTAAATTAGCATTCAAACATGATGGAGAGTTCAAAATATTCGCAGACAAACAGAAACTGAAAGAGTATACCAACAAGAAACCTCCCCTTCAAGAAATTCTAAAGGGAGTTCTACAGGAAGAAAGGAAAAAACAGGAAAGGCAGAGTTGGAGGAGAGTATAAGACCAACAACAATAACAAAAAAGACAAAAAAAAATATATACAAACAAAATATGACAAACACAAATCCAATCAAAATATGGCTAGCACAAATAATTCCTTGACAGTAATAACACTGAATGTCAATGGATTAAATTCACCTATCAAAAGATTCAGACTGGGACATTGGATAAGGAAATATGACCCATCCATATGCTGTCTACAAGAGACACATCTTAGACCCAGAGACGCATGGAGATTGAAAGTGAATGGCTGGAAAACAATCATACAAGCTAACAATAACCAAAAAAAAAAGGCAGGAGTAGCTATATTAATATCAGACAAAATAGACTTTAAATGTGAAACAATTGTGAGAGACAAAGAAGGATACTACAATTTAGTGAAAGGAAAAATCTGTCCAGAAGATCGAACAATCATAAATATCTATGCCCCTAACAAGGGTGCCTCTAAATACGTCAGGCAAATGCTGGAAAAACTAAGTGAAAGAATAGACACATCTACAATTATAGTGGGAGATTTTAATACACCACTATCAACTCTGGACAGAACATCTCAAAAGAGAATCACCAAAGAAACAAAGCATCTGAATAGTATATTAGAGGAGCTGGATCTAATAGATATATATAGATCGCTACACCCAAACACAGCAGGATATACATTTTTCTCAAGCGCACATGGATCATTCTCCAAGATAGATCATATGCTAGGTCACAAAGAAAGGCTGAACGAATTCAGAAAGATTGAAATCATACAAAACATTATGTCTGACCACAGTGGAGTCAAGCTGGAGATTTGCAAGGGACAGAAGCCCAGATTTCACACCACGATTTGGAAATTAAACAGCACACTCTTAGAAAAACAGTGGGTCAAAGAGGAAATCTCAAAAGAAA
This sequence comes from Dasypus novemcinctus, assembly GCF_030445035.2. NCBI lineage: Eukaryota > Metazoa > Chordata > Mammalia > Cingulata > Dasypodidae > Dasypus > Dasypus novemcinctus. Next base: position 1,005,786 of record NW_026688150.1, read on the forward strand.
TCAATGACTACCTTGAAACAAATGATAATGATAACACAACATACCAAAATTTATGGGATGCAGCAAAAGCAGTACTGAGAGGGAAGTTTATAGCCATAAATTCATATATCAAAAAAGAAGAAAGAGCAAAAATTGAAGAACTAACTGCACATTTGAAGGAATTAGAAAAACAACAACAAAGTAGCCCAACAGGAAGAAGAAGGAAGGAAATAACAAAGATAAGAGCAGAACTAAATGAAATAGAAAATAAGAAAGCACTTGAACAGATAAACAAGACCAAGAGCTGGTTTTTTGAGAAGATTAACAAAATTGACAAACCTTTAGCAACACTAACAAAGAAAAAAAGAGAGAAGATGCAAATACACAAAATAAGAAATGAGAAAGGCGATATCACCACTGACCCCACAGAAATAAAGACTATCATAAGAGGATATTTTGAAAAACTATATTCCAACAAAAATGACAATCTAGAGGAAATGGACAAATTCCTAGAAACACATAAGCAGCCCATATTGACGAAAGAAGAAATTGATGATCTTAACAAACCAATCACAAGCAGAGAGATAGAATTGGTTATCAAAAATCTCCCAACTAAGAAGAGCCCAGGGCCAGATGGCTTCACAGGTGAATTCTACAAAACATTCCGGAAAGAACTGACACCAATCCTGCTGAAACTATTCCAAAACATTGAAACGGAAAGAACATTACCCAATTCCTTCTATGATGCCAACATTACCCTAGTACCAAAGCCAAACAAAGACATCACAAGAAAGGAAAATTACAGACCAATTTCTCTAATGAACCTAGACACAAAAATACTTAACAAAATACTTGCTAATCGTATTCAACAACACATTAAACGTATTATACACCACGACCAAGTGGGATTCATCCCAGGTATGCAAGGATGGTTCAACATAAGAAAATCAATCAACGTAATACACCATATAAACAGATTGAAGGAAAAAAATCACATGATTATATCTATTGATGCAGAAAAAGCATTTGACAAAATACAGCACCCTTTCTTGATAAAAACACTCCAAAAGATTGGAATACATGGGAATTTTTTGAACATGATAAAGAGTATATATGAAAAATCTAAAGCCAATATTGTTTACAATGGAGAAATCCTAGACTCCTTCCCTCTAAACTCAGGAACAAGACAAGGATGCCCACTGTCTCCGCTTCTATTTAATATTGTCTTAGAAGTACTTGCACGAGCACTGAGGCAAGAACCAGAAATAAAAGGCATTCAAATTGGAAAGGAAGAAGTCAAAATTTCATTATTTGCAGATGACATGATCCTATACATAGAAAACCCTGAAAGATCTACAACGAAGATTCTAGAACTCATAAATGAGTTTAGTAAAGTCACAGGTTATAAGATCAATGCGCAAAAATCAGTAGCATTTCTGTACACCAATAATGAGCAAGATCAGGAGGAAATCAAGAAACAAATACCATTCACAATAGTAAATAAAAAAATCAAATACTTAGGAATAAATTTAACTAAAGAGGTAAAGAACTTATACAACGAGAACTATACAAGATTGTTCAAGGAAATCAAAGAAGACCTAAATAAATGGAAGACTATTCCTTGTTCATGGATAGGAAGACTGAATATTATTAAGATGTCTATCCTACCAAAACTGATCTACACATTCAATGCAATTCCAATAAAAATCAATGCAGCCTTCTTTAAGGAACTAGAAAAACTAACTATGAAATTTATTTGGAAAGGAAAGAGACCCCGAATAGCCAAAGACATACTGAAAAAGAAAAATGAAATAGGAGGAATCACACTACCTGACTTCAAAACATACTACAAAGCTACGGTGGAGAAAACAGCATGGTATTGGCATAAGGAGAGACACATAGACCAATGGAATCGAATTGAAAGCTCTGATATAGAACCTCACATATACAGCCACATAATATTCGATAAAGCCACCAAACCCTCTCAACTGGGAGAGGGTGGCCTATTCAACAAATGGTGTCTGGAGAACTGGATAGCCATATGTAGAAGAATGAAAGAGGATTACCATCTCACACCTTATACAAAGATCAACTCAAGATGGATCAAAGACCTAAATATAAGAGCCAAGACCATAAAAACCTTAGAAAGCAGTGTAGGGAAACATCTACAGGACCTTGTAATAGGAAATGGATTTATGAATATCTCACCAAAAGCACGAGCAGCAAAAGAACTAATAGATAAATGGGACTACCTCAAAATTAAAGTCTTCTGCACCTCAAAGGAGTTTGTCAAGAAAGTAAAAAGGGAGCCCACACAGTGGGAGAAAATATTTGGCAATCATATATCTGATAAGAAACTTATAACATGCATATATAAAGAACTTCTATATCTTGAAAATAAAAAGATAAACAACCCATTTAAAAAATGGGAAAAAGACTTAAACAGACACTTCTCCGAAGAAGAAATACAAATGGCAAAAAAGCACATGAAAAAATGTTCCAAATCTCTAGCTATCAGGGAAATGCAAATCAAAACTACAATGAGATACCATCTTACACCCATAAGATTGGCAGCTATGAAAAAACAGAAGAATACAAGTGCTGGAGAGGATGTGAAGGAAGGGGAACACTCATCCACTGCTGGTGGGAATGCAGAAGGATCCAACCGTTCTGGAGGACAGTATGGCGGTTTCTCAAAAAACTAGCCATAGATTTGCCATATGACCCAGCAATACCACTGCTGGGTATATACCCAGCAGAACTGAAAACAAGGACACAAACAGATATATGTACACCAATGTTCATAGCAGCATTGTTCACTATTGCCAAAAGTTGGAATCAACCCAAATGCCCATCAACAGATGAGTGGATCAATAAAATGTGGTATATACACACAATGGAATACTACTCGGCTGTAAGAACAAACACACTACAAACACATGTGATAACATGGATGAATCTTGAGAACCTTATGTTGAGTGAAGCAACCCAGACATTGAAGGACAAATACTACATCACCTCAATGATATGAAATAAACAAGCTGCCTTAGATAGCAAGAGACTGAACGATAGGCTTACAGGAAATCGGAGGGTGGAGGAAGGATATGAGCTGATGTCTGCAGGGGTGGAATTTAAGACGAGATGGTGGTAAGTATGAACAGAAAGAAGAGAAAAAAGGGGGGCAAGGGGTTGCCTTTGGTTGGGGCTTTGGGGGTTTGAGGGTGGCTGGGGAGGGACGGATGGGTAACATTGCCCAAAATTGGGGGGAGGGAGGGGTAGCATACGAACACAGGAGAGGGTCAGGTGTTGGTGGAGAGTAAAATGCCGAGAAAATCATATCAAAATATAATAAAGAGGGTTACCTGTTTAGAATGCTCGGAGGGGGGGTCTGATGCAGGACGGGCTCCTGGGGAATGTCTAAATGCTCATTCTGCCAGAGTGGGTGTCACCATGGGGTAGAAACCCAAGTAGTGAGAGTGGGGGTGGACCCACATCCTGGGGAGGACTAATTCCACCAAATAGAGGGAACTGTATCCCTCGAGAGAAAGGGTGGCTCCCAGGGCATTGGGGCAGTTGAGCAAGTTAGGCCCTGAACACTATTCCATCTATCTCTGGAAGTGGCTCCTTAGGAAACGGAGGTTGGTTGTCACTGTGGGCACCAAGGTGGAAGGGAAAATGGACGGTAAATGTGTGGAACCAAGGTAAATGGGGGATAAGAGAGGAGTTTCTTGAGAGTACACAAGGATGGATATAAAACATGTAATATTACACCATAACATATAGGAGATGACAGACTGATAATGTAAACCATAATGTAAAACATAGGATAACTAAGAATGTAAAGAACTGTATATCCTAAAGTATGCACCATAATGTAAGCACAGATGTCACCTTGTTAGAAAGCTAATGTCTCAGACTCTGTACATCACGTTAAGTAAATATGATATGAATAGGGTGTAAGAGTATCGCTGTGGAAGGAAAAAGGTTTTGTGGTGGATGTATGGGAGTGCTGTATATTATATATATGCATTGCTGTGGTCTAGGACTCCTGTGAAGAGAAGGTGAATAATTAGGGGGGAAAAAAAAAAAAAAGATATGATGTAGAATTTTTTCAAGTCAACATTCTTTATCTAAGTTCTTTTTCTAACTTTATCCAAGTTCTTTATCTAACCTTTAAATCCATCGCTATATGCCATTCCCTAGTAAGGGACCATGACATTATATTGGGCTTCAAATTTCGGGGAGTTCTGGATCACAGAGTGTTTCAACAATGGCAATGGAGGGATACTGGTATGCGATGCCAATGACAGGTGATATATGGCTGACTGGGAGCTGTACAGAACATATGTCCAGGGTGCATGGTAATGTTTGGATATACTCATAGTGGCAACAATTAAAAACCACAGCAGGGGGGGTACTGGGTTCCTGGCCAATGGTGTTCTGTCATGGTCCCTAGGGGAGCAGCGATAGTCTCCCAGGTACAGCGGCGGGGACCGGGAGGGAGTGAGGGTTCAACAGTGAGCCCCTGATGCTAATGACTATGCTTGTGAGCTGATAAGCCTAAAATAAGAACAAGGCCTAGAGCAACATTGTGCCTGGGAATTTCCTCCTGTCAGCCTTCATGTTACTCAAATGTGGCCAGTCTCGAAGCCAAACTCAGCATGTAAATGCAATGCCTTCCCCCCAGCGTGGGACATGACACCCGGGGATGAGCCTCCCTGGCACCGAGGGACCACTATCAACTACCAACTGATGATGCAACTGGAAAATGACCTTATACGGAAGGTTCAATGTGGATCAGCAGAATATCCCTGTCTACATAAAATAACATGACTTTAAAATGCTGTTTGACCTAAAGTAAGGGGGAAATGGAAAAGAGAAATGAGTTTATATGGCTACGAGTTTCTAAAAAAGAGTCTGGAGGCTGGCAGAAGGATTGCCCTCATGCACAACTGAGCAGAGTCAGAGAGACAGATAAAGCAGATACAACCCCCAGATATCGGTTCCTTCGAGGGCTAAAGAGACCCATGGGAGTTATGGTCATGGCCGATGGGGTTAACTACCAGGTCAGATGGCCCCTTTTTGGAACTGGTGTTTATGTGTGATGAATCTGGACTCAGATGGGATCTTCCTTCATAAGACTTTCATGCTAAGGTGATGGAGGTGCAGTTAATGTTGGGGTTTAAGATATATTTAGCGGATTTGAATCTCTGGACTGACAATGTGATAGCCAGGTCCTGAGCCTCAACAGACTCCAGCACCTACAATATGATTTATTGGGCTTATCACACTCAGCTAAGATGGAGTTGAAGAAGGACAACCACCACACCATGGAGCCTAGAGTGATTACAACTGAAAGTGGGAGGATTGCATCCAACATCCATGTGGAATCTGAGCCTCCTCTTGACATAGAGGTGCAATGGACACAACCAATCCAATGTCCACATAGAAGAGGTGGCATTGGATTGGGAAAAGTGGACATGGTGGCTGATGGGTATGGGGAAAGGCAGGAAGAGATGAGAGATGGAGGCGTCTTTGGGACATGGAGCTGCCCTGGATGGTGCTTCAGAGGCAATCACCAGACATTGTAAATCCTCACAGGGCCCACTGGATGGAATGGAGGAGAGTATGGGCCATGATGTGGACCATTGACTATGAGGTGCAGAGGTGACCAAAGATGTACTTACCAAATCCAATGGATGTGTCATGATGATGGGAACGAGTGTTGCTGGGGGGGGGGGGGGAGAGGTGGGGTGGGGGGGTGGGGTTGAATGGGACCTCACATATATATTTTTATTGTAATATTATTACAAAATCAATTTAAAAAAAAAGATGCATCAAAGACCTAAACATAATACCCAAGACCATAAGGACATGGGAAAGCAATATAGGGAACCATCCACAGGATCTTGTAATAGGAAATGGCTTAATGAACTTAACACCAAAAGCACGGGCAGCAAAAGAACAAATAGATCAGTGAGACTGCCTCAAAATTAAAGCGTTCTGCACATCAAAGGAGCTCGTCAAGAAAGTGAAAAGAGAGCCTACACAATGGGAGAAAATATTTGGTAACCATATATCTGATAGTGGACTTTTATCCTGCATATATAAAGAACTCCTGTACTTTGAAAAGAAAAAGACAAATAACCCATTTAAAAATGGGGAAAAGATTTAAGCAGACACTTTTTCAAAGAAGACATACAAATGGTTAAAATACACATAAAAATGGTCCAAATCTCTAGCTATTACGGAAATGCAATTTAAAACTCCAATGAGATACTATCTTACTCCCATAAAATTGGCACCTATGAAAAATTAGAAGACTACAAGTGTTGGAGAGGATGTGGAGGAATGGGAACACTCATCCACTGCTGGTGGGAATGCAGAAGGATCCGGCCATTCTGGAGGACAGTTTGTTAGTTTCTCAAAAAATTAGCTATAGATTTGCCATATGGCCCAGCTATTCCACTGCTGGGTATATACCCAGTAGAGGTGAAAATAAGAACACAAAGAGATACATGCACACCAATATTCATAGCAGCATTGTTCAGTATTGCCAAAAGTTGTAAACAACCCAAATGTCCATCAACAGATGAATGCATAAATAAAATGTGGTATAGACATACAATGGAATACTACTCAGCTTTAAGAATGAATACACTGCAAACACATGATAACTTGGATGAATCTTGAGAACCAATGCCTGAGAACCCAGGCATTGAAGGACAAATATTACATGATGTCAGTCATATGAAATAAGTAAACCAAGCTGCCTCAGAGAGCTACAGACCAGATTATATGCTTAAAGGAATTTGGGGGTAGAGGAAGGTTGCGAGCTGACATGTACCTGGGTGATAACTAAAAATATAGAAAATTGTATAGTCTAAAATATAAACCATAATTTAAACCCAAGCGCAAACTTGTTTGAAAGCTATTGTCTCAATATCTGTACATCAGTGTAAGTAAATATAGTATGAGCATGTAAGAAGATTATTGCTGTGGAAGGGAAAAGGGTTTTATGTTGGATATGTGGGAGCACTGTATATTGTATATATAAATTACCAAGATCTAAAACTTTTGGGAAGATAGGCTTAATAATTAGGAAAAAAGAAAAGAAAAAGAATGGACTTAGACCCTGAGGAAAAGATGGAAGAATTTGCCTTGCCTGCTTGCATACAGGGAAACACTTATTGCAGTGATGGAAGGCAAAACATCAAAAACAAATCTTTTGCATTTTTTACTTTTTTGATACCCAATTGATTTTTACCTTAATTTTTCTAAATTAATATGTATTCTATATCTAACCTTTAAACTCATAATTATATTCTATTTTACTATTAATGGAACCTGGCAATATATTGGGCTTCATTTTTGAAGAAGTTTTGGATCACAGAGAGGTTCAACAATGGCAGGGGAGGAATACTGCTATGGGATGTTACTGACAGGGGACACATGGTTGGCAGGGTGTTCTCCAGGGCATATATCCAGGGTACATAAAAATGTTTGGATATTTTCATAGTGGTTACAATTAAAAACAACAACTGAGGGAGTGCTGAGTTCCTAGCCAGGGGATTTCGATCACAATTCCTAAAGGAACAGCAACAATCCCCCAAGTGCAACTGCAAAGACCAAAAGAGAAGGATGGTCCAAAAATGAGCCCTTGATACTAATGACTATGCTTGTGAGCCTGTGCACCTGAAATAAGAACAAGGCCTGGAGTTGCAGGGTGCCTAAGAGTTACCTCCTGAGAGGCTTCATGTTGCTCAAATGTGGCCAGTCTTGAAGCCGAACTCAGCATGTAAATGTGTTGCCTTCCCCCCCAGCATGGGACATGACTCCCGGGGATGAACCTCTCTGCTGCCGAGGTATTGCTACCAACACCAGCTGATGATGTAACTAGAAAATGACCTTGAATAAAAGGATCAACTCGGACCAGCAGAATATCTCAATCTACCTATAATATCGGGAGTTAAAAATGCTCAACTGAGCAGAGTCTGAGAGACAGATAAAGCAGATACAACCCCCAGGTATTGGTTCCTTTGAGGGCTAAAGAGACCCATGGGAGTTATGGTCGTGGCAGATGGGGTTAACTACCAGTCAGATGGCCCCTCTTTGGAACTGGTGTTTATGTGTGATGAATCTGGACTCAGATGGGATCTCTCTTCATAAGACTTTCATGCTAATGTGCTGGAGTTGCAGTTAGTGTTGGGGTTTAAGATATATTTAGGGGATTTGAATCTCTGGACCGACAATGTGATAGCCAGGTCCTGAGCTTCAACAGACTCCAGCACCTACAATCTGATTTATTGGACTCACCACACTCAGCTAAGATGGAGTTGAAGAAGGACAACCACCACACCATGGAGCCTAGAGTGATTACAACTGAAAGTGGGAGGATTGCATCCAGCATCCATGTGGAATCTGAGCCTCCTCTTGACATAGTGGTATAATGGACACAACCAATCCAATGTCCACATAGAAAAGGTGGCATTGGATTGGGAAAAGTGGACATGGTGGCTGATGGGTATGGGGAAAGGCAGGAAGAGATGAGAGGTGGAGGCGTCTTTGGGACATGGAGCTGCCCTGGATGGTGCTTCAGGGGCAATCACCGGACATTGTAAATCCTCACAGGGCCCACTGGATGGAATGTGGGAGAGTATGGGCCATGATGTGGACCATTGACCATGAGGTGCAGAGGTGCCCAAAGATATACTTACCAAATGCAATGGATGTGTCATGATGATGGGAATGAGTGTTGCTTGGGGTGGGGGAGAGGTGGGGTGGGGGTTGTGGGGTTGAATGGGACCTCATATATATATATTTTTTTAATGTAATATTATTACAAAGTTAATTAAAAAAATGCTTTTTGACCTGAATAAAAGGGGGAAATGGAAAGGACAAATGAGTTTATATGGCTATGAGTCTCCAAAAAGAGCCGGGAAGTTGTCAGAGGGGTTGCCCTTATGCACAACTGAGCAGAGTCCCAGAGAAAAATAAAAGTAGATGCAACCCCAAGTATTGGTTCTTCTGAGGGCTGCAGAGACCCACAGGTTCTATGGTCATGGCAGATGGAATTCAGTGCCATATCAGTTGGCCCTACTTTGGAGTTTGTGTTTCTGTGTGATGGAGCTGGACTTAGATGTGATCTTTGTCCACAAGCCTCTCCTGTTACTTTTCCCTCAACTGTAGTTGGTACTCGGGTTTAATGTATACCCAGGGGAGCTGAATCTCTGGACTGACCATGTGATAGCAACACCCTGGGCCTCAACAGACTTGCAGCTCCTAAACTCTGGTTTATTGAACTTACCCCACTCAGCTAGTATGGAGCTGAAGAAGATCAACCACCACACCAGGGAGCCAAGAGTGCCTACAACTGAAAGCAGGAGAATTGTATCCAGCATCCATGTAGAATCTAAGCCCACTCTTGATATAGATGTGCCATTCTAGGATCCACAGGATGAAGGAGTATAGAATGGATTAGAGTGGACTTACTGATACTCTGTTCATGAACTATTGTGATTAGTAATTCATGAAAGTGTGGCATTGGTGTGGAGAAAGTGGTCATGGTGGCTGCTGGGGGTATGGAGTGGGAGGAAGAGATGTGATGTGGGGGCATTTTCGGGGGTTGGAGTTGTTCTGGGTGGTGCTGCAGGGACAGTTGCTGGACATTGTATGTCCTCCCATGGCCCACTGGGTGGACTGCAGGAAAGTGTAAACTATAATGTAAACCATTATCCATGTGATGCAGCCCTGCTCAAAATGTATTCACCAAATGCAATGAATGTCCCATGATGATAAAAGACATTGTTGATATGGGAGGACTGGGGTGAGGGGAATAGGGTGTATATGGGGACCTCATAATTTTCAATGTAACATTAAAAAAATAAAGGAAAAAAATTAAAAAAATATAAAAAAATAAAAGTAATCAAATTCAAAAAAACAATCAACAGTTTATTAAGGATGTCTAGGAGATCTGGGGAAAGGGGACTTACATCAGGCACTCTAGGACAACCATACCAAATTCCCATTCATATACTCCCATTCTTTTTCCAAATTTCTCTGACAGGTAATGGCTCATTGTGAATGGTGCAGTCCCCATTGACTGCCATCATTTGTCATTTTCCTCATCCCTCCCCCTTTCCCTCTATCCAGCCAAATGTTCCTCATCCCTTTCCCAGGACTCTGACTCATCACTTTACATATTTATTTTCTCAGATATTTATTTATTAGATCACTTCTCTTTCTTCTCTTTCTTCTAACAATTTGAATTGTTAGCCCTGCCATTCAGCTAGTCAGCCTAAGGGGTGCTGAGGCAAAATACCAGAAATTGGTTGGTGATTACAAAGGGTATTTTTTTGGAGTAAAAGCTTACAGATGCCAGGCCATAAAGTTTAACTTACTCCCCTCACCAAAGTGTACTTTCACAAGTTGGAGCAAGATGGCTGCCAATGTCTGCAAGGGTTCAGGCTTCCTGGTTTTCTCTCTTCCTAGGTTTAGCTTCTCTCTGGGCTCAGGGTTGCTCTCTTCCTAGGGCTTGCTTCTTCCTGGGCTCAGGGTTCGTCCCTTCCTGGGGCTTCCTCTTTCCTCTGTGAGATTACTTCCAGGGTCCACTTTAAGGCTTCAGCATCAAACTCCAACATCCAAAACTCTCAAACTCTGTCCTCTGCCCTGTCTTACATCTGTGAGTCCATCACTCACCAATGGGTGGGGACACAGCACTCTAATGACTTGATCCAGTCAAAGCCCTAATCATATCTTAATCATGCCCAGGTACAGACCAGATTAGAAACACAATCTAATATCTACTTTTAGAATTCATAAGCATATCAAACTGCTACACTGTCCAAAAGGGAAGAACTGTAAAAGAAAACCATTTTCTCCACCAAAAGTTCTTTCCTTTCCTTAACAGGATTGTGAGAGTGAGATGGGCACTGACTTCTAGTGAGAGGGCTTAATCCTAGGTACAGAGCAGGCTCTGAAACCGTTTTTGTTCTGAGTTGCATTTGTTTCTAGCACGGCAAGGGGAGGAAGCAAGAAAGCACCTCCTTGTTTGCTTGTGAAAGGTAAACCACATACGTGAGTTCCCTAGCACAAGTGGGAGGCATATCCCCTCTCCCACAGGAATCCAGGCACAGGTTGTTCACACGCACAATCATCATTGAAGAGTTAATGAGCCCACTGAACCCTGACAGAATGAGAACAGGTCAACCACATAAGGGGAAGACAATGGGCAATAAATACAATTTATGGGGCCCCTGCTAAGGATGAGGGTAGGTTTCCCACACAAGAATCATCACAGACTAGATGCATTTATACAGATAAGAAGACTGAAGCGTTTTTACACTCCACAATCACTGCCCCAAAATCAGGCACTTCCAGAACTCTGAGGAAAGAGCTCGCTGAGGAAGGACTTCTTCATGGTCATCTTCAACTCCTTGTTCCTGAGGCTGAAGATGATGGGGCTCAGGAAGGAGATGAAGACGATGAAGACAGTGTAGGTGGTGGCCATCTGGGAGTTAGTATCCATGGATTGGTGGTGCTTGGGCTTCAGTTAGATGATAGAGGTGAAGCCATAGTGCACGACCACCACAGTGAGGTGGGAGTCACATGTGGAGAAAGTCTTGTGCCAACCCTACGCTGAGGGGATCCTCAAGATGGCAGCCACAATGAAGACATAGGAGAGGACAATAAGGAATAAATAGCACATCAGAGCTGTCACATGCACCAAGATGACACCCACAGTGACAGAGGATGTCTCATTCCCTCAGGACAACTTAAAGAGGGAAAGCACATGGCAGACAAAATAGTGGATGTCATTGGGCCCACAGAAGGTGAGGTGGAAGACTATTGATGTTACCATTATTTCCACGACTCTGCCACCCACCCAGACATAGGCTATAGGTTGGGCACAGCCACGGGACTCATGAGCTCATTATAGTGCAGGGAGTGGCAGATGGCCACGTAGCGGTCATAGCCCATGATCATGGACAGGAAGGAGTGGGTGAACCCAAACGTGAAGGAGAAGAACATCTGGCTGGCATAGGCCATGACGGCGATGGAGTGCTGCATGGAGAGCAGGTCAACCAGCATGCATGGGGTGATGACAACAGTGAACAGAATCTCAGAGATGGACAGGGCACACAGGAAGAGGTACATGGGCGTGTGGAGTCTGATCATTCCAGATAGTAGCCATAATGAGAAGGTTCCCCAGCAGTGTGAATAAGTACATCAGCAGATACAACAGGAATAAAGCTGGTAGAGACTGTGGAGAGAAGTTTGAGAAGCCAACAAGGATAAATTCAGAGAAGGCACTATCGTTCTGCCCAGACATGCTGGATCTGGTGAGATCAGAAACAGAATGAAGGGACGGTGGTTAAAACATAGGGTCATTTTCAGGACCTGGGTGGTACTGCAGGGACAGATGCTGGACATTGTATGTCCTGCCATGGTCCACTAGGTGGACTGGGGGAGAGTGCAAACTACAATGTAAATCACCTTCCATGTGGTGCAGCAGTGCTCCAAAATGTATTCACTAAATGAAAGTAATGTCCAACGGTGATGAAAGAGGTTGTTGACGTGGGAGTAGTGGGGTGAGGGGGGTGGGAGGTATATGGGGACCTCAGATTCTTTTAATGTAACATTAAAAAAAATAAAGAAGGAAAAAAATAATGATAGTTCTTAACACTTCTCTCTCAGGATGACGTGAGATCAACATATTAAGTGTTTTTTATGGATTTATGCTTTATTAATATGTATCAATAAAATTGATTTAAAAATAATAATAATAAAATAAAATAAGCAAATGCCCTCTGCCACAGAGCACTCTTGCTCCCTATCACCTCTGTTACTTTTATTTAGTTATTTTTTTTACAAATTCTAATCAATTTATTCATTTTTTAAAAGATATTACATTAAAAAAAATATGAGGTCCCCATTCGCCCCCATCACTCCCACCCCACCACTCCCCCCACAGTAACACTCTCCCCCATCATCATGTCACATCCTTTGCGTCTGGTGAGTACATCTCCGGGCATCGCTGTACCCCATGTCCCGTGTTCCACACCATAGCCCACACTTTCCCATGTTCCATCCAGTGGGCCATGGGAGGACATACAACATCCGGCAATTGTCCCTGGGGCACCACCCAGGACAACTCCAAGTCTCGAGAATGCCTCCACATCTCTTCTCTTCCTCCCCTTCCCCGCACCCAGCAGCCACCATGGCCACTTTTTCCACATCAATGCCACATTTTCTCGATTATTAACCACAATAGTTCATGAATAGAATATCCTTAAGTCCACTCTTATCCTTACTGTATTCCTCCTTCCTGTGGACGTTGGCTTGGTTGTGTCCATTCCACATCTATGTCAAGAGGGGGCTTAGATTCCACATGAATATTGGATGCAATCCTCCTGCTTTCAGTTGTAGGCACTCTAGGCTCCATGTTGTGGTGGTTGACATTCTTCAACTCCATGTTAGCTGAGTGGAGTAAGTCCAATAAACCAGAGTGTAGGAGCTGAAGTCTGTTGGGGCTCAGGGCCTGACTATCATATTGTCAGTCCAGAGATTCAAATTCCCTAGATATATCTTAAGCCCCAGCACCAACTACAATTCCAGTAAAGTAGCATGAAAGTCTTGTGAAAAGAGATCCCATCTGAGTCCAGCTCCATCACGCAGAAACACCAGCACCAAAGAAGGGCCAATTGGCATGGCAGTGAACCCCATCTGTCATGACCATACAACCTGTGGGTCTCTTTAGCCCTCAAAAGGACCAATATCTGGGGTTGTATCTACTTTATATGTCTCTGAGACTCTGCTCAGGTGTGCATAAGGGCAATCCTTCTGACAACATCCAGACTCTTTTTTAGAGATTCATAACCATATAAACTCACTTGTCCTTTCCATTTCCCCCTTACTTTAGGTCAAAAAGCATTTTTAACTCCTGTTATTATGTGTAGACAGGGATATTCTGCTGGTCCACATTGAACCTTTTATTCAAGGTCATTTTCTAGTTACATCATCAGCTGGTACTTGGTAGTGATCCCTCGGCACCAGAGAGGCTATCCCTGGGTGTCATGTTCCACGCTGGGGGGAAGGTAGTGCATTTACATGCTGAGTTTGGCTTCGAGACTGGCCACATTTTAGTAATACGGAGGCTGTCATGAGGGAACCCTTAGGCACAGTGCTGCTCTAGGCCTTGTTCTTATTTCAGGTGTATAGGCTCATAAGCATAGTCATTAGTATCAGGGGCTCACTGTTAGACCCTCATTCCTTCCTGGTCTTTGCCGTTGCACCCAGGGGGACTGCTGCTGCTCCCCTAGGGACCATGACAGAGCCCCCCTGGCCAGGAACCCAGCACCCCCCCCAGCTGTTGTTTTTAATTGTTTCCATTATGAGTATATACAAGCATTTCCATGCACCCCGGACACATGCCCTGTATAACTCCCTTTCAACCATATGTTCCCTGTCAGTAACATCCCATGCCAGTATTCCTCCACTGGCATTGTTGAAGCACTCTGTGATCCAAAATTTCCTGAAAAGTGAAGCCCAATATAATGCCAGGTTCCCTTAATAGTAAAGTGGAATATAGCAATGAGTTTAAAGGTTAGATACAGAATACATATTGCTTTGGAAAAATTCTACATTCTATCTTTTTCTTTTCTTTTTTCCTAAATATTAAGCTTCTCATCACAAGAGCTATAGATCACAGTAATTCATATATACAATATACAGTACTCCCACATATCTAATATAAAACCTTTTCCCTTCCACAGCAATAATCTTTTAACATATTCATACCATATTTACTGAAACTGATGTATAAATATTGAGACAATAGCTTTCAAACGAGGTAACATTTGTGTTTACATTGTGGTTTATACTTTAGGCTATACAATTTTCTAAATTTTTAGTTACCCTATGTTTTACATTATGATTTACATTATTAGTCTGTCGGCCCCTATATGTTTTTGGTGTAATATTACATGTTTTATATCCATCCTTGCATACTCTTGTGGAACACTCCTATTGCCCTCACAGCTACGTTGGTTCCATCTATTCAGTATCTATTTCCCCCTCCCCTTGGTGCCCACAGTGGCAGTCAATCTTCATTTCTTGAGGAGCCATGTTCAGAGATACTTGCAACAGTGTTGAAGGCTTGACTTGCTCAACTGCCCTAATGCCCTGGTAGCCATCATTTCTCTTGAGAGATACATTTCCCTCTATTTGATGGCATTAGTCCTCCCCAGGATGTGTGTCTACCTTCACTCTCATTATATGGGTCTCTACCCAACGGTATAACCCACTCTGGCAAAATTAGCATTCACATATTCCCAAGGAGTCTGTCCTACATCAGATTATCCCCTTTGAGTATCTTAAACAGGTAACTTTCCTAATTATATTTTGAAAAGGTTTTCTCAACATTATACTGTCAACCAACACCTGACAGTCTCCTATGTTTGTATGTTGCCCCACCCTTTCCCCAATTTCTTGGGCAATATTACCCATCCACCCATCCCTAGCCTCCCTTAAGACTGCAAAGCCCCACCCAAAGGTAACCCTTTGCCCCCTTTTATCCCTTGTCTGTACAAATACTTACCTCCAGCTTATCATAGATTTCCCCCATGTAGATGTCACCTTATATCCTTCCTCTACTCCCTGATTTCCTGTAAGCCTATCTTCCAGTCTCTAGCTCTCAGAGGCAACTTGGTTTACCTATTTCATATCATTGAGGTCATGTAGTATTTGTCCTTCAATGCCTGGGTTGCTTCACTCAACATAAGGTTCTCAAGATTCATCCATGTTATCACATGTGTTTGTAGTGTATTTGTTCTTAAAGCCGAGTAGTATTCCCTTGTATGTATATTCCACATTTTATTTATCCATTCATCTGTTGATGGACATTTGGGTTGATTCCAACTTTTGGCGATAGTGAACAATGCTGCTATCAACATTGGTGTGCATATATCAGTTTGTGTCCTTGTTTTCAGTTCTACTGGGTATATACCCAGCAGTGGAATTACTCGGTCATATGGCAAATCTATGGTTAGTTTTTTGAGAAACCATCCAACTGTCCGCCAGAATGGTTGGATCCTTCTGCATTCTCACCAGCAGTTGATGAGTGTTCCCATTTCTTCACATCCTCTCCAACATTTGTATCCTGTTTTTTTCATGGATGCTAATCTTATGGGATGTAAGATGATATCTCATTGTAATTTTGATTTGCATTTTCCTGGTAGCTAAAGATTTGGGGCATTTTTTCATGTGCTTTGTAGCCATTTGTATTTCTTCTTTGGAGAAGTGTCTGTTTAAATCTTTCTCCCATTTTTTAAATGAGTTGCTTATCTTTTTATTTTCGAGATATAGGAGTTCTTTATATATGGAAGTTATAAGTCTCTTATCAGATATATGGCTGCCAAATATTTTCTCCCATTGTGTAGATTCCCTTTTTACTTTCTTGACCAACTCCTTTGAGGTGCAGAAGGCTTTAATTTTGAGGAAGTCCCATTTATCTATTTGTTCTTTTGTTGCTCGTGCTTTTGGTGTGAATTTCATGAAGCCATTTCCTATTACAAGGTCTTGTAGATGTTTCCCTACACTGCTTTCCAAAGTCTTTATGGTCTTTATGGTTTTGGATCTTACATTTAAGTCTTTGATCCATCTTGAGTTGATCTTTGTATAAGGTGTGAGATGATAATCCTCTTTCATTCTTCTACATATGGATATCCAGTTCTCTAGGCATCATTTGTTGAATAGGCCATTCTCTCCCAGTTGAGAGGGTTTGGTGGCTTTATCAAATATTGTATGGCTATATATATGAGGTTTTATATCAGAACTTTCAATTCAATTCCATTGGTCTGTGTGTCTCTCCTTATGCCAATACCATGCTGTTTTCACTACTGTAGCTTTGTAGTATGTTTTGATTTCAGGTATTGTGATTCTTCCAATTTCATTTTTCTTTTTCAATATATCTTTGGCTATTCAGGACCTCTTTCCTTTCCAAATAAATTTCATAGTTAGTTTTTCTAGTTCTTTAAAGAAGGCTGTGTTGATTTTTATTAGGATTGCATTGAATGTGTGGATTCGTTTTGGTAGGATAGACATGTTAATAATATTTAGTCTTCCTATCCGTGAACAGGGAATATTCTTCCACTTATTTAGGTCTTCTTTGATTTCCTTGAACAGTCTTGTGTAGTTCTCAGTGTATAAGTTTTTTACATCTTTAGTTAAATTTATTCTTAAATATTTGATTTTTTAATTTACTATTATAAATGGTATTTGTTTCTTGATTTCCTCCTGACCTTGCTCATTATTGGTGTACAGAAATGCTACTGATTTTTGCGCATTGATCTTATAACCTGTGACTTTACTAAACTCATTTATGAGTTCTAGAAGCTTTGTTGTAGACCTCTCAGGGTTTTCTATGTATAGGATCATGTCATCTGCAAATAATGAAACTTTGACTTCTTCCTTTCTCATTTGAATGCATTTTATATCGGGTTCTTGCCTCAGTGTTCGCACAAGTACTTCTAAGTCAATGTTAAATAGAAGGGGAGAGAGTGGGCATCCTTGTCTTGTTCCTGAATTTAGAGGGAAGGATTTTAGGATTTCTCCATTATAAATGATGTTGGCTGTGTGTTTTTCATATATACTCTTTATCATGTTCAAAAAAATTTCCTTGTATTCCAATCTTTTGGAGTATTTTTATCAAGAAAGGGTGCTGTATTTTGTCAGATGCTTTTTCTGCATCTATAGATATAATCATGTGATTTATCCTTCAATCTGTGTACTACATTGATTGATTGATTTTCTTCTGTTGAACCATCCTTGCATACCTGGTTGAATCCCACTTGATCGTGGTGTATAATTTGTTTAATGTGTTTTTGAATATGAAGAAATTATTTTGTTGAGTGTTTTTGCATATAGGTTCATTATAGAAATTGTTCTGTAATTTTCCTTTCTTGTGGTGTTTTTGGCTTTGGTACTAGGGTAATGTTGGCATCATAGAAGGATTTAGGCAATGTTCCTTCTGTTTCAATTTTTTGGAAGAGTTTCAGCAGGACTGGTGTTAGTTCTTTCTGGAATGTTTTGTAGAATTCACCTGTGAAGCTGTCTGGCCCTGGGCTCTTCTTAGTTGGGAGGTTTTTAATGACTGATTCTATCTCTTTATTTGTGATTGGTTTGTTGAGATACTCAATTTCTTCTTTTGTCAATACAGGCTGCTTATGTGTTTCTAGGAATTTGTCCATTTCCTCTGAATTGTCATTTTTGTTGGAATGTAGTTTTTCAAAGTATCCTCTTATGATAGTCTTTATTTCTGTGGAGTCAGTGGTGATATCTCCTTTCTCATTTCTTATTTTGAGTATTTTCATCTGCTCTATTTTTTTCTTTGTTAGTCTCGCTAAAGGTTTCTCAATTTTATTGATCTTCTCAAAACACCAGCCCTTGGTTTTGTTTATCTTTTCAAGTGCTTTCTTTTTTCTATTTCATTTAGTTCTGCTCTTATCTTTGTTATTTCTTTCTTTCTTCTTCCTGTGGGATTACTTTGTTGTTTTTTACTAATTCCTCCAAATGTGCAGTTATTTCTTCAATTTTTGCTCTTTCTTCTTTTTGATGTATGAATTTATGGCTATAAATTTCCCTCTCAGTACTGCTTTTGCTGCATCCCATAAGTTTTGTATGTCGTGTTATCATTATCATTAGTTTCAAGGTAGTTACTGATTTCTTTTGAGATTTCCACTTTTTCCCACTATTTTTCCAAGAGTGTGCTGTTTAATTTCCATATCTTCGTGTGAAATCTGGGCCTATGGCCCTTGCAAATTTCCAGCTTCACTTCACTGTGGTCAGAGATATTATTTTGTATGATTTTGATCTTTCTGAATTCATTAAGCCTTTCTTTGTGGCCTAGCATATGGTCTATCTTGGAGAATGATCCATGTGCACTTGAGAAAAATGTATATCAGCTGTATTTGAGTGTAATGATCTTTATACATCTATTAGATCCAGCTTCTCTAATATACTGTTCAAATATTTTATTTCTTTAGTGATTCTCTTTTGAGATGTTCTGTCCAGAGTTGTTAATGGTGTATTAAAATCAGCCACTATAATTGTAGCTGCATCTATTCTTTCACTTAATTTTTTCCAGCATTTGCCTCATGTATTTAGAGGCACCCTTGTTAGAAGCATAAATATTTATGATTGTTCGATCTTCTTGACAGATTGTCCCTTTTACTAAAATGTAGTATCCTTCTTTGTCTCTCACAATTGTTTCGCATTTAAAGTCTATTTTGTCTGATATTAATATAGCCACTCCTGCCTTTTTTTGGTTATTGTTTGCTTGTAAGATTCTTTTCCAACCATTTACTTTCAGCCTCCATGAATCTCTGGGTCTAAGATGTGTCTCTTGTAGACAACATACAAATGGGTCATATTTCCTTATCCAATATCCCAGTCTGAATCTTTTGATAGGTGAGTTTAATCTGTTGACATTCAGTGTTATTACTTTCAAGGAATTATTTATGTTAGCCATATTTTGATTGGACTTGTGTTTGTCATATTTTGTTTGCTTTTTTTTCCCCTTCTCTTTTTGTCTTCTTTGTTGTTCTTACACTCTCCTCCAACTCTGCCTGTCCTGTTTTTCACTTTCTTCCTGCAGAACTCCCTTTAGAATTTCTTGAAGGGGAGGTTTCTTGTTGGAATACTCTTTCAATTTCTGTTTTTCTGTGACGATTTTGAACTCTCCATCATTTTTGAATGCTAGTTTAGCTGGATAGAGTATTCTTGGTTGGAAATTTTTTTCTTTTAGTACCTTGATTATATCATACCACTGCCTTCTTGCCGCCATGGTTTCAGATGAGAAATCAGTACTTATTCTTATGGAGCCTCCCTTGTATGTGATGGTTTTCTTTTCTCTTGCTGCTTTTAGAATTTTCTCTTTGTCTTGAGTGTTAGATAATTTGAGAAGTATATGTCTTGGGGTGAGCCTGTTGGGGTTTATGATGTTTCGGGCGTGCGTTGTGCTTCTTGGATATGTACATCTGTTTCTTTCAGTAGATTTGGGAAGTTTTCGGTCATTTTTTTCTGCAATCCCCCTTCTGAGCCCTTTCCCTTCTCTTCCCTCTCTGGGATGCCTATAATACATATGTTTGAGCGTTTTGCATTGTCATTCAGGTCCCTAAGTCTTAGCTGGATTTTTTCTATCTTTTTATTGATCAATTCTACTATCTGTTTGATTTCCAATGTACTGTCTTCCACATCGCTAATTCTCTCCTCTGCCTCTTCTAATCTGCTGCTATTTGTTGCGAGTGTATTTTTGATTGAACTGTGGTGTTCATTCCCATCATATCTGTTATCTTTTTGCGTATGTCTGCAATTTCTTCTCCAAGTGTTTTCTTCATAATATTAACCTCTTCCTTTACTTCATTAAGTTTGTCTCTGATGTATGTTCTGAGATTTTAAATTACTTGTGCAGAGTTCTGCTCCCCTTCCTGGTTTTTGTTTGTTCATTCAATTCAGCCATGTTTTCCTAATTACTGGTTTGGTTTGTAGTTTTTTCTTGCTGTCTGGTCATCATTCTATCTTGACAGGTGTAATCAGTTCCTTAGCTTCTTTGTCTAGTCTTGGGGATTAATTACTTGTTGTTCTTGTGTAAGTGTTATATTTTCTCTTTTTCACTTTGTTCTTCTTATTCTAATTTCTTTTTGCTGGTGAGTTCACTTTGAAGGAAAATATTAGGGCCAGGGAAAGGCAATTGTGTAAAAAAGGAACATGTGTAAAGTAGTATTGGTAATAAATATAAACAGAGCAACAATATGAGATCTGGGAGGATGGATATTAGATTCATGTAAGTTGTGTAGAGTTATAGCAGTAAGTAGAGTACCTATAATGAGGTAGTCTACTGAATATGGGAGGAATATAGTGTGAATTAAAAATCCAGTGTTTTCATGAGAGAGGGAAAGAGAAAGAAAGACAATAGTATCAAGAGTGGATAAAAGACAGGAAACAAAACAAAGGTATTAGAAATTAAAGGTATAAAATTTGGAGACCAAAGAAAGGGAGGTGGAATATAGGAGAGACAGTAGATGATGGAGGATATCAAGATGTGGGGGAAAAGGGATAGTGTAGGTATAGCAAAAATCAATTCACACAGAAATGAGGGCACGGAGGATGAGAAAAGCTAGCAAATGTGAGGTGTTCCCTGCAGCACCTATTGTATAATTAAGATAAAATAAAATAAGAAGAGAAAGATGGAAAAGAAAGAAAAAGAAAGATAAGACAGAAAGAAAAAAGGGGGGGTTGGGTAATGAAAAGGGAGGGAAACAAGTAAGAAAAGGAAAAATAGAAGGAGAACAATAACAACAACAAGAAAACCCTAAGTAAATGAAAAAAAAGGCCTTGGGGCATACAGTGGGAGAAAAGACTAGGAGATAATGTAATATTAGCAACCAGGACAATAAAAAATAAAAAATAATAAAAACAGAATAAAGAGAAAAAGGAAAGAGGAAAAAAAACAAAAAATACAAACATCGAGGGCTAGGACAATCAAGGACCTCAGATGGGTCTCAGGGCATGGTGGATTCAGGAATGGGAAGTTTGTGATATTGCAGACTCAAGAGGTGTGGTCTCTGGGTTGTGGGCTACTAGGGTTTAGGGGATACAGACCTGGCAACCTCAAATCTGGTTAACAGGGAGCCTGGGAGCACCGCAGTACAACACAGCCTTCAGGGATCCCTGCAGCTGGATGCCCAGCTCTATGGGGGTGGTCACATCTGCAAACTCTGACCTCTGTGTCAGAAATCCAAAATTTCCCCCTCTCACTAGAGTCTCTGCTGTGTCACCAATTCGACTTCAGGACACCTCCCGCCCTGCAAGCCCCTGAAACAGCCTGCTGATGACGCCTCTTTATTGCAACTGATTTAAGGATGCTGCAGATCAGCAGCCAGGCCTAGGGGGCGGGACTGTAGCTGGAAGTGCTGATATCCATGTCAGAAAATCAAAATTCCACGCCTCACAATAAGCTCCATGTCTGTCTCACCAAATCGGTTTCCACAGGCCTCCTGCCCTGCAAGCCCCTGAATAGCCCGCTCAGGGCTTATCAATTCCCCAGCACCGCAGAGCCTCCAGGAATCTCTGCTGCCACGCCACCCACCCCAGGGGAGAGCGTCCTGCACGCAGCCCCTATCTCTGTGAAAGAGAGCCTCAATTTTACCTTTTACACGAGTCTTCTCTGTCACCTTCCCACCAAATCGATGTCCAGACACCTCCTGCCCTGCAAAATCCTGAAACAGCCTGGTCCTGAAGAATTTCCAATGCTGCCCAGCCACTTCTTTGCAGGAGAGACTATAAGGTGCACTCACTCAGACACCATCTTGCCCCGCCGCTCAAATCATACTAGATTCTGAAAGTGAAAGGCAACTTAATGTTTAAAAATTATTTTAGGGTAAACGGACTTTGGCCCAGTGGTTAGGGCATCCGTCTACCACATGGGAGGTCCGTGGTTCAAGCCCCGGGCCTCCTTGACCTGGGTGGAGCTGGCCCGTGTGCAGTGCTGATGCGTGCAGGGAGTGCTGTGCCACACGGGGGTGTCCGCCGCGTGGGGGGGCCCCACACGCAAGGAGGGACAAAGAAACAAGACGCAGCAAAAAACACAGGGACTGGACAACCGGGGGAGGGGAAGGGAATTAAATAAATAAAAATAAATCTTAAAAAAAAATTATTTTAAAGGTTTATTTTATTTATTTATTCCCTCCTCCCCCTTGTTGTTTGCACTATCTGTTCTCTGTGTCCATTCACTGTGAGCTCTTCTGTGTCTGCTTGTCTTCTCTTCTCATCTTCTCTTCAGGGGTTACTGGGAACTGGTCCTGGGACCTCCAATGTGTGAGAGCAGCACTCAGTCACTTGAGCCACCTCAGCTTCATGGTTTGTTGTGTCTCTCAATGTCTTTCCTCTGTGTCTCTTTCTTTTTCTATCATCTTGTTGCATCAGCTTGCCATGTTGTGGGGGCAACTCTGCACAGGCCAGCTCACCTTCACCATGAGGACTCTGGAACTGAACCCAGGACCCCCCATATGTTAGATGGGAGCCCAACCACTTGAATCACATCTGCTTCCCAATGGTTAAAAATTTGAAGAACAGTGACAAGCAGCAACTTATAAAATCAATCACCTACAGTTGTTTCAATATTCTCTAAGTATTAAGCCAAAGTAATGCATATTCTGGTTTTGCTTCTTCAAGAACAGCTAGTTTGTTAAGTTTCAGTGTCCCTGGAGGATCCTGGTAGGTAATATTTATACTGACAATTCTCTTATAAAAACCAGGGTTGGTGCTTGGCTAGAACAGTCTGTTCAACAAATGGTGCTGGGAGAACAGGATAGCCAGACCCAAAAGAAAAACTCATAACTCATATCTTCTGCAAAAATTAATTCAAAATGGATCAAGAACCTAAATGTAAAATCAACAACCATAAAAGTCCTAGAAGAAAATGTAGGAAAATATCTTTAAGATCTTGTGGTAGGTGGTAGTTTCTTAAACATTACACCCAAAGCATGAACAATGAAAGAAAAAATAGATAAATGGGATCTCCTCAAAGTTAAACACTGTTGTTCTTCAAAAGACTTTGTCAATAAAGTAAAAAGATAGCCTACACAAAGGGAGAAAATATTTGGAAACAATATATCCAATAAGCGTTTTATATACATGTTGTATAAAGATATCATACAAGTTAATGATAAGAAGACAAGCAACTCAATTAAAAATGGGGAAAAGACTTGAACAGGCATTTTTCCAAACAAAATAAAAATCCCCTCCCCAATAAAAAACACATAAAAAATGTTCAACATCACTAGGTATTAGGGAAATGTAGATTAAAGCTACAATGAGATATCATTTCACACCTTGTAAAATGGCCACTTTTTAAAAAACAAAACAAAGCCATAGAAAAATACAAGTACGGGAAAGAATGTGGAAAAACAGGAACTCTTCTTCAGTCTTGGTGGGATTGTGGAATGGTGCAGCCTCTGTGGAAAGCTGTTTCACAGTAACTCAAGAAGCTTAAAATAGAACTGCCGTATGGTTCAGCATCTATTTGGAATCTATTCAGTAGAAATGGAGGCAAGGACAAGAACTGACATTTACACACCAATATTCAGAGCAGTGTATTTACAACTGCTAACACATGGAAACATTCCAAGTGTCCATCAATTGATGATTGGAGAAACACAATGTGGTAAATGCATATGATAGAATGTTACTCTTTTACAAAGTTTTAAGAATATGGTGATACATGGGGAAATCACAACTAATGTAACTTATGAATGATAGTTAATAGTAATGTAATATTTTTTACAGCAATGACAAAGAAGATATTTTAACAATTCTAAGGGACAACAATAGGGGGCTGTAAGTGAGAAAGGAATTTTTCTTTTGGAGTAATGAAAATATTCTAAAATTGACTGATGTCATGACAGCACAAATCTTCAGTGAAATTTGAGCTACTGAGCGTACACTTTGAATGGATTGTACAAAACTTGGGACTGTATAATAGAGAGAATATAGTGGGGGAAGATGGAGTACGGCAAACAGAATAAATACGAAAATGTTCTCTCATGAACTAGAGCAATATATAATACTAATGCAGGGAGTTAATAATTGGATGGGTTGGGGGGAAATACAACAAATGTAGGATATTGGGTATAGTTACTATTAATATTTTGATGATGTTCTTTCAGAGTTTGTAATAAATATTTCACAATAATGCAATGTGTTGGTGGTGAGGTAATGTATGTGAGCCTTGTATGATGATATGCATGTTTATTTTGTAACTTCACAACTTTTACTGTACCTTTCTTTATTATTTATATATGTTCACGTATGAATTATTTACTTCAATTAAAATTTTTAAAATGAAAATTAAAAACAAGGTTGGTCTTGCCACTCTTGAAAATAACTATAGTATAAATTTCTCAAGGCTTTAATCCAGCTCTTTCATGAACTGGAGATCTAGAAAACCACGGAAACTCAAATGAACATACTGTCAGTTAACGAAAAATATTCCTTCCTGTAACTCTACTAAGTTAAAGATAAGGACAGTTTATAATTGCTAATAGAGTAAGAAAAAAACCATCTCTAGAATTCAAACAAGTGTCCTATTTCTCTTATTTCTATAATATAAAGAATTGGTGTAGTCATGCTAATTAATACTGAATCACAAACCCTTGTGCAGGTGTACTGTGTTTTCAATAACAGGAAAGACGCTTCCTTTAATGATACAGGAAATCTAGCTCATAGCCTATGAAAGGTAAAGCTTTCCCTAATGTATATAAGACACAGATGTCTTAGATCCCAGCTTTCATGATTACCAACATGGCCAATTTAATTCCATCTATGGTTCCTTCTCACTAATTTACTTATTGTTTTGCAGAAAATCCCAGGCATTATGTATTTTAACTCCTAATGACTTAAGTACGTATATCTAGCATATATCTTCTATATTATATGGAACTACCAAGCCATTATCACAGGTAACAAATTAATAAAAATCGCTTATGTCATAATACCCAATCCATATTCAATTGTTGTGGTTGCCTGAAAATATCTTTGTATAGGTGATTTGCTCAAATCAAATTAATAGTAAGATTTTGACAGAGTTCTTTCATAGTTTGCAACAAATGCCTCATGACAATGCAAGGTGTTGGTGAAGGGTTGATGTATGGGGCCCCTGTATGACATTATGCATGTTTGCTTTGTAAGCTCAAAACATGTAATATACATTTAATTGCTTATGTGTGTTCATATATAAATGATATAAGGATAATAATAAATGAATTGGTTAGGGGAAAATACTTTGTTTAGTAGTA
This sequence comes from Dasypus novemcinctus, assembly GCF_030445035.2. NCBI lineage: Eukaryota > Metazoa > Chordata > Mammalia > Cingulata > Dasypodidae > Dasypus > Dasypus novemcinctus. The sequence continues at coordinate 1,031,618 of NW_026688150.1, forward strand.
ATATTTTGACAATGTTCTCTAAACATTAGTTTAAAAGGTTTGAAAACAATGCAAGATATGAGTGGTAGGGTGAGATGTTATATATGTTTGTTTGATGTTATATGTTTGTTTTTTAAGTTCACAATTATTATACATTTATTGTTTATGTATGTTTGTGTATGAGTGATATAGTTCAATAAAAAAGTAAAAAAAGTACAATCACGGTCAAGGCATTAGTTTATATCATTAAATATCTTTTATTGTACGTCAATCTCACATTTCTTTTTTAATTATGCCACTTACATTAGAAAAGCTGGATCATTCATCCTGTATAAACTTCTACATGCTTTATTTTGCTGCAAGTTTCATCACAGTATCGATTACTTGTTTTTCAACAGAATTTAAGAGAGGAGGCAAGAGTGGAAATTGATCCTATGAAGAATACCTGGACTCAAGACAGACCTGGATTTTGCAGAGAAGGTAAGATATTGTGCTGAGGACACACATCTGGGGAATCTTGAACTAGACAAAGCACAGAGTAAAGGGATTAGACTCAGCAGATCTGAGGCTTCTCACAGATCCAATGGTAGAGACGGTAGCCACCACAATAATCACTGTCCCAGTGGCCGGATGTCATTAGGTAGACACAGTCATAGAAATTCCAATTTTCATATCGCCAGTTCCTGTAAATAAACATACAACATCAGCCAAATCCCTAAGCAAAGGAATGTGGAACAAGGTACAGCAGTAAATATCAACACCGAGGTACCAGATAAAGGTTAGTCCATAAGAGTAGACATTAGGAAACTAGTGAAATACCAACAAATGGAAAAATCCATGCCATACCCTATGGTTAGGCTTATCCACCTCGACACTGTGGACATTAGGGTTCTTTATTGTGCACTATAGGATATTGGACTTTATCACTGGACTCTACCCACCAGCTTCCAGTAGCACCAACCCTAGTCATGACACTCAAAAATCTCCAGATAGTCTTTAGAAGGAAAATCAGCTCCAAGTAAGCACCATGATTTGTATAACAATCAACTGGTTGAATGTCCAGCATTGCATTGAAAATAGATGAGGCCCAAGTGGACAGGTCACTAAACTTCCCTGGATGTCTTTTTACTAACAGGATTTTGTGATGATATGATGCATTTGAGTGTGGTATACAATGGATACTCTGGTACAAAATGTAGTTTGAAATATTTCCAACACTCATTCATTCATCCCAAATTTGCCATGTCAGCTGGCCCTTCTTTGGAGCTGGTGTTTCTGCGTGATGGAACTGGACTCAGATGGGATCTCTTTTCACAAGACTTTCATGCTACTTTACTGGAATTGTAGTTGGTGCTGGGGTTTAAGATATATCTAGGGGATTTGAATCTCTGGACTGACAATATGATAGCCAGGCCCTGAACCTCAACAGACTTCAACTCCTACACTGTGATTTATTGGACTTACCCCACTCAGCTAACATGGAGTTGAAGAAGGTCAACCACTACACCATGGAGCCAAGAGTGCCTACAACTGAAAGCAGGAGGATTGCATCCAGTACCCATGTGGAATCTAAGCCCCCTCTTGACATAGATGTGCAATGGACACAACCAATCCAAAGTCCACAGAGAAAATGTGTCATTGGTGTGGGAAAAGTGGCCATGGTGGCTCCTGGCTGCAGGGAATGGGAGGAAGAGATGAGTTGTGGAGGCATTTTCGGGACTTGGAGATGTCCTGGGTGGTGCTCACGGACAATTACCGGACATTGCAGATTCCCCCAGGTCCCGCGGGATGGAATGTGGGAGAGTGTGGGCTATGATGTGGACCATTGACCATGAGGTGCAGCAATGCCCAGAGATGTACTTACCAAATGCAATGGATGTGTCATAATGATGGGAGACAGTGTTGCTGTGGGGGGAGTGGTGGGGTGGGGGCGGTGAGGTTGAATGGGACCTCATATTTTTTAAATGTAATATTTTAAAAAAATGAATAATAATAAAAAAAAGAGGCATGTAGAGAGGACTTGAGAGGTCAGAAGAGGAGGATGTGAAGATATATAAGATGCAGTGTCCAAGCCTTGGAAGTTGCCATCATCAAGAATCTAGACATTACACAGTGTTACTGGGGAATGGGGTGTTTCCTAAATGGACATAAAAGTCATGTTTAGAAATGTTGCAACTTCGACTTGAGTAGAGCACGGGTTGATGAGGGCAAGCCTAGATCTAGGATATACAGCAGTGTTCCAGTCTAGAGACCATAAGGTATGAGATGAGGCAGTGCAATGGGGAAAAAAGGAAGGAGGAATACACAGGAGTGGTCCAGGAGCCTCTTGGTATGGTTCTGGTAAAGGCTGAGTGGAAGGACAGAAATGGAAAAAGAGAAGTGACGACCAAAAAGTGAGTGTCATTGAATGCCACGGTTCCTCCAGGCAGAGTTTCTTCAAGCTTTCTTTGTTGGAAACTAGAGCCTCCAGGTTATGTGCCCAGAAGTTCTCCCACTCTAAATAAGCTCAGCAAATGACACGTTGTTTCTTCCTCTCCTGAAGATGCACAACTCTCTTTAACAAACCAAAGCTACTAAGACTTCCTACAATGAAGAATGTCCTGCTTAATATTGTGTAGCCCATTGTTTACACACACATTTACTACTCATAAAATAACAGTAAGCACATAGTAGAGGATTTCACTGGCAGATGTTTGGTTCATGCCAAAATGAGACCCTTGAAGCAGTTGAAAAACCTATTGTCAGAAGATTTTTATCAAACTCCAGTGGCACAGAACGGATGGGGTGAGGGAATCTGAGTCCAAGCAGGGACACTCACGTGTAGGTGAGAGATGATCCATCTTGCCACTTGTACAGGCCATTTCTGTAATATTTTGTGAGGCCGATCCAAAACTCTTGTTGAGATGTAGTTAGGAATTTCTACTTGGAAAGAAGGCAGAGGTAGTCAAGAATTATGTGTATACATAAGTGGTGCTGGGATCAGGACAGAGGAACATGAAAGAGATGAAGAACGTTCCAATAATCAATTACTAGAGCATTTTCATTATTCCAGTAATAATATTAATAAAAAAAACCAGAATTCTTCAGGGGACAGTGTACGGATTGAATAATATCCTCACAAAAGTATGTTCCTGTCCCAAACCCTGCTCCTGTAAGTATGAAGCCATTTGTAAACAGGAATTTTGCCCAAACTGACAGATGGCGGGACTTAATCGATTGTGGCTGAAGATTTTACTAGCAAGGAAAATGGATATGTAAGGAGAAGACAAGGGCAGCTGCCAGAAGCTGGAAGTCAACAGAAATCAGAAGAGAAAGGAGAGGACACTGCCATGTACGGTGCCATGTGACAGAAGCCAAGGACCAAGGATTGTGACAGCCAGTCCCAGAAACACACAGTCTTCAGGGTGGAAGCATTGCCTTCCTGACACCTCGATTTTGAAATTCTCCTAGACACAAAACAGTAAGCCGGGACACTGTAGAGCCCCCAAAAATTCCCATTGTTTAAGCCCAACCATTGTACAGTGTTAGTTTTAGTGGCAGGAAACTAAGACATTCAGGAACAGGATCTTGTAATTCCTTGGAAAGAGTCCCCACCGTACCCCTTCCTCCCCTACCTGCTCTGCTAGGCTGTTGATGATGACCAGGTGAGCTCCCGCATGGATACACTGATCCTTGGCTTCAATCCAGGTGAGTCTGTTTATACTAAAGTTATAGCAGGAGCCCTCAAATGCTGTCCAGTCCTCAGGGCAGGGAGTGCAGGAAGATCCTGGGGGACATGGAGAGAAGTCCATTCTGCTGGGGCTGGGAGCTGCAATGGTCATAGAACTGAACTGCAACCAAGTGAATTTATTTCAACTGAACCAACTGGCTGCATCCCTGACATTTGGAAACAGGGATCTGAGCAGCTTCCCTTGGGTCCCATGCCCAATCCTTATCAGAAGTGGGGGAGTGGATGCATGGCAAGGAATTGAGCACCGCCTTCCCATGTATGAGGTCCTGCGTTCAACACTGGTACCTCCTAAAAAAAATAAACAGGAAGCAAATGACAAAAACCAATTTTCATTTGGGAATGGATGCTGCTCAGTGGTTGAGTGCCTGCTTTCCATGTACAAGATCCTGGGTTCAATCCCTGGTACCTCCTGCAAAAAAAAAAAAGCAGCGGAATGCAATTCAGGGTAGCTCAAACTGATGTCACTAGTACTTGTGAATGGGGGTTAGTTAAAATCCTTTTTTTTTTCAATTTTTAAATAAATTTTATTTTTACTTTTTTGTTTTTATTTATTTTTTAATATTACATTAAAAAATATGAGGTCCCCATATACTCCACACCCCACACCCCCCTCATCCCTCCATTACAACAATCTCCTCCATCATCATGAGACAGTCATTGCATTTGGTGAATACATCTTCGAGCTGCACTGCACCTCATGGTCAATGGTCCACATCATAGCCCACACTCTTCCACAGCCCACCCAGTGGGCCATGGGAGGACATACAATGTCCGGTAACTGTCCCTGCAGCACCACCCAGGACAACTCCAACCCCCAAAAATGCCCCCACATCATATCTCTTCTTCCCACTCCCTACCCCCAGCAGCCACCATGGACACTTTCTCCACACCAATGCCATATTTTCTTCGATTACTAATCACAATAGTTCATGAATAGAATATCAGTAAGTCCACTCTAATCCATATTCTATTCCTCCATCCTGTGGACCTTGAAATGTTTGGGTCCACTCCACATCCGTATCAAGAGGGGGCTTAGATTCCACATGGATGCTGGATGCAATTCTCCTGCTTTCAGCTGTAGGCACTCTTGGCTCCCTGGTGTGGTGGTTGACCTTCTTCAGCTCCATGTTAGCTGAGTGGGGTAAGTCCAATAAACCAGAGTGTAGGAGCTGAAGTTTGTTGAGGCTCAGGGCCTGGTTATCACATGATCAGTCCTGAGATTCAGGTCTCCTGATATACACTAAACCCCAGTACCAACTACAGTTCTGGTAAAAGTAACAGGAGAGACTTGTGGACAAAGTTCACATCTAAGTCCAACTCCATCCCACAGAAACACAAACTCCAAAGTAGGACCAACCTTAAAACTCAGCTGACTCAAGAACTATTACTGTCAACCACGTGGCAAAGAACAGCACCCCTCTTCCAACACTCACCCCCCACAAACCAAACTGCAAATACCTGTCTCCTTACCATTTCCTGACTGCACAGCGTTCATTTGCCGGAACATTTCTCCCCGAATGAAGTCCCGATTGTGTCTAGCATCTGCCAGTCCTTTTGTAACTAAGAGACATGTAGAGAAAAGCTGTCCACAGGCCCAGAAGGAAGAAGGGCTGGTATGTGGGGAGGAGGGAGGCCACCATGGCAATCAGCACTTACATGTGTTGTTCAGTTGATTCAATTCTTCTTCTAATTGGTAGTTTAAAAGTAAGACTATGGGGTGTGGAAAAGAAAAGAAATGCCCTGAATTTTTAGACTCTTGTTGGATATATTCAATCTCCCGAAATCTTCCAAGCTAGGATGGGGAAGAAAAATTTCCTTCTAAAACCATAATGCCAGAGAACTCAGAACAACCTAATGTTACTGCCCACAACAGCTCCGCACACACCCTTCCCTGAACAGTGAAGCTGGAGAACCTGGTCCCTCTGATCACCCTTCCCACTGGCCTCATTTCCTCACCATTTCCCAGGACCACACCAACGATCATGACCAAGAGAAACATCAGCGTGGTCATCGCCAGACACAGAAACTTCCAGGGATCAAACTGGGGAGGATTTTGTTCCTGCTGTCCTGTGGAGAATGGAGAAAGAGTCAATCCACATGGGCTCTGGAAAGTGCTGAAAAGTCGAGAGTCACACTCGCCACTGGACTACTGAGTCGTGGTGGGTATGACCACACCAGAGGGACCCCAAGCTTTCTTCTCCCTGACCTGTTCAGAGCTCTGAAGGATACCCAGGTCCCAGCACTTCAGAATATGTAACACTGAGCCTTTCCACTCACCAGATTCCTTGAGTACAGGCAGAGATTTCTCCCCCATGGGTGTGAGGTCCTGAGCAGGCTGCCACCCACTGGGCCTGCCTTCAGCCATGGCTGCAGCTCACTCTGCTCTGTTTGTTCCTTACTCTCTGGGCTATTACTGAAGATGAACTCAGCCTAGAATAGGAAATGCCCTCACCCCCACATAATCTCTAGCAAGTTTCCTTCCGGGCTCAGATAGCCCCCAAGATCTCTAGATGGCTTTTCAATCCATGTGATGGAGAGTCATGGGCATCTGTCAGAGGTTGTTCTGCCCTGCCTGCTTTCTGCTACTTTGATTCTCTCCCAGTTGTTGTGGACAGTATTTTGCCCTGGAATGTGCCTCGAGTTTCCTTGTGCATTTGCCCTTGTAGGCTTCTGGTAAAGATATCCTGTAAAGATCTTGCAGTTTCTCAGAGATAAAAGTGTGGTATTTACAACTCATGCATCTCTGTTCTGTCCCTTCCTTCTGGAAAGTGTGGCCAAAACTTTTCCTCAACACTTTTACTTAATAATTAAGATTTTAAATGGAGAATTTACTGCAACACATTGGAGAAGGAAGTGAATGTTTATGATGTGCCTTCTAGATACCAAACTCCTTGTTAGGAAATGTGAAAATATATCCTATCATAATATATTATATTACAGCTTTTTTCTTAGGTTATGTCCCATGTTACTGTTTTCAGCTTTTCTTTTAGTAATGTACATGTCCATAGACGTTCCGTGTCAACCACTGTCATACCCACATAATAGCTCTGCTAGTCAGAAACACCATGATGTGGTCTCACCATTTCCATTCATTTCCAAAGATTTCAAATGATCTTTTAACCAATTCTGCACCAACTCACCATCAGCTTTCTATTCTTTACCCTCATTCTCTTTTTCTGGTGGTCTATATTCTAATTATTAATTTCATGAGTTTACATGATATATTTAGTTCATGATAGCACAATCATATAGTATTTGCCCTTCTTTTGTGCCTGGCTTGCTCACTCAACAGAATGTCCTCCAGGTTCATCCACGTTGTCGTATGCTTCAAAACAATTTCTTACCGACGCATAATATTCCATTGTGTGTACACACCCAATTTTTTTTTATTTATTTTTTAATTTTTTAAAATTTTATTCATTTTGTAAAAATATTACATTCAAAAAATATGAGGTCCCATTCAACCCCACCACTCCCCCCCAAGCAACACTCACTCCCATCGTCATGACACATCGATTGCATTTGGTAAGTACATCTCTGGGCATCTCTGCACCTCATGGTCAATGGTCCACATCATAGCCCATACTCTCCCACGTTCCATCCAGTGGGCCCTGGGAGGATTTGCAATGTCCAGTGATTGCCCCTGAAGCACCATCCAGGGCAACTCCAAGTCCCAAAAACGCCTCCACATCTCATCTCTTCCTGCCATTCCCCATACCCATCAGCCACCATGGCCACTTTTCCTACTCCAATGCCACCTTTTCTATGTAGACCTTGGATTGGTTGTGTCCATTGTACCTCCATGTCAAGAGGAGGCTCAGATTCTACATGGATACTGGACGCAATCCTCCTGCTTTCAGTTGTAGGCACTCTAGGCTCCATGGTGTGGTGGTTGTCCTTCTTCAACTCCATCTTAGCTGAGTGGGGTGAGTCCAATAAATCAGAGTGTAGGAGCTGAAGTCTGTTGAGGCTCAGGGCCTGGCTATCATATTGTCAGTCCAGAGATTCAAGTCCCCTAAATATATCTTGAACCCCAACACCAACTACAATTCCAATAAAGTAGCATGAAAGTCTTGTGAAAAGAGATCCCATCTGAGTCCAGTTCCATCATGCAGAAACACCAGCTCCAAAGAAGGGCCATCTGACATGACAGTGAACCCCATCTGCCATGACCATAGAAGCCGTGGCACACCCAATTTGTTTATCCACTCATCAGTCGATGGACAGCTGTGCTGTTTCCAACTTTTGACAATCTTGAATCACGCCGCTGTGAACATAGGTGTGCAGATGTCTATTTGTGTCACTGCTCTCAGTTCCTCTGGGTATATACTTAGTCATGGTGTTGTTGGATCACATGGCAAGTCTATATTCAACTTCCTTAGGAACTGCCTAACAGTCCTCCACAGTTCACGTGCAGTTCTACATTCCCACCAACAGGGAGTAAGTGTTCCTTTCTACCCACATCCTCTTTGACTTTTACAGTTTTCTGACTTTTTATAGTGTCCAGCCTAATAGGTGTGAAATGACATCTCATTGTAGTTTTGATTTGCATTTCCCTAATTGTTAGTGATGTTGAACATTTTTTCATGTGTTTCTTTGCCATTTATTCTTATCTGGGCAATTGTCCTTTCAACACTTTTGCACATTTTTTATATGGGGTAGTTTGTCTTTTTATTGCCGAGTTGTAGGATTTCTTTATACATCATGGATATTAAACCCTTATCAGGTATGTGCTTGCCAAATATTTTCTCCTACTGAGTTCGTTGCCTTTTCACCCTTTAGATAAAGTCCTTTGAGGTGAAAAAATGTTTAATTTTGAGAAAGTTCCATTTATCTGTTTTTTCTTTTGCTGCTCATGCTTTGGATATACGGTTTAAGAAACGACCACCTATCACAAATCCTGAAGATGTTTTCCGACATTTTCTTGTAGGAGTTTTATGGTTGTCCCTTTTATATATAGGTTCTTGATCCATTTTGAGTTAATTTTTATATAAGGTGTGAGATAAGGGTCCTCATTCTTACCTTTGGATATGGCTATCCAGTTCTCCTAACACCTTTTGTTGAATAGAATATTCTGGCCCAGGTGGATGGGCTTAATAAACTTATCAAAAATCACATGACTGGAGAGTGGAAGTACCTACTGGTTGAATGCCTGGTTCTGACATATGAGGCCCTGGGTCCAATCCCTGGTATGTTCATAAAAAGTAAAATAAAAAATAACAAACAAAACACTTGACTATAGATATTAGGGTTTATTTCTGAGTTTTTATTTGGTTCCATTGGTCAATCTGACCGTCCTTATGCCAGTAAAATGCTGGGGTTTTTTTTTTCTTTCTTTTTTTCACTACCACAGCTAATGAATACGCTTTACACTTAGGAAGTTAGAGTTCCAACTCGTTCTTCTTTTATCTTGCCTCTTCATGGCACTTTACTCTTAAAAATAAATTTGATTATTGGATTTTCAAGTTCTGGAGGAAAAACACCTTTGTGATTTTTTTATTGGGATTTTGTTGAATCTGTAAATCATATTGGGGAGAATTGATTTTTCTTAAGGAGTATCTTTTTTAATTTCAAAAATTAGGAAAAGTTGGAACTTGAAAGTTACTTTATTTTATTTATTTATGGTTTATTTAGTTTTAATTGCATTTTTTAAAATATGTAGATCACAAAAAATGCTATATTAAAAAAATAAGAAGTTCTTATATACGCCCCCCACTCCCACCCCCAGGATTGACATTTTAATGATATTAGGTCTACCAATCCATGAATGTGGAATGGCTTTCCATTTACTGAAGTCTTCTGTTTATTTTTGCAGTGTTTTGTTGTTTTCTGAATAAGGTCCTTTATGTGATTGGTTAAAGTTATTCCTAAATATTTGGTTGTTTTAGTCACTACAGTAAATTGAATATTTTTCTAATTTCCTCCTAAGATTGGACATCTGTACTGTAAGTAAATGCTATTGATTTTTGCATCTTAATCCTGTATCCTGCAGTATACATGAAGGAATGGAAGGAAGAGACTGCCCACCTGCAGAGAAGATTCATAAGTAGAGGACTCCTTGCCACAGAGGCCACTGCCCATCCTCCACTGGAGGCACAAGCTGCCTTGGCAGCTGTTCCATGGGTTGAATTGAAAGCTCCACTTCCCAAAAATGGAGGAGAAAGAGATGGTTAAGTAAAACTTCAACTACTGATGAGTAAATTCAGCGGGCTAAAGTATAATCCTAAGAGGAGTTAAAGTTTGAACCTTTCCAAGTCAGAAAGTGGCTGGTAGACACCATATTAAGTCTGCACCTGGCATGAGGAGAAGCAGGGCAGACTGAAAATCCAGTAGTAGTGGGGACTGGCTTCTTTCCATCCAGATCAGATTGCAGCTCTAGCCTAGGCCTCAGCACCACCTCCAGCAGGTAGCAAGCTGTTGGGAACTGTACCAGCCTCTCCAGAAAATTACCAACCAACCTGTGGAGGGCACTAATTGCCCTACACTTGTGGTGCAAGCTGCCCCAGGAGTTATTCTGTGCCTGGAATTGTAAGCTCCATTTCCCAAAAGCAGGGGAGAAGGAGATGGTTGGCCACAGATTTTGACAAATGATTAATAGACTCTGCTGGCTAAGCTTTAACCCTAGGAACAGCTGGGGTGTGAATCTGTCCAATTCAGAAAGAGGCTGGAGGCCACCTATGTGACACTGTCCCCAACATGAAGGGAAATACCCAGCTGACTGAAAACCACAGTGACAATAGGAAGCAGGTTCTTTCACACACATCGACCTGCAGCCCTAGTTCAGGCTTCAGCCCCACCTCTGCCATGGAGGAGGCTGGCAGGCCATGCATCAGCCTATCCAGGTAACTGCAGGTACCTTTGGATGACACAGAGTGTATAATTAGAAGTCTACCGGGGCAAATGTGGTCATCTTGGACCCCCACTGCATAGATTGCTCCCCACATCTACAGTCCCATTCCTGCCCCCAGGTAGGGGAAAAAGTGGTGTGAAGTTTCATCATTCTCTCTGGACAACTACAGTCTGGGCCTGTGCGACTTGGATTATTGCACAGAGCTGTGACTCTGTACTACCCCTGGCAAAGGAGAAAGTTGGGAGAAGCTTCATTTGTCCTTGGCATAATGAGTGCAGCTTGAACCTCCACAGCTTGTAGGACCAATTGCAACCTTGGCTCTTACTGTACAAATAGAAGGAAGACAGAGCAGGAAGCCCTAAACGAAAGAGAAAAACTGCACCCAGAATAAATACTGTAGTAATCCAGATGTCAAGACACCACCAAAAAATTACAATCTACACTAAGAAATAGGAAGCTATGGTCCAGGTAAAGGAACAAGATAAGCCTCCAGATGACATAAAGGAGTAGAGACAACTAATCATAAATATTCAAACAAATCTCCTTAATAAATTCAATGAGATGGCAAAACAGATTAAGGATATTAAGAAGACACTGGATGAGCAAAAAGAAGAATTTGAAAACATACATAGAAAAATAGCAGATCTTATGGCAATGAGAGGTATGATATATGAAATTTGAAACACAATGCAATCCTATAAAAGCAGATTTCAGGAAGCAGAAGAAAGCATTGATGAGCTTGAGGAAATGGCCTCTGAAAGTGAGCATACGAAAGAACAGATGAAGAAAAGAATGGAAAAAAATTGAACAAGGTCTCAGGGAATTAAATGACAGCAAAAGACTGCAAACATTCATGTCATGGGTGTCCCAGAATGAGAAGAGAAGGAAAAGGGGCAGAAGGAATATTGGAAAGATTAATGGTAGAAAATTTCCCAACCCTATTGAAGGACATAGATATCCATGTCCAAGAGGCACAACATTCTCCTATCTGAAAAATTCAAATAGACCAACTCTGGGACATATACTCATCAGAAAGTCAAATGCCAAAGACAGAGAATTCTGAGAACAGCAGGAAAAAAACAATGTATAACATATAAGGGATACCTAAAAATTAAGCACTGATTTCTCTCCAGAAACCATGGAGGCGAGAAGACAGTTGTATAATATATTTTAAATACTAAAAGAGAAAAACTTCCAGCCCAGAATCTTATATCCAGGAAGACTGTCTTTCATAAATGAGGCAAGATTAGAATATTCACAGATAAACAGAAACTGATAGAATGTTTAAGGAAGAGACCAGATTTTCAGGAAATAACAAAGGGTATGCTAGAGTCTGAAAGGAAAAGACAGGAGAGAAAGACCTGGAAGAGAGTCTAGAAATGAAGATTACATCCAAAAAAAAGTAACTAAAAGTGTCAACAGAGGGATGAAAATAAAATATGACAGGTGAAACTCATTTGAGTTAATCAGGAATAGTCAAGAATAAACTTAACAAATGATGTAAAGCACTTGTATTCAGAAAACTGCAACTCGGTGTTTTAAAAAAATCAAGAAAGGCCTAAATAACTGGAAGAAGATTCCATGTTCATGGATTGGAAGACTAAATATAATTAAGATGTCAGTTCTACTCAAATTGATATACAGATTCAATGCAATCTGGGTAAAAAGTTCATCAGCAAATTTTTTTAAATAATGAGAAATCAAATGTGTTTGGAAGAGTAAGGGGTCCTGAATAGCAAGAAACATTATAAAAAGGAAAAGCAAACCCTCATCTCCAGACTTTAAATCGTATTACCTAGCTATAGTGGTAAAAAGAGCATGGTACTGGCATAAAGATAGACACAATGAGCAATGGAAACAAATGGATCATTCAAAACAGACCCTCACATGTATGGTCAAGTGATTTTTTTTTTTTAAAGATTTATTATTTATTTATTTAATTCCCCTCCCCTCCCCCGGTTGTCTGTTTTCTGTGTCTTTTTGCTGTGTCTTGTTTCTTTGTCCGCTTCTGTTGTCGTCAGCGGCACGGGAAGTGTGGGCGGCACCATTCCTCGGCAGGCTGCTCCTTCCTTCGCGCTGGGCGGCTCTCCTTATGGGTGCACTCCTTGCACGTGGGGCTTCCCTATGCGGGGGACACCCCTGTGTAGCAGGGCACTCCTTGCGCGCATCAGCACTGCGCTTGGGCCAGCTCCACACGGGTCAAGGAGGCCCGGGGCTTGAACCGCGGACCTCCCATGTGGTAGACGGTCGCCCTAACCACTGGGCCAAAGTCCGTTTCCCTGGTCAAGTGATTTTTGACTAGCCTGTTAAACCCACACAGCTCAGGCAGAACAGTCTATTAGAAAAATGGTGCTGAAAGAACTAGATATCCTTAGCCAAAGAAGGAAAGAGGACCACTATCTCACACCTAATCCAAAAATCAACTCAAAATAGATCAAAACCTCAAAATAAAAGCAAGAACTATAAAACTTCAAGAAGAAATTGTAGGAAAATATCTTGAAGACTTGGTAATAGGTGGTGGATGCTGAAAGGAGATAAGAGGAGGACTCAGATCGACTACTGAAGTTTAATGTATGTAGAAGTTTTAATTAGCTTTGCTGTAAAAGTGTGGAAATGTATACAGTGGGTGGTAACACATCGTGAGTAGCAGCCATTTTATAAACGGGGATGTGGCTGAAAATGGTAGTCTAGTGATGTAAATGCCAATTGACAGAATGCTAGAGAATAGTCTAGGAACTGACTAGCACAGTAAACAGAGGTGGATGAGATTTGTGGTTGATGGTCAAATGCAAGAGTTTCCTTTGTGAACTAGAGCAAATATACATCACTACTGCACAGTGTTGGGAATGTAGAGAAGCAAGAGGAAAATACAAGTGGAGTGACCTATGGACTGTGGTTAGCAGTAATAATATAATATTCTTGCATTTATGCAAAAGATGTACTGTGTTGATGATGGGGTAGTATGGAAAATGTGAGCCAAATGTACACTATGGACATGGTAACAATCAGATGATATTATCTTATCTGTAACAAATGTTCCACCACGTTGTTGACAGAGGAGTGTTTGGGAATTCTGCACATGTACATGATTGTTTTATAACTTTTTAACTTCTTTCATAAAAATATATTTAAAAAATAATTATAGTGTGATTGGGGGAAAAACACACCAAATGTATGATAAGGACTACAAGTAGTAGTAAGATTTTGTCACTAATCTTTCATAATTTGTAACAAACATCTCACAACAATGCAAGGTACTGGTGGAGGGTTGAGTAAGGGATCCCTTTATGAAGTCATGCATGTTGGCTTAGTAAGCTCACAACTTTTACTATACACTTAATTGTTTATTCATGCTCATATATAAATGACTTAAAGATAATAATAATAGGGTACGTTGGGGGAAACTACTTTGGTTAGTAGAAATATTTCTTTTATTTATTTTTCTATTTCTCCCCCATTGCCTGCTCTCTGTCCATTCATTGAGTGTTCGTCTGCATCTGTTGTCTTCTCATTAGACAGCTCCGGGAACCCATCCTGGGACCTTCTGGAGTGGGAGAGAGGCAATAATTCTCTTGCTCCACCTCAGCTCTCTAGTTAGCTGCATCTCATATTGTCTCTTCTCTGTGTGTCTTTTTTCATGTGCCATCTTGCTGCGTCACCTCTCCATGTGAGCTGCACCACTGCTGAGAGGTCTGCTTTCCTGTGTGGGGCTACACTCCTTGTATGGGGGGCACCCCTGTGCCGGGCGATACTCCATGCGAGCAGCAGCACTGCACGTGGGCCAGCTCGCCCCACGTTCCAGAAGGCCCTGGGTATCGAACCCTTGACCTCCTGTATGGGAGATGGAAGATCTATCCATTGAGCCAGTAGAAATATTTTGACAATGCTCTTTAATCATTAGTTAAAAATGTTTAACAACAATGCCAATTATTGGTATAGGCTGAGTTATGAGAGTCCTTTATGATGTTATATGGTTGTTTTGTAAGTTCACAACTATTAATGTACACTTATTGTCTCTGTATGAGTGATATACTTCAATAAATTAATTAAAAAATAAATAAAAGAAACATGTCAAAATAAATTTAATATGTAGAAAGTTTAATTAAAAGGAATGAATTACTGATGCATGTGACAACATTGATGAACCTCAAAACCATTAGCTGAGTGAAAGAAACCAGAATCAGGAGACCACACGGTTTATGATTCCATTCAGATGAAACATGCAGAATAGACAAATCCATGGAGGAGAGAGCAGACTGGTGCTGGCATATTGGGGGAGGTCAGGGAGGTGATAGCTAAAGGATACAGGATTTCCTTCAGGGATGATGAACATGCTCTATGGTCGTTCCTATCTGTGATTATTGTTGAATTGTGCACATTAAGTGGGTGACTTCCTTGCGGTATGAATTCTATCTCCATAAACCTGTTAATTGTGCCAGTGTCCCCGGTGGGGAAAGGAAGGTGGAGGGCATATCTGGCTGCTTCCTCAGCCCGGACAAGCTGTGTCTGAGCTTCTCTTCCTCCAGCATCATCAACCGAGGCCCCCCAAGCTGCAGGCATGGGCATTAGACCCTGCCTGAGCCCCTGAGATGCTCAGGTAATTTACTCACCCAGGCAGGCAGGAGGGAGAGGGAGGACACAGAGTCCCTGAGGTTGTCTCCTTCTTTGCACATCCCAAGGGGCACCACCACATCTTGAGGGAGGCTGAACGACCAAGGCAAGGGCAGGCAGCAGGCAGGAAGCAGGGCAGGCATAAAAATCCTTGCTCAGGCTCAGCCCAGCCCCCGGGCCACCTGGCATGCTCACGGCAGCCAGCGACTTTGCTTTCCATCCTGTCACTCTCAGTCTCCAGCTGCAGGGGAACTCCAAACTCAGACCTCCCCCTGGGGTGGGGCCAAAGAAGGTGCAGAACCTGGAGCTACAGGTGAGACACCTTCTCTCCAGTCCACCTAACTGGGGAGATCAGCATCTGCACTATCGCCAGAAAGTTGCTCCAGGTATATTGACTCTTTAGGCGATTCAAGTCTGGGGGGTAGGGAACAGCAGGTGGGGTTCTAGGAGACTGCGGAGGTTATCCCTAGTTTTAAGACAGTGTGGAGACTGCTTGGGAAGTCCTACCTCATTTGGAGATCCTAAAGCCTGAAGAGGTAGGTTTGGCGGGCAGGTGAGAAAGCTCAGGTGCAGAAAGAGCTGAGCCATCTCTCAAAGGTTCCCAGAAGTTCAGTCTGACTTTTTTTTCTCTATTTTTTTTCAAATGTTACATTAAAGAAAAAATAAGATCCCCATATAACCCCCACCCCTCGCATTCCACTCCTCCCCCATCAACAACCTCTTTCATCATCATGGCACATTCATTGCATTTGGTGAATTCATTTTGGAGCTCTGCTGTACCACTTGGATAGTGGTTTACATTGTAGTTTACACTCTCCCCCAGTCTACCCAGTGGGCCATGGCAGGACAGAAAATGTCCAGTATCTGTCCCTGCAGCACCACCCAAGACAACTTCAAGTCCTCAGTCTGACTTTTAATCTCTTTCCCCCACCTGTTCTGGTGGAAACCAATGGTTGAGGTGAGAGGAAAGAGAATTCCGACCTCAGAGGTGCCAGCCACCTCCAAGGGGTGTGAAACACCTGTGACACACCAGGGAGGATAGGTCGGGGGATCTGAAGGGGTCATGGATGCTAAAGGGAAGAGAGAAGAGAAAGGGGAGGGGGCTGAGATGGGAAAGAAGCTGTGAAGATGGGGAGACAAAACAGGTGCACTAAGAAGAAGAAGCAGGTTGGGGGAAAACAAGTAAGGTTAAGTTGGAGTCATAAAGAGATGACAGAGCTGGCTCATGGGTCTCACTTGGAAGTGATAGAAAAAAAAATGTCTGAAGATACTTTCTATGGCTGTATTTTCAACATATTATTTATAGAATGGCAGGTAACCAATTTTTTAATCCATGTCCAAATTTTTCTAGAGATGTTTCCTAATTTGTATTGCACTTTTCAGTTTTCAAAGAACTTTTAAACACATGCTCTTCTTGGACCAGCAAAACTGCGATTTTCAATACGAGAAGGCAAGCAATTACCTCAGGATTTGGTGAGGGCAGAGAAAGGGAAGAAGAGATGTGATGTGGGGACATTTTTGGGATTTGGGGTTGTCCTAAATGATATTGCAGGGACAGATGCTGGGCATTATACACCCTGCCATAACCCACTGAATGGACTGGGGGAGAGTGTAAACTCCAATGTAAACTATAATCCATGCAGTTCAGCAGCGCTCCAAAATGTATTCAGCAAATGCAATGAATGTGCCACAATGATCAAAGATGTTGTTGACGGTGTAGGAGTGGGCTGGGGTGTGGTGTGGGGTATATGGGAACCTCTTATGTTTTTTAAAGTAACATTTTTTTGTGATCTCTGTATCTTTAAGAAAAAAGACAATAAAAGCATAAATTAAAAAGGAGAAGGCAAGCACTCTCAATCTCTTTTACCGTTGAAGAGAGGGATGCTTGCAAATTTGGTCCCTGGTCATACAACTGGTAAAAGTTAAACTCGGGTCTGGCTTGAAGAGACTTTTGATGGTCACAACTGGGGGTGCTCCTGGCATGTCGAGGATGGAGATCAGGGAAGCTACACAACTTCCCACAATGCACAAGTGGGCTCCATGTGAAAGGTGGTGCATCCCCAAACATGAGTGT